>NC_083380.1:32561250-33300000 GCF_031755915.1 Ziziphus jujuba | reverse complement strand
CCTGTTTAATAATTTGATTTTCATCCAGCATCAAATGACCAGTGAAAATATTTAAAGATGATAAACAGAGTTTGTTTTTTTTTTTTTGAATTTTAGTAATAGGCGATGCATAACAATGATTATGCGTCGCCTAATACCATATATATATATATATTTTTTAAACCTTCATTTTTAACAATTGGATTTTAGCTGAGCATGAAATAACCAGTGAAGATATTGAAACAATATAAAGAGAGGTTTTTTTTTTTTTTTTTTTTTTTAATTTAGGGTTTAGGCGACGCATAATCAGTATTATGCGTCGCCTAATACCTTTTTTTTTTTATTTTTCTTCTTTGAAAAAAACCATGGTTTTTAACAATTTGATTTTCTTCCATCATCAAATAAGCAGTGAAAATATTTAAACAACATAAATGAGTTTTGTTTTTTTATTTTTTTAATCAATCTGATGTTATCTCTGCATCAAATAACCAGTTAAAAGATTTAAACTAGTTAGAGAAGGTGTTTTTCTTAAAATCTTCCTGTTTAACAATTTGATTTTCTTCCAGCATCAAATGACCAGTGAAAATGTTTAAAGATGATAAACAGAGTTTGTTTTTTTTTTTTTGAATTTTAGTAATAGGCAACGCATAACCATGATTATGCGTCGCCTAATACCCTATATATATTTTTTTTAAACCTTCATTTTTGACAATTGGATTTTAGCTGAGCATGAAATAACCAGTGAAGATATTGAAACAATATAAAGAGAGGTTTTTTTTTTTTTTTTTTTTTTAATTTAGGGTTTAGGCGACGCATAATCAGTATTATGCATCGCCTAATACCCCTTTTTTTTTTTCTTCTTTCAAAAAAACCATGGTTTTTAACAATTTGATTTTCTTCCATCATTAAATAAGCAGTGAAAATATTTAAACAACATAAATGAGTTTTGTTTTTTTATTTTTTTAATCAATCTGATTTTATCCCTGCATCAAATAACCAGTTAAAAGATTTAAACTAGTTAGAGAAGGTGTTTTTCTTAAAATCTTCCTGTTTAATAATTTGATTTTCATCCAGCATCAAATGACCAGTGAAAATATTTAAAGATGATAAACAGAGTTTGTTTTTTTTTTTTTGAATTTTAGTAATAGGCGATGCATAACAATGATTATGCGTCGCCTAATACCATATATATATATATTTTTTAAACCTTCATTTTTAACAATTGGATTTTAGCTGAGCATGAAATAACCAGTGAAGATATTGAAACAATATAAAGAGAGGTTTTTTTTTTTTTTTTTTTTTAATTTAGGGTTTAGGCGACGCATAATCAGTATTATGCGTCGCCTAATACCCCTTTTTTTTTTTTCTTCTTTCAAAAAAACCATGGTTTTTAACAATTTGATTTTCTTCCATCATTAAATAAGCAGTGAAAATATTTAAACAACATAAATGAGTTTTGTTTTTTTATTTTTTTAATCAATCTGATTTTATCCCTGCATCAAATAACCAGTTAAAAGATTTAAACTAGTTAGAGAAGGTGTTTTTCTTAAAATCTTCCTGTTTAATAATTTGATTTTCATCCAGCATCAAATGACCAGTGAAAATATTTAAAGATGATAAACAGAGTTTGTTTTTTTTTTTTTGAATTTTAGTAATAGGCGATGCATAACAATGATTATGCGTCGCCTAATACCATATATATATATATTTTTTAAACCTTCATTTTTAACAATTGGATTTTAGCTGAGCATGAAATAACCAGTGAAGATATTGAAACAATATAAAGAGAGGTTTTTTTTTTTTTTTTTTTTTTAATTTAGGGTTTAGGCGACGCATAATCAGTATTATGCGTCGCCTAATACCCCTTTTTTTTTTTCTTCTTTCAAAAAAACCATGGTTTTTAACAATTTGATTTTCTTCCATCATTAAATAAGCAGTGAAAATATTTAAACAACATAAATGAGTTTTGTTTTTTTATTTTTTTAATCAATCTGATTTTATCCCTGCATCAAATAACCAGTTAAAAGATTTAAACTAGTTAGAGAAGGTGTTTTTCTTAAAATCTTCCTGTTTAATAATTTGATTTTCATCCAGCATCAAATGACCAGTGAAAATATTTAAAGATGATAAACAGAGTTTGTTTTTTTTTTTTTGAATTTTAGTAATAGGCGATGCATAACCATGATTATGCGTCGCCTAATACCATATATATATATATTTTTTAAACCTTCATTTTTAACAATTGGATTTTAGCTGAGCATGAAATAACCAGTGAAGATATTGAAACAATATAAAGAGAGGTTTTTTTTTTTTTTTTTTTTTAAATTTAGGTTTTAGGCGACGAATAATCAGTATTATGCGTCGCCTAATACCCTTTTTTTTTTTTTTCTTCTTTCAGAAAAACCATGATTTTTAACAATTTGATTTTCTTCCATCATCAAATAAGCAGTGAAAATATTTAAACAACATAAATGAGTTTTGTTTTTTTATTTTTTTAATCAATCTGATGTTATCTCTGCATCAAATAACCAGTTAAAAGATTTAAACTAGTTAGAGAAGCTGGTTTTCTTAAAATCTTCCTGTTTAACAATTTGATTTTCTTCCAGCATCAAAACCAGTGAAAATATTTAAAGATGATAAACAGAGTTTGTTTTTTTTTTTTTTGAATTTTAGTAATAGGCGACGCATAACCATGATTATGCGTCGCCTAATACCCTATATATATATTTTTTAAACCTTCGTTTTTAAGAATTGGATTTTAGCTGAGCATGAAATAACCAGTGAAGATATTGAAACAATATAAAGAGAGGTTTTTTTTTTTTTTTTTTTTTTTTTTTTTTTTTTTTTTAAATTTAGGGTTTAGGCGACGCATAATCAGTATTATGCGTCGCCTAATACCTTTTTTTTTTTTTTTTTCTTCTTTGAAAAAAACCATGGTTTTTAACAATTTGATTTTCTTCCATCATCAAATAAGCAGTGAAAATATTTAAACAACATAAATGAGTTTTGTTTTTTTATTTTTTTAATCAATCTGAGCTTATCTCTGCATCAAATAACCAGTTAAAAGATTTAAACTAGTTAGAGAAGGTGTTTTTCTTAAAATCTTCCTGTTTAACAATTTGATTTTCTTCCAGCATCAAATGACCAGTGAAAATGTTTAAAGATGATAAACAGAGTTTGTTTTTTTTTTTTTGAATTTTAGTAATAGGCAACGCATAACCATGATTATGCGTCGCCTAATACCCTATATATATTTTTTTTAAACCTTCATTTTTAACAATTGGATTTTAGCTGAGCATGAAATAACCAGTGAAGATATTGAAACAATATAAAGAGAGGTTTTTTTTTTTTTTTTTTTTTTTTAATTTAGGGTTTAGGCGACGCATAATCAGTATTATGCGTCGCCTAATACCCCTTTTTTTTTTTCTTCTTTCAAAAAAACCATGGTTTTTAACAATTTGATTTTCTTCCATCATTAAATAAGCAGTGAAAATATTTAAACAACATAAATGAGTTTTGTTTTTTTATTTTTTTAATCAATCTGATTTTATCCCTGCATCAAATAACCAGTTAAAAGATTTAAACTAGTTAGAGAAGGTGTTTTTCTTAAAATCTTCCTGTTTAATAATTTGATTTTCATCCAGCATCAAATGACCAGTGAAAATATTTAAAGATGATAAACAGAGTTTGTTTTTTTTTTTTTGAATTTTAGTAATAGGCGATGCATAACAATGATTATGCGTCGCCTAATACCATATATATATATATTTTTTAAACCTTCATTTTTAACAATTGGATTTTAGCTGAGCATGAAATAACCAGTGAAGATATTGAAACAATATAAAGAGAGGTTTTTTTTTTTTTTTTTTTTTTTTTTAATTTAGGGTTTAGGCGACGCATAATCAGTATTATGCGTCGCCTAATACCCCTTTTTTTTTTTTCTTCTTTCAAAAAAACCATGGTTTTTAACAATTTGATTTTCTTCCATCATTAAATAAGCAGTGAAAATATTTAAACAACATAAATGAGTTTTGTTTTTTTATTTTTTTAATCAATCTGATTTTATCCCTGCATCAAATAACCAGTTAAAAGATTTAAACTAGTTAGAGAAGGTGTTTTTCTTAAAATCTTCCTGTTTAATAATTTGATTTTCATCCAGCATCAAATGACCAGTGAAAATATTTAAAGATGATAAACAGAGTTTGTTTTTTTTTTTTTGAATTTTAGTAATAGGCGATGCATAACAATGATTATGCGTCGCCTAATACCATATATATATATATTTTTTAAACCTTCATTTTTAACAATTGGATTTTAGCTGAGCATGAAATAACCAGTGAAGATATTGAAACAATATAAAGAGAGGTTTTTTTTTTTTTTTTTTTTTTAATTTAGGGTTTAGGCGACGCATAATCAGTATTATGCGTCGCCTAATACCCCTTTTTTTTTTTTCTTCTTTCAAAAAAACCATGGTTTTTAACAATTTGATTTTCTTCCATCATTAAATAAGCAGTGAAAATATTTAAACAACATAAATGAGTTTTGTTTTTTTATTTTTTTAATCAATCTGATTTTATCCCTGCATCAAATAACCAGTTAAAAGATTTAAACTAGTTAGAGAAGGTGTTTTTCTTAAAATCTTCCTGTTTAATAATTTGATTTTCATCCAGCATCAAATGACCAGTGAAAATATTTAAAGATGATAAACAGAGTTTGTTTTTTTTTTTTTGAATTTTAGTAATAGGCGATGCATAACCATGATTATGCGTCGCCTAATACCATATATATATATATTTTTTAAACCTTCATTTTTAACAATTGGATTTTAGCTGAGCATGAAATAACCAGTGAAGATATTGAAACAATATAAAGAGAGGTTTTTTTTTTTTTTTTTTTTTTTTTTAAATTTAGGTTTTAGGCGACGAATAATCAGTATTATGCGTCGCCTAATACCCTTTTTTTTTTTTTCTTCTTTCAGAAAAACCATGATTTTTAACAATTTGATTTTCTTCCATCATCAAATAAGCAGTGAAAATATTTAAACAACATAAATGAGTTTTGTTTTTTTATTTTTTTAATCAATCTGATGTTATCTCTGCATCAAATAACCAGTTAAAAGATTTAAACTAGTTAGAGAAGGTGTTTTTCTTAAAATCTTCCTGTTTAACAATTTGATTTTCTTCCAGCATCAAATGACCAGTGAAAATGTTTAAAGATGATAAACAGAGTTTGTTTTTTTTTTTTTGAATTTTAGTAATAGGCAACGCATAACCATGATTATGCGTCGCCTAATACCCTATATATATTTTTTTTAAACCTTCATTTTTAACAATTGGATTTTAGCTGAGCATGAAATAACCAGTGAAGATATTGAAACAATATAAAGAGAGGTTTTTTTTTTTTTTTTTTTTTTTTTTTTTTTTAAATTTAGGGTTTAGGCGACGCATAATCAGTATTATGCGTCGCCTAATACCTTTTTTTTTTTATTTTTCTTCTTTGAAAAAAACCATGGTTTTTAACAATTTGATTTTCTTCCATCATCAAATAAGCAGTGAAAATATTTAAACAACATAAATGAGTTTTGTTTTTTTATTTTTTTAATCAATCTGATGTTATCTCTGCATCAAATAACCAGTTAAAAGATTTAAACTAGTTAGAGAAGGTGTTTTTCTTAAAATCTTCCTGTTTAACAATTTGATTTTCTTCCAGCATCAAATGACCAGTGAAAATGTTTAAAGATGATAAACAGAGTTTGTTTTTTTTTTTTTGAATTTTAGTAATAGGCAACGCATAACCATGATTATGCGTCGCCTAATACCCTATATATATTTTTTTTAAACCTTCATTTTTAACAATTGGATTTTAGCTGAGCATGAAATAACCAGTGAAGATATTGAAACAATATAAAGAGAGGTTTTTTTTTTTTTTTTTTTTTTTTAATTTAGGGTTTAGGCGACGCATAATCAGTATTATGCGTCGCCTAATACCCCTTTTTTTTTTTCTTCTTTCAAAAAAACCATGGTTTTTAACAATTTGATTTTCTTCCATCATTAAATAAGCAGTGAAAATATTTAAACAACATAAATGAGTTTTGTTTTTTTATTTTTTTAATCAATCTGATTTTATCCCTGCATCAAATAACCAGTTAAAAGATTTAAACTAGTTAGAGAAGGTGTTTTTCTTAAAATCTTCCTGTTTAATAATTTGATTTTCATCCAGCATCAAATGACCAGTGAAAATATTTAAAGATGATAAACAGAGTTTGTTTTTTTTTTTTTGAATTTTAGTAATAGGCGATGCATAACAATGATTATGCGTCGCCTAATACCATATATATATATATTTTTTAAACCTTCATTTTTAACAATTGGATTTTAGCTGAGCATGAAATAACCAGTGAAGATATTGAAACAATATAAAGAGAGGTTTTTTTTTTTTTTTTTTTTTTTAATTTAGGGTTTAGGCGACGCATAATCAGTATTATGCGTCGCCTAATACCTTTTTTTTTTTATTTTTCTTCTTTGAAAAAAACCATGGTTTTTAACAATTTGATTTTCTTCCATCATCAAATAAGCAGTGAAAATATTTAAACAACATAAATGAGTTTTGTTTTTTTATTTTTTTAATCAATCTGATGTTATCTCTGCATCAAATAACCAGTTAAAAGATTTAAACTAGTTAGAGAAGGTGTTTTTCTTAAAATCTTCCTGTTTAACAATTTGATTTTCTTCCAGCATCAAATGACCAGTGAAAATGTTTAAAGATGATAAACAGAGTTTGTTTTTTTTTTTTTGAATTTTAGTAATAGGCAACGCATAACCATGATTATGCGTCGCCTAATACCCTATATATATTTTTTTTAAACCTTCATTTTTGACAATTGGATTTTAGCTGAGCATGAAATAACCAGTGAAGATATTGAAACAATATAAAGAGAGGTTTTTTTTTTTTTTTTTTTTTTTAATTTAGGGTTTAGGCGACGCATAATCAGTAATATGCATCGCCTAATACCCCTTTTTTTTTTTCTTCTTTCAAAAAAACCATGGTTTTTAACAATTTGATTTTCTTCCATCATTAAATAAGCAGTGAAAATATTTAAACAACATAAATGAGTTTTGTTTTTTTATTTTTTTAATCAATCTGATTTTATCCCTGCATCAAATAACCAGTTAAAAGATTTAAACTAGTTAGAGAAGGTGTTTTTCTTAAAATCTTCCTGTTTAATAATTTGATTTTCATCCAGCATCAAATGACCAGTGAAAATATTTAAAGATGATAAACAGAGTTTGTTTTTTTTTTTTTGAATTTTAGTAATAGGCGATGCATAACAATGATTATGCGTCGCCTAATACCATATATATATATATTTTTTAAACCTTCATTTTTAACAATTGGATTTTAGCTGAGCATGAAATAACCAGTGAAGATATTGAAACAATATAAAGAGAGGTTTTTTTTTTTTTTTTTTTTTTTTAATTTAGGGTTTAGGCGACGCATAATCAGTATTATGCGTCGCCTAATACCCCTTTTTTTTTTTCTTCTTTCAAAAAAACCATGGTTTTTAACAATTTGATTTTCTTCCATCATTAAATAAGCAGTGAAAATATTTAAACAACATAAATGAGTTTTGTTTTTTTATTTTTTTAATCAATCTGATTTTATCCCTGCATCAAATAAGCAGTTAAAAGATTTAAACTAGTTAGAGAAGGTGTTTTTCTTAAAATCTTCCTGTTTAATAATTTGATTTTCATCCAGCATCAAATGACCAGTGAAAATATTTAAAGATGATAAACAGAGTTTGTTTTTTTTTTTTTGAATTTTAGTAATAGGCGATGCATAACCATGATTATGCGTCGCCTAATACCATATATATATATATTTTTTAAACCTTCATTTTTAACAATTGGATTTTAGCTGAGCATGAAATAACCAGTGAAGATATTGAAACAATATAAAGAGAGGTTTTTTTTTTTTTTTTTTTTTTTTAATTTAGGGTTTAGGCGACGCATAATCAGTATTATGCGTCGCCTAATACCCTTTTTTTTTTTTTCTTCTTTCAAAAAAACCATGGTTTTTAACAATTTGATTTTCTTCCATCATTAAATAAGCAGTGAAAATATTTAAACAACATAAATGAGTTTTGTTTTTTTATTTTTTTAATCAATCTGATTTTATCCCTGCATCAAATAAGCAGTTAAAAGATTTAAACTAGTTAGAGAAGGTGTTTTTCTTAAAATCTTCCTGTTTAATAATTTGATTTTCATCCAGCATCAAATGACCAGTGAAAATATTTAAAGATGATAAACAGAGTTTGTTTTTTTTTTTTTGAATTTTAGTAATAGGCGATGCATAACCATGATTATGCGTCGCCTAATACCATATATATATATATTTTTTAAACCTTCATTTTTAACAATTGGATTTTAGCTGAGCATGAAATAACCAGTGAAGATATTGAAACAATATAAAGAGAGGTTTTTTTTTTTTTTTTTTTTTTTAATTTAGGGTTTAGGCGACGCATAATCAGTATTATGCGTCGCCTAATACCCCTTTTTTTTTTTTCTTCTTTCAAAAAAACCATGGTTTTTAACAATTTGATTTTCTTCCATCATTAAATAAGCAGTGAAAATATTTAAACAACATAAATGAGTTTTGTTTTTTTATTTTTTTAATCAATCTGATTTTATCCCTGCGTCAAATAACGAGTTAAAAGATTTAAACTAGTTAGAGAAGGTGTTTTTTTAAAATTTTCCTGTTTAACAATTTGATTTTCTTCCAGCATCAAATGACCAGTGAAAATATTTAAAGATGATAAACAGAGTTTGTTTTTTTTTTTTTTGAATTTTAGTAATAGGCGACGCATAACCATGATTATGCGTCGCCTAATACCCTATATATATATATTTTTTAAACCTTCATTTTTAACAATTGGATTTTAGCTGAGCATGAAATAACTAGTGAAGATATTGAAATAATATAAAGAGAGGTTTTTTTTTTTTTTTTTTTTTTTTTGTTTTTTAAATTTAGGGTTTAGGCGACGCATAAGCAGTATTATGCGTCGCTTAATACTCTTTTTTTTTTTTTTCTTTCAAAAAAACCACGGTTTTTAACAATTTAATTTTCTTACATCATCAAATAAGCAGTGAAAATATTTAAACAACATAAATGAGTTTTATTTTTTTATTTTTTTAATCAATCTGATTTTATCCCTGCATCAAATAACCAGTTAAAAGATTTAAACTAGTTAGAGAAGGTGTTTTAATTTTTTAAAATCTTCCTGTTTCACAATACTAGACGTCGCCATATATCAAGAAACTTTTTGGTAAAAATTTATTAAAAAAATCAAAAAAATTAAATCACTGTGAAGCAGCTATAACATTTTCACTTTTTATTTAAAGTGGAAACAAATCAGAAAAACACCAAAAAAAAAGTTTTTCACAATATTAGGCGACGCATAATGGTATTTATGCGTCGCCATATATAAATAAAATATTTGCTAAAAATTTATTTGACAAAACAAAAAAAAAATCACTGTGAAGCAGCTATAACATTTTCACTTTTTATTTAAAGTTGAAACAAATCAAAAAGACACAAAAAAAAAAAAAATTTCACAATAATAGGCGACGCATAATGGTATTTATGCGTCGCCATAAATCAATAACATATTTTCTATAAATTTATTTGAAAAAACAAAAAAACAGCACTGTGAAGCAGCTATAACATTTTCACTTGTTATTTAAAGTTGAAAGAAATCAGAAAAACACCAAAAAAAAAAAAACTTTCACCATAATAGGCGACGCATAATGGTATTTATGCGTCGCCATATATCAATAACATATTTGCTAAAAATGTATTTGAGAAAACAAAAAAAAAAAAAAAATCACTGTGAAGCAGCTATAACATTTTCACTTGTTATTTAAAGTTGAAAGAAATCAACTGTTTAATACTTACTAAAAATTTCAAAAAAAATTTATGATAATAGACTAATAGGCGACCCGCAATTCTTCTTGTCTCCTGATATCATTAATAAATCTTTTAAAATATTTTTTTCAAAAAAAAAAATGTCATGCTGCTTAAACATTTTCACTTGTTATTTAAAGTTAAAAGAATATCAACTGTTTAATACTTAGAAAAAACAACAAAAAATATAAATTTTTTCCCTAATGGGCGACGCATAATAGTGTATACGTCGCCTTATATCAATAAAATATTTTCCCAAATATTTAAACATTTTCACTTGTTATTTAAATTTGAAATAACATCAACTATTACATACTTAAAAAAACGCAAAACAAAAAAAAAAGAAAAAAACAATGTTACACTAATAGGCGACGCATAACTATGTTTATTCAGCGACTCTAAATATTATGCGTCGTGTGTGTTTGTTTCTCGCGACTTCTCGACGATACCTTTTTTTTCATGCGTCGTCGATTGGTCGAATTTTTACTGACGTATTAACCTCAGAGTCGCGGTATTATTTTTTTAGACGCATTTTTCTCGTAGCGTCGCTAATAATGTGTCGCTAGAGCTTATTTTTCGCGTAGTGTATATATATATTTTAAAAAAAAGGGTTTTACAACTATTTATTTTAAGAGGAAAAAAAATAGAGTTTTTATCCTAATAGATTTGATTATAAGTATATTTCAGTTTTATTAGAAAATTGAAAAAAAAAAAAAGGGTTAGAGTCTAATCTTTTTTTTTTTTTTTTCAATTTCCTAATAAAACTGAAATATACTTATAACCAAACCTATGGATAAAAACTCTATTTTTTTCCCTCTTAAAATAAATAGTTGTAAAACCTATATATATATATATATATATATATGTATTACCAGTATATTACACTAAATATGTAACTTGTTTACCTTAAATATTAGCTTGTTATGGTTGGAGCATGTTAGACATCTAAAATAACAATAAAGTTAAAAAAAAAAAAAGGAAAAAAATACCAAATTGAATATAACTTCAAATTGTTTTTTTGTTTTTTTTCTTTTTTTTATTCCTTCAAATTTATTGTTGTTTTAGATATGTAACAAACCATAACCACTATTAATTAACACTTTACATATAAATTATTCATTGGAGATGCTTTAATGATACATTTAAACCCATATAATTCAAAGTACATACCGGGATAGGAACTCCTTTCGCATAAAAAATGATGAAGGATCAATCTGCAGCGGCAAACGAACTAGCAATCAACATGGAAAATACTGAAGGACCTCGTGATGATGAGGATCTTTTTGCTTACCTATTCAATGAGGATGAATATTCATCAACTCCAAGAAGCAACCAGCAACTAGAAGGGCCCAAGATACCAAAGGTTCCAAGGTTGCTTCGTGATCTTGACAAAAATAAAGGTTGCTTTGATCCTCATGTGATTTCCATCGGTCCTTATCACCATGGAGAAGCTCAGCTCCAAGAAGGTGAGAAACTCAAGACTAAACTGGCGAGGCTACATTGTAAAACTCCTTCTAAGGTTGCCGCTTTATACAAGAAAGTCAAAGACGTGGCCAGTAAAGCAAGGGAATTCTATGATAAAGAAGGATTGAAAAATATTCATGATGAGGCATTCACAAAAATGATGTTTATTGACGGTTGCTTCATTCTAGAGTTCATGATCATGTGCTTGCCGCCGATGGGAGATCAAGAGGAGTATCATCCGAAGAAGATGATAACTAATGACATAGCTAATGTCAAGCGAGACTTGTTCTTGTTAGAGAACCAACTCCCTTACATTGTCCTTGAGGCTTTAATGAAGGACAAAAAACAATATTGGAGGATGATGACTGAAATATTCATCATTATGTGCCATAGACTTCATCATGCAGTCAAACTCGAAGATAAATCTCCTCTTCATCTTCTAGACACGATAAGGGCAAGATTTATGATACAAAGTGCTACTGTCCCAGGCGGAAAATCTCAAATATCAGAGACCGATAATCATAGAAGCAATTCCGATGACAGGCTCAGCCCCAACAAAACAGCTAGTGATTGGTACTTTTATCATCCAGCCAGGGTGCTCAAGTCTGTCGGAATCAAGTTCAGACCAAACAAAACAGGTAGTTTTAGCGATGTCAAGTTTGAATCTCATCTACTAGTCAGGGGAGTGCTCACATTTCCTCCAATACGCATAGATGCCTCCACCAAATCCCTGCTGCTCAACTTGTTGGCTTTTGAATCGAGTTGCTATAACAACTCGGCGGACAACGTGCGACAGGATGTCATCACATCTTATATGTGCTTCATGGACTCACTCATTGACAATGCTGAAGATGTGATGATCCTTAGGACTCAGAATGTCATCAACAATTGCTTGGGAAACGACCAACTGGTTGCAGATCTATTTAACGAAATCACAAGTAATTTGGTCCCAAACCCTCATACTTATGCTGAAGCTAAGCTTGGAATTCAAAATCATTGCAATAACAAGTTCAAGAAATGGATGGCAGACTGTCACCACATCCATTTCAGAAACCCTTGGACGCTTCTTGCATTATTTGGTTCCCTTTTATTCATCGAGATCACTGCCACTCAGACTTATCTTGAAGAAATGGAGCTCAAACAACGAATAATTAATATGTATGTATGTGGATTTAGCTCAAACAATGAATAATTAATATATATGTATGTGGATTTTGGATTTGGCTTCTCCTCTTCGTAGTCTAATTATTATTCTTGAGTTTATTCTGTTATTTTATGCATATTTATGATGTTATTGTACTTATATCTTTACTCGCATATTATATATGGACATACAGCTTTGCTAAAGTGGCCATGTATACACATGCTCACTTTATGGAATGCGTAGAGTGTTCTTGCATGTCAACTAATAATGAGAGGAAAGAAGAGTGTAAACTGATGGCTAAATTGAGACTAGTTGGATAGCTCTGGTTTAATTATTTCCCTATGCCTCCCTTGCTTCACAACGTATATGAGAGGCTTCTTAATAGCTGTATTATTGAATTTGATTGGATTTTCAATAAGGAAAATATTATTTGTCACTATTGATGATAATTACATACTCATATACCATATTACAATTTAAGTAGTTAACACAAATGATTCACTTTTTAAAATTAAGATATAGAATAAAAAAATACATACATAATTAGTAATTTCCATGTTAGCAATGATTCTACTCATCATCATTCATGACAACTAGCAAAACACTTTTAGTTAAAAAAAAAAAAAAAATTCCTTATGAAGTACATTATGAAGTGCCAATGGGATTATCATCAGTTAATCCATATGATATTTGATAATTTTTAAATGCTTATAAAAAACAAGTTTACTTTTCTAAATTAGGATTTTAGATTAAAAATTAATATATAATTAAATACTACCAACTAGCAATTATCATTTTAACAATAGTTCCACTCGTAATTATTACCCTCAATGATACACAGAAATACTCAATATATAATAATTGAAAATGACATCTATATATATATGTGTGTTTGTGTGTGTGACATTAAATACCTTATCCTTACTTTTTCCAACTTTCTCTACGTATTTATCCTTACTTTTTCTACCGGTAACAATTTAAAGCACCAATAATAAAATAAAAAAACAACCCCTTTGTACCAACTTTCCCTAATAAATTCTCACAAAAGAAAAATGTTTACGTGGTACTACCCAAGTCGCCAAAACTAAGAAAGCAGATAGCAAAGACTTTACCCCCAAAAAAAAAAAAAAAAAAAAAAAGGGATAAAAGTTTGATTTAAAAAGTCATAAAATACCATTGGCATTTTAAATACTACATTACTTTTATGAACTTTTAAAAGAAATTTAATTGAATATCCTAAGATTTTTATAGATTTTTTTTAGAAAAAATTTTTAAAAATTTATATTGACTATCTTCATATTTTTTATAAAGCCTTTTAAGGATGTATTGAACACACCTAAGCCTTTAAAATTAAAAAAAGTCTAAAAAGTATTTGAAAATTCATATTGAATATACAGTAATACTTGTATTTCCCTTTTCTAATGTTCTCGATGGTAAGTTTCCTTCTAATTTAATATCATCATTTGAAGGTAGTGAAAACTAATTTTATATGGGACCCAGCAGAGATAAGGCTTTAAGTCTATGTCTACCATTGCTATGGCAAAGACTTTAACATAGTTTACCCAAAAAAATAAATAAATAAAAAAATAAAATAAAAAATTCTAAGTCCTTTTTTTTTCTTTTGGTAAATAATAAAAAAAAAAATCCTAAGTCCTTGTTATTTAATAGTGGCGGTGGACCACATTCTAGACCCTCCAATAAAAGGAGTACTTTTGTCTTTTTATAATTAGCACTACTGGAAATACACAAGAACGTACACTTACAAAAACCCACTCGGAATTCATAAAAATTTTCTCACTAGTACTCTCTGGTACAAAAAAATGAAGAGGAATTAACGGTATAAACCAGTTGCAATAAATTTTGTTGGTGATCCTCTCATATTCATGTCTGTTTGTTACACATGTAAACATATACGGTCAATGTACTATAATATATATTTGGATAATTAATAAAACAGTAATCAATTAACGGCTTATGTTTTATTATGCCTCTTATAGTAGAGTTTTATTGTTATCCATTCTTTTTTGATGGTGGAGAATTATAAAAATTGATACTTGATAAAGGTCCTATATATCTTAATCTATATATTGTCTGTGGTTCCCATCAAAATTACATGTTATTTTCTAAAAGGGAATATGTTAGAAATTTTGTCAAAATATTTAGTGTTAATTTTTATTAGAGCAATTATGAGTAGAGGAGCTTAATTGATTCTAAAGTATCTTTTCTAACCATCCTCACCAAAGCTCTATTTACTCTAACCTAAATCTGAGTTTACATTTCAAAGGTATAAATTCTACCGTGGTGGTTATCCAAAGATGAAAAATTGAAGGGCTGGCTGCGATTGCTGTTCTTCATAAGGTAGTACCTCATGCAAAGCTAATGACTAATCATAAATCACAGTTTGAGCTCTGTTACTCTTCTCATATCAAATGAGAGTTCTTCATACATTTATTGCTGCAGAGTATCAGCATGTTATGTTTGGAAGAAGCGAATGAGCTAAAAGCAGTGCAATGTATAGAAATTTTAGTCTACCAAATGTGCAATTTTGTTATGTGTTAGGGAGAGAAAAAAAAAATTAAAAACACAACTTCGTAATTAGTCTTTTAAGCACAGATTTCATAGTCAATTCAATGTTTCAGTTGGGTCTTTCTAATCTTTGTGTTTGTCCAGCAATTCATTTTTTTCTTTTTCTTTTAGCCTTGTTGATAGGGATCTATGAAAAGGACTGTTATAGCTTTCTAATGCTAAAGTCACCAAATAGTCTACCGAACAGATTTAGTTTTGACATGGACTTTTGAATGTTACATATGTCCCTTTTCTAACGCATATGAGAAGCTGGACCGTCTACGTTACAATGTTACATAAACATATGGAAGTCACCAGGAAAGTAAGAGGGACGTGATTGGTACTCTTCATTTTTAGAAGATTATAATACGAGAGTTCCTATTTATTATTAAGTTTATAGAGCTTTAATTTGGGGAAGAAAACCAGAGAAAGTAATAGTGTTAGTGTTGGTGGTGGTTGGGTTGGTAGAGGAATTGAGCAGAGAATGTGACAGGAACAAAAAATATTGGAAGATTATCAGGGAAAATAGGATTTCGTTGATCATTTTCATTTTAACAGATCATAATGATCGATTTCAGAAAAGCAAACTAATTGAAAGAGGAAGTATGATATTAATCGGTTGGGTGTTTGAAATTGCATATGTACTTGTGTTTGTCTATCTAATGCTATATATATATATATGTTAGGGTGTGCGATCACAATCCTATATTGGCTAAACATGGAAATCTTAAAAGATGTAGTAAGAGGGTTGGGTTGCTCCATTTATTGGATAAGAGGTGTCAGGTGTAGGACCTAGATATAATTAACTTATAAACTATATGAATTAGTCCAAGATATGATTATTCTTAATTGATGGAAAATATTATTTTTGATGTTTGTAATCAATTTTATTGTCAATGTTAAAAAATTATAGACTATATTAAATAGTCGATGTTTATAAGCAATTCCATAGCCAATGTCAAAAAGTTACAGACTATATTAATTAGTCCCTTTGATACATTATTCTTAATTGATGGAAAATATGTTGTTTAATGTTTGTGATCAACTTAATAGTCAATATCAAAAGTCATAGACTATATTAATTAGTCCATTTCATATGGTATTCTTAATTGAGGGAAAATATGATTTTTGATGTTTGTAATCAATTTTATTGTCAATGTCAAAAATTGATAGACTATATTAAACAGTTGATGTTTATAATCAATTCTATAGTCAATGGCAAAAAGTTACAGACTATATTAATAAGTCTTTTTGATATGTTATTCTTAATTGATGGAAAATATGCTATTTGATGTTTGTGATCAATTTGATAGTCAATGTCAAAACGTTATGGACTATATTAATTAGTCCATTTGATATGGTATTTTTAATTGATGGAAAATAAAATTTTTAATCTTTGTAATCAATTTTATAGTCAATGTCAAAAAGTTATAGACTATATTAATTAGTCCATTTGATACGGTATTCTTAATTGATGGAGAATATGATTTTTGGTGTTTGTATCAATTTTATAGTCAATGACAAAAAGTTGCAGACTATTTTAATTAGTCCCTTTGATACGTTACACTAAACTCAATAAATTTTAAATTAATCATTTTGATACGTTACATTAAACTTAGTTAATCTTAGTATTGTCCAAGTGAATGTTCTCCGGCTATGGTCCACCGCTTTAATTTATTGACTAAATTTTATAGTCAATGTCAAAAAGTAATGGTTGTAGAATTCAGGTGCAAAGAATGTGAATCGAATAGACATGGACATAAGAGGATCACCAGGAAAAACAAGAGGAATTGATCGAACATATCCCTCTTCATTTTTATTAGAGACTACGAGTGTAAAACCAAAGTGGTAAAGTATTAATCCAGTTGGTTCTTTGTAAGCTTTTTTTTTTCCTTGAATTTTCAGTAGTATTTATAATTGGGAAACATTTTTTTTTTCGGTGATATTATTGAAAGGTCTTTTTGTGGTACACCACCACATTTAAGATCGTTTTATCTTTTTCCCCATATTGTGCTCAACCATGTAAAGTCTTTGTGTAACACCCGGCCCCGAAGTGCGCCGAAAATTTCTCAAGTTGACCGAAGTTGATCGGGTTTGACCATCATTGACCAATAGGGGTCAAACTTTGACTTTTGACTCCATAAGAATTCTAGGCTGACCGAAGTACCATTGTGAAGTACGCATAGACACGAGTCCGTAGACTATTAGCACATAAAAAACGGAGCTACGATTTGAAAGTTATGAGTAAAACAAGTTGATATCCTAACTGTCCGAGGGTGTCGAAGTTGACTTTTTATTCTTGTGAAATTGAACTTTGATTTATTTATAGTTGTAAAGTACTCATCGATACGAGTTCATAAATTAGCAGCATGCCTGATTTGGATGTATGGTTTGAAATTTACGGACCTGTAAACTTTTTCCGAGATAGCGTTTAGTATTCACTGATCTCTATGTATGAACAGTGGTGCCACGTGTCAAAAATTAAGCCAACCCGTGAGTGCACAGTGGCACTCATGGGAGGCTTTTTGATTAGGTGAAAACATGTGAGGGGGAAGGAGGAGAAGGAGGAGAGAGAAAGAGAGAGGAAAAGGGGGAAGGACCGACCAACCGCCCTTCACCCATTTTCAGCCACCAGCACAGTACATGTGCCTGACCATCGTGACTTACCCCTCAAAACAGGTCGGCCAACCAAAAATCATGGCCAAATCACCGGCGAGTGGCCTATTTCCTTCTCTGATTGATTTCTTCCAAACCAGACCTCTGTTTGCCTCACTGCTGGTCCCATTGGTTTACCCATTATTAGATTTACATCCCTACCAAATTTCACAGCCATTGGCTACCGAACGCACCACCGGAGGTGGCTTTTCTTGTGGGGTATGGCGGCTCGCAGGAAAATACAAATCTGGTGAGTTCCCATTGATCCCACCTACCTTTCCCCACTAATTTTACGTGCCTGAACCCAAATCCGAGGTCGGTTTCCTCCAATTCGTGATGGTTTGAGAGAATCAAGGATATTAAGTTCAAAAGCTTTCCAGTAAGATTCTGGCCACCACGGGTCCGATCTCCGGAAGGAGCACGTGTAAATTGTGGAATCGATCCTGTGGAGGATCTTGATTAAATTGCATGCTCGAGGTGAGTGACCTATCTTCAAATTATTTTTGGAGTTAAATTATGAATATTTTATGTTAATTGAATATTTGAAAATGTTGTTTTATGTGTTGAATATTTAGTAAATTTATAATTGGAATTTTCATGCCAAAATTGAATGAAATTAAAATATATGTGCATTAAGAAATATTTTGATTTAAGAATTTTATGGATTTGGAATTTTATTAATAATTATTAAATTTTATTGTTGGAATATTGCACAATTAAATATTTGAAAAATATGTTTATGTATTTGATATTTAAGAGGAATTTCTATCTAGAATTATATTGCCAATTTGTGATAATTTTAATATATGTTGTGGTGCTAAAAATATATTTGGGAATTTAAAGAATTGTGGATTTAAATTCTTATTAATTATTGTTATGTTTATTATTGAATTTGTGATGTATGATAAAGGTAATTACATGATTATATATGAATTTATGTGATTTAATATTATTTTTGGTATGGATTGATTGTATAGGTTGAATGAAATTATTTATTTTAAATTTATTATATATTGATGATTATGGAATTTAATTATATTTTGATTTTTGAGGAAATCTGGAAATTAATTTTTATTAAACTATTATTGAGAAAATTTTGGATATATATATACTGTTGGATTTTGAGATGATGGACTAATTGATGAATTGAAATTGATGGGTGTTAGCCCTTATTTTATGAAAATTGGAAATGGTATATATATATATGATTTTATTGGTTTTAAACGCACCCATACAGTACCGGTGTTCTATAATTGTGGATGCGATTAGCGTGCAGGTGGAGTGTGATGAGCGCACATGTTTATACTCTCCCATGGTTGCCATCGGACTGAGGATAGGCAAGTTTGAGATTGGTCATAGCCGCCCCCTCCATGACCGGGATTGAGGTTTATAGCATCGGCGCTACTGGGATACTAGGGCGTCCTGGATGTAGGTTTCTCTCTATAACCTCCCCGTCAGGCAGTGCTTTGGGATGCTGGGCACCATCGGGCATCACTGGTGTATAGTACAATGCGTCAGGATATTCTCGAGATGATTTTCAAAATTACTTATTCTAAAATAGTATTTAAAATGTATTTAATGGTGTTTTTATTATTTATTTCAATTTGAGAGTTTAACATGAATTTTATGAAACTTTATTATATTTTTATTATCCATTCATATTAATATTTTAAAAATGCATTTTACCATGATTTTACTATTTAAATTGATTACTGTCTCTCATTGTTTTATTAATTTATCGAGCAACTATTATAATTTATTTATGGGAATCATTTTGGCCTTACATTAAATTTTGTTATTATTAAATGGATTTATTGCATATTAAATTGCATTTTGTTTATTATTAATTCTTTTATTATTTCATGGATTGATTAATAAACTTAATAATTACATATTGAGTTTAAGTTGTTTGGTTAATTCGATTTGTGCTAATTTCTTCTAGTATGAATTCTACCATTTATTTGTAACCTTATTTTATTTCATGATATTTTATTATAGATTCAATTATTTGTAATTAAATTACCTGCATGGTTATATTGTAAGCTTGAATTTATTTGTATTTTATTTATTATTTACTTCATTGATTTTGGGGTATAAGAATATTGGGTTTTTTTTTAAATGTTTTATAAAGGAGGACTTTTCCAATTGAGTGGAATGGTGAGGATTTTGAGAGAAAATGTAAACTTTATTTATTTACAATTATATAATTATTTATTTATTTATTATTAATTAATCAATTTTATTATGGTACTATTAGTACTATTATTATTACTATATAGTAGTGTATAGTAGACTGGGTCGCTCACTGAGGTGATTAGCATTTCATGTTTTCAAATTCATTCCCCTAAATTCAAGTTAGTATATGTTGATCGTCTGAGGCGAGCTCGACGTGTTGGTTGGTGAATTCCAAGAAGCTTTTCTTTCTTTTCCTTCCATCTTGTAATACTTCTTTCTATTTCATGTTGTATTAATTCTTCTACTTAGAATTTTATTAATTCTTTGTATACTATGTTGGATGTATTACTTAATTAATTATGCACCGATTCCCTGTTATTTATTTGAAGTGCTGCAAATTTGTGGAATTAAATTGTAGTAAGTATGGAGGAATAAGGTGGTGCATATAGAAATGTGTTTTCAATGCAGGGAATTTGTGGTAAGTCCAACACTTAGTGGAGGTTCTGCCGGATTTTCCATTGAAGGGTCCAGTAGGGTTTCCTTGGGATCAGGGTTTGTCTAAGGTTCCGGTGAGGGATCTAGGATGGGTCCTAACACTTTGTATTTTTTTAATGTGTTTGATCTAGTCATTGGCTCTTTGCAATCTAGGGATGGTCTACGAAGACTTATAGAGCATTATCCCCGGTCCCTACAATATAGTGCATGTTTGGCCTCTTTGATGGGATACTGAATTATGTTGAGGTGGATTGGATAGTTTTTAAATAAATTATAGACAAGGATTAGCAGAGTTTATCTTAAGGCAATTGGATATAATGAAATTGAAGAAACATTGGTATAAAGACAGAGACATTGAAGATTAATGCAAAGGAAATGTAATGCTTTGTTATGCATTATAAAGCAAAGTATTTTGATTCGATTATAGCTTTGTTCATCTCCACTATCTGTGAATTGCAAGCAAATTAGGATTCCATTGTTTTAGTGTAAAGAAGTAATGAATGAACAAACATGTTATCCGCAGCCCAAATTTGGAACGTTCCTTTAATGCATATAAGAAAAGCATGCTTGCCAATTTTTTTATACTTAAATATTTTTTGAGTGTACATAAAGATAATTTTTTTATTTTTTGTTTTTTAGTACTATTGATACGAACCTAGGACGACCTACCCCTAAACCCATATTAATTAACTCGGATCTAATTATGTTCAAGTTCTAATGGTCACTTTGACCCCTAACTAACCTATAATTAGAAACCTTGGTATATAATGAAGACGCCACAATAGGTGATGGAAGGCCTATTGATAAGTCAAACGAAAACACTCATTCACTAATGGTGTTTTAGGTGTTCAAAAGAACAAAGAGAATTCAATGTCACAAATAATTTTCTGTATAAAATTCAAGCTTCCTTCTTAATGATAAAATAAGCCTTTAAATAGGCTACAAAGTCACAAATAAAACCCTAAAAATCTAAGGTGAAAAATCCGGCCAACAATAGGAAACATAATCATGGTAGCCGAATCTCACTACTTTCCTAAGTATAATTTCTAATTAATTAATTCCTTTATTTTGGAAATAGAATTAATTAATTTACAAAAATATCAACATTTCTAGACAATGAAAATAAAATAACATATTAACTTTCCTAAATCAATTTGTTCAACCAATAAATAAATAAAAACAAGAAAAAAAAAAGAAAGTCAATCGTAAATTAGGTAACGAGTTGACTTTGAGATGTAGGCTGAATTATGTCTTCAACCGAGCTAACTCATGACCGAACTTGTCTTCCATCCAAGTTAGCTTGTGTCCGAACATGCCTTTCATCTGAGTTAGCTTGCGTCCTAACTATATAGTGTCAACTGGCCGAGATAGCTGATGTTGTCCAAGAGTCAGATGTCCGAGATAGTTGGACAAGAGTAAGATGTCCAAAATAGTTGAACAAGAGTCAGATGTCCGAGATAGTTGATAGCTGAGGTGGAATGTTGCCCAAGGTATGAATGTGCTGTTGATGTCCAGAGGAACTGGTGTTGTCCGAGACATGGATGACACCAGTGTTGTCCAAGACAAAATGCTCTCCTAGGTGTGGATGTCCTCCGATGTATGGATGCCCTCCGAGGTATCCGAGGTATGGTTGCCCTCTGAGGTATGGATGTCCTCCGAGACATGGATTTCCTCCGAGGTATGATGTCCTTCGAGGTATGGATGTGTGGGCACGAGCGGAATCACATCAACTACTTGATTATTTAGTATTAAGAATGGTGGAAACAAATATAGCTAATGAAAGACTGTTATAGGTAATTAACGATGATACACGTACAATGTAAGATATATATATATATATATATATATGTATATATATATATATATATTTACACATATATGTACATAAACCAATTTCGTAGGCCATTGACAATAGTATTGTAGTTGGGTCTTTGTGGTACTCTTTGTGTTATTAAGTTTATAAGGCAAATTGCAAATTAGTACAAAATTATAGTACATAGATGCAGCAAGCCGTAAAACTAATTATAGTTGAACTCAATTCAAAAGAAATTCAGAATTATATATTTTCAGCAAAAGAAAAAAAAATCAAAGTAATAGAATTGAAAAAAAAGAAAAGAAAATTAAGTAATTAATTATTTATTTTTATTTTAAGAATACAACGTGGAGAGTGGCAACAAAAAGCCCCGTATAGTTCAATTATTATGTGAGAAAAAAGAATATAAACATATATATATATATATATATATATACTGTTTTAGTTCATTCATATTAAAATCTATAAATTCTAGAAATTGAATGAAATTTTTGGGTTGGTTCTCTTTCTCAAAGACTAGCTGGTTTCCTGTAGGCTAAGGAGTCAAACCAATCAGCCAACCTTCTGTCTCAAATTACTTCATTAACTCTTGGCAAATTTTCAGGTGCATATAATAATTTCTTGAAAAGGCCATAATAATAATAATAATAAATAAATAAATAAAGAAAAAAAGAATAGAAACAGGTCAAGCAAAGACAAGGGCGAGAAACTCTATTATGCTTCTGTAGCACTACAAATGAGCTTGACAATGATCTAAGGAGTTTATGTAAAAATGAATTCTACTATAAAAATGTCAAAAGAAATTTTTAGAACTAAAGTATGTTGTGGATTTAAGCTATAAAGCTCTTTATGAAATACAAATTCAAAAATGGGATTAAACAAACCTGATGTCATAAATATTATATAGTTTATCCAGTTATGCTAATAATTCATTATGTTCTGTAAATATGCAAGGACTGAATATGTTCTACCCCAAAAATAACCAAGTATGATCAAAATAACTTTTAGCTAGCTAATTCTCTATCTGATGTGCTTAAAACAAAATAAGGATACATGCTCTGTTATTTTGGCATCCATATAATATATATAAATAAATAAATAAATATATCTATATATATATATAAGCCATAAGGGCAATATACATATTGTAATACTAAATAACAAGTTGTTTTGAGCATACAGAAAGGTGCATTATTATTACTGATATTATCCCTAAAGAAAGTCAAAATTTGACCTAAGTTCTCAATTCACTTCACCCTTTTTCCAAGTTCTCAACCTCTTTTGGTAATGTGAACAACCTCTGATTCACCTTCAAAGTATGTGAAGCTTGCTTAACAGTGACACTATTCTCCATGTATAAACATCACACTCAATTTAAAGGAATTATTTGATAGGAAGGTCTTTGCTACCGTATTAGCATAGGCTTAAAGAATAATTATATGTCAATTCATCTTACATAACATGTCATTTTTTTTTAATTTAAAATAATTGGATCAATTCATCATATATATAACACCCCATCCCAAAGTACACCGGAAATTTCTCAAGTTGACCGAAGTTGACCGTTGTTGATCGAAACGGATCAAACTTTGACTTTTTGATTCGATAAGAATTCTAGGTTGACCAAGGCACCATTACAAAGCGCGCATTGATCCGAGTCTGTAGACTAGTAGCACGTTGAAAACGGAGCTACGGTTTGAAAGTTATGAGTAAAACAAGTTGAGATTCGAACTGTTCAGAGTTGACTTTTTGTTCTTGTAAAATTGAGCTTTGACTTATGTATGATTGTGAAGTACTCATCGATACGAGTTCATAGACTAGTGTTACACTCGATTTGGACATATGGTTGAAAAGTTATGGACCTGTGAAGTTTTTCCGAGACAGTTGTTACTATTTATCGATCTGTAGTGTGTGTGAACAGAGACGCCATGTGTAACATTATAAAGGGTGCCATGTGTCATGTTCAGAAAATGCCACATTTTCATCTTATTAAAATATTATATTACTATATTATTAATTTATATTATTAATTTTATTTTATTTTCTTTTCCTCCCGTGGGAAAACAGGGGGGACAGAACTCCGTTTCTTTTCTTGTCCTCCCTTTTCTTCCTTTTGGATCTTTCTCTTGCCTTTCCTCTGGCCGGTCATCCTCCTCCTTGTGCTGCCATCAATACCGGTCGGCCTGAGCATCATCGCCCCATCCGGCCGACGACCCATCACGCCGGCAATGCCATGGTGATCTCTGTTCACCAGATCAGCCAAGGTCACGCCGGAAACAGCTATAAAAGTCGGTGGTGAGCTTACTGTCTGCTCGCCGATTTCTAGCCTTCTCTGGCCAACTTTTTGGTCCTCTCTCCCTAATTTGGACCTTCTGAAGATGATGGTGACCCCCATTTAGCTCAATTTGAGTTCGTTTGTTGTGTACCAAAAGGACATGTATGACAGCACTTCCCGATGGAAATTACGACCACCGCCGATGAGCTATGCTAAGTTACTCTAAATATTGGTAATATATGTTTCACAAGCTCCTATTTGATATATAATATGTCAATTGGTTGTGGGTATTTAGAATTTTGTTATTTTTGCGCTAATATTTATAAATGTTATGAATTTGAATTGTTTATGAATATATGTGTACGGGTGTATATATATATATACATATGTATGTGCGGGTGTACACCAAATGTGAAGTTTTGACATGTTTTAGAATTCTCAATGCTAAGGTGGTTTAAATTTTGGAGGATTTTGAGTTTATAAATGAGCAAGGTTCCTATATATATATATGTTACTGGTTTATAGTGCTCAAGAGAGATTTTCTTTGTCCTTTGTTTTATCGTGTTTAGTTGTTTGCTTGTATTATTGAAGTGATAGTTGGCAGCTCTTTAGAAAGGTAATGTTAAGTTCCTTTGTATTTATGGGGATACTTGTTGTTAGTGGTGCCGAATTAATAAGAGCTTAAGTTGGGGTATATATAGTAAGATGACCGTATGGAGGAGTTGTTGTACTTTATATGTGCATATATATATATATATATATATATATATCTGTACACTCAATTAAAGGTTCACCAACGGAAATGGTGTGTGGGTACTAGGAAGCTTTGGTTGACATTTGAGTTTGGGTGAGTAATTGGAACATTTGAGATGCTTGTATACTGTATACTATTGTTATGTGATCATAATGCCCAACTTTAACTTCGTAAATTTATATATATGCATGTACATATACACGAGACATATACATATGTATGTGTGTGTGTGTGTGTGTGTGTGTGTGTGTGTGTGTGTGTGAATATATATATATATATATATACACACTTAGTACATAAAGATGTTCACACATATTATATTTTATATCATTCAAATTTTTGAAGAATATTATATATGTTTCAAATTTTAAGAGGAATTGTTATTTGATTTTAATGTGCTATCTTTATATGAGTTAAATATATTGGTTATATAGAATTTATTATATTATATGTGTCCAATATTTAAGAAATTACTATTTAAATTTATGATGTTAAGTTATGTTGGTTTAGTATATGTGTTGCCTCAAATTTATATTGGGCTGTTAAATTAAGCATATTTTGTGTTAATTAAATATTTGAAAAATATAGTTTATGCATTGGATATTTAATAAAGTTATTATTTATATTGAAGATGCCAAATTGTGTTGAATTGAATTATTGTGAAAGAGATTAATTTTATGAAATTATGCTTTAAATTTTATTAAGTTTATTGTTGATTTAAATGTTGAAATTTTGATGCATAAATAATGCATTTATGTGATTTTAAGTCTGTATGAATTTTTATGTATCTTTTATTATTATTATTTTAGTGTAAATTGATTTCATGGATTTGAAGAAAAATATTTATTTAAATTTTAGTATTTTCAAAAAATATATTTATGCATTAATTAATTTATTTATTTATTCATAAACTTGATTTTATCTTATTCTTTCGAAATTCATTATTTTAATAATACTATAAAAATTTAGAGTTTTAGATACACCATACACGTACCGGTGTTCTGTAGTTGTGGATGTCATTAGTGCGCACGTGAATGTGGATGTGATTAGCGCACAGGTTGATTATAGGGTTCTCATATGGTTGCCATCGGATCGAGGGCAGGCAGGCTATAATGCACAGTGAGCATCAGTCACCTCCATCCATGGCCAAGACACCCGTTAGCAGCGGTGTAATGGGACACCACGCGACCGTATGCCGGTTTCTCTCATTAACCTCCCTGTCCGACGGTGCTTTGGGATGCTGGGCACCGTAGGACACCACTGGTATATAATATGTGCATCAAGTATTTTTTGTGTATATATATATATATATAATATTTGTATGTATCACACCGTACGGGGATAACGATCCGATGTGGTCCATGAAGAGCTAGCCTCGTAACTATATTGCTTACGAGTCCATGGGATTGGATGGCCAATCTAGGCAACCATCCCGGACTGTATTAGTAGTAGGGTGCCAACGACACTTGGAATCATGGATTGCACAACATGTTGGAGGGTATCGTTTGTACCCCTGATACGAGTGTATATTTCATAATATATTTTGAATTTAAAATATTATTTGACCTTATACTATTCTAGCCATTCATAACCTGATTTTCTAACATTATACTTAATTACTTTTATTGTCATTACTATTATTAATATTATTCTCGTTATTAATATAACAATTATTATTTATCAGAATTATGTTTACAATTATTTTCATTATTACTAATATTATCATCATCATTATGATTATTATTATCATTATTTTTATTATTGCCATTATTTATTTTTATTTTTATTATTAGTATTATTTCTATTATTATTATTATCATATGGTATATCCGGACAAATATCACAGTCTACGAGTAATAATGATAGCTATTGGGCAAGTATAATAGTTCTTGGACAAGTGGTAGCCTTTGGAGATGTGAGATAGTCCTTGGAACAGCTGTGATTATGTGTAGGCCTTTGACAAGTGATTATCTTCGAATAAATATGACAGATGATATTAATACTATTGTTATCATGAAAACAATTGTTATTATTATTATTGCTGTTGATGTGATGATTATTTTACTTTTCTTCCGATATTACGCATCGGTATATTTTGTAACACGATATTTGAAATGTACAGCAATAAGTGACTGGTGTGGGCAGACGTGAATGATTAAAGGTATATTTGTTTGTTTATTTAATTGATTATTCCTATTGTGTGTGTATATATATATATATATGTGTGTGTGTTTTATACAAATTGTGGTCGAAGTGCTGCCGCTGTAGAAATTATTATAGTAAGGTGAAAGGGATAAGGTGGTACCATATAGGAGTACATTTTTGTGCAGATAAATTTTGTGGTAAGTCCTTCTCTTAGGGGAAATGCTACCGGATTTTCCATTGGAAGATTCGGTGGTGTTTTCCTGGGATCAATGCTTGTCCAGAGTTCCGATGAGGGGTCTTGGACAGGTCCTGACAATATATAACATATCATTTTATTGCATTTAAAATAATTGAACTACAAATTGACAACTCATTAGTTTGTAAACAAATAAATTATTTTATGGTATAAACTTCATTAATATTCAATTGTAATAGTGTAAAGTAATATTGAATGAAAAGGATATTTGTATAAAAATAGTACACTTTTTTTGGATTTAAGGAAAGCATTTTTGCGGGTATATCTCAAATTGTAAATCTTAAGAATTCATTATGTTAATTATGTTCTATAAATATTCAAGGACTAAATGTTCTTTCCCAATTCCCGAAACTAAACCAAACTAAAATAAATGCTTGACCACCCTATACTCATAACCAAACAAAATGAGGTTTATCATATGCTCTATTATTGGTATATCTAAGTGCTCTGTTATTGGCATATCAAAGTGCATATATACTGTATTAATTTACAAATGGAAACAAAAATGAAAGTTTTATGAATACTAATATACCTTTTAGTCCTAATGTTATGACCGTCAAAGATGTCCAACCGATATGAAGCTCTATTTTCTTCAAATTTGTTAAGTTGAAGGTCATAAAGAGCTTCTCTAATTCAATCCATACTGATTTCCAAATTCTTAACAAAAGCGGAAACAAAAGATGCAAATTTTATCAGATGCATCAGGGGCAAGCAATCCATGCATTTTAGTAGTATGACCGATAAACTATGTACCTTATTCATCTTCAACGTAACTGTTACTCTTAGCGCATATTCAGAACTCGAACTTTGGAAGATCATATAGATGTCCTTAATGCATATGAGAAGCATGCTTGCCAATTTTGAAACAGTTTAACAAGCATAGTAAAAGAAATTCAAATTATAATACATTAAAAGATTTAGGTATTGCTTATAGGATTGCTTGCTAAGACGACAGTTTAGACTCTTCGAAATCATAATTGATTAGGAAGTCTATATGGATAAACATCAAACTCAATAGAAGAGCAAAGGAAAACATTTGGAACTTCTAAGACTGAATTTTATTAATACAACAAAGCATATAAGCTTTCATAAAAAATAGAAATTGCAGCAAGAAAAGTAAACTTCTTTGAGAAAGACGATTTTTATTAAGGGAAGCTTAGAGAAAATAAAATGCATCATTTTGAACAACTGTTTTCATACAAAAGTAAAACTAACTATTACTTAATAAACCAGACAAAGCATAGTTTAAACGGGGCACCATCAGTAGAACACAAATTACTGAGTAATGGTAACATGTCAACAGCTAGCATTGTCTTCAAGCTCTAAGCTTCCTTGTTTCTTCACCGAATCCACATATAAACCAGAAAAAAAGGTAGACATGTCAAATTTTCTTCAAATAAGAATAAATATATTCATATTCAGAATTTTTATCACTTACTTTAGCCACAGGAATCCAAGTTCTTCTATGTTAACTTGAAGTGCTTCCAAATGTTTGCTCCTCTTAGTCTCCTTGGTGGGATCACACGAAAAATCTTGAATAGCAAGTACGGGCTCATTGAGGTGATGATATGTCCGAGCATCAATCCACTTATGAGTCTGCATCCATATCCTATCGCAACAGCTTTCCAACCAAAACCAAATAATACAGAATCATCTGATTCCTCACTGTAATGAGAAGGTGGCAAAGAAGGCGTTTCACACTTTTTTGACAATGGAGGACCACATAATCCCCAATTTCCTTCAAAAGAATCAGAAAACGTCCCAATTTGTGTGGCTTATGGTATTGGGCCTGTAAGTTGATCGTTTGAAAAGTTCAAATATTCAAGAAATGTGAGACCGGTAAGCTGCTGAGGGATTTCACCCGAAAGTTCATTGTTTGAGAGATCTAACAATTCAAGTTCAATCAGGTTCCCTAAAGAATAAAGGATGCGTCCTGTAAAATTGTTACTTAACAAATTGAGCACAATTAAATCTAAAGCATCCCCTATTGAGGTTGGAATTTCTCCATAAAATTTGTTGTTGGAGAAATCAACGCTCATGAAGAAAACTAAATTCTAGGATAAAGGAGTACTATCCCTATTTATCATGGTCACTGAGTAGGGCTAAAAAAAGTGATCATTACGAATGAATTTTGATTGCGACTTATTATATGAAGCTTTCATTGAAGTCTGATTTCGAAAATAATTTGAAGGCAAACTTCCAGTAAAATCATTGAAAGATAGATCAATGATACTTAAGTCCACAAAGCCCAAAAAGCTATGTGGATGCCATATTGGACCATAAAATTTATTGGAAGAGAAAATGAGAATTAGAAGCTTTGATAAACTCTGTAGCATAAAAGGAAATGTGTCAGTCATGTGATTGTGGCTGAGATTTAGAATGTGCAGCTCTTTGCATTTAATTAGGGACTTTGGAATCTTTGCATTTAAATTGTTGTAGCTTAAGTCCAATGTTTGTAATTGGTTTCTATCTCCACATGTCATAGGCATGTTTCCATTCAAGTTGTTTCTTCTTAGATTTAAAACCAAGAGAGAGCTACCCAAACATTGAGGAATAGTTCCGCTCGACTTGTTACTTGACAAATCAAGATAGTTAAGATACCCTAATTTACAGAACATCGGATCAATTCTTCCAACCAAACTATTTTCTGAGATGGAAAAGTATGTTGTGGACATTGGTGGAACAACAAGTGATCCATGCAACATGTTGGAATGTAGGTCATCTATGAAAGCAAGCCAAAGCTGAAAGTCAAAGAAGAAAGTTCAAACTGGCCAAGGAAGGAGACTAGAACTGAATCTATTCAAGCATCAAAGAATGAGATAAAATTAGATCCTAAACCTTCTAGAACTCATGATGTTGTGTGTTTTAAGTGCCAAGGAGGAGGACACATTGCTAGCCAATGCTCGAATAGAAGAATCATGGTGTTAAAGGGCAATGACGAGCTAGAATTGAAAAGTGAAGAAAGTGAGGATGAAGCCAAGCAAGAGGAGGAGGACTTGGAGGATGAACCCGAAACCTTGCAAGCATCCAATACTGAATTCAACTTGCTTTCTAGGAGAGTACTTGCTGCATACAAAGATGAGGATGAAATTCAAAGAGAGAACATCTTCCACACCCGATGTGAAATTCAAGGTAAGATTTGTAGTATGATTATTGATAGTGGAAGTTGTACAAATGTAATTAGTAACACTGTAGTTGATAAATTAGGCTTAATAACTATTAAACATCCAGAACCTTATAGATTACAATGGCTTAATGATAGTGGTGAAATAAAAGTGAACAAACAAGCCAAAGTAAAATTTAATATAGGTAGATATGAGGATGTAGTTTTATGTGATATTGTACCCATGATTGCTGGACATATACTATTAGGTAGGCCATGGCAATTTGATAAAGATGCTACTCATTTTGGTCGAGAAAATAGTATTGTTTTTAGGTTTAAAGGGAAGAAGGTCAAGCTGGAACCATTATCTCCTAAAGAGGTTTACAAAGACCAATTATAAATGCAACAAAGGAGAGAAGCCGAAAAGCTCAAGGAAAAAGCAAATATGGCACCAACGGCTTCACCACCCTTTCAAGAAGGTAAGAATGAGGTTGCTGATCAAGGTAAGGTTTCTAAGACTCATATTGAGTGGAAAGATCAAGGAAAAATCGAAATAGAGGGGAAAGAAAGTGGCAAACCCAAGAGCTTGGAGAAGGAAGGGAAATCCGAAGGTTTGCGCCAATCCAAGGGGGAAAAAGAAAAAGAAAGAAAAGAAAAGTCAAGTAGCAACTTTTATTTGAGTTTAGGGGATATTAATAAGGTTATTGAGTGTAAGAAACCTTTGCTGGTCATGATTTATAAAGAAAATTATTTTAATGATCAAACTAACATAGAAGAACTTGAATTGCCAAGTTCAATGATTTCTCTTTTGAAGGAATTTGGAGATGTCTTCCCAAATGAAATTCCCAGTGGACTACCACCTATTCGAGGGATAGAACATCAAATTGACTTCATTCCAGGGGTTGCCACACCAAATAGACCAGCTTATAGGAGCAATCCTGAAGAAACAAAGGAGCTGCAAAAACAGGTAAGTGATTTGCTTGATAAAGGATACATTCGTGAGAGTTTAAGTCCATGTGCTATTCCTGTTTTGTTGGTACCTAAAAAGGATGGTTTTTGGAGAATGTGTGCTGATTGTAGGGCTATAAATAACATTACCATCAAATATAGGCATCCCATTCCTAGATTAGATGATATGCTTGATGAGTTGCATGGTGCTTACATGTTTATAAAAATTGATCTTAGGAGTGGTTATCACCAAATTAGGATGAAAGAAGGTGATGAATGGAAAACTTCATTCAAAACTAAATATGGGCTGTATGAATGGTTAGTTATGCGTTTTGGATTATCCAGTGCACCTAGTACTTTCATGAGGCTTATGAATCATGTAATGCGTCCATTTATTGGTAAATTTATGGTTGTTTATTTTGATGACATTCTAATATATAGCCGAAATCTGGATGACCATGTGGATCAACTTAGGCAAGTTTTACAAGTTCTTAGAAAGGAAAGATTGTTCGCTAACATTAAAAAATGTGAATTTTGCAAAGATGAGCTTGTGTTTCTAGGATTTGTAGTAAGTACTGCAGGAATCAAAGTTGACCAAGCTAAGGTGAAAGCAATTCAAGAGTGGCTGGTTCCTGCTTCTATCACCAAAGTGAGGAGTTTTCATGGCTTGGCAGGCTTTTATAGGAGATTTGTCAAGGATTTTAGTACCATAGCAGCACCATTGAATGAAGTTGTCAAGAAGAATGTTGGCTTCAAATGGGGGGAAGTACAAGAAAAATCTTTTAATTTGTTGAAAGAAAAATTGTGTAATGCACCTTTGTTAGTTTTGCCAAATTTTTCTAAGACTTTTGAAATTGAATGTGATACTTCAGGTGTAGGTATTGGAGCTGTCTTAATGCAAGGAGGAAGACCCATAGCCTACTTTAGTGAAAATTAAATGGAGCTGCCCTAAACTACCCGACTTATGACAAGGAGATGTATGCTTTGGTGAAGGCTTTGGAGACGTGGCAGAATTATCTCATGCCAAAGGAGTTTGTGATTCATACGGATCATGAGTCTTTGAAGCATATCAAGGGTCAAGGAAAGCTTAACCAAAGGCATGCCAAGTGGATTGAATTTATTGAAACCTTTTCATACGTGATCCGCTACAAAAAGGGTAAGGAAATTGTGGTTGCCGATGCATTATCCCAAAGGTATGTACTTTTTTCTACCTTAGATGCTAGATTGCTTGGATTTAAACAATTAAAAGAACTTTATGAGCATGATAGTGACTTTGGAGAAATTTTTAGAACCTGTTTGAAATATGGATTTAATAAATTTTACATATTTGAGGGATATTTGTTTAAGGAAAACAAACTTTGTGTGCCTAATTGTAATATTAGGGAATTATTAGTTCGGGAAGGACATGGGGGTGGTTTAATGGGTCATTTTGGAGTTTTAAAAACTTTATCCTTGCTGCAAGAACATTTTTATTGGTCTAATATGAGGAGAGATGTTGAGAGAATTTGTGAAAGATGTTTAAAGTGCCGAAAAACAAAATCAACATTGAAGCCGTATGGATTGTATAAACCTTTGCCAATTCCTACCTATCCTTGTGTAGATTTGTCTATGGATTTTATTCTTGGGTTGCCTAGGTCAAGGACAGGTAAGGATTCAATTTTTGTTGCAGTAGATAGGTTTTTTAAGACGGCACATTTTATTGCATGTAACAAAACTGATGATGCATCCAATATTGCTAATTTATTTTTCAAGGAAATTGTGAGATTGCATGGAATGCCAAGAACTATTGTTTCGGATAGGGATGCTAAGTTCTTAAGCTATTTTTGGAAAACTTTGTGGGCTAATTAGGTACTAAGCTTTTATTTTCAACTACTTGTCATCCAGAAACTGATGGACAAACCGAAGTAGTAAATAGAACCTTGTCTGCATTGTTGAGAGCATTAATTAGTAGAAATTTAAGAACTTAGGAAGAATGTTTGCCACATGTTGAATTTGCATATAATAGGTCTTTACATTCAACAACTAAATTTACTCCATTTGAAATTATTTATGGTTTTAATCCTTTGACTCCATTAGATTTAACACCTTTACCTTTAAGTGAGTGCGCTAATCTAGATGGAAAACAAAAAGCTGAATTTGTAAAGCAGATTTATGAGAAGACACGAGCAAATATTGAGAGGAGGACCGAGCAATATGCAAAGGTGGCTAATCAAGGCCGAAAATCAATGGTGTTTGAACCTGGAGATTGGGTGTGGCTGCATTTAAGGAAAGAAAGGTTTCCTGAACAAAGGAAATCCAAACTCATGCCGAGGGCCGATGGACCTTTTCAAGTTTTGGAGAGGATAAACGACAATGCCTACAAACTTGATTTACCGGGTGAGTATAGTGTTAGCGCCACCTTTAATGTTACTGATTTATCTCCTTTTGCTGCAGGTGATGACTTCGATTTGAGGACAAAACCTTTTCAAGAGGAGGGGAATGATGCGAACCCGTCCGAGCTCGCACCACCAACAACTCACTGGGGTACTGATATGATACGGATGAAGACTGGACCGATCACTAGGGCTCAAGCTAAGAGGTTTAAGGACAATCTTGCTGCCTTTATCCAGAAAGTAATTCATTCTCAAAAGGGCTTGTCCATACCTGAAGATAAAAGACCTGTTTTAAGTATCCAAGTGGTGGAAGCTGATACATCGGATACCCATACATCGGACATTTTATATCGGACATCCTTGCCTCGGACATTGGAGCCTTGCCTCGCACATCTGATCTCAGACTTCGGACATCGGACATCGGATGTAACTTAGCTCGGCCAGACATAACTTAGCTTGGACAGACATCAGTTAGCTCGGCCAGACATAATTTAGCTCGGACAGACATCAGTTAGCTCGGATAGGCCATAAGTTAGCTCGGACATCAGGCAGACATAAGTTAGCTTGGTTGAAGACATAATTCAGTCTAAATGTCAAAGTCAACTCGTTACCTAATTTGCAATAGACTTTATTTCTTTTTGGGTTTTTATTTAATTATTTTCTGGACAAATAACTTTAGGAAGGTTTTTATTTTATTGTAAATTAATTAATTCCTAATTTAATATAAAGGAATTAATTAATCAAACTTAGATTAGGAAAGGAAGTATAGTTGCGGCCAACTAGGTTTCTTTATGTGTGTGGCCGATTTTTCCTAGGGTTTTTAGGGTTTATTTTGTTTCTTTCAAAGCCTATTTAAAGGCTTATTTTTCAATATGAATACAATTTTGATTTGATTGAGAAAATACTTGTGAGATTAATTATCTCTTTGTTCTTTGTGAACACCTAAAACACCATTAGAGAATTGGTTGTTTTAGCTTGACTTATCAATAGGTTTTCCATCCCCTATTGTGGTGTCTACATTATACCAAGGTTTCTAACCACAGGTTGGTTAGGGGTTGAGGTCCATTCCATTAGAACCTAAACTTAATTAAAGATTCGGGATAATATAATACGGGGTTTAGGAGCAGGTCGTCCTAGGTTCGTATTAGAAACTCACCTTGCAAATTGCAACCCCAAAAAGAGAGATGTGTCAAGGAAGATAAATTTGCAAAGTGAATAGGTATAGATGAATCAATTTGCACCCAATCAGGGTAAAGTTCTCTTAAATTGGTCATGTTTTGGGTAAGCCTTCCGAATTCTCCTTCTTTCATATAACCGTCGTTAGAATGATCAAGTGAAATCAAATTTGTAAGCCTTGAAATTTCAAATATTGGAATATGCCCATAAAACATAGAATTAGAGAGGTTGAGATTGGTTAACCTTGAAAGTTGGCCAAACTCCGAAGGAATCGGGCAAGAAGTGAAGTTGTTGAAGGCAAGGTTGAGCTTTCGAAGATGAAGCAAGCTGAAAAGGCTGCTGTTAGAATGCAGAGACCCATGCAGCCAACTCTGGCTTAGTCAAGGCTTATTACATAACCAGTTGCCATATCGCATGAGACACCATCCCAAGAAGAACAGTAGTCACTACCAGACTTCCATTTTTTCATCTTCGGATAACCATCATAGTGTTCACGCCTCTGAAATGTAAACTCAGATTTAAGTTGGAGTAAAATAGAGCTTTGGTGAGGGAGGCAGCTAGAGAAAATAACGGTTGTGGAATTCAGGTGCAGAGAATATGAATCGAACAGATATGGATATAAGAGGATCACCAGGAAAAACAAAAGGAACTGATTAATCATATCCCTCTTCATTTTTATCAGAGATTATGAGTGTAAAAGCAAAATGATATAGTGTTCCACTTGGCTTTTGTAAGTATTTTTTAACTGGGTTTTCAGTATTATTTATAGCTGGGAAACATTTTTTTTATTTTTTTTAGCTGATATTAATGGAAGGTCTTTTTGTGGTCCACCACCATATTTAAGCTGTTCTTATCTTTTCCCTATATTGTTATTCAACCATGTAAAGTCTTTGTAATTTTTTTTAATGTGTTTAGTCTAATCTTTGAGTCTTTGCAATATAGGGACGGACTAGGAAGACTTCTATAAAGCGGTCCCTACAATATAGTGTTTTGGCTCCTTTGTTGGGATATTGTAAAAATTTTGATGTGGATTGGATATTTTTAATTGAATATTATAGACAAGGATAGGCAGATTATATTTTGAGGCAATCGGACATAATGAAATTGAAGAAACATTAGTATAAAGACTGATAAGAAATTGAAGCTCATTGCAAAGGAAATATAATGCTTTCTATGCACTGTAAAGTAGAGTATTTTGATTCGATTACAGTCCTCTTGATCTCAAGTGTATGTGAATTGGAAGCAACTTAGGATTTTATTGTTTTATTGTAAAGAACTAAGGAATGAACAAATTATGTTACCCTCAGCCCAAATTTGGAACGTTCCTATAATGCATAAAAGAAAAGCATGCTTGCCAATTTTTTTTTTCTTATACATAAATATTTTTTGAGTGTACATAACGATAATTTTTATTTTTTTTATTTTTTAGTACTACTTGATTATTTAGTGTTGAGAATGGTGAAAACAAATATAGCTAATTAAAGACTGCTATAGGAAATTAACGATGATACATGTACAATGTAAGATATATATATTTACACATACATGTGCATAAACCAATTTTCTAGTCCATTAACAATGGTATTGTAGTTGGGTCTTTGTAGTACTCTTTGTGTTATTAAATAACAATGACTTATTAGGCTTACTATATTAAAAAAAAAGAAAAAAAAAGGCTTACTAGGCTTTTTGTTTTTCTTTTTTCCTCAATGATGTAAAGTCTTTGCATTATTAGCGTGCTTGTCTGGTGATTTATTTACTTCTTGGTCTTTGCAATAAGGATACGGAATGGAGGAAATTTAAACCAATACCATAATATAATAGAATTACTCTACTAGGGTAGAGTATAGCCATACTCTGGTACAAAATTTTTTGAAAGAGTGATCAGAAAAACTCCATTTTCAATATCCAAACCTTATTTAAAAAAAAAAAAGAAGTATTTATTTAAATAGTGATTCATAACACCTTCAATTCCTTTGAATGCAACTCTTTTAAAACTCTAAAATTAAAGCTTACATTAAAAAATTATTAAGAGTCAAAATGACCACTATTATTGATATTTCAACAATCATATAAGCAAGTCCTACCCAAGAATAATTTAGTAACAAACAAATCTCACAAAATATGTTTATTTCTATGAAGAATGAAACAAAACAATATTTTTTATCATTTACAATAATTTTTCCTTTACTTCGGTGTCTTAAATTCATGATTAGGCATAGCAACGTGCTGTGTTATGTTTTTTTCATGTTGAACAAATCTCACAAAATATATGTATTTCTATGAAAAATGAAACAATATTTTTGATCATTCACAATAATTTTTCCCTTTAACTCGGTGTTTCAAATCCATGATTAGACTGAGCAATGTGTTTTGTCATATTGTTTTTGTGTCATGTTTATGTCAAATTGCTTTATCCAAATGTCAACCGTTGAGTTTTCATGTTAAAATATATAAATCCAAACTCATTAATTAAATTATTGTGTAACTCATTTACACCCTATTAACTTGTTAAGCTCAATTATAAAATTTTATTTTTTTAAAGGTAATAAAATATTATATTAAAAATATTGAAATAATAATAATTAAATACAAAATTATACTTAATTAATGGTTAATAGTATAAAAAAATAAGAAAATAAGTATATTTTTTTTAATTTTAATATTAAATAAATGAATTAGAAAATTACATATAAGATAATAATGTTGAATATCATCAACAAATATAGTAAAATATTTAATAAATATATATGTATATTACCAAAATACCTTTGTTAACGTGTTGTTATTGTATTTCACCATTATCAACCTATCAATTATGATGTCTTATCATGTTGACGCTATTACATACCCAACACTATTAAGACAAAACCGAATATTGATAATATCGTATGGGTCTATTCTTGTAGAATTTTGATAGGTCTATTCATGACCTTCCAACCATAAGTGTGAATAGCTTACCAATTAAACTACATCACGTGATAAAAAATAAAACAATATGAAATTATATTTTGTATATCTTGAACTATGAAAAATAAAAATAAAAATATATTGTGCTGATGAAAACCTTGCACAAGCAACGGTCAATGTATGGAAAATTTTAATCGAAAAATAGGAAATTGATCGCGAAGAAGAAGAAAAGATGCGAGAAATTCGGAAAAATAAGGAATAGATGTGTTTAAAGTATTTTCTACAAAGAAGGGCATAGTTGTATATTTATAATGAAAAAAAGTTAAATATCTTTATTTTTAAAAGTAAGGTTATATTTCATTAAAGACCTAAATTAGAGCTATTCGTTCAATTTTTTTCAGATGCATCAAGGCCAAGAAATCCTTGATTGCCACTAATATGACTGACTGATGGACTACATACCTGATTCATATTCAAAGTATATGTTACTAACGGTTTAAATTTGGAGGTCTTGTGGTGGTCCCCCACCATAATTAAATACAAGACTTATGTATGATATTCGATCTTCTTTTTTTATTTTCTTTTTCTTTTTGTAAAGTGTTTGTGCTATTAATGATTTTGTCTAGAAAATTGTTTTCTTCTTAGTCTTTGTAATAGGGTTGGCCTTTGAAGAGGAAGAAAAGAGAAACCACCATATATTATAGGAAAGAAAGAAACCGGATCTTTCGTGAGTTATACAATTCTGAGCAATTATTTGACATAAATACAAATTCAAATAGGGCACCAAGTGGAACACAAGACCTCTTGGTCTTCAATGCTTCAGTGGCATGTTAAGCCCCCATTAATCCCAAAAATAATAGCTAATAGGAAGTGGATCCAATAATGCATAATATATGGAGCCAATACATAATTCAACAAATACTATATTTTCTCTTTGTAATGGGATATTGATTTTCAAGGTGAATTGACTACTTTACAAATCAACAACATATATACATTGATTGAGATTAATTACATTATATCTCTATTTTTGAAACTGGATATCAACTTTCAATTATTAACAACCATAAACAAAAGAGAAATTTCCAAATATTTCCCATATTAACTAATAAATTGATTGAGATTAATTACATTATACTTTCCTTATGTTTACATTTCTTTTGCATATATTCACCAAAAAAAGATATATTTTGCATATATATCTCTACTTTTGAAAAGTCATCGAGATAATTATTCAAAATAATTTCATATGTGTTTTTATAACAGCCCAGTCCACCCGCATGTGATATTATCTGTTTTGGGCCCAAGCCGCATGGTTTTAAAAGGTCTCGCAAAGAAAATGTATCCACAGCCTTATAAGGCATGCTTTCGTGCCTCTCCAACCGATGTGGGACTTCATAATCCTTCCCCCTTGGGGCCCAACATCCTCGCTGGGGCAGGCACATCGATCCGGGTACAGGCTCTGATACTAACTATAACAGCCTAGTCCATCCGCACGTGATATTGTCCTCTTTGGGCCCAGCCTGCACAATTTTAAAAGGCCTCACGAGGGAAAGGAATCCACAACCTTATAAGGCATCCTTCGTTCCCATTTCCAACCGATGTGGGACTTCAAAATTTTACTGTTTTACTGTCACATCATTTGATTAATGCTTAGAATGATCATTATTTTTTTAGAGATAACAGGCTTAATTTCCATTAGACTTTAGAAAAATCTACATTGGAACCTTTATCAAATCTTGCATTAGCCTCTTCCATTTTGCAACTATTACTTGGCTAAGGACTCGTAGTCTAATAATATGTGTTTGGTTTATATTTGAAATAATTTTTGATAATGAGTGGCTGAATGTATTTGGAGGTAATCGGATATAAAGAAATTGAAGAAACAGAAGCATAAAAACAGAGAATTATGGCCAAGGCAAAGGAAACATATGCTTTACTATGCACCTGGATAAGTTTCAGTCTAATAAGAGATTTATCGACTGAGTGATATGTTATAATATCTCTCCATTTTTAATAGATATTAAGAGTAAGAAAATATATATTTATTTCAGCTGGGTCTTTGTAAAGAGGTTTTTGTGTTTTTCTAGTGCTATTTATTAGTGGAAAGAAATACTCTATTTGTTAGAGGAAAACAATTCCCTTCCGAAACATGATTAGGTTTTATTTATTCTTTTATTATCATTATTATTCTTTTTTTTTTATTTCTAGTGGGAAACAATACTCTTTCGAAACATGTCAGAAGATTTAGTTAATCATAGTTATTGGTTTTTTCTCTTTTTTTTTTTTTTTTTTTTTGAAAAGAAAAAAAAAGTATTGATTAAGTAGCATTACATAAAATCATCCTCTACCAAAGAAACAAGACACTCTGGACCTTATTCCATCCAAGAGTTAAAACCAGAACAAGAAAGAGCCTTTCGAGCTATTGAATGAGTAACTTGATTTACAACTCTTGGAACATAACCACATAAACAGTATCCCTACCACTAAGAATTTTGCTTAATCTCCTCAACAATAGAAAACATCAACACCTAAAACATAATTATGCAAAAGACTAATTCAATCTGAAAAGGTCCAGCTTGAAAACTAAAGAACAAACCTCATCAAATAGCGAAGAGCTCAGCGGAATAATTCCATGTTGCAGCAGCCATTAGAAATCTAGCATATACTATCAAGTTGTAAACATAAACAACTATAGACAATTTAAAGTTGGATTCAATTTTTTTTTTCCATTAACTTTATAATTAGTTTAGATGCGTAACAAATTTTAACTATTACTACCACACTCTAAGCAAATAATTATACAAATTTAAGTAGAATAAAATAAAATACGAAAACTAAAGCCCAATTATGTTACCAAATAACATCTTATTTATTTATTTGTTTTTATTGTTATTGGAACTTTGAAAGGTCTTGCTGTGGTTCGCCACCATAATTAAATAATAACAAGACTTATGTATGGCATACGGTCTTTTTTTCTTCTCTTTTTGTATAGTCTTTGTATTATTAATGTGTCAAGAAATTTTTTTTCTTAGTCATTGTGATTGGAATGTCTAGGAAGAGGGAGAAAAGAGAAGCCACCACGTATTGGGGAGGAAAAATACCGGGTCATGCACGTGCTATACAACTCTAAAAGAATACAAATTCAAACGGCCTAAGATGCAGCACAAGGCCTCTTGGTTTCCAATACTTTGATAGCATGTTAATCCCCCATTAACTCAAAAGTGATAGCAAATAGAAAGAGGATCCAACAGTGACATATTGAGCCAATACATATTTCAATATCTACAACCTTTTAATGGGATATTGACTTTGAAGGTAGATTGGCCATTTTGATCAGAACACAGATTTTACCATTAGACTCTAGGAAACAGCGTAAATACACAAGAAATGTAGGCATTATAGATTAACAAAATATATACATGAAGCATATCAACTTTCAATTATTAACAACCACAAAAAAAAAAAAAATCCAATTACTTCTCATTGTTAAGTAATAAATTGATCGAGGATAAATTATATCCTATTTTCCTCCTATCTACATTTCTTTTGCATATATATCTTTTACTTTTGATTTTGAAAAGTCATTGAGACAAATATTCAAAATAATTCCACATTTGTTTTGCTGTTACTTTTCCTAAATGCTTAGAATGGTCATTTTTTTTTAGAGATGACAAAATTAATTTCCGTTAGACTTTGGAAATATCTACATTGGCAACCTTAACAAATCTTGCATTAGCCTCTTTCATTTTGCAACTATTAGTAGACTAAGGACTTGTAGTCTAATAATATGTGTTGGGTAATATTTGAAGCTATTTTGAGAAGTGGTTGAACATATTTGGAGTCAATCGGGTATAATGAAATTGAAGAAACAGAGGCATAAAAGCAGAGAATTGAAGCCTAGACAAAGGAATTATATGCTTTACTATGCAGTGAGATACATTACCATCTAATAAGAGACTATGCCTATTTATAGTCATCTGGTGACACTAATTTGTAAGGATGGGTTATTAAAATTTCTTCCACATGAAGAACCCAATCAAAATACTTTCTTCTAAATGAAGTTGCTGGCTATCGGTGAAAAATTACAAATTATGTATTTTTTAACAATATGTACAAAAGTATATGACATGACGTATTTTGATCTTTCCTAGTTTTCAAAGCATTGTGAAAGCCCAGTACTTAGCAATGTCCCTCCTGTAATGTACTGCCTTTAGACTAAAGTTCTCTAGCAATGCACTGCTTTTAGCTCATCTTCTTTCTTCCAATCATGGCAGCAAATACTCTGCCGCAATAATTATATGCAAAACTTCATTTGATATGAGACTCAAATTGAAGTGTTTCAGTCATTAGGTTCTTTCAGGACAAAATAATATTGCAGGACTCAAAGCTTGAAAATGTGTTACATAGTCATAAAACCAAAACAGAGTGGTATTAGAAGATTGATTATATGTATCTGTACAAGAAGAGTACGGAGTGCAGCATGTTAGCAAGCTAACCTGGACGGATAGTTAATTTACTGCAGCAATAAATACATGGAAAGCTTTCATGAGAAGAATGAACAACATTCAAACCGAGATTTACAGTCACAAACCAAAATAGAGTGGCTCTGTTTTAAAAGAAACAAAAAGATTGATAATTGACTTCTATGTACCTATACAAATATAGCTTCAGGTGCAACTCTATCTAACAAGCCAACCGTTAAGAATGGTTAATTAAACTTGAAAGCCATAAAGAGGTTCTCCAATTCTCTCAACAAAAAGGGAACAAAAATGCGTTAACTTTTATCAGATGCATCAGGGGTAAGAAATCCACACATTGTCAGTAATTTGACTGGAGAACTATATTAATGCAAATGAGAAGCATGCATTCCAATATTGTAACAATTCAACAATCATGATAAAAATAATAAAAAAATAAAATAAAGAATAATAAAGATATGTAAATTATAATGTCTCCATATTATATATACATAAATACATAGTTTTTCTCTCATATGGGATATTCTGTCCAGAATTTGTTCAGAAACACACCTATTTATATTGGCAAAGGCATTTTCCTAAATGAGAGAAAAATCTTTCATAGATACATATAATATGTATGTGTATATATAAATATATGCATTTTCCTTTCCAATATTCAAATCATAACATGTATAGCTGGTAAGAATATTGCTTTAGTGAGAGAACAGTTTAGACCCTTCATAATTGGATAAATGTCAGACTGAATAGAAGAACAGTGGAATACGGAGGAAAAGTAGTGATGGATGTATTATAATTTTAATTGAGTAATGTGACTGAAAAGGCGAGGAAGGGAACAAGTTTTAGCCGTAGACATCTCCATATTAAGAAAAGATAATACCAAATATATATCTATGAGTATAAAGAGGACGGCCTTACAATATGCACAAAATATTTTATTCATTACAACAAGCAGACAATAACATAATAAACTCATGAATAATAATAATAATAATAATTAAAATCCACATATATATATATATATATATATATATTATAATTATTCAATTTTTGAGCTGCCATGCTGCCAGAAAAGTCTGAGCCGCAGTGAGCAAGATGATAGAACTGGCACCACATAATGCAAGAAGAGTCCAAGGGCTTCTGAAATGGGTGTTGTAACATTCTGCCATCCATTGCTGGAACTTGCTATCGCAATACTTTTGAATTTTACGCCTAGCTTCGGCATACATATGAGGGTTTGAGGTCAAATCGCTTGCTACGTCGTTAAATAGATGGTTTGACTGCAGGAGGAATTCTTTGACACATAAGTCATATTCTTTATGGCCCTTCATTAACTCGAGAAAAATGTAAGGGAGTTGGTTCTCTAACAAGAACAAGTCTCGCTTGACATTAGCTATGTCATTTTTATTCATCGATATATCATAATACCATTAGCTATGTCATTTTTATTCATTGTTATATCATAATACCCTTTTACCCCCTGCAACAACATGATAAACTCTAGAATGAAGCAACCGTCAACAAACATGATTATTGTGAATCTCTTAACATGACACCAAAGTTCGTGAATATTATAGAATTTCATGACTTCTTTGGCAATGGCTTCGACTCTCTTGTATAAATCAACAATCCCATCAAGATTTTTACAATATTGCTTTGTCAATTTAATCTTGAGTTTCTCAAATTCTCGAAGGCGACGCGTCCCGTGGTGATAAGGACCTATGGAAACCACATGAGGATAAAAGCAACCTTCATCTTTTTCAAGATTACGAAGCATCGCTAGGACCTTTGGTATTTTGTGTCCTTCTGATTATTGATTGCTTCTTGGAGTTGATAATTCTGTTGGATTAATGTTCTTGGAGCAAGCTAATCCATGATTACGAACCTTGATTAATAATAAGCCGTAGGATCCCCAAACTAGCTCATTAATTGACAGAGCCCATTTAATTGATTATTAAGATACAAGAAGGAGCCCATTAATTGGACCCAAGGTGTTATTAAACCCTAGGAGGATTAGGGTTAGCAGTCTATAAACATACTGTTTACTAGCCTCCAGTTAATAAGTTTAACGTATTATTTTCTAGAGATTTAGAATCTCAGTAGAAAATAAAACATCTTGTTTTATCTAAAATATCATATTTGTTTATCATATTTGATATTATGTTTAGGCTTCTGCTGTGTACATAATAATATTTGTTTTATCTAGATAATATTATTATGGAAAACCCTAATTAAATAATGTAAAATATTGAATGGGTGAAGGTTTTAAAGAATTAATTTAATTAATCTGAAACCTGCGGGCTCCATTAAGGGTCTAATAATAGAATGGTTATGTGATGCCCCAACGGATAAACATGACTAGATTTTATTGGATTGGATCTAAAATAATTTCAAAATTTTAATAAGGTTGTACGGCCCAACGTCGACAATACTTAGATATTAAAGATAATTTTGAAATTAAAATTAATAGTTATTACATTCAATTTTAATGACATTAATAATGCTTCCAACGAGGCTCTGTTAGTGTTATTAAAAGCCCAAAGATTATTAAAACAATGGTTGATTTTAAAGTTAATTTTGAATGATGTGTGTTTATGTTATCTGAGAAGGCTTTGTCTAAGGAGGTAGGTTTTTAAGGAGTCTAAGACCCACCTCACCTTTCCTGGGAGCTGACTTGGTAGGACACTATACATATTGGGTTCAAAAAGTTTTAATTTTTTAATCAATTTTGAGTGGTATATTTTGGGGTTATCTAAGAAGGCTCTGTCTAAGGAGGTAGGTTTTTAAGGAGTCTGAGACCCACCTCACCTTTCCTGGGAGCTAACTTAGTAGGATATTAAAATATACCAGGTTCAAAATTTAATTTATTACAAATGTTTTACCCAACGTAAGTATTTGTAATGGAAATTAAATTATTGTTACAATAAACATTAATAATAAGTAGTTTAAGGGATCTACATATTTGTATGTTTGTTGTGTTGATTACGTGTTAATATGTGTGCATTTTAATTTTCGAAAAATAGCATCCTTTAATCCTCTAGCTACAATTTTGAATCAAAAACCATTGGATGGAAATAACTACGACCTATGGAAAACCAATCTCTATATTGTCCTTGATTTTGAGAGAATTAAATTCATTACAACAACTCCGAAACCCCAGGAGACCGCTGTTAATGCTTCAGAGGAAACTAAGAAGAAATTTGCAGATTGGCAATGGGCAAATATAACAGCTCGTTGTTATATTCTTGCCAGCGTTGTAGAACATTTGCAGAAGCAACTTGATAGTCTGGAGTGTGTGTCAGAAATGATTCAGACTCTAGATGGGATGTTTGCTAAAAGTAGCAGTACTGTTAGACAAGCAGCTATAGGGGCATTAATGAACACTCGCATGACTGGAAGAAGTGTGCGGGACCATTTTTTAAAGATGATGGTGCACATCAGTACTGCGAAAGTGATGGGGGCTAAGCTGGAACAAGATATGAAGATAGACATGATCTTGGAATCTCTAACGAATAGCTTTAGTCAGTTCAAAATGAACTATAATATGAACAAATTAAAGCTTACTCTTGTTAAACTGATGCACGAGATTGAGAGTGCTGAAAGGTCTCTCAAGAAGCAAGAAAGTGCTTATCATGCTGAAAGTTCTTCAAAGCCTAAAAGGAAGCCTAAGGGTGGAAAGAAGAACAAGAAGCAGAAGGGAACAGGTCCAGCTGTCAAACCGGCTGCAATGAAGAAGCCGAAAGGCAAGTGCTTCAAGTGCCGATAGAAAGGTCACTGGAAGAAGGACTGTCCTAAATCAGGTATGGGTAGTCTAAATGTTGTTGAGGCTTGTTTAGTGGAGAATTACAATGACAAATGGATAATTGATTCAGGAGCCACTAACCATGTTTGTTACTCTTTGTAGTAGTTCAAACAAAGCAGCCCACTCAATAAAGGACAAAGAAGCTTGAAGTTGGGAAACGAAGAATATGTTTCCGTAATGGCAGTAAGACTAGTGGAGTTATATTTTGATAATAAAATTTTAAGTTTATTAGACTGTTTATTTGTTCTTGATTTTAAGAGGAATTTGGTTTCTGTTAGTTGTGTAGTTGAACATGGTTTAACAGTACAGTTTAATTCCTCAGTTTCAATCAAGAGTAATAATACTTTTAGTTGTTCCGGATTATTGATGAATGGTCTATATTTTTTAACTCCTTTGTCTTATAGTATTAATGCCATTGAAATTAATGATGATGAGTAACTTCCCTTATCTAAGAAAAGGAAGGTTTCAAATGAAACCTATCTATGGCATTTGCGATTGGGTCATATTAATTCTAGCAGGATTTATGGTTTCATTAAAAGTGGAATTTTAAATTCCTTGATCTTTGAACCTATACCAGTATGTGAATCATGTTTAGAAGGTAAAATGACAAAGAGGCCTTTCAAAGCCAAAGGAAATCATGCCACCATACAATTGGAATTGGTACATACTGATGTATGTGGACCAATGAGCGTTCAAGCAAGAGGCGGATATGAGTATTTCATCACATTTACTGATGACTACTCAAGATATGGTTATGTTACCTAATGCGCCATAAGTCTGAAGCTTTTGATAAATTTCGAAAGTATAAGGCTGAGACAGAAAAGCAATTAGGTGTCCATATCAAACAGCTTCAGTCTGACTGAGGCGGTGAATACTTGTCTGGAGAGTTCAAGTCTTACTTGGCTAAAGAGACGATCATTTCCCAATTATCATCTCCTGGAACGCCCCAGCAAAATGGAGTCTCTAAAAGGAGAAATAGAACAGTTTTAGATATGGTGAGGTCGATGCTTAGTTATTCATCATTACCTGAATCGTTTTGGGGATATGTCTTAGAAACAGCTGTATACATACTAAACTTGGTTCCATCTAAATCTGTTTCAAAGACACCCACAGAATTATGGAAAGGGAGCAAGCCCAACTTAAACCATATTTGGATTTCAGGTGCCCAAACACATGTCTTAACCCAGAAATCTCATAAATTGGAATCTCATACAGAAATGTGTATATTTATTGGCTACCCTAAGGGAACGAGAGGTGGAATATTTTATAATCCAAAGGAAAAGAAGGTGATAGTAAGTACTAATGCCACTTTCTTAGAAGAGGATTCTATGAACAATTTTAAATCTAAGAATAAAGCGGTTCTTGAAAAGCTTGACTCAGTTAGAGATCCACCAAAAACTCCTATTTTTCCACCCCTGTTTCCTGTTGATGTCCAAAGAAGGAAAAATGTACAAAATGCACCCGAAGGTGAACAAACACAAGAAATAGCTCAAGACCAAATTCAAGAAACTCAAGAACAAGGATATAATGAAGAGATTGATAATCCACTTGAACCACAAAATTTGGATCCTCCTGTACATGTACAACAACCAGTGCAGCAAACTCGTAGTGGGAGAATGATACGTAAACCTGCAAGGTATGCCTTGTTAGAAGAGACTTATCAAGTCGTTTTCGATAATCCTGATGACGATCCTACCACATACAGAGAGGCATTGGAGGATGTTGATGTGCAAGAATGAAGAAAGGCCATGGACCGTGAGATGGAATCTATGAATTCTAACTCAGTCTAGTCTCTTGTAGAAGCACCTAAAGGGGTAAAACCAATTGGGTGTAAGTGGAACTACAAGAGAAAGAGAGGACCAGATGGGAATGTTGAAACCTTCAAAGCTAGATTGGTGGCAAAAGGTTACACCCAGAAAGAGGGCATCGATTATGATGAAACCTTTTTGCCAGTAGCCATGCTTAAATCTGTCCGGATTCTCTTAGCTGTAGCAGCAGTTATCGATTATGAGATCTGGAAAATGGATGTCAAAACAGCTTTTCTAAATGGGAAGCTGGAAGAGGACATTTATATGTAGCATCCGGAAGGGTTTATAACAAAAGGTCAAGAGCACATGGTTTGAAAGCTGCATAGGTCTATTTATGTACTTAAGCAAGCATCCAAATCATGGAACATCAGGTTTGATCAAGTTATCAAATTATATGGTTTTGAGAAAAGCCCTGATGAACCATGTGTGTATAAAAAGATTAAAGGAATAGTGGTTGTTTTTCTGGTTCTTTATGTAGATGACATTCTGTTAATTGGAAACAGTGTGAAAGTGTTGTCAGACGTAAAGGGTTACTCGAAAGAGTAGTTTGATATGAAGGACTTGGGTGAAGCTAACTATATTCTAGGAATCAAACTTTTACGAAACCGGAAGAAGAAGATGTTAGCTCTATCCCAAGCTTCCTACATTGATAAAATAGTGACCAGGTTCTGCATGGAAAATTTCAAAAAGGGACTTCTACCTTTCAGACATGGAATTCATCTTTCTAAGGAGCAATCACCAAAAACTCCTAAAGAGAAAGAACTCATGAGTAAGAAACCTTATGCTTCGGCTGTTGGTAGTCTCATGTATGCCATGCTATGTACCAGGCTAGATATCTGTCATGCGGTGGGAGTAGTACGCCGGTACCAATAAGACCCGGAGTAGAACACTAGACTGCCGTGAAACATATACTCAAGTATTTAAAGAGAACGAGGGATTATATGTTGGTGTATTCCAGTGGGAGTCTTGAAACCCTTGGTTATACGGACTCTGATTTTCAAGGGGATATTGATTCTAGCAAATCAACATCAGGATATGTGTTTACCCTAAATGGAGGAGCCATTTGTTGGAGGAGTGTTAAATAGACTTGTGTTGCTGACTCCACAACTGAAGCTGAATATGTAGCTGCATTTGAAGCTGCAAAGGAAGCTGTATGGCTTAAGAAATTTCTTTTGGATCTCCATGTGATACCAGGTACAGATTGGCCTATTACCCTTTATTGTGATAGCAGTGGGGCTATAGCACAGTCCAAAGAACCCAGGTCTCACAAGAAGTAGAAACACATATTAAAAAAGTACCACTTGATCCGTGATTTCATTGATAGAGGAGATACAGTTGTTACAAAGATAGCATCTGAGGAGAACCTAGCAGACCCTTTTTCTAAGACTCTTCCTGAACGTGTGTTTGATAAGCATGTAAATTGTATGGGTCTTAAGAGAATTCCAGACTTACTTTAGAGTAAGTGGGAGTTGGTTACATTTGTGCTCTAGGAGCAAGACTAATTGTAATTTCATTTTCTGATTTAATGTATGGATTTTCAATTCTTATGCACGTTTTATGTTACGTATAAGGTCCAAATTAATTATGTAGTATATGATCATATGGATATGTCCATAGAAGACATGGTCATAGGTTCTCATAATTAATGAATTATCTCATAGTTGTTAAATAAAGTTGGGCATTTTATTTAGACTGCAATATTTTATGAAATAATCTGTCTTGGTTATTATAAAATATTGGAATGAATTATGGTCATTCTGAGAGGATCTGAAGAGATTTAATTAAGGATAAATTTCTGTGAAATGTATTAATTCTCAGGCGATATTAGATATGTTATTTTTCTTAATCCTGAGTATATTATAAATAGGTAATTAAGTGACTATGGTTCTTTGAATTATCAATAGGTGAGGTCTATTTTTGAACGGCCAATATCTTGATGATTTGGGAATTATGGTCCTTTGATTGCTAAGTATTTATGAAATATACAAAAAGGAATTTGTATGAAATATCCTCTTGACATGTTTCGGTACTCAGATATTGAAAGTCACTGGCCAGTGCATTGGATCTGTTAGAAAAACTGATAAGTTAAGAGAATAAATAATTAATTGATTGACAGAAATTATTATCAATTAATTATTAATATTTTACAAAGGAAAAATACATTTAATATAAATATTATTAATCTTGGAGCAAGCTAATCCATGATTAAGAGCCTTGATTAATAATGAGCCATAGGATCCCCAAACTTGCTCATTAATTGACAGAGCCCATTTAATTGATTATTAAAATACAAGAAGGAGCCTATTAATTGGGCCCAAGGTGTTATTAAACCCTAGAAGGATTAGGGTTAGCAGTCTTTAAACATACTGTTCACTAGCCTCCAGTTAATAAGTTTAACGTATTATTTTCTAGAGATTTAGAATTTCAGTAGAAAATAAAACATCTTGAGAGAAAAACAGAAACTGTGAGTTTCAGAGGTTTTTTTCAGATTAATCTTCTTGTTTCTTTTGTGATCCGGTGCACCCACACGCAGATCTATCGCTTAGAGAATAGGTTGGAAGGTTCTACGCTAAAGGTTAGTAAACTTATGGATAATGACATAATTTATTACACACTTTATTCAATCTCGATTAGGCTTCCACTGTGTATATGATACTAGCAAATTCATCCTGACGGAGCAAGTAACAAAGAACACCATGGAGATCAAGAGATCCTTCATTGTTGCTGCTGATAGATGCTGATCCTTCATTTTTCTCATGAACCTTCAGTATCTTGGGCGGCTCGTCTTGTATTTCTTGGTTGCTTGTTGGAGTTGATAATTCATCAACAAGATCCTCATAATGAGGTCCGTCAGTATTTCCCATGTAGGTTGCTGCTTCTTCAGATTGCTCCATTTTTTATGCAGAAAGAAGTTCCTCTCCTGGTATGTCTTGATGTTATATATATGGGTAATTAAGAAGAAAAAGCTGAAAAAAAAATAATCTTATCAAGAAATTTGAGAGTGTTTGCTATCTCTGTAAATACCACAGTTCGTACCTTATTAATTCATTAATCTGTATTTAATTATACAAGAGAAGATTAGTCGTCAAACTGCCTAGCCTAACTCAATCACGTGCTTTTTTAATAGCTTTTAGCTAACTTTGCAGAACTACTAATATACAGCTGATCAGCAATAGTTGATATGAGAGTCACACTTATTAATTCCCCTCAAACTTATTTTAAGTTTAGCTTATAAGCAACACTGAGTTTGCAAACAGAAATGAAATTCCCCCTTAAACCAAAGCACATATGACCCTTTAACATTGAAGATCAGTTGTTGATTGTGGAAGAATACCATATATTTGGATATGTCTACCATCTAATTGCAGCCTTGAAAATACAAATGCTGAAGCGAGACAAGATGTTGGGTACCAGGGAACAAAGCTTTAATTTCTAGCAATTCCTAACCCTCTGGCTCTCGGGACTGCTCATGATCTATTTTTTTAATATAAAAGATATTATTTCCTGTTCATTTTTTTTACCTGACATTATCGGTGAGAAAACATATACGAATTCCAGTTGGGTCTTTGCAAGTGTATGTTCATGTGCATTTATGGTGCTATTTATAAGAGGAAATGTAATACTTTTTTATTTTATTTTTTTTTTTTTAATGGTGAAAAGAAAAAAAAAAAAAAAAGTACTACTTGGTTATCTCAAATCGTTGTTTTTTCCTCTGTTTTTTTTTTTTTTTTTTTTTTCTTTTTTGTCTTTTAGTTGATATTATTGGAAGCTCTGGCACGTGATCTACCGACATTATTAAATTACAATGACAGGGTTTTTTGTTTTGCTATGTTTGCTATTTTATTATTATTATTATTATTATTATATTTTGTTAATTACGGATGTAAGGTCTTTGCATTATTAGTTTGTTTCTCTGGTGATTTGTTTTCTTTTTAGCTTTTGCAATAAGAATGGTAAATGAAGACTTAAAAGCCTTATTACTTGGTCATTACAGTGAGATATTGAATTTTGAAAGGGATTGATTGCTGAGAACAGTGGAATCTCCACACTAAAGATAAATACTAATAAATTAAAACAGAAAATTGCATATCAATATCATAGACGATCATAGTGCTCCACTGCCAACTTTCCCCTAAATTTCACACTAACATTATTCAAAACTCATCATATTATTATAGCATAGCTATCTAATAATTAGTCTTTGCATTAGTCATTATTTATTTTTTTATTTTTTCCTCCCTTTCATGTCCTACTTTTGATTGTAACATAGTTTATTTAGCACTAAAGAAAAATCTCCTACTTTTAATTTTAATTTGATTTATTTAGCGCTAAAGAAAAATCCCCTTCAGAAACAAAATGTTAAAAATCTCCTTATAAAGAATTTATTTTTATGATCTTATTATGAGATAAGGGCCAGTTTTATATATCAAAGTAGTAAACAAAGATTTTTGACAAATAACATTTTGGCCATTGAATAAATAGATTCAAATGGTGCATAAATTATGATCATAACTGCTCACAACTTTTATGTTATCCATTCAAAGGCCAAGATGATTTGTCAGAAAGTCAATTATACAAAATCTGGGGGTTCAGTTGTTAGTTGAACACACTGCCAAGACCGGTCTGAGGATTATAATATATTATTATCAATTTTTTTTTTCTTTTTGAAGATAGAATTATAATGTATTATTATATATATAATTCACATATTGAAAAATTGAAGTGGCTCCTAAGTTTGTCTCAAGATGATCTGCGCCACACATATTTTTCCTTATTAAATTAACAAGTAACTTACACACCTATTTTAATCTGAATATAGATCTTACCATTAGATTTTCCATTATATATACATATATTTACATATTTGTCTCAGTAAAAGAATTAACAAAATGTTTTTGCACATTAATCTAACAGTGTATCTACTTTAGTTTCTGTTCCAAGTTCAATGTCATGAATAAGAACAGATCGCTCTCTCTATTGTTGGTGAATCAAATATTGCTTAATTTGTATCAACATGGCAAGATAACAAGAAACTGTATTAGAATTCTTTAGTGATTAACACACTTAACAAACTTAAACATAATTAATATTAAAGTCATTGAATATGCAGTCAATTATGTAGCCCCTATATTGTCACTCCAAGATGATAGGATTCGGAAAAGAAAGCTGCAACTCTTGAGCCAAATTTTTTGTGCCAACACGATTTAGTAGTCGCATGTGCCAAAAACTGTATACTACCTTGCCTGACTCAATCACATGCCTCTTTTAATAGCTTTTACACGCAGAAGCTAACTTTGCAGAAGGTACTAATGTACAGCTCAGCAATAGCTGATATGACGGTTACATATATTCTAAGATACCTACTCAAAACTTAAGTTTAGCTTACCAAAATAAACTTCAGTTTGCAACCAGATCAAAATGAAATTCCCTCCTAAATCAATTATGGAATGGAATGGGAAGGAAAAGAGGGTGGAATGAAAAAGAGAGTGGCACGGATTCCAACCTTTGATTAAGGTTGGAATTAACACATGGATCAATGATGGAAACAAAATTTTTAGGCAAAAATATCCTCTTTATCATATTAGTTCTCCCCCCCCCCCCCCCCCCCCCCCCAAAAAACAAAAAAAAACAAAAAATACTCTTCATTCCACCAACCAAACACCACCTTAGCATTTGTAGGTAGTTAATAATGCTTATTCTCTATCATCATAAGCCAATTATATAATGTGTTAAGGTTCTGGGTTCAGATTATAAGATTTCTGACTAAGACGACATAAATCGTTTCACATTATCAATTAAATATACAGCTTATTTGCATTCAATTACTCTTACAAATATTGTGTCTAAGCTTGAAAATTTCTGTATATTTAAAATACCAAAATAGAGTGGCTCTGTTTTAAGAAGCAAACAAAGATCGATAAAAGTCTTTTTATGTACGTGCAGAAGTAGAGTTCCACGCGCAAAATCCTAGCTACCAAACCAATCTTCATGGATGGTTAATTTTAATTTGTCATCTCTAGTGTCTGTCAAGCAAGCAAATTAAGATTATTTATTGCATTAATGTAGAGAAATATTGAATGTTTATCACCCTACCAAGTAGTTCAACTTAGTCAGGAATTATAAAAAAGCATCGCAAATTATACGTATGTGTTGAAGATTTAGTTCCTGCTAAGATTGCTATGAATAAATGCCAAACTCAATAGAAGAGCAGAGGAATATCTCTGAATCTGCTAAGACCCGAATCTTCTAAGACTTGGTTTCATTTTAACAAAGCTAACAAGCTTTCTTTTCTTTTATTCTTATTTGGTAGGGATCTATGAGGACCGTTATATAGCTTTCTTTTGTAGTTTCCCCAAATAATTTATCAAACAAATTTATTAAATCAGTGTGTGAAGATCTGGGTTCTAAGTAATCCGATGATCAAAATAAATATAAAAATAATCTATATCATTGTAATCTAAACACATTACCTTTTACATTTCTTACACTTTTTTTGTTTTCTTTCTTTTTCAAATAACATTCCTTACACCAAAAAATATAATTAAGACAGACAACTCAAATTAATTTCACAATTATTTTGCCATATCCTTCTCATCCACAACCCAATCCTCTGATTAGTTTGGTTATGTATGAATTTTGCTCCAGATAAATTTATAATGACTTTCAATTGGAAAAACCACATATGGAATTACTCATGCTAATTAATCATGAGTTTCAATAAATCTTCATATGGAACCTCCTCATTTCTACTAAGAAACTAATTAGGACTACTAGTAGTACGTACGAAGGCTTATTATGACTTCTTTATAGATGTTAGAGCATTATAAAAGAACCAAAGTACTAGCAATTTTCATTTATCCAAAAAAAAAAAAAAAAAGGTACTAGCAATTTTCCAGTAGCTTCCATCAAATTCATAAATAAAGAATATCGTTACAGTCCATATTGGAAAAATGTATATATATAGATCAGTACATTAATTTGCTTCAACAATAAAAATACTAATATGGATTCTGAAAATAGTACCCATAATCTTCAAATTGTCACAATATAATATAATAATTCTCAGTCTGTATTGCTGGTGCAGTGGCGGACCCATAATTTTTTTTTTGAGGGCTACCATTACATTATATTATACATTGATTGTTTTCTAATATATGGTTTGAAAAAATAATTACATAGGTTAAAATGCAATTAATTATTTTAAAGTCAACTAATTAGGATATTTACTAAAACCAATTTTTTTTTTTTTAGAATATATATACATATATATATGATTTAAATGCTAACAGAACCCTTTTAAAAGTATACGTTTGAACATGATCCCTAATGGTCATAAAATGGATGTTTTATTTATAGATACTTCTCCATAGCTATTCCAATTTTTAACATATATTTTTAAATATACAAAATTTCTTAAAAAAGAAATTATAAAAATGAAAAACTAATAAAACAAAATTTTCATTAGAACCAAAAGTTCATATAAATTTCTATATAAACAAAGAGTAATTAAATAAATATTGTAATGGTAAAAAAATATATTTCTAGTTTTAATTATAAATTTATTTTCATATTAATTACGATATAGAATTGCTAATAACTATTAGCAAGTATAAACTCTAGAAGTATGATAAAATTTTATATAAGTGGATAGGAAGAATAAAAGCGGATGAATAAGAAAAATAAAGAGAAATATACAAAAATTTTGAAACCAAAAACTCTTAGTTGTAGTGAAATTACTTAAAAAACAAGCCCATGTATGGAATGGAGGAGGGGCACAGTTAGGCTCAATAGGGATAAACCAGTAAAAAAATGAAAATTTTGTAAAAAAAATAAAAAGTAAGAAATTTGAGGGTGACACCCCCGGGGCCCCACGAGGGTCCGCCTCTGTTGGAATGGATAAAGGCCTCTCTGCTTCTGTGCCTAAAAGACTAATTGCAAAGTTGTATTTTTAATATCTTTTTTTTTTTTGTTTAATGTTATTTTGTTTCTTTTTTTTTTTTTCCCCTAACAATATAACAAAATTGCACATTTGGTAGAGTAAAAATTTGAAGAATTTGGCCCATTGTCCCTTTGGACAGAGCCTTAATGATTTATACCCCTTCTTTCAGTATCTTTTTTGTTTTACCCTTAAATAACTATTATACTTTTGAAAAAAATTTTAAAAACCTGTATGTCTCTTCTCTCCCTCTTTTGCTTCTTCTTCTTCTTCTTCTTTCAACTTCAAACGCATTCACTTCCATGGCCTTCATGTTCATGCTTCTGCAAATGCTACTACTTTTGCTGACTCTGGCAATGGCAATGGAGCCGTACTAGCTCCAGAGAAGAATCTAGATGTTACTCCTTATGGAAGATAGTATTTCCCTTTAGCTGCCATTGTTGGTCAAGTGCTTCCTTTTTACTCTTTTTTTTTCTTTTTTTTTTTCTTTTTCCTTTTGGAGAAAATGGTGCTTTTTCCTTGTTAATTCTGCATTTTCTTATGAAAACGGAATATGAGTTTTGCTATGGGGTTTTTAGTGAAATGGGTCTTAATTATTTGAATTTCTTGAACTCTCTCTAGAGTTTTGGTTATCAAAGAATTTGTAGATTAATTTTGTGTTTGGGTGTGATGGTTTGGTGTTATATTTAGCATGTTCTTGGTGGAAACACACATTATCAAAGTTTTCAGATTGAATCGTGGTGCATTTGCTTTGAAAAAATGGACAAATTGAAATTACTGACGGAGTATCAGTAATTACCAATGAAACCGTCAGTAATTTTTTTTGGATTGCCCATGGTTTTGTTGGTAATTACCGATGGACCGTCAATAATCAATAAAGTTTGTAATTTTCTCACATTTTCCAAACTTTTTGTGGATTCTTTTGTTCAGGAGTTATATTTAGCATGTTTTTGGTGAAAACACACATTATCGAAGTTGTTGGATTGAATTGTGATGATTTGCTTTGGAAAAACTAGATAAATTTTAATTATCGATGGGGTTTCGGTAATTACCGATGAAACTGTCGTTAATTTTTCCAGCAAGTATTTTGGACTACCAACGGTTTTATCGATAATTACCAATGGACCATTGGTAATCAACAAAGTTTGTAATTTTCTCACTTTTTTTGAAGTTTTTATGGATTTTTTTTGTTCAGGAATTATATTTAGCATATTTTTTGTGGAAGCACACATTATCGAAGTTTTCGGATCTAATTGTGGTGACTTGCTTTGAAAAAATTATCAAATTGTAATTACCAATGGGGTTTCAGTAATTATCTATGGAACAGGTGGTAGTTATGGATTACCGACGGTTTTATCGGTAATTACTGATGACCCATCGGTAATAAACTTTGGTTATAATTTTCTAACTTTTTCGAAATTTTTTCTGGATTGTATTGTTGATGATCATTAATAAATTTAGATTTTGCATGTTCTTGGCGGAAATGCACGTTATCAAAGTTGTCAGATTGAAAAAATATGCAAATTGAAATTACCGATGAGGTTTCGATAATTATCGATGAAACCATCGGCATCGGTAATTACTGATGCACCATCGGTAATAAACTTTATTTGAAATTTTTTCACTTCTTAAAGTCTTTTTTTGGCTTATGTTATTGAGGATCATTAATAAAGCTAGATTTAGCATGATCTTGGTGGAAACACACATTATCAAAGTTGTCGGATTGAATTGTAGTTATTTGCTTTTAAAAAATTATGAAATTTTAATTACCAATGGAGTTTCGGTAATTACCAATAAATTTGTTGGTAATTTTTCCAGCAAGCATATGGACCCCTGAAATTGATTACCGATGCCCCATCGGTAATCAACTTTGGTTGTAATTTTCTAAGTTTTTCCAAACTTTTTGTGCATTGTGTTGTTAAGGATCATTAATAAAATTAGGTTTTGCATGTTCTTGGTGGAAGCACACATTATCGGACTTGTCGGCATCAAAAAATATGTTAATTGAAATTACCGATGGGGTTTTGGTAATTACTGATGCACCATCGGTAATCAATTTTATTTGAAATTTTTTCACTTCTTAAGGTCTTTTTTTGGCTTATTTTGTTAAGGATCATTAATAAAGCTAGATTTAGCATGTTCTTGGTGGAAACGCACGTTGTCGAAGTTGTCGGATTGAATTGTAGTTATTTGCTTTTAAAAAATTGTGAAATTATAATTACTGACGGTGTTTCGATAATTACCGATGAATCTATTGGTAATTTTTTCAGCAAGTATATGAATCCCTGAAATTGATTATCGACGGTTTTATTGGTAATTACCGATGCCCCGTCGGTAATCAACTTTGGTTGTAATTCTCTAAGTCTTTCCAAATTTTTGTGGATTGTATTGTTGAGGATTATTAATAAAATTAGATTTTTCATGTTCTTTGTGGAAACACACATTATCAAAGTTGTCGAATTGAAAAATCTATGCAAATTTAAATTGCCAGTAGGGTTGAACATCGGTAATTTCTAATGAAACCATTTACATCAGTAATTATCGATGCACCGTCGGTAATCATGATTACTTGAAATTTTCCCACTTTTTTTCGATTTATAATTACATTCTTTTATTGAGGATCATTAATAAAGTTAATTTTTGCATGTTATTGATGGAAACACACATGATCGAATCAGTTAGATGGAATTGTGGTAATTTCCTTTGAAACAATGGACAACTGTCAATTACCAACGATATATCAGCAATTACCGAAGAAAAACATCGGTAAGCTATTGAGCAAGCAATGGACTCCTACATGGGATTACTGATGGTTCGCATCGGTAATTGCAGGTTTTTTGCTATCGGTAATTGCCAGTTCCTTTAAAAGTGTTATCAATCATTACAAATTAATACACCTACTTACAAAATGTGTATGTGCACCAAAAATAAATAATATTCCAAGCAAAATTCAATAAGCACATTAATATCGTATTATCACTGTTATCAAATAGCATCTTTGTAACAGTAAAAAACATATAAAATATTGAACACATAATGCTATTTTACCAAAACACTATGACAAATGACCTTTTCAACAAAACAAACCAATGGAAATCGATGACTGTTTTACCAAATCACACATTAAGTAGTTGGGCTACAATTACATTCTTACAACATTGCATAACACAAGCATACCGCAACTAAACGGATAACAAAACTACACATGCATAGTAACATATACCGAATAACATACCCCCGGGGGCTTAACATAGCGTAGAGAGATTTATGGTTCAGATGTTGAATGGTGCTGTTGGTTGGTGGTGCTATGAAATGGTACAGCAGCTAAGCAAGATTGTTTGCTATGACCAATCTGTTTACATCTCCTGCATCTATATTGAAGATGCTCCTCTCCTTGAGATTGAATCCTTTTCTTTCTTGGTCATCCTGACTGTTTGCCAATCTCATGTGGAAGTACAAGTTGATTTATGACATCATTTAGAGCATGCCATTGACATTTATCTCCAAGTGGATATATGGTCTCCGAATATGCATCACGGAGAGACTCAACTGAGTAATGCACCAAGCAAAGGGTATATGGAGAAAAAGGTCAAAACTTACATGATGCAATTGCATGGACATAGGGAAATCCATCAATGTTGAATTCTTTGCATGAGCACATCTTACTTTCTAAGTTGATTACTCCAACCAAAACGCCATGGCCAACAACCTAAAACTCGTATAAGTTCAATGGAATAATACAAAAGCCTCTGCCATTATTTGAGTGCTCTTGCATGATATTTTCCAACCAGTTAGTAACAGGAGTTTGCATTGCAGCTGCATTATTTCGACGTTCAAACCACCACTTTTGCGAGACATCACGAATGTGATCTAGTAGTGGCAAAATGGGTTATCCCTACCATCAAGGAGCACGGAATTCATGCTCTCTACGATGTTAGTGGTCATGATGTTGTATCGATTGCCCGGAGAATGTGATCTAGCCCATTTAGTAGGATTTGCATCCTTGAGATATTGTACAACATCAATACTGACCCCTTCTAAAATCTGCATGGCCTTATCAAATTCCTCAACAATATATGCTTTAGCTGCATCATTAAAAGTTGATATAATCGCATTGACATTACCTTTAAACTTCTTAGCATACAAATTTGTACCAAGATGATATGTGCAGTGGCTGTGGTGATTATTAGGAAAAATTGTTCGTATCACTTTCGTAATTCTCTTATGTTTGTCCGATATAAAAGCTATATTGGGATCATTACCAAATGCTTCTTTGAATCTCTCAAAAAACCCCGTGTAGGCTACATCTATCTCCCCAGGGCCTATTCCATAAGCAAGTGGATGAATTTGATTATTTCCATCCAAACATGATGTAATATATAATAAACCTTTGTATCGATTATTTAGCATAGTTCCATCGACAGCTACGACTCTCTGCTAATGATGAAATCCTCTGATGCTAGCTCCAAGTGCCATGAAAAAAATAAAAAAATCTATTTAGATCATTAGTTTCAATTCGAGTAAATGTGCCCGGATTCTTGCTCTTTAAAATGTAACTCCATAAAAGGAGTTTTGCATATGACTCTTCGGGCGTACCCCACAAACCTGATAGTGCAGCTTCCTTAGCGACCGACGCTTTATTGTAGCTTACTTCATAATTAGAGTGAATGTCATGCACAATATCACGGGGTTTGTATTGCCCTGAAATACCATCAAACGTTGGCTGGATGATGCCTCCAATAACTGAACTTACTGCTAGACAATGATCCCTTTTCATGATATTTAAAGAGCAAATACAGTCATCCTCAAAGACCCTAATCACGAAGGCGTCTGTCTTCTCACCATGTATCTTGGTAGCACGTAATTGCCATTTGCAATTATCATTTACACATACAACCTCATATCGGACCCTATCTAATTTTTTGACCTTGAATTCAAAATTTCTCCCCAGTGCATATAGACGAAGCTTCTTTTGTAGCTCATTCTTACTTGAAAAGAGTTGGTTCATACAAATGATTTCATGGTCATTGATAGATGCGAAGCTATGGTTAGCCCTATATGCAGCAACGAATGATATAGATTCTCGACGAATGTGCATATGGTTATCAATATGAGGAGAATCAATCACATCATCGTTCACATTACCAATTGGACTATTACCATGAGGAGAAGCACCATGTTGACTATCACCAGGTGATAGTCTTGAATGTTGGGTCCAACATATGTCACGTAACCCATCTTCACTAAGATCAGTGTTGCCTTCAACCTCATTTTGTTCCTCATTGTCATAACATGGCTACGATATTCATTCAAATCATTAATGTCAAAGCACTCATTGTCATGATCTTGTTCCATAGTTTGCACATCATTTTCACAATTTTGATATCCGGAGAGTCATGGGAGAGTTTTAGGGACATGATGTTTGAATGCTAGGGCCTACATGCCAGCATCGGGGGAACATATAATTACCGAGGAAACCCATAGTCTATATGCATACCAATCTTTATGTGCTCTACTGTACAAACGTACATTTTAATTACCAATGAAACCTAAAGTCTATGGGCTCCACAATGAAGCTTTTCAAAGTCTTGTTGTTATCTAGTTGTTGGGAGACCAATAACAGAGATGAAGTGAGAAAATGATGGTTTTGTGGGATGATCACTGACTGAAAGCTATGTAATCAAGAAAAGAGAAAAAGAGAGGGAGACACAGAGGATGAAATTGAATGTGGTAGATGGGAGAGGAAGAGAGAGGGATAGAGGTTAATGGGCGTAGATTTCAATAGTCAGAGAGAGAAATGGTAGATGGGTGAAATGTGCATTGTTCTTTAATTCATTTAATGCTTTATCGTATACATATTTTGGAATTTAACAAAATATTAAAAATAAGGCACTACTAGAAATAATGTTCAAATAGATTTAAAATCGATAACCAGAATTTTAAGAAAATGCACAAACTAGCTAATTAAACTAGAACTCAAACTGAATTAAACTTGAATATTTATTATTAAGCCAACTAAACTTCTCCATGCATGACACAATAGCAGCTAAGCATCCAATATTTCATAGCAAAGGTAAGATTCAAATGCCTAAAAATGAAATATTAAGTAATAAAATAAAATTGAGACAAACACAGAAAAGTGCAATCTTTCCAACTAAAGATAGATGAAACTAAATAAATGGTAACAACTGCAGACCACAAAGTCTTGACTTAATGTCTCAAAAGGCCAATAAATATTTATTTTTTCACACTATGAAGAGCTCTAGGTCAATAATCTTTATTAAATTTACAGAGATCCGTTGGAAGCAAAATTTGGAAAGCATTATAACTAATAAGAGAAAGAATACAATAGAATATATAGCTTTCTTTTGAGACATTGAGCTTTCCTTTAAGAAGGTAACTTTGACATACAAAAGGTTGTATAAAAGTCAAAGTTGCTCAAACGTACGTCATGTGCAACAGGTAGTTAATGCTTTGAAAACAAAATCAAAAGGTTTGCAAAGTGAATGTAAATGAGCATCTATAATGTGTGTTTCCAGTCAACCAAAAAAGCTCAAATATACAAAAGATAGCATATGATTACTCTCATAATACAAGTAGTTTTCAGTATGAACTGGGGACTCAATTCCACTATTACAGGTGAAACAACATCAGAAAGGGGTAACTTGCTCTAAAATAAATATTTGTTTAACAATTGCGTTGGCAATTTTTTTTTCTTTTCGCCTAGAATGAGTAAACTAATCCACAGTAGAAACCAAAGCGCAAACCAAGGTAGAAAGCAACAGCAAGCAACCATGAATCACCATGAACTGCAACTAGTGACAACCAATCCTTCTTTTGCATCCCATCCCTAGCGTGATTTATACCTAAGGCTGGTTCTGGAAGCTCAGGAGGCACCTCCTAAATAGGTAGATTAACTTCCCATGTCTCATTTGGAAGTTCATAGAGACACAAATTCTCCTTCTCTATAAGCACAAGAAATAAGAGAATACTCAATTAATCGTACAAACTTTTAACTCTAAGAAAGAACATTCTATACCCTAAAAATAACATAGCATCACTGCTTGTAGCAATATGTCCGTGCTTCATAATAAAGTTTACCATAAAAATACATAGCATACCTTTCCAACTCTGACAATAATTACATGATGTGCAAATGCTATTCCAACCAAGCTCTTCATCCAATCATCTACCAAGAAGCAATTTAACAAGAGAAAATTTGAAAAATATATCCATAGAATTTAAAATATATGCAGAAACAAATATCCACAAAATTAGCACATAAAGCCACCTTTCTTCCTCTACATACGATTCTGTTTCACAACCCCTAAACATGTTAGGATATATTTGTGCTAAATCAATCATGTTTCATGGGGCATTTTTCGTATCTAACAAAGTTCCACCAAAAAGAATTTTAAAACACTAATTAAACAAGCACAAGATGGTAACAAACATCCAAAGAAATAAAGTAAATGAAAGTTGCAACTAAAAAATTAAACCTATAAATAACATATAAATCACCAAAAATCATGAAGAAAAAGAGAGAAGAGCAATGGTGAAGTCGAAAAACTGACAAAATTTACAATGTTTACCAAGCATAGCTAATGTTGTTTCCTCCCGGTCCTAGGTGGCTGCCTCCTACTCCGTTTCTGAGAAGATGTGGTTGAAACCTATGTGAGGTAAGGAGGAGCAGACATGGGTGACAATCACAAAGAAATAGGCCCATCAGGACCATATTTTCTAGGCCTCCCCCATTTCTTCTTGAAATTTAGGGTTTTGACAAGGGGAAAAAAATTGCAGAGAGGTGGTGGAAAAAAAAAGAAAAGAAATAAAATAAAAAAGAAAAGGAAGAAAAAACAAAAAAAAAAAAAGAAAAAAAGAAGTAAAACATTGATGAAGGAGAAGAGAAGAGCTGGGTTTTGAAAGGGGAAAAGAAATTACAGAGAGGTGGTGGAAAAGAAAGGGAAAAAAAAAAAGGAAGTGAGGCAAAGACAAAAGAAAGGAAGAAAAAACCAAAAAAAAAAAAAAAAGTAAAACGTTGATGAAGGAGAAAAGAAGAGCAAGATTTTGACAGGAGAAAAGAAATTGCAGAGAGATGGTCGAAAAGAAAGAAAAAGAAAAAAAAAGGAACCGAGGAAAAGACAAAAGAAAGGAAGAAGAAACAAGAAAAAAAAAAAAAAGACATAAAACTTTGATGGAGGAGAAGAGAAGAGCTGGTGGGTTTTAACAGGAAAAAAGATACTGCACAGAGGTGGTGGAAAAGAAAGGAAACAAAAAATAAAATAAAAAAGAAAAGGAAATGAGGAAAAGACAAAAGAAATGAAGAAAAAACAAGAAAAAAAAAGAAAAGAAGTAAACGTTGATGAAGGAGAAGAGAATAGTTGGGTTGCAGGAGTAAACTTTGTAGGAGCAGACTTTGCTGGAGCTTTTGAAAGACTGAAGGAGTTTTCAACAATGAAAGAAAGAAAAAACCCAAAATTAAAAAAAAAAAAAAAAAAAAGAAGTTTAATTTTGACATAAAGGTGTTTTAGGAATATTAAAAAATGAGAGGGTAAAATAAAAAATTTGATGAATTAGGATATAAATCGTTAACACCCTTAAACTAAGGGTATTGGGCCAAATTTCCCTAAAAATTTCTGTACATTGCACTGCCTTTAGCACATTTCGTTTCTTCCAATCATAACATGCTGGTACTCTGGAGCAATAAAAGTACGAAAAACTCTCATTTGATATGAGAAGAGTAACAGAGTTCAAAATGTGATTTATGATCAGTCTTTAGCTTCGCATGAGATACTATCCCATGAAGAACAGCAGTCATAGCCAGCCTTTCAATTTTTCATGTTTGGCTAACCACCATAGTAGAATTTATACCTCCGAAATGTAAACTTAGATTTAGGTTAGAGAAAAATAAAGCTTTGTTGAGGGAGGTTAGAAAACATACTTTAGAATCAATTAAGCTCCTCTACTGATAATTACTCGAATAAAAATTAATTAACACTAAATATTTTGACAAAACTTCTAACATATTCATATTTAGAAAATAACATGAGATTTTAATGGAACCAAGAACAAATATATATAGGTTAAGATAGGATCTTTATCAAGTATCAATTTTTATTATTTGCTACCAGAAAAAAAGAATAGATAATAAAACTTTACTATGAGAGACATAATAAAACATGAGTAGTTAATTGTTACTGTATAATTAATTATCCAAATATATATTATAATATGTGGACCATGTATGTTAACATGTGTATCAAATCGACATGAATATGCAAGTATCACCGGCAAAATTATTGCAATTGGTTTATATCATTAATTTCTCTTCACTTTTTTGTACCAGAGATTACTAGTGAGAAATTTTTATGAATTCCGAGTGGGTTTTTGTAAGTGTACGTTCTTATGTATTTACAGTGCTACCTATAATGGGGCAAAAGTACTACTTTTATTGGAGGGTCTGGAATGTGGTCCACTGCCATTATTAAATAACAAGGACTTAGGCTTTTTTATTTTATTTTTTTGGGGTAAACTATATTAAAGTCTTTGCCATAGCAATGATCTACGAAGACCTAAAGCCCTATCTGTGCTGGATCCCACATAAAATTAGTTTTCACTGCCTTCAAATGATGATACTAAATTTGAAAGGAACTTGCTCTTGAAAACGTTCGAAACAGTAAAGATTTGAAAGAAACTTGCTAATGAGAACGTTGGAAACAGTAAAGGGAAATACAATTATTATGTGTATTTAGTATGAATTTTCCAACTTTTTTAGATTTTAAAAGATTGGATATATTTAATACATTGTTAAAGACTTTATAAAAAAACAAAGATATTCAATATAAATTTTAAATTTTTTCTTTTAAAATCTATAAAAGAAAAATAATATTTTTTCTTTTACTAGGCTAAGGACTTGTAGTCTAATAATATGTGTGTGGGTTATATTTGAAATAAATTTTGATAAGGTGTGGCTGAATATATTTGGAGGCAATCGGATATAAGGAAATTGCAGGAACAGAAGCATAAAAACAGAGAATTATAGCCAAGGCAAAGGAAACATATGCTTTACTATGCATTGGTATACTTTTCAATCTAATACAAGATTTATAACCAAGGGATACGTTATAATATCTCTCCATTTTTAACAGACATTACGAGTGAGAAAATATATATTTATTTCAGCTGGGTTTTGTAAAGACATCTTTATGTTTTTTTTAGTGCTATTTATTGGTGGAAAGCAATACCCTATTTATTAGTGGAAAACAATACTCTTCCGAAACATGATTAGTTTTAATGTTTCTATTTATTGTTATTATTCTTTTTTTTTCTTTATTTATTGATTTGTATAATTTTGCTTATGTCAAATGTTAGTTAATCATAGTTTTTGTTAATCATAGTTTTTTTTTCTTTTTGGAAAAAAAATTTATTGATTAACCAGCAATCTTACATAAATCATCCTCTACCAAAGAAGCAAGACGTTTCCATCCAAGGGTTAAAACCAGAACAAGAAAGAGCCTTTTGATCGAATGCGCAAATCGGTTTACAACTCTTGGAACATAACCACAAAAACAGCATCCCTGCCACTAAGAATTTGCTAAATCTTCTCAACAATAAAAGATCAACACCTAAAAAAATCTGTAACATTATGCACAAGATCAATAGCCTGTAGTGGATCACTTTCTAATTCAATCTGGAAAGGTCCAGATTGAAAACTAAAGAACAAACCTCATCAAATAGCAAAGAGCTCAGCCGAATAATTCCATGTTGCAGCAGTCATTAGAAATCCAGCATATACTATCAAGTTGTAAACTGAAACAACGACAAGCTTGAAGGAAAGGAAAAAATAAAAAATAAAAACCAAGACAATTTAAAGTTGGGTTCTTCTTTTTTTTTTTTTTTTTTTTTTTCCCTCTCCATTAACTTTATAGTTAGTTTAGATGTCTGACAAACTTTAACTATTACTAACACACACTCCAAGTAAATAATTAAGCAAATTTAAGTAGAATAAAATAAAATACAAAAACTAAAAGCTAATTATGTTACCGAATGACATCTTATGGAACTTTGAAAGGTCTTGTTGTGCGTGGTTCACCAACATAATTAAATACAAGACTTATATATGGCATACGGTCTTTTTTCTTCTTCTTTTTGTATAGTCTTTGTATTATTAATGTGTCTAGAAATTTGGTTTCTTCTTAATCATTGTGATAGGAATGGTCTTCGAAGAGGGAGAAAAGAGAAGCCACCACTTATTGCGGAGCAAAAATACCGGATCATACATGTGCCATACAACTTTAAAACAATTATTTAAGAAAATAGAAATTCAAATGGGCCCAAGATGCAACAAAAGGCCTCTTGGTTTCCAATACTTTGATAGCATGTTAATCCCCCATTAATTCCAAAAGTGATTGCAAACAGGAAGTGGATCCAACAATGGCATATTGAGCCAACACATATTTCGAAGTCTGCAACCTTTTAATGGGATATTGATTTTGAAGGTGGATTGGCCATTTTGATCAGAACACAGATTTTACCATTAGACTCCAGGAAATAGCATAAATACACAAGAAATATAGAAGTTCCAGATGAACAAAATATATACATGAGGGATATCAACTTCAATTATTAACAACCACAAAAAAAAAAAAAAAAAAAAAAAAAAAAAAAAAATCCAATTACTTCCCATATTTAAGTAATTAATTAATCAAGGGTAACTTGCATCCTATTTTCCTCCCGTTGGCAAATATTTAAATAATTCTATATTTGTTTTGCTTAAAATGGTCATTATTTTTAGAGATGACAGAATCATTTTCCATTAAACTTTGGAAAAATCTACATTGGCAACCCTAACAAATCTGGCATTAGCCTCTTTCATTTTGCAACTATTAGTAGACTAAGGACTTGCAGTCTAATAATATGTGTTGGGTTATATTTGAAATAATTTTGAGGAATGGTTGAATATATTTGGAGGCAATAGATATAATGAAATTGAAGAAACAGAGGCATGAAAGCAGAGAATGAAAGCCTAGGCAAAGGAAATATATGCTTTATTATGCAGCGGGATGCATTACAATCTAATAAGAGACTATGCCTCTTTATAGTCATCTGGTGACTGTAATTTGCAGGGAAGATTTCTTTTACATGAAGTACCCAATCAAAATACTTTCTTCTAAATGAAGTCGCTGGCTATGAGTGAAATATTACAAATTATGTATTTTTTAACAATATATACAAAAGTATATGACATGACTTATTTTGAGATTTCCTAGCTTTCAAAGCATTGTGAAAAACCAGTACTTAGCAATTTCCCTTCTGTAATGTATTGCCTTCAGACTAAAGTTCTTTAAGAGTGCACTGGCTTTAGCTCATTTTCTTTCTTCCAATCATGACAGCAAATCCTCTGCCACAAAACTATATGCAAAACTTCATTTGATAGGAAATTCAAATTTAAATGTATCAATCATTAGGTTCTTTCAGGATAAAATAATATTGCAGGACTCAAAGCTTGAAGATGTGTTACATAGTCATAAAACCAAAACAGAGTGGCTCTGTTTTAGGAGTATAGAAAGATGATTATACGTAGCTGTACAAGAAGAGTTCGGAGTGCAGCATGTTAGCAAGTCAACCTTGACGGATAGTTAATTTACTGCAGCAAAAAATACTAGGAAAGCTACCGAGATTTATAGTCACAAACCAACACAGAATGGCTCTGTTTTAAAAGCAACAAAAAGATTGATAATTGAGTTCTAGGTACCTATACAAATAGAGCTTCAAGCGCAGCTCTATCCAAGCAAGCCAATCTTTAAGGATGGTTAATTAACTTGAAGGCCATAAACAGGTTCTCCTATTCAATTCATACTGATTAATTTTCAATGTTCTCAACAAAAAGGGAACAAAAATGTGTAACTTTTATCAGATGCATCAGGGGTAAGAAATCCACACATTGTCAGTAATACGACCGAGAGAACTATATGCCGGATTCATCTTCAAAGTGTATGTTACTCTCAACTCAAATGTGGAATTCGAACTTTAGAAGATCATATATATGTCCTTATAATAATGCATATGAGAAGCATGCTTGCCAACATTGTAACAGTTCAACAACCATAACAAAAATAGTAATAAAATAAAATGATGAATAAAAAAGATATGTAAATTATAATGTCTCCATATTGTGTACATAAATACACAGTTTTTCTCTGGTATGGATATTCTATCCAGAATTAGTTCGGGAAACACACCTATCCATATTGGCATAGGCATTTTCCAATATGAGAGAAAAATCTTACATACATTACACACACACACACACACACACATATATATATGCATTTTCCTTTCCAATATTCAAATTATAACATGTGTAGCTGCTTAGAATATTGTTTTAGTGAGATGCCAGTTTAGACTCTTCATAATTGAATAAATGTCAAACTGAATAGAAGAGCAGTGGGATATCTCTGAATCTTCTTAGAATCAGTGAAAATACGGAGGAAAGGTAGTGATGGATGTATTATAATTGTAATTCAGTAATGTGACTGAAAAAGCAGAGCATTGTTATATCAACTACAACTCCAAATACAATTAAGGGGAGGAAAGGTAGTGACGTATCCTCACATTTTGCCTTGGACTTTCCATCTTAAGAAAATACCAAATATATATCTATGAGTACAAAGAGGACGGCCTTACAATATGCACAAAATAACATAGTAAACTCATGAATAATAATAATTAAAATCCACATACATATACATATACATATAATAATTATTCAATTTTTGAGCTGCCGTGCTGCCAGATAGGTCTGAGCTGCAGTGAGCAAGACGACAGAAATGGCACCACATAATGCAAGAAACGTCCAAGGGCTTCTGAAATAGTTGTTGTAACATTCTGACATCCATATATTGAACTTGCTCTTGCATCTCTTGAACTTGCTATTGCAATACTTTTGAATTCCAAGCTTAGCTTCAGCATAAGTATGATGGTTTGGGACCAAATTGCTTGCTATGTCGTTAAATAGATCTGCTACATCTTGGTCCGTTCCCAAGCAATTGACGATGACGTTCTCGGATCTCAGGATCATCACATCATCAGCATTGTCAATAAGTGAGTCCATGAAGCACATATAAGAGGTGACACCCTGCTGGTCCTTCAAGTTTGTATAGCTTGATTCGAAAGCCAACATGTTGAGCAGCAGGGATCTGGTGGAGGCATCTATGAGTATTCGAGGAAGTGTGAGCACTCCCCAGATGAACAGTTGAGATTCAAACTTGACATCGCCAAAACTACCTGTTTTGTTTGGTCTGAACCAGATTCCCATAGAATTGAGCACCCTGGCTGTAGGATAAGAGTAACAATCAATGGTAGCACTTGGGGTGGCTCTTTTTTTGGGGCTGGACCGGATTCCCATACAGTGGCGCACCTTATCTAAAAGAGCTGAGAGTATCATATCCCGCACCTGACGTCGAGAGGGGAAGGTAGCACTTTGTTTCACAAATCTTGTCCTCATCATGTCGAGAAGATGAAGAGGACGTTCATCTTCTTTTTCTGCAGGAGGAAGACTTCCACAGATAGTGATGAATTTTTTTAATGTCTCCTCCCTTTCATATTTATAGCCCTCCATTAACGCCTCGAGAACAATGTAAGGGAGTTGGTTCTCTAACAAGAACAAGTCTCGCTTGACATCAGCTATCTCATTATTATTCATCCCTATATCATAATACTCTTTTACCCCCAGCAACCAAATGATAAACTCTAGAATGAAGCAACCGTCAAGAAACATCATTTGTGTGAATTCCTCTTCTTTAATACTTGTCAATCGTTTCATATTATAGAATTCCCTTCCTCTTTCGGCCACATTTTTTACTCTGTTGTATAAATTAACAACCCCCTCACGAGTTTTACAATATTGCCATGCCCAATTAGTCTTCCTTTTCTCAAATTTTTTGAGATAACGCCTCCCATGGTAATAAGGGCCGATGGAAACCACACTAGGATAAAAGCAATCTTCATCTTTTTTAAGATTACGAAGCATCTCTGGAACCGTTGGTATTATGTGTTGGTTGCTTCTTGAAGTTGATGATTCATACACATTGGACATGAAACTAAGCTCAGGAGGGAGATCAGAAGGTCCTTCATTGTTCTTGCTGATAGGTGCTGGTCCTTCAGTATTTTCCATGTTGATTGTTAGTTCTTCAGATTGCTCCTCCATTTTTGATGCAGAAAGAAGTTCCTCTCCTGGTATGTCTTGACGTGAATTACATATATATGGGTAATTAAGAAGAAAAAGCAGAAAGAAAATGAAATTATTAAGAAAATTTGAGAGTGTTGTATCTCTGAATATACCTCAGTACGTACCTCATTCATTCATTAATCTGTATTTAATTATACAAGAGGAGATTAGTCGTCTAACTTGTTATGAATTCTAAGAACAAAATCCAAGAACCTAAATCTACAAATCAACACAGAAATTTATCGAGGTTCCATCGAAATCGACCTACGTCCTCGTGTTCCGATGTGAAGCTTCACACAAGAAACCCAAAAAACCAGTCCCAAAGCCCCAAATACACCCTCACTCATATGTTTCACAAAGAAACAACTTTTATCTCACACAGAGACACAAGATGCAGAAATCCATGAAGAACTTTAGAATTTCTCTCCCTAAAATTGATCTGAAACTTTCTCACTCTAAAAAAAATAATAAAATAAAATAAAAAAATTTGAAGAAGACGACCAGCTCTCTGTTTTTTATGCTTGAAGAAGACCATTCCTTTTTAATCTGATGTAGTCTTCCTTTTAAAAGCACCATTTTCTTCAAGTGTAACAAAAGCCATACCAACTTTGCTAAACGACACCACTTCAACCAGGTTCATTAACTGACATGTCATGTAAAACGGCAACGTTTTATCTTTTCAAACTGAAGCTTCAATACTTTTTCTTATTTTCCACTTCTTGTAGCGATAGCAAACACACAACAGCTAACTCAATCACGTGCTCTTTTAATAACTTTTAGCTAACTTTGCACAAGTACTAATATACAGCTTATCAGCAGTAACTGGTGTGACAATCACACTCACACTTATTTATCCCCCTCAAACTTATTTAAGTTTAGCTTATAGTCAAAACTTGAGTTTGCAAACAGAAATGAAATCCCCCTTAAACCAAAGCGCACATGACCCTTTGACTTTGGAGATCAGTTGTTGATCGTGGAAGAATACCATGTATTTGGACATGTCTACAACCTAATGCAGCCTTGAATATAAAAATGCTGAATTGAGACAAGCTGTTGGGTACCAGGGAACAAAACTTTAATTCCTTGCACTCATTAACCCTCTGCCTCTTGAGACAGCTCATGATCTATTTTTTAATATAAATGATATTAATTCCTCTTCATTTTTTTACCTGACATTATTGGTGAGAAAACATATACGAATTCCAGTTGGGTCTTTGTAAGTTGGTATATAGTGCTATTGATAGTGCTATTTATAAGCGGAAATCTACTACTTATTTTATTTTATTTTTATTTTTTTAATGGTGAAAGAAAAAAAAAAAAAAAGTACTACTTGGTTATTTCAAATCGTTTTGTTTTTTTTTTTTTTTTTTTGGGATATTATTGGAAGCTCTATCATGTGGTCTACCGCCATTATTAAATTACTATGACAGGCTTTTTTGGTTTGTTTTGCATGTTATTTTATTGTATTTTTATTATTATTATTATTATTTTTTGGTGGTTGTTAATTAAGAATGTAAGGTCTTTGCATTATTAGTTTGTTTCTCTGGTCATTCGTTTTCTTTTTAGCTTTTGCAAAAAGAATGGTAAACGAAGACTTAAAAGCCTTATCACTGGGTCATTACAGTGAAGAGAAATACTAATAAATTAAAAAAGGAAATTGCATATCATAGGCGATCATAGTGCTCCACTGCCAACTTTCCACCAAATTCTCATACCAAATTTATTCAAAAATCATCATCTTTATTATTATTATTAGAGCATAGCTATCTAATAATTAGTCTTTGCATTAGTCATTATTTACGTTTTTTTTTTTCCCTCCCTCTCATGTCCTACTTTAACATAGTTTTTATTATTAGAGCATGGCTATCTCATAATTAGTCTTTGTATTAGTCATTATTTACTGTTTTTTTTTTTTTTCCCTCCCTCTCATGTCCTACTTTTAATTTTAACATAGTTTATTTAGCACTAAAGAAAAATCTCCTACCTTTGATTTTAACTTGATTTATTTAGTGCTAAAGAAAAATCCTCTTCAGCAACAAAATGTTAAGATCTCCTTATAAAGAATCTTATTATGAGATAAGGGCCAGTTTTATATACCAAAGTACTAAACAAAGATTTTTGACAAATACCATTTTGGCCATTGAATAAATCGATCCAAATGTTGTATAAATTATGGTCATAACTGCTCACGTCTTTTATGCTATCTATTCAAATGTCAGGATCCATCTAAAATTTCTCACCGGAACCCTAGACAAGCCCTGATCCCAAGAAAATCCTACCGGACCCTCCAATGGAAAATCCGGCAGAACCTCCCATAAGGGTTGGACTTACCACAATTTTCCTGCACTAAAAACACACTTCTATATACACCACCTTATTCCTCCCACATTACTACAATTTAATTCCACAAACTTATAGCACTCCAAAATAATAACAGGGAATTAATACAGTATTTAATAAAATGTGTCCAATACAGTACACAAAGCATTATACAAATAAATATGAAGTTAATACAATATCAGATAAAAAAGTAATACAAGATGAAGAGAAAAAAGGGAGGAAATGCTTCTTGGACTTTCGACAATTAACTGAGACGTTGGGCTCGTCCCGGACAATCAACATCTACCAATCCTTGTACCTAGGGGAACAAAATTTAGAATATGAGATGCTAATCATCTCAGTAAGTGACCTTATCTACTGTACAATTATAATAGTAATGATAATTATAGCGCATTTGATTAATTAAGAATAAATAAGTAAATAAATAATAATTAATTGAAAATAACATTTTCTCTCAAAACCCTCACCACTCACTCCGTTGGAAAGGTTCTCCTTTTAAAACATTTTCGCAAAATCCAATCTTTTATTCCCTAAAAATCAAGTAATAATTAATTTAATAAAATTTAAATAATACAAATACGAATAAAATATAATAAAATATAATGAAATAAATTTAGAATACTTGCATGAAAGAAATATAACATAAAAGAAAAATTCAATATATAATTCGTACAATTTAATTTAATAAACTAAAATAAACGGCGCCAAATATATAATTTAAATAATTATATTCAATCATGTAAAATAAATGATAGAAAAATACTATAATATTCATTTTGAAATATTCAACCAACCTATATAATATTTTTATGGCAAGATGCATTTAAAATACATTGCCTTTTACATTGTCATTTAGATACATTGCCTTAGTAAATAAATTGCCTTAGTAAACATGAAAATAAATCCATGTCTTAGTAATCTAGATACATTGCCTTTTACATTGTCATTTGAGAGATCTAATGATTCAAGTTCAACAAGGTTCCCTAAAGATGAAGGGATGGGTCCTTTAAAATTAGTACTTAATACACTTTATATGCCCTTCCACATACCAATAGTAGAACATATCATAAACCTCATTTATTTAGCTCATTCAGTAGAAGCTAGCCAAGCGTTTTGATTTTACTTTGGTTTATTTTTGGGAAAGAGCATTCGGTCCTCGCATAATTAAAGAAATGCTGCTATTTTGATACAAGTATTCTGTTCATCAGTATTTCTTTACACTAATAGAATCGAATATTTTTATTATTATTATAATTATTATTATTGGATAAAATTATCGTTATTGTTATTATTATTTGCATCACAGACACTAACATGGAAAACTGTTTTGTAAACAAGGGGCCAAACAGACCCTACAGATGAAGAGGACTGTATATTGAGTCATTGCGAAGAGGACTGTATAAGCAAAACTTGAGTTTGCAAACAGAAATGAAATTCCCCCTTAAACCAAAGCACACATGACCCTTTAACTTTGGAGATCAGTAGTTGATTGTGGAAGAATACCATATATTTGGACATGTCTACCATCTAATTGCAGCCTTGAATATACAAATGCTGAAGCGAGACAAGATTTTGGGTACCAGCGAACAAAGCTTTAATTTCTAGCACTTCCTAACCCTCTGGCTCTTGAGACAACTCATGATCTATTTTTTCATATAAATGATATTATTTCCTCTTCATTTTTTTACCTGACATTATTGGTGAGAGAACATATACGAATTCCAGTTGGGTCTTTGTAAGTGTACGTTCTTGTGCATTTATAGTGCTATTTATAAGCGGAAATGTACTACTTTTTTTTAAATTTTATTTTCATTTTTTTAATGGTAAAAAAAAAATAAAAATGTACTACTCGGTTATTTCAAATAGTTTTTCTCTCTGTTTTTTTCTTTTTGGCTTTTAGTCGATATTATTGGAAGCTCTGTCATGTGGTCTACCGCAATTATTAAATTACAATGACAAGCATTTTTGTTTTGTTTTGTTTGTTATTTTATTGCTTTTTTTTTTTTTTCTCTCTCTCTCTCTCTCTTTTGTGGTTGTTGATTAAGCGCTGTCATGTGTCTTTTTATTGCTTTTTTTGTTTTTTGTTTTTTGTTTTTTTTTGTTTTTTTTTTTTTTTGGGTCTTTGCATAGTTTGTTTGTCTGTTCATTCGTTGTCTTTTTAGCTTTTGGAATAAGAATGGTAAACGAAGACTTAAAAGCCTTATTACTGGGTCGTTACTGGGAAGAGAAATACTGATAAATTGAAAAGGGAAATTGCATATCATAGATGATCATAGTGCTCCACTGCCAACTTTCCACCAAATTTTCACACTAACGTTATTAAAAAATCATCGTCTTTATTATTAGAGTATAGCTATCTAATAATTAGTCTTTGTGTTATTCATTTTTTACTTTCTTTTTTTTTCTCCCTCTCATGTCCTACTTTTAATTTTAACTTACTTTATATATCACTAAAGAGAAATCTCCTACTTTCGATTTTAACTTGGTTTATTTAGTGCTAAATAAAAATCCTATTCAAAAGCAAAATGTTAAGATCTCCTTATAAAGAATCTTATTACGAGATAAGGGTCAGTTTTATACACCAAAGTACTAGACAAAGGTTTTTGAAAAATACCATTTTAACCATTGAATAAATAGATCCAAAAGGTATATAAATTATGGTCATAACTACTCACAACTTCTCAATGTTTATGCCCTTGGATGCCATCCATTCAAAGGCCAAGATGATTTGTCAGAAAGTTAATTATCCAATGTCTAGGTGTTCGGTTGTTAGTTGAACACACTGCCAAGACTGGTCTGAGCATTATAATATATTATTATCATTTTTTTTTTCTTTTTTTGAAGATAGAATTATGATGTATTATTATATATATAATTCACATATTGGTGAGTGAAAATTGAAGTGGTTCCTAAGTTATTTTTCCATATTAAATTAACAAGTAACTTGCACACCTATTTTGATCTGAATATAGATCTTACCATTAGATTTTCCACTATATATACACATATTTATATATTTGCATGAGTAACAAAATTAACAAAATATTTTTGTTCATTATCTGACAGTGCATTTAGGTCAAGTTCTGTTTCCAGTTCAATGTCATGAATAAGAACAGATCATCACTCTCTCTATTGTTGGTGAATCAAATATTGCTTAATTTGTATCAATATGGCAAGATAACAAGAAACTGAATTAGAATGCTTTAGTGATCAGCACACTTAACAAACTTAACAGACTTACATAATTAATATTAAAATCATTGGTCAGCTATTCAACTAATAACTGAATTGAACGCTAATCTGGAAGCTGATTTGGAAGTGTCCAATTGTCTATAGTCTATAAGAGCCTCCTCCGCTATCTGCTCTTCAGAAGGCACATGTACGTCTCACTTCAAGTTCTTTTTCAAGAACCTTGTCTCTTACAAAATGAAACTCAAATTTCTATATATGTTTTATCCTTTGCATGCTGTACAGGATTTGCAGCCAATTATGCAGCTCCTATATTATCACTCCAAAATGATAGGATTCGGAAAAGAAAGCTGCAGCTCTTGAGCCAAATTTTTTGTGCCAACACGATACAGTAGTGGGCATGTGCCAAAAGCTCTGTACTACCTGGCCTGACTTAATCACATGCTCTTTTAATAGCTTTTGCACGCAGAAGCTAACTTTACACAAGGTATTAATGCACAGCTCAGCAATAGTTGGTGTGGCAGTCACATTTATTCCAAGATTCCTACTCAAAATTAAGTTTAGCTAACCAAAACTTCAGTTCGCAAACCCATCAAATGAAATTCCCCCTAAATCACAGCACACGTGACTCCAACTTTGGAGAGTTGTTGATTGTGGAAGAAGAACCATATATTCTTAGACATGTCAACCACCTAATTACAATCTTGAATATACAAATGCTGAGGTGAGACAAAATGTTGAGTACCAGGGAATAAAGCTTTAATACTTTTTGGCACTTCTTAATCCTCTGGCTCTTGAAAGAATCCATGATGATTTATTTTACTACATATGATATTAATTACAGTATAACTGGTTGATATTATTCCTCTTCAATTTTTTGCCAGAGATTATTAGTGAGAAAATATACACGAATTCCAACTGGGTCTTTGTTAATAGTGTATATAGAGTATTTTTGTTGTTTTGTATTTATAATAACCTGCTCTTATTGTTATTAGGTCTTGTATGAGTTGGTTTAATGTAACTTGTAAGTAGGGTTTACTACCCTAAGTTGAAAAAATAATTACATAGGTTAAGATGCAATTAATTATTTTAAAGTCAACTAATTAGGATATTCGCTAAAATCTTTTTTTTTAGAATACATATATATATATATATGATTTAAATGCTAACAGAACCCTTTTAAAAATATATGTTTGAACATGATCGATTCCTAATGGTTATAAAATGAATGTTTTATTTATAAATACCTCTCCATAACTTTTTAACATATATTTTAAAATATATAAAATTTCTTACAAAAAGAAATTATAAAAATGAAAAACTAATAAAATAAAATTTTCATTAGAGCCAAAAATTCATATTAATTCTATATAAACAAAGAGTAATTAAATAAATATTATAATGGTAAAAAAATATATTCTAGTTTTAATTATAAATTTATTTTTATATTAACTATGAATTAAATAGTACATATAGAATTGCTAACAAGTAGTAGCTAGTATAAACTCAAAGTATAATAAAATTTTTATATAAGTGAGAGAGGAAAAATAAAAGGTGGATAAATAAGAAAAATAAAGAGAAATATACAAAAATTTGAAACCAAAGCCACTTGGTTGTGGTGAAATTACTTAAAAAACAAACCCATGTGTAGGATGGAGGATGGGCACAGTTTGGCTCAATAGGGATAGATAGTAAAATAAATTAAAAATTTTTGAAAAAAAAAAAGGTAAAAATATTGAAGGGGGCACCCCTCGGGCCCCACCTGGGTCCGCGGTCCGCCCCTGGGATGGATAGAGACCTCTTTACTTCTGCGCCTAAAGACTAATTTTTTATTTTTTATTTTTTTTGGGTAAAAGTGCCTAAAGACTAATTGCGAAGTTGCATTTTTTTTTTAATTTTTTTTTTTTTGTTTTGTTTTGTTTACTGTTGTTTTGTTTTGTTTTTCTGTTTTTTCCTAACACATAATAAAATTGCACATTAGGTAGAGTAAGATTTCTGTACATTGCACTGCCTTAAGCCCATTTTGTTTCTTCCAATCATAACATGCTGGTACTCTGCAGCAATAAAAGTATGAAAAACTTTCATTTGATATGAGAAGAGTAACAGAGTTCAAAATGTGATTTATGATCAGTAATTAGCTTCGCAAGAGATACTAACCCATGAAGAAAAGCAGTCGCAGCCAGCCTTTCAATTTTTCATCTTTGGATAACCACCATAGAGCTTTTGGTGAGGAAGGTTAGAAAACATACTTTACAATCAATTAAGCTCCTCTACTGATAATTGCTCTGATAAAAATTAACACTAAATATTTTGACCAAATTTCTAACATATTCCTATTTAAGAAATAACGTGTGATTTTGATGAGAATCACGGACAATATATATATATATATATATATAGGTTAAGATGGGATCTTTATCAAATATCAATTTTTATTATTTTCTACCATAAAAAAAAATATAGATAATAAAATTTTACTATGAAAGACATAATAAAACATGAGTAGTTAATTGATACTATTTAATTAATTATCCAAATGTCTAGTATAATATGAGGACCATGTATGTTAACGTGTGTATCAAACAGACAAGAATAGGAAAGGATCACCTGCAAAATTATTGCAACTGGTTTATATCATTAATTTCCTTCATTTTTTGGTACGAGAGATTACTAGTGAGAAAGTTTTTATGAATTGCGATTGGGTTTTTGTAAGTGTACGTTCTTGTGTATTTACAGTGCTACTTATAATGGGGCAAAAGTACTACTTTTATTATGTGGTCCACCGCCATTATTAAATAACAAGGACGTAGGCTTTTTGTATTTACCAAAAAAAAGGACATAGGCTTTTTTTTTATTTTCTTTATTATTATTATTATTATTATTATTATTTTTGGGTAAACTATATTAAAGTCTTTGCCATAGCAATGGTCTACGAAGACTTAAAGCCCAATCTCTGTTGGATCCAACATAAAATTAGTTAGTTTTCATTGCCCTTAAATGATGATATTAAATTTGAAAAGAACCTGCAATTGAGAACGTTGGAAACAATAAAGATTTGAAAGGAGCTTGCCATTGAGAACGGTTGGAAACGGTAAAGATTTGAAAGGAACTTGCCATTGAGAACGTTGAAAACAGTAAAGGGAAATACAATTATTACTGTATATTCAGTATGAATTTTCAAATATTTTTAGATTTTTTTAGATTTTAAAAGATTAGATATATTTAATACATTGTTAAAGATTTTATAAACAAAAATGAAGATATTCAATATAAATTTAATTTTTTTTTAAATCTATAAAAGTTTAAGGATATTCAATTAAATTTTGTTAAAAATTTATAAAAATAATATAGTATTTAAAATTTATGACTTTTTAAATCAAACTATTATTGATTTCTAAACCAAAATGAAAATATTTATTTAAAAAATGCTTGATCCATTTATTTCAAAACTTTTGAAATAATTCTAACTAAGTTAATCCCGCAAGCCATTTTTGTGCTCCTCCCACTTTTAATTGGAAAAACTCCAGTACTATCATAGGATCAAGGTTCAAAAAATCGATATTAATGAAAATATCAAAAGTTTAAAATAAAAAAATTTTCATAGAAATATTGAAAAATATCGAATATCGATAAAAGTTATAAAAAATGATAGAAATTTATTTTGAAAAGTGAAAATTTTCATTGAAACTTTAGAATTAGCTTATTTAATCCATTGATTATCAAATTGATTACATAACTTGCTAAAATATTGAATAGGATGTTATATTTTTATTAGTAAATTGATTTATTATAAGCATTAATGACCATAAATGAATTATTATTAATAAAAATATATCAAAAAATACATATATGATAAAATTTTTTATTAACTAAAATATATAAAATGATTATTTCAATTACATTGTAGTTCATAAATGTCATTTTAATACCACATAGAATTTCTTAGTGGTTGAAAATCATCGGTTTCTTCCTCATTTTGATTTTGAGATGTGAAATTTGAGAAGTAATTATGAAAAGATGTATCTTCCTAATAATTTTGCATATAATTATTAATATGCCAACCATATGGATCTTGCATTATTGATTGACTATGTGCATAACTACTATTCGCTGATGGTTGAGTTTGAGATGGTACCCATGAGTTGTTACTTGATGATTTTCCATACATATCCATTGAATAAGGATTATGAAAATAATTTTCAACCCTCATAGATCCAAAATTCATAGAAATTAAATCTTTTTCTTGTTGTTACATCTCCATTATAGATTTTTCTTTATGTATATAGTCTTTTCCAACAGCATCGAATCCTTGACCTGCATCTCTACTCCCATGATCTTCATCTTGTGTTGCATGTGTGTATATTGTTCACAAAAAAATAGGCTTAATCCAACTTCTTGACTTGGTGATTCCTTTTGGCCACTGCCTCTTCTAACTTCTAATTCAGATAATTTATTGAAGTTATCTTCATCCTTACTGGAGCTAGAGTGACTACTAAAAGTCTCAAATTGTGAATGTGTACCACCTGATGGAGCTGAAGCACTAGTAGTTCTAGTTGGCTCTTTTATAAGCATTTGAAATGAATCACCACTACTAGAATTTACTTATTCAGCAATTACTTTTGAATATTTATTCCCTCTTTTTCAGCTTGTTGAGCAATCTTTTGATCAGAATTCGCTTTATGATCATCTAAATAAACATCTCTAATCCATTGGTACATTTGATTGCCCTCTTCATCATCATCTGCCATTATTGTTTCAAATATTAAGATTTCCAAGGTTCAAAAATATAATCCACAATATTTGTATTTTTGCTTTATCAATACTCAATAAATAAGTAGAACTTATTAATATTATTCAATTCAATTTATTCTATTTTACTTATATCACTAAATGTTTAAAAATCAATTAAAGGGTAAAAAAATTATCAATGAAGTTAATTTGATAACAAGTTTTACTAAATATCAATAATATTTATAAATTTTTTTAAAAAAATTAAAAAAAAATATTAGATATTTTCGAAATTTTAGGGGAAATTTCTAAAATTATAAATTTTTTAACAAAATCGTTAAGGATTTGATGTAGATATTTTATGAAAATCTCTATAGAAATTTTGCCGAAATTTAAAAAATTTCAATGGATATTATGGATATTAAGGATTTTTTTTTTCCCCCTCTTTTTTAACTTTTCTATAACACATGACAAAATTGCACATTTAGTAGAGTAAAATTTCTCCACATTGCACTGCCCATTTAATTTCTTCCAATCATGACATGCTGATGCTCTGCAGCAATAAATGTATGAAAAACTCTCATTTGATATGAGAAGAGTAACAGAGTTCAAACTGTGATTTGTGATCAGTCATTAGCTACGCATGCGATACTATCCCATGAATAACAGCAGTCGGAGCCAGCCTTTCAATTTTTCATCTTTGGATAACCACCATGGTAGAATTTATACCTCTGAAATGTAAATTCAGATTTAGGTTAGAGTAAAATAGAGCTTTGGTGAGGGAGGTTAGAAAACGTACTTTAAAATCAATTAAGCTCCTCTACTGATAACTGCTCTAATAAAAGTTAACACCAAGTGTTTTGACCAAATTTCTAACATATTCCTGTTTTGAAAATAACATGTGATTTTGATGGAACCGCAGACAAAATATATATATATATATATATATATATATATATATATAGGTTAAGATAGGATCTTTATCATATGTCAATTTTTATTATTTTCTTCCATAAAAAAAAATAGAAAATAAAATTTTACTATGAAAGACATAATAAAACATGAGTAGTTAATTGATACTATTTAATTAATTATCCAAATATATATTATAATTTGTGGACCATATATGTTAACGTGTATATCAAACAGATATGAATATGAAAGGATCATCTGTAAAATTATTGCTACTGGTTCATATCATTAATACCTCATTCATTTTTTTGTACCAGATATTACTAGTGAGAAAATTTGTATGAATTCCGAGTGGGTTTTGTAAGGGTACGTTCTTTTTTTTTTTCTTTTTTTTTCTAGTGTGGCTGGCCCCAGCATCCTTCCCTCCAAGAGTCGAACCCCACACCACAGTAATGGGTTGTGGCTTGCTCTGCCCCTTGAGCTACCACTGCGACCCTTATGAGTGTACATTCTTTGTGTATTTCCAGTGCCACTCATAATGGGACAAAAGTACTACTTTTATTGGAGGATCTGCAATGTGGTCCACCGCCATTATTAAATAACAAGGACTTAGGCTTTTTTTTATTTTCTTTATTTATTTATTTATTTTTTTTTTTTGGGTAAACTATGTTAAAGTCTTTGCTATAGCAATGGTCTACGAAGACTTAAAGCCCTATTTCTGCTGGGTCTCACATAAAATTAGTTTCCACTGTCCTCAAATGATAATATTAAATTTGAAAGGGACTTGCTATTGAGAACGTTGGAAACAGTAAAAATTTGAAAGTAATTTGCTGTTGAGAACGTTGGAAACGCAAAAGGCAAATACAATTGTTACTGTGTATTCAGTATGAATTTTCAAACACTTTTTAGATTTTTTTTTTTAAATTTTAAAAGATTAGATGTATTTAATACATTGTGAAAGACTTTTATAAAAAAGACAAAGATATTCAATATAAATTTTAATTTTTTTTTAAATTTATAAAAGTTTAAAAATATTTAATTAATTTTTTTAAAAAATTTATAAAAATAATATAGTATTTCAAATATCAATGATAATAATATTTTATGAATTTTTAAATCAAACTTTTTTTTATTTTTAAACCAAAATGAAAATATTTATTTAAAAAATGAGTGATCCATTTATTTCAAAACTTTTGAAATAATTCTAACTAAGTTAATCCCGCAAACCATTTTTTGTGCTTCTCCCACTTCTAATCGGAAAAACTCTAATACTATCATAGAACCCAGTGTTCATTCCCTATCCGTTTGTAATTAAAAATACCTTTAAAAATGTTATTATTAGATTATTAATTTATTTATAAAGTGGAATAATACAAAAGAAAATGATTGATTCACATCCTACATACAACTATCATTTTACTATTTCATTTAAGTTTCACTTTTTTTTTTTTTCGTTTTTGTAAATAGTGTATAGTTTTATTAATATATTAATATCTTTCGTGTTATGTTATGTTGAGGGAGTTAGAAATAACACCTAAAATAACAATTTTTAGAAGAGCTGAAAATAAGATTGACTTAATAATGTAAATAATTTGAGGAAAAAAATAGCTCATTCTAATCCAATATAGTTTAACGTCCCAACATACAAAACAAATTTGAAAACAGTTAAAATATATATATATATATATAATTCAATTTCTAGTCATTTTCTGGTTATCAGAGTTAAAAACCAGATTGAAACATTTATATTTGCAATTACAAAGATATATGAAAAAGAGAAGATAAAAAATTGTAAGTCCATAAAAACTCGCCAATCATTTTGTGAATAGTTTTTGAGTTTCAGTTGAGCCCATATGAAAAAATATAATTTTGGTCAAAACATTTATGAACCATATCCAAAATATGTAGGCAAAAAATCAAAAAGAAAAAGGAATATATATATATATATATATATACACTATTTGAAAGTTATAAATTTTCAATTCTATTTTTTATAAGCAAATTTTCCTTGTAGTGGTGATTTTGTATTTGATTCTTTCAATAAATATTTTATTGACATGAGAAATATAATTTTATTCCCATAAAATCTATATTTATATTTTAGAAAATAAAGATCTAACAATGTCTATGAATGTCCATTAATATTCATTAAAATCTTTTAAAATGAAGGTCTATAAAATACTATAAAGGTCTATATAATTCTAGAAGAGTTTTTATTATTTTGTAAGCTTCATAGAAGTCTAATAAATTCTGCAAAAATCAGTTAGGCAAACGTATTCTACAAAAGTCTTTTAAAATATTAGATGCATGGCAATATCTATTTTAAAGTTCAAAATTTAGAATATGGAATTATGTAAGACAGAAAGATAAAATATAATTAAAGTCTTAGTTTTCATTTATATCACTTTCATTATTAGAAATTAAATATTACATACACACAGATAAGAAAATAAATATATTTTCTATTTTTTTAAAGTTTTAAATGTATATATAAATATATAATTTTGTTTATTTATTTTACAATTATAGACGTATTGTCTGGTTTATACAATAAACAATTATCATCTAATACATATCATTCTAATAATATATTCCATAAATTACATGTGGAATGGTTGTCACCCACCATAATTAAACCAGCCAACATTGCCCATCATACCAATATTAAAATAATAATAATAATTTTATTATTATTATTATTGTTATTTGTTTCTGTATATCTAATTTTCATTTATTTTATTTTTTACTATTTTAGATTATTTTAAATTATTTTTTATAACAAATAATACAGATAATATAATTTCAAGTTTTGTATGTAAATGTGCATGTAATATATAATAACATCAAAGGCTTAAATATTATTATTTTATTATTATTCATGATATTATATATATTTAAAGTAAGATAGTTAGTAAAATTTTTTCCACATGTAATTATTAGATTTTAATATAATTAATTATTATAGATTATTTTTGAAATCATTTATTATAGTTATACATGTCGTGCATTGCAGGGGATTGATGCTAGTACATAATATATGGAGTCAATACATATTTCAACAAAACTACAATATTTTTCTCATATTGATTTTGAAGGTGGATTGGCTATTTTACAAATTGGCAAAATATATTTAGAATCTTGCTATTTATTACCATTGATAAAAATTACTAGCTTATGTGCATATTTGAATTGGAATATTTAATTCTATTAATTTTTATTTTAAAATATTAAAAATGAATCTTTTAATAATAATTATTTAAATTGTTATATGGCATATAGATCCAATTGGTAATTATTTACCAATTGTGATAAATAACATTTTTCATATATTCATGAAAGATATCAGCTTTCAGTTATTAACAACCACATAGAAAAAAGAAATTTCCAATTATTTTCCATATTAAGTAACAAATTGGTCGAGATAAATTACATTCCTTACGGTTACATTACTTTTGCATATATATATATATATCTTTTACTTATGAAATTTCATCGAAACGACTATTCAAAATAATTCCTTATTTGTTTTGCTATTACTTTTTTGATAAATGCTTAGAATGACCATTATTTTTTAGAGATTACAGTCTTAATTTCTATTAGATTTTGTAAAACCTATACTGGGAACTTTTGACAAATCTTACATTAGTCTCTTTTTTTTTTTTTTTGGCAATTATTACTAGGCGAAGAACTTGTACTTTAATAATAATATATGTTAGGTTATATTTGAAATAACTGTGATAAGAAGTGGCTTAATATATTTGGAGGCAGTCGGATATAATGAAATTGAAGAAACAGAGGCATAAAAACAGAGTATTGAAGCTAAGGCAAAGGAATGCATTGGCATACATTAGAATCTAATATGAGACTATGCATATCTATAGTGATCTGTTACGGTAATTTGTAAAGAGGGTTATTAAGATTTCTTCGACATGAAGTACTCAACCAAAATGCTTTCTTCTAAATAAAGTTACTGGCTATGAGAGAAAAATTACAAATTATGTATTTTTTAACATTATGTACAAAAGCAAATGACCTACTTTGAGCTTTCAGAGCTTTCAAAGCACTGTAAAAATCAGGATGTAAGAGCATATCTCCGAAGGGCCTCTTGTTAAAGAACATTATTAAATATAAAGAGTGGAGCTTTAAAAGGTTTTCCAATAATACTCTCTCAATTATGCATTTTATTTTTATTTTTTTCAATAAACATTTATTGACATGTTTGTTTCCCTTTTTTTTGACATGAATTCCATAATTAAAAGAAGTGCCAATAGGTAGAAGCAATAAAATTAATAATTAAAATATGGTAGTAGTTTTGGAATTTTGTTCAACATTAAATTAAAGTATACAATATTCAATATACAAAGTGTATTTGGTTATTTATGTTTGAAGAGTCAATCCCACTTTTTATTCTAAAAAGTCAAAATAAAATGTAGGTTGAAACATACTTTATAAGAATTTAACCTTTTAAAATAAAAAAAGTTTATTGGAAATGCTTTAAAGTCTTTGCAGTATTAATATGTTTGTCTAGTGATTTGTTTTTCTTTTTAGTCTTTGCAATACGGATGGTCTACAAAGACTTATAAAGCCCTTATCTCTGGGTCACACACTAAAATTAGTTTTCATCCTTTAATAAGGATATTGAATTTGAAGGGGACTTGTCGTTGAGCGTTGGAAACAATTAATAAAGAGAAATAGAAATATTCAATATACATAGTGTATTTGGTTTAAAAAGTGGATTGGATGATGTTTTTTAAGAATTTGACTTTTTAAAATAGAGAGTTTCTTGAAAATTATTGCAAATACTAAAATAAAAAATAAATCACCAGACAAACATATTAATACTAATGCAGTATTAATATGTTTGTCTGGTGATTTATTTTTTATTTTAGTATTTGCAATACGGATGGTCTACGAAGATTTATATAGCCCTTATCTCTTGGTCACACACTAAAATTAGTTTTCATCCTTAATAAGGATATTGAATTTGAAGGGGACTTGCTATTGAGCGTTGGAAACAATTAATAAAGACAAATAGAAATATATTAAGAAACTGGAAGTTAAAAATCTGATCTTAAAAGATGTCTAAACAGCATGTGCTCTATTTTTGGTGATTTCAAAGACATAAAGAGCTTCTTCAATTCCATGCATACTGATTTTTCCAAATTATCAGTAGAAAGGGAAGAAAAAAATGTAAATTTCATCAGATGTATCAGGGCCAATAAATCCATGCATTGTTAGTAATATGACCGATGGACCCCGCGCTCGATTCGTATGTACTTAGAGTATGTATGGTATATGTTACTCACACTTCGAATTTGGAATTTCACTTTGGAAGATCATACATGTCCCTATAATGCAATATGATGAGAAGCATGCTTGACCATATTCTCCAAAAAATAAAAAATGAAAAAGCAATGCAAATTATTTATGTGTTGAAGGTTTAGTTGCGATAAAATAGAGCTTTGGCGAGGCGGTCAATCTGGAGAAAGTAATTGTAGAAGAATTGAGCAGAGAATATGAATCAAGCGGATATGGACATCAGAGAATCACCAGCAAAACTAAGAGCAGCTGAATGATATTATGCCTCTCCATATTTAACAGACGTTACGAGTGAGAAAATATATATTTATTCCAGCCCGGTCTTTGTAAGTACATTTTTGTATTTTTGTAGTGCTGTTTATTGGTTGAAAACAATACTTTTCCGGAACATGGTTAGTTTTAGTAGTTTCTATTTTTTTTATTATATTTTTATCTATTAATTGTGTATAATTTGCATATATAAAGTTTTAGTTAATGTTAGTTATGGTTTGTTATATATCTGAAATAACAATAAATTTGAAGGGAAAAAAAGAAAAAGCAATTTGAAGTTGTATTCCATTTGCCTTTTTTTCTTCCTTTTCTTTTTTTTTGTTTTTGTTTTTTTTTTTGTTTCCCTTTAACCTTTATTGTTATGTAAGATGCCTAACATTTAAGAAAAACAAATTACTTATTTAAGTATTAAAAAATAAAAATATAAAACTAAAAATCAATCTAGTCACCAAACAGTGCTCATTTAATTATTTATTTATTTACTTTTGATGTTATTAGTTCCTTGGAAGGTCTTGTCGTGGTCCACCACCATAATTAAATAATAAGACTGATGTATGACATAGGGTCTTTTTTTTCGTTTTCTTTTTTTAAGTCCTTATATCAATAATGTTTTTGTCTAGAAATTTGTTTTCTTCCTAGACTTTGAGAAAAGAGAAGCAACCACGTATGGAGAAGGAAAAAAAAAAAAAAACCGGGATATTTAACGCAAATACAAATTCAAATGGACTGCCAAGATGCAACACAAGACCTTTTGGTCTTGAGTGCTTCAATAGCATGTTAAACCCCCCTTAATTCCAAAAATGATAACTAATAGGAAGTGGATCCAACAATGGAAAATTGAGCCAATACATAATTTCTTCTAAATGAAGATGCTGGCTATGAGTGAAAGATTAAAAATTACGTATTTTTGAACATTATGTACAAAAGTTTATGACTTAATTTGAGCTTCCCAAGCATTCAAAGCATTGTGAAAACCCAGTACTAGCAATTTTCGTCCTGTAATGGCTGCCTTCAGACTAAAGTTCACATAATGAACTGCCTTTGGTTCATTTTCTTTTTTCTAATCATGACAGCTAATACCCTGCCGAAATAAATATACGCAAAACTTCATTTTATATGAGAAGAAAAATAAAAGTTCAACTTTAAATGTATCAGCCATTATTTTCCTTCAAGATAAAATAATATTGCAGTACTCAAAGCTTGAAAATGTGTTATATAGTCATAAAACCAAAACAGAGTGGCTCTGTTTCAAGAAGTATTAAAAGATTGTCTATTGACTTATAAGAGTTCGAAGTGCAGCATGTTGGCTAGCCAACCTTCATGGATAGTTAATTTACTGCAGCAATATATATATATATATATATATGGAAAGCTTTCATTTTATATGAGAAGGAATAATATAGTTCAAACTGTGATTTATTATCAGCCATTAGCTTCTTTTTTATATGAAAATATTGCATTCTAAGCTTTAAAATGTCTATATAGTCCCAAAATCAAAAGAGTGGCTCTGTTTTAAGAAGCAGCAAAAATATTGGTAATTGAATAAGCTTGAAAATGTCCATATAGTCCCAAAACCAAAACAGAATGGCTCTGTTTTAAGAAGCAACAAAAAGATTGATGATTGAATTCTACGTACCTGTACCAGTAGGGTTTCAAGTGCAATATCTAAGCAAGCCAATCCTCATGGATGGTTAATTTTCCTTTGGAATCGTCGCAATGACTCAATATACAGTCCACTTCATCTGTAGGGTCTGTTTGGCCCCTTGTTTTCAGAACAATTTTCCATGCTAGCGTCTGTGAAGCAAATAATAATAATAATGATAATTTTATTCAATAATAATAATTATAATAATAATAAAAATATTCGATTCTATTAGTGTAAAGAAATACTGAATGAACAGAATACTTGTATCAAAATAGCAGCATTTCTTTAATTATGCAAGGACCGAATGTCTTTCCCAAAAATAAACCAAAGTAAAATCAAAATGCTTGACTAGCTTCTACTGAATGAGCTAAATAAATGAGGTTTATCGTATGCTCTATTATTGGTATACACAGTATATTAAGTTACCAAAAAAAAAAAAAAAAAAAAAAAAAAGAATAGAAAGCTGTACCAGTACTGACATACCTATTAGTCCAAACGATCTGACTTTCAAAGATGTCCAACCAAAATGAAGCTCTATGGTCTTCTTCAAATTTATTAAGATGAAGGCCATAAAGAGCTTCTCCAATTCAATCCATACTGATTATCAAAATTCTCAACAAAAGGGGAAGAAATCCATACATTGTTAGTAATACAACTGGAGAACCATATGTTACCGATTCATCTTCAAAATATATGTTACTCTCAGCTCAAATTTGGAACTCAAACTTTTGAAGATCATAAAATGTCCTTATAATAATGCATGTAAGAAGCATGCTTTCCAAAATTGAAACAGTTCGACTATCATTAAAAAAAAAAGAAAAAAAGAAGGAAATGCAAATTATAAGATCTATTCAAGATTAGGTACTGCTTATAAGATTGCATACTAAGATAATCTTTGTGCACATGGACTGTACAAGTAGAGTTCCAAGTGCAACATCTTAGCAAGCCAACCTTCATGGATGGTTAATTTTCCTATGGTATCTTTGCAATTATTCAATATGCAGTCCCCTTGATCTCTAGAGCCTGTTTGCTGCTTGTTTTCAAAATAGTTTCCTCTTCTAGTGTCTGTCAAGCAAAAAAATTAATATTCAATTGTATTAGTGTAAAGAAATAGTGAACGAAAAGGATATTCGTATCAAAATAGTGCACTTTTTTAGGATTTAAAGGAAGTATTTATCCGGGTACTAGAATTTGTAAATCCTAAGAATTCATTATGTTAGTTATGTTCTATAAATATGGAAGGACTGAATGTTCTTTCCCAATTCCCAAAACTAAACCAAACTAAAATCAAATGCTTGACCAGCCTCTACTCCATGAGCTAACAAAATGAGGTTTATCATATGCTCTGTTATTGGTATATCAAAGTGCATATATAGTGTATTAATTTACAAACAGAAACAAAATGAATGCTGTATGAATTCTAATATACCTTGATAGTCCTAATGGTATGACCTTCAAAGATGTCCAACCAGCATGAATCTCTATTTTCTTCAAATTTTTTAAGTTGAAGGTCATAAAGAGCTTCTCCAATTCAATTCATACTGATTTTCCAAATTCTTAACAAAAAGGGAAGCAAAAGATGCAAGTTTGATCAGATGCATGAGGGCAAGAAATCCATGCATTCTAGTAGTATGACTAATGAACTTTGCAACTGATTCATCTTCAAAGTAACTGTTACTCTCAGCTCATATTCAGAACTCGAACCTTTGAAGACCATATAGATGTCCTTAATAATGCATATGAGAAGCATAATTGCCAATATTGAAACAGTTTAAAAAGCATAGCAAAAGAAATTCAAATTATAATATGCTAAAAGATTAAGGTATTGCTTATAGGATCGCTTGCTAAGATGATAGTTTAGACTCTTCAAAATCTTAATTGATTAGGAGGTCTATATGGAAAAACATCAAACTCAACAGAAGAGAAGAGGAAGACCTCTAAAACTTCTGAGACTGAATGTTATTAATACAACAAAGCTTATAAGCTTTTAGAAAACCAGAAATGGCAGCAAGAAATGTAAGCTTCTTTGACAAGAAGATTTTTATCATGCAAAGCTTAGAGAAAACAAAATGCATCATTTTGAACAACTGTTTCGTACAAAAATAAAACTAAATATTACTTAATAAACCAGACAAAGCACAGTTTAAATGAGACACCATCAGTAGAACACAAATTACTGAGTAATGGTAACTTGTCAACAGCTAGCATCATCTTCAAGCTCTAGGCTTCCTTGTTGCTTCACTGCATCAATAATATAAAGCACAAAAAAAGGTAGACATGTCAAATTTTCTTCAAGTAAGAATAAATATATTCATATTCAAAATTTTTATCACTTACTTCAGCCACAAGAATCCAAGTTCTTCTACTTTAACTTGAAGCACTTTCAACTGTTTATTCCTTTTAGTCTCATTGGTGGGATCACATGAAAAATCTTGAACACCAAGTATGGGCTCCTTGAGGTGATGATATATCCGAGCATCAATCCGATTATGAGTCCGCATCCATATCTTATCGCAACAGCTTCCCAACCAAAACCAGATAATATTGAATCACCTGATTTCTCATTGTCATGAGGTGGTAAAAGAGAGGTTCCACACTTTTTTGACAATGGAGGACCACATAATCCCCAATTTCCCTCAGACGAATTTTCAAATATACCAATTTGTCCTGCTTGAGGTATTGGCCCCACAAGTTCATTATCAGAGAGGTTCAAATATTCAAGAAACATGAGTCTAGTAAACTGCTGACGGATTTGACCGGAAAGCTTATTTTTAGCGAGATATAAGGATTCAAGCTTAATCAGATTCCCTAAAGATAGTGGAACGGGTCCTGTAAAATTATTACTTGACAAGTTGAGCACAACTAAAGTTCGAAGACCCCGTATTGTCCTTGGAATTTCTCCATGAAATTTGTTATTTGAGAAATCAATGCTCATGAAGAAAGCAAAAATTCTAATGTAAGGAATTTCTTGTCCCTTATTTACCATGGTGACAGAGTAGCTATAGTATCCCTCACCAATGTAATTCAATTGTGACTTATTATATGAAGTTTCTTCCATTGAAGTCCAATTTCAAAAATAGTGTGACTGTAAACTTCCAGTAAAGTCATTGAAGGATAGATCAATGATATTTAAGTTCACAAAGCCGAAAAACCTATGTGGATGCCATATTGGACCATAAAATTTATTGGAAGATAAAATGAGAACTTGAAGCTTCGAAAAACTCTGTACCATAAAAGGAAACTTGTCAGTCATTTGATTGTGGCCGAGATTTAGAATATACAGCTCTTTGCATTTAATTAAAGACTTTGGAATCTTTCCATGTAAATTGTTGTAGCTCAAGTCCAATGTTTGTAATTGGTTCCCATCCCCACATGTCCTAGGCATGTTGCCATTCAAGTTGTTTCCTCTTAGATTTAGAACCAAGAGAAAGCTACTGAAGTACCACTCAAATTGTTGCTTGACAAATCAAGATATCTAAGATCCGTCAATTTACAGAACAGTGGATCAATTCTTCCAACCAAACTATTTTCTGAGATGGAAAAGTATGTTGTGGACATTGGTGGAACAACAAGTGATCCATGCAACATGTTTGAATGTAGGTCAAGTGTATTGATTGCCTTCCACGGAGGAATTAACGGAGTTTTTTCCCAACTGCGAATGAAGTTCTGAGAAAGATTCAAGTTATACAAGGTCTCTATCCCAACGCTTAACAACCATTTCGGCATTGGATCGCTGATATTATTGTTGGAAAGATCTAATTCCTCCAATTCACCTTACGTTTTTAGGAATATTGGGAACTCTCTAATGTTGCAAGAGGATAAATACATTCCCTGAAATTGATTGGAGAAAGTGGATGTTGTACTTAAATTTGTTATAAATGAGCCTCTGTTATTTGAAAGAACCATAGAAGAAAGCGAACTCTTCTCTAAGAAGATGCTAAAATCGAGTCTGCCACTTAAATCATTTGAATCGAGGTTAAGATAGGAAAGCATTGTGAATTTGGACACCGAACTTGGAATATGTCCAATTAAGTTGTTTCCACTTAATATCAAAGATTCCAATTGGGATAAATTAGAGACGTTTTGGATGTTGAGATAGCCTGTAAACTGATTGTTTTCCAAAGATAAGTATGTCAAAGAAGGCACTTTAAATAAAGAACCAGGAATGACTTCAGTGACTAAATTTTCTGACAGATGAAGCCACTCAAGGAATGTCAAGTTAGAAATAACGGATGGAATTGAACCTGTCAGATCGTTCTCCGTACATTCGATTGATTTTCGACACGAGGTGGGACTGATATTGGGAGTTTGCCACTGAAAGAGTTACTTGCAAAAATCAAAACTTCCAACCATGTGAGGTTTCCAAGTGAATATGGAATTTGACCGCTAAATCCATTTTTCCAAAGGCGAAGATCTATAAGTTCAGTAAGATTTCCAATTGAAGAAGGAATAACTCCGAAAAATCTACAAGGGTAGAGATACAAAATATTCAAGGATTTAAGGTTGCCAATAGAATTTGGTACTTTTCCTGAAAATTTTGTAGCAGAAAGATCCAATAAATTGAGCATACTGCCAGAATGAAATTAAGTAAAAGCACCAGAAAGATTGCCGTTTTAAGACAGCTGGATAAACTGTAAGTTAGGCAAATTGAAGATATCATTTGGAAACTCACCATGCAAATTGCAATCTTGAAGAGAGAGATGTGTCAAGCAAGATAAATTTGCAAAGTGAATAGGTACAGGTGAATCAATTTGCACGAAATCAAGGTAAAGTTGTCTTAAATTGGTCATGTTTTGTGGAAGCCTTCCCGCCACTCCTTCTTTCATATGCAAAGCAAGCATAACAACATTATCGTGCAATTCATAGAAATTGTCAGAAAGATCAAGTGAAATCAAATTTGTAAGCCTTGAAATTTCAGATATTGGAATATGCGCATAAAACATAGAATTAGAGAGGTTTAGTTGGGTTAACCTTGAAAGTTGGCCAAACTCCGAAGGAATCGGGCAAGAAGTGAAGTTGTTGAAGGCAAGGTTGAGCTTTCGAAGATGAAGCAAGCTGAAAAGGCTGCTGTTAGAAAGCAGAGACCCATGAAGCCAACTCGGCTGAGGTCAAGGCTTATTACATAACTAGTTGCCAAATCACATGAGACACCATCCCAAGAAGAACAGCAGCCACTGCCAGCCTTCCAAGATTTCATCTTTGGATAAACCGTTAACAAAGTATTACGAAAACATGTAGACTTATCTCTGGGTCATATACTAAGAAAATTAGTTTTCACCCCTTAATGAGGACATTGAATTTGAAGGGGACTTGGTGTTGAGAATGGTGAAAACAAATATAGCTAATAAAAGACTGCTATAGGTAATTAACAATGGTACATGTATGATGTAAGAGATATATATATATATATATGTACATATATACTTAAACCAATTTTGTAGTCTATTGACAATGATATGGTGGGATAAATACAGAGATTTGTTGTAGTCATTTAATGTTTTAGTTGGATCTTTGTACTCTTTGTGTCATTTTTATTTTTATTTTTATTTCTACTATTCTTGTTGATAGGGATCTAGGTCTGGGACTGTTATGTAAGACAATTTTTATTTATTTATTTTTTCTTGCTAGTTGAGTTTATCTAACAAATTTATCAAATTAATTTGTATCTTAGAATTCAAGCACACGAACATTTACATATCTTACACTTGAAAAGGAATGATAACTTTTCATGCCAATTGGTCTTTTCATTGTTTTTTCTCTGATTCATAACAAAACTAAGCATTTGGTAATGAGAATGTTGTAGTCTAGCTTGAAAATGTGTATACAGTCACAAAACCAAAACAGAGTGGCTTTGTTTAAAGCAGTAATAAAAAAATTGATAATTGACTTTTATGTACATGTAAAAGTAGAGTTTCAAGTGCATTATCTTAGCAAGCCAATGTTCATGGATGCTTAATTTGCCTTTGGCATCTTTATAATGATACGATTAAAGTCCTCTTGATCTCTAGTGTCTGAAGCAAGCAAAGGATTCCATGGTTTTAGTGTAAGGAAATATTGATTGGATTCCATTGTTTTAGTGTAAAGATCATATTGAATGAACAAATTGTATTACCCTCTGCCCATATTTTGAACATTCTTAGAATGCATAAAAGAAAAGCATGCTTGCCAATTATCGTTGTCCATAATTTTAATTTTGTGTTAGAGTAAAGATAGTTTTTTATTTTTTGTATACTTTTTATTTTTCTTTTCTTCTATGAGAGTCTTGTTCACAATATACAATCTCCATTTATCTCCATTAATTGTGTTAGAGTAAAGATAATTTTTTAAATTTTTATCTATACTTTTTGTTTCTTTTCTTCTATGATAGTATTGTTCACCATATACAATCTCCATTAATTGTATGGTCCACACCGCTTTAACTTTTATTTTATTTTTTCAAAGGACCACTATAACTAATTAAATAACAATTATTATTAAACCACAATGGTTCATGTATGATGTCATATGCATATATATATATATATATATATATTGCAATAATGTGTGACGCAATATATATGAGCATACCTAAACCAAATTTATAGACATTGACAATGGTATGGAGGGATAAATAGAGAGAACTTTTATAGCTAATTTAATGTTTCAGTTGGGTCTTTCTAATCTTTGTGTTTGTCTAGTACTTCATTTTTTTCTTTTTCTTTTAGTCTTGTTGATAAGGATCTATGGAAAAGACCGTTATAGCTTTCTAACGCTAAAGTCACCGAATAGTTTACCAAACAAGTCAAGTTTTGACCTGGACTTTTGAATATTATAGATGTCCCTTTTCTAACGCATATGAGAAGCTGGACTGTTTACGTTACAATGTTACATAAACATATGGAAGTCACCAGGAAAAGTAAGAGGGAAGTGATTGATACTCATATTCAGAAGATTATAATACGAGAATTCCTATTTAATTATTAAGTTTATAGAGCTTTAATTTGGTGAGGGAAACAAGAGAAAGTAATGGCATTAGTGGCGGTGGCGGGGTGGTATTGAGCAGAGAATGTGACAAGAACAAAAAATATTGGAAGATCATCGTGAAAAATAGGAGTTCATTGATCCTCTACATTTTAACAAATTATAATGATCAATTTCATAAAAACAAAATAATTGAAAAAGGAAATGTGATATTGATCAGTATGATGTTGATCAGTTGGGTGTTTGAAATTACATATGTACTTGTGTTTGTCTATCTAATGCTATATATATATATATATATGTTAGAATGTGCAATCACAATCCTATATTGGCTAAACATGGAAACCTTAAAATGTATATAAGAGGTTTGGGTTACTTCATTTATTGGGTGACGAGTGTAAGGTGTAGAACCTAGATATAATTAAGTTATAGAACATATGAATTAGTCCAAGATATGATTTTTCTTAATTGATGGAAAATATGATTTTTGATGTTTGTAATCAATTTTATAGTCAATGTCAAAAAATTATAGACTATATTCGTTAGTCCCTTTTACATTATTCTTAATTGATGGAAACTATGTTGTATGATGTTTGTGATCAATTTAATAGTCAATGTCAAAAAGTTATAGACTATATTATTAGTCCATTTGATACGTTATTCTTGATTGATGGAAAATATAATTTTTGATGTTTGTAATAAATTTTATAGTTAATGTCAAAAAGTTATGGACTATATTAATTAGTCTATGTTTGTACTCAATTTTGTAGTCAATGTCAACAAATTATAGACTATATTAATTAGTCTCTTTTAATACGTTATACTTAATTGATGGAAAATATATTATTTGATGTTTGTGATCAATTTGACAGTTAATGTAAAAAAGTTATAGACTATATTAATTAGTCCCTTTGATATGTTACACTATACTCAATTAATCTTAAATTAGTCCCCTTGATACGTTACACTAAACTCAATTAATCTTAGTATAGTCCAAGTGAATGTTCTCCGGTTATGGTCCACCATTTTAACTCATTAACTAAATTCTATAGTCAATGTCAACAAGTTATAGGCTATATTAATTAGTGCCTTTGATACTAAACTTGATCAAAGAACTTTATTGCTAAAAAAAAAAAAATGAACTTGTTTTTAAGTTTAGCCCTATTAAACTGGACCAAGCTTAAAGCCGATTGAGCTTATCATAAAATATTTCTCAATATCCATTGTGAATATATCAAACTGGCCGTATATATTTATGGTCAATGTCATCCCATTCTCTTAAAGAGTTTCCAGCCAAAATTCTTAGCAAAGATTATAATTCCAAAAGCTTTGACTTTGCTATATTCCTCTCCTAGCGATATTATGAGTCATTCACCAAAAAAAGCTAATGAGAGTCATTTAGGGAAACCGTACGATAAGATAATGCTATACCGAATGACATAGTTTCTTAAAAGCTAATAAAAGATAAAAACATATATATGGCTGATCCAGCGCCACTACACCAATTTGGGTCTTTATAGATTAATGTTTGTCTGGTAATGATTTGTTATGCTTATCTAGTGATTTATACCTTCCATTAGCCTTTGAGACAGGGACGTGCTAGGGCATGTATAGATTAAATAAGCTATATTATTAAATTGAAAATTATTTTACTCGAATTAAATTGGTATTAATTTCCTTTTAAATTTTAAAATAAAAAATAAAATATTATAAAATATGATTATCCAAAAAGGCTTCAGATTCCTAGCTTTCGAAGCATTGTGCAAAACATAGTACAAACAATTTCCTTCCTCTAGCTTCCATTAAATGGACTAAGAACAATGCATGATTTGCACATCAGTTTGGTTCAAAATAAAAATACTTCTATGGATTTGTTTCTCTGTTTTTTTCTCATACTTTTTATTTTTTGTTGAATTTTCTATCATAAGCTGCAATTCATTGCCATGTTTGGTCCAAACAAAATCAATAACCCCTTCAGAATCAAATGTTTTTATGATCTGCATCCGTCATCGATGTCCCTCCTTGGTGAAGACCACATTTAAAAGATATGATAACTTATCATGTCAACTTGCATTTTTCTTTTTCGTTTTTTTTTTCTTTTTTTTTTTCTCTCTAATACATAAGAAAACCGAATTTGGTAATGAGAATATTTCATTCTAGCATGAAATGGTTTATATAGTCACAAAATCAAAACAGATTTGCTCTGTTTTAAGAAGCAATAAAAAGATTGATAATCGACTTTTAGTTGCCTGTAAAAGTAGAGTTTCAAGTGCATTATCTTAGCAAGCCAATCTTCATGGATGTTTAATTTGCCTTTGGTATCTTTATAATGATTCAATTACTGTCCTCTTGATCTCTAGTGTCTATGAAGCAAGCAAAATAGGATTCCATCTTTTAGTGTGAAGAAGTATTGAACCTACAAATTATGTTACCCATGGCCCAAATTTGGAATGTTCCTATTATGCATATAAGAAAAGCATGCTAGCCAATTGCTGTATATTTTTTTAGCATAAAGATAGTTTTATATTTTTTATTTATACTTTTTTGTTTTTTATACTTCCATTTTTTTTTAAAGCATAAAATAGTTTTTTATTTTTTATTTATACTTTTTTTTCCCCTTCTTGGATAGCATTGCCCACAGGACCAGCATATACAATCTCCATTTACTTGCTGGGGTACGGTCCACACCCTATAACCATTTTTTTTCTTTTTCTTTTTTAATTTTTTTTATGAAAGGACCGTGATAACTAATTGAATAAAAATTATTAAATTACAATGATTTTATCCCCAAAAAAAAAAAAAAAGATGATTCACATTTGATGTAAAATATATATATATATATATAATCTGTACATGAGTTTGGTTCAACAACAAAAATACAAAATTCTAGTATGGATTCTGAAAAAAGTACACCCCAATTCTTCAAATCGGCAGCATAAAATATAATAATTCTTTGTATCTATATTGCTTGCTTTGGATTGAGACCTCTCTGCTCCTGGGATTAAAAGGACTAATTGCCCTGTTTCATTTTCAATTATTATTATAATTTTTTTATCTAACATATGTAACAAAACTGAAGACTAAAATTTCTCTATAATGCACTGCATGTAGCCCATTTTATTTCCTTCAACTCCAATCATGATAGCTGATACTCTACAGCAATAAATATATGGAAAGCTTTCATTTGATATGAGAAGAAGGACAAAGTTCAAATTCAGATTGATGATCAGTCAATAGTTACCTTCTTTTTGATATGACAATATTGCAGTCTAAGCTTGAAAAATGTGGATATAGTCACAAAACCAAAACAGAGTGGCTCTATTTTAAGAAGCAACAAAAAAGATTGACAATTAACTTCTATGTACCTGTACATGTAGAGTTTCAAGTGCAACTCTATCTAATCAAGCCGATCTTCATGGTTGGTCAATTTGTGTTTGGCATCTTTGCAATGACTCAATATATAGTCATCTTATGTAACACTCCGTCCCGAAGTACACCGGAAATTTCTAAAATTTGACCAAGATTGACAGAGTTTGACCGTCGTTGACCGAGAAGTGGTCAAATGTTGACTTTTTGCTCCTGATGGAATTTCACATTGACCGACGTCCTGTTATGAAGTACACATTGGCACAAGGTCATAAACTAGTAGCACGTCAAAAACGGAGCTACAGTTTGAAAGTTATGAGCAAAACAAGTTGAGGTACAAACTGTCCAAGGGGTGCCCGAGTTAACTTTTTGTTCATGCAAAGTTGAGCTTTGACTCATGCATGGTTATGAAGTATTCATCGATACAAGTTCATAGACTAGCGGTACGTCCGATTTGGACATGTGGTTTGAAAGTTATGGACCTGTAAAATTTTTCAAATACAATATTATTTTTAAAAATGTGAATAGTTGTGCCACGTGTCACCAAGTGGGATGCACCATGTGTAATATTTAGAAGTGACACATGTTAGCAATAAGAAAATACTATATTATATTATTTTGTCTTTATTTTATATATTATTATTTTATTATTTTAATATTATTTATTTATTCTTTTTGTTTTTGTTTTTTTGTTTTTTTCTTCCTTTTTCCCACGTGGGAAAACACTTTTCTTTTCTTTCTTTTGCTTCTTCTTCTTCCCCGAGCCCGTCAAGAACCAGCAAAACACACACAAGGAGAAAACTCTCTCTCCTTTGACTCTCTCCCCTCTTCTTTGATCGATTGTTTTGGCCGGATGGCAACACGCACTGGCCAGGGAAGGAGCCCATTCCCCGGCGATGCCAACCTCCAATTTTCCCGGCCAAACACCGTAGGGCGCGCCTAGATCAGGCCGGTGAGATCGACGGCGGTAGGTTTGAGTTTTCCGGCAATTCTCGCCATTTCCTGCCGGCTCAGTCCGATCTTCCACCCTTTTCCCCCTATTTTAGGTCTTTTGAGTTCAAATATGGTCTCCAATTGTTTAAATTCGAAGTGATTCGCAAGTTATGAGGAGGTGAAGTTTGGCCGGTACTTCCCGGGCAAATTCCGACCACCACCGGCGGAATTGGGGTCAATGGAGGCCGGCAATGCGATCTTCGTTCCATAAACTTTGTTTCGGCGTATTACTCACAAATTTTGGTTAACGTTTGTGTTAAACCCCCCTGGTACCGGGTATTATTTACTCGAATAAAATATTAATTTATTTAAGTTGTATGATATTGTTGTTCTAAGAGCACGTGTGCGTCGTGGAATTGATCCCATGCAGGATCTTAGGTTAATTGCGTGCTTGAGGTGAGTGGCCCACCTTCAAAATTATTTTGGGATGTTAAAATATATATATTTGTGTTAATTGGTTATTTGAAGAATATGTTTTACGTGTTGAATATTTAGTAAATTTATATTTGAAATTTTGATGCCAAAATTGAATGAATTATAATTATTTGTGCATCAAAAAATATTTTGATTTCAAAAATTTTATGGATATGGAATTTTATTGATAATTGTTAAATTTTATTGTTGGAAGATTGTGTAATTAGAAAGTTTTCATGTGAATTTTAATATATGTTTAATATTTGAAGGAATTTCCATGTAATTTTACAATGCCGATTTATAATGGTTTTAATATATGTGTTGTTGCGAAAAATGTATTTGGGATTTTAAAGAAATTATGGTTTAAGGTTTTTAATTAATTATTGTTGAGTTTGATGTTGATTTTATGATGCATAATAAATGCGTTGACATTATTTAAGAATATATGAATTTCATGTGGTTTTAATATTATTTTTGGTATGATTTGATTTTAAAGATTTCAAGAAAAATATTGATTTAAGTTATGGTGCTTTCAAAATATATATTTATGCACTTGAAATATTATCTGGTGGATTTTATGATATGGGAAAAATTATATATTATCGATGGATTTATGCTGGTGATATTAAAGAAAAATGTGGAAATGTGAATTTGAAAAATGGTATAATTCCCACGGTGAATTTTGGAAAAATTGGGTATTTTAATAATAAACTTAGTTATTTGTTTTAGACGCACTCATACATTACTGGTGTTCTGTACTGTATATGTGGATGAGCGTGCAAGTTATAATGTCTCCCGTGAGTTGCCATCGGACCGAGGGTAGGCAAGTTCGATATTGGCCATAAGCCGCCCCCTCCATGGCCGGAATGACGGTTTAAGCAGCGGCACTGTCGGGATGCCGAAGCGACCGTATGCAAGTTTCTCTTATTAACCTCCCATCAGATGGTGCTTGGGATGGGTATCATAGGGCATCATTGGTATATAGTGTGGTACGTCAAATATTATTTCTCAGATATAAATTTCAAATCCTAAAATTTTAAAGCGTATTTGAATTAAATGTATTTAATTTGTTTTATCACTTATTTACAATTAGTATTTTCTAAAATGTATTTATTCATATTTTTGTCAATTATTTTAAATTGATGTTTTAGAATTTTATTTTACCATGTTGGTATTATTTATTTAAATTTTGAGATTTTAACATAAATTTTATTGTATTCTTTTATCTATTTTAAATTGAGGTTTAAAATCTATTAAAATGTTTTCTTGATTATTTCATTGATTTAAATAATAAATTTTATAATTTATATACTGAGTTTATTTTTGTTTTATGCCAAATTTCTTTAATATAAGTTTATTTATGATTTTATTTATTTTATCTAGTGATGTTTTATTCTAAAATTAATTATTGGATTTTTAAAATGTTTTCAATGTATATATTGAGTTCTAAATTAATATTTGTATTTATGTGCATTCTAAATTATTGCATTCCGTTTAATTCGATATTTCCTTGATTATTTTTTTTGTAAATTTTATTGTGATTTTGCCTATTTTATTTATGACATTTTGTGTACAATTTAATAATTGTTATTAAAATTATTCTTGTTTCTTATTATACATTCTAAATCTTTAATTTTAATGTATTTTATTTATAATTTATTTAATTAATTATTCCTTGATTTTTGGGGTACAATTATTGGGTCTTGTGAAAATGTTTTAAAAGGAAAACTTTTCCAACTGAGTGAACTGTAAAGGTTTTTGAGAGAAAGTATTATTTCAAATATTTATTATAATTATTTATTTAATTGTTTGGTATTGATTAATTAAGTTTCTTTTATTATTATATTATTAATATTATAATTGTATAGTAGATTGAGTTACTCACTAAGATAATTAACATTTCATGTTTTTAAATTCCGTTCTCCTAGGCCCAGGTTGGGAGACGTTGATTGTCCGGGGCGAACCCGACGTCTCAGGTCATTGCCGAAAGGCCAAGAAGCATTTCTTCCCTTTTTCCTCTCCATCTTGTATTGCTTCTTTATCTGTCATTGTATTAAAGTCATATTTATTTGTATAACGCTCTGTATACGGGTTGGACAGATATTTGTTTAATTGTTTACTGATTCCCTGTTATTATTTTGGAGTGCTGTAAATTTGTGGAAACAAATTGTAGTAAGGTGGGAGGAATACGGTGGTGTTTATTGGAGTGTGTTTTATGTGCAGGAAATTTTGTGGTAAGTCCTACCCTTAGGGGAGATACTGTTGGATTTTCCATTGGAAGGTTCGGTGGTGTTTATCTGGGATCAAGGCTTGTCTAGGGTTCTGGTGAGAAATTTTAGACGGGTCCTGACATGTTAATCTATAAGGCCAACGGGCCAAGTGTTGGCCACTTGTTTGCAAAATAGTTTCCTATTCTAGTGTCTGTGGATTTAAAAAAAAAAAAAAATTACTATTCGATTGTATTATTGTAAAGAAATATTCAATGAGCAGAATACCTGTATCGAATAGTGCTTTTTTTTAAAAAAAAAATATTTAAGGAAAGTATTTACGTATGTATGTCTAGAATTTGTAATCCCAAGTATTCATTAAATATGCAAGGACTGAGTGTTCTTTCCCTAAAATAAACCAAAGTAAAATCAATGAGCAAACAAAATGAGGTTTATCATATGCTCTGTTATTCGTATGTGGAGGGGCATATATACTATATTAGTTTACCAAAAGAAAAAAGAAAAAGAAAGGAAAGCTGCATCAATATTGATATACCTAGATAGTCCAAATGGTCTGACCATCAAAGATGTCCAACCAGCATGAAGCTCTATTGTCTTTACAAATTTGTTAAGTTGAAGGCCACAGAAAGCTTCTCCAATTCAATCCATACTGATTATCAGAATTCTCAACAAAAAGGGAAGAAAAAGGTATAAATTTTATAAGATTCATCAGGAGAATGAAACCCATACGTTATCAGTAATATGGCTGGAAAATTATGTACCTGATTCATCTTCAAAGTATATGTATGTTACTCTCAGCTCAAATTTGGAACTCCAACTTTTGAAGATCCCATAGATGTCCTTGTAATAATGAAAATGAGAAGCATGCTTTCCAATATTGAAATAGTTCTACAATAATAAAAATGAAAAAAAAAAAATGCAAATTATAGTATCTTAAAGATTAGGTACCGCTTATAAGATTGCTTACGAAGATGACAATTTAAACTCTTCACAATCATAATTGACCAGGAAGCCTATATGAATAAACGTCAAACTCAAAAAAAGAACAGAGGAATATCTCTGAAACTTCAAAGACTAAATTTCATAAATCTAACAAAGCATACAAGCTTTCAAAAAGCCAGAAATGGCAGCATGAAAAGTCAGTTTCTTTGAGAAGAAGACGTTACTTATAGGAAGCTTAGAGAAAATAAAAGTCTAAATTTCATAAAAAAAATTTTCCCCCTCTAGGGCATAAGATTATTGCAGTCTGAGCTTAAAAGTCTCTATATAGTCGCAGAACCAAAACAGAGTGGCTCTGTTTTTCTTCTGACATATCATGCTATCTAAAGAAACTAAAAAATTGAAATTGCAGATGAGACTATTAATGCAGCACAATAACACAGAGTTTTGGGAGTCTTTTTTACATCAACAGAATTTCAGGAAATTGAATAATCACCACTTGACCTGTATGATGTCTTCTGACTTGTTAAACATTTTCAGAAGGTAAACAATTTCTAATCATGACCAAACTGTTAATCCATGATGTTTTACAATCTTGCTGAAGATAAAAAATCATTAAGATATAAATACAACTAAATAAATGAATATCAAGATGGTAATGGTGAATAAAATTGACACTTGTATATGGAATTAAGAAGCAGGTACAATTGATAAGTGACTTTTATTTACCTGTACAAACAAAGTCAATCTTCAAAGATGATTAATTTGGCTTTGGCATCTTTGCAATGATTCACTGTACAGTCCTCTTCATCTCTAGTGTCTGTGAAACAAGCAAATTAAGATTAGATTAAAGGGAAGTATTGATGTGGGTAAATCTAGAATTTTTAAATCATAAGATTTTTATGGTATGTTAATATGAAAGGAGGAATGTTTTTGCCCAAAAATAACCAAAGTCACTAGAAAATCAAAATGCTTGCCAGCTTCTACTCAGTATGCTAACAAAATGAGTTTTACAATATGCTCTGTTATTGGTGTTGGCAGAGGGCATATATACTTATTAACTTACAAACAGAGCATAAAGACCAACCGATCTGACCTTAAAAGTTGTCCAACCAGCATATCAGATGTACTGTGTCATAGTAACGTTATAATCTATCGTAATATTATAAAGTTATTGGATATTAAGTAATATATATTATTAATTGAAAGTTTAATTCATCAAACTATTAAAAATAAAAATAAGTTTTACTATTAAATGTCATATAATATGTAAATTGATTCACTTAAAATGGAGTGAAAAAATTGATTTATAAAAGTATTTGATTGTTTGTACTTAAAAATTTTAATATAAATAATATATTATATTTTTTTAGCATATCTAAAAGATTTTGGTTTAGATATAAAAAATAAAAATAAGCATTCAAAAATTATAATATGGGCTAAGAAAAAGAAATTTCTGTAATTAATATATTTAGGCAAATTATTTTAATTTCTAATTTTATATTTTCATGTATATAACAATTAGCAAAGTGTTTAAAATACCACTACTTTCCAAATACAATTCACCAACACCTTTCAAATATTGCTTGAATATTTCATATTTTATGTTTTCTAATAATTTCCTAAAAAAAGGAAAAGAAAAGAAATCAAATAAATCAACTATAAAGCCAAAACATTGAAACTTTCCACCAAGCAATTTTTACTTTTCACTCTGATCATTTTCTGGATTTTTGTATTTTTTGTATATACATAGATATATATATATATATATATACATAGATATATATATATATATATATATATATATATATATATGTATTTTGTCTTCTATGTCAACTTTGTCTGATGAGGAAGAACCTTTATTTTTCAGAATAAAGGCAAAAAAGTCTACTAGTCTTATATATGAATCTTATATTAATGAGATTTGAGAGATCAATATTTTAAAATTTGCCATGTTTAGTTGAGTTATATATTATTAAGCAAAACTAATAAAAATGTAAGTTTTCAAATATATACAGTAAAACCTAAATAAATGAATGTTTGATAAATGAATACTCTTATTAAATAAAAAAAATTTGTTTAGTCCCAACATGAGCGGTGTACTAAATGAATAAATTCGCTATATGCATAAAATATTTTTTTTTTTAAAATCCTTTATGACAAGACTGCTCCAAGGCTTTTTTAGGACACCCAAGGTGGCACCGCCTAAGAAAACTCCACTGAATTGGTATCGAGAGTTATGTTAGACCTCTTCATAAATTGGATATAACAAACTAGCATAAAATAGAAAAATGACCAATTTTAATAGGAATTCTGAAAACCATTGTCAGGACCCATCTAGGATCCCTTCCTAGAACCATAGACAAATCCTGATTCCAGAGAGACCCAATCAGACTGTCGTATGAAAAATCTAACAGCATTTCCCCTAAAGGTAGAACATGACCAAAATTTACCTACACGAAAATGCATTTCTAACTATATCTCCTTATTCCTCCCACCTTACTACAATATTTTTCACAATTTGCAGTACTTCGATATCAAACTATATAAAAATACATACACCATGGAAATGAACTAATAAGTAAAAACCAAAATTATAATTTTAGATGTTCACATCTGCCCACACCACCCACTTAGTATTACATTACATGCTAATATTGCTCTACAATGTTCCAATGCATAACATAATCAAGAGAGCATTGGACAATAATAATGATAATATTAATAACAATAACATCATAACTTACCCGTAGGCTTCAACACTTGTTCGTAAGCTTACCCATTTGCCTGAAGGCGTATACGGTTGCCTGAAGGCTTCCGTATGATACCCATGATAATAATAATAATAATAAAAATAACAATAAATTATAATAGTACCAATAAAAATAATAATAATGATAATAAAAATAGTAATGATGATAATAAGGAATAAATAATTAATAATCATAATAACATTATTAATAACAATAATAATCACAAAATATCAATAATAAAAGTAGTAGCAACCATGATAATTAATGGCGACAATAATAATAATAAAAGCAATTAAACATAATATTAGAAAAGCAGGTTATGAATAAATAAGATAATATAAAGTACAATAATATTTTAAGACTAAAATCATATTATAAAATATACACCCATATTGAAGGTACGAGCGACACTCTCTAATATGCTACGCGATCCATGATTCTAGGTGTTGCAGATACCTTATTACCAATACAGTCTGGGGTGATTGCCTAGATTGGCCGTCCGATCCCTTGGACTCGTAGGCACAAGGCTAGTTCTTCATGGACCACATCAGATCGTCGCCCCATCTGGAGTCATACATACAAACATAACATACATATATATATATATATATATATAAGATATTTGATGCACATACTATGTAATAGTGGTGTCCAATGGTGCCCAGCATCCCTAAGCACCGCCTGACCAGGAGGTTAAAGAGAGAAACCGGTATACGGTCGCGTGGCATCCCACCGCACCGCTGCTAATAGGAGTCCTGGCCATGGGGGGGGGGGGGGGGGGGGGGCAGCTATAGCCAATATCAAACTTGCCTACTCTCGGTCCGATGGCAACCACAGGACAACCTTACAAATAAATCTGCACGCTAATCATATCCACTTGCACACTAATCACATCCACATGCGCGCTAATCATACCCATAACTACATAACACTGGTATGTGTATGCTGCATCTAAAAATTCTAAATTTTTATAGTATTACTAAAATAATGAGTTTTGATAAAACTCTAAGTATATGAATAATAAATTAATTAATTAAATAATTAATGCATAAATATATTTTTTTGAAATACTAAATTTAAATAAATGTTTTTCTTCAAATCCATGAAATCAATTTTCACCCAAACAATATAAAAATTCTTACATAATTTAAATCATATAAAAATAAGACATTAAAATCAAATAACAATTCTTCTTAAAATGTAAAACATATATAATATTCTTCAAAAATTTGAATGATATAAAGTATAATACGTGTAAACATCTTTATGTACTAAGCATATATATACATATATATATATATATATTCACACACACACACGCACATACATATATATATGTCTCATGTATATGTACATGTATATATACATATATGAATTTAAAAAGTCACAAGTTGGGCATTATGATCACATAACTATAGTACACAGTATACAAGCATTTCAAATGTTCCAATTACTAACCCAAGCTCAATGCCAACCAAAGCTTCCTGGTATGCATACACCATTTCCGTTGGTGAACTTTTAATTGAGTATACAGATATACATATATATATATATATATATAGGAACCTTTCACATTTATAAATCTCAAAATCCTCAAGAATTTAAACCACCTTAGCATTGTGAATTCTAAAACATGTCAAAACCTCATATTGGAATACACACGCACACATATACATATATTTATAATTTATTCAAATTTCACCACAATTATGATATTACCCCAGAAATAGCAAAATTCTAAATACCCACAAACAATTGACATATTATATATCAAATACAAGCTTGAGAGACATAGATTACCAATATTTAAATTAACTTAGCTTAACTCGTCGGTGGTGGCTGGAATTTCTATGAGAAAATGCTGTCAAGTATGTCCTCTTGGTGCCCCACCAAACGAGCTCGAATTGAGCTAAACAGAGATCACCATCGTCTTCAGAAGGTTCAGATTAGTGAGAGAGGACCAAAAGTTGATAGGAAACGGCCAAAATCCAACACATTGAAAGGAAGCCAGCTGCCAGCTTTTATTGTATCTTTCGGCGTGTCTTCCGCCGTCTCGGTGAACAGCAAGCACCATGGAATTGCTGGTGTGATGGGCTGTCAGCTGGGCATGGCGGTGATGCTTAGTCCGGCCGGCATTGATGGCAGCACAAGGAGGAGGATGATCGGCGAGGAGGAAAAGAGGGAAAGCTTGAGAGAGTTCCAAAAAGAAGAAGAAGAAAAGGAAGAAGGAACAGGTGTCTCCTCCTCCCCCCTGTTTTCCCATGTGGGGAAAAGAAAAAGAGAAAACAAAGAAAACAAAGAAAAAGAACAAGAGAAAGAAAAACAAATAAATAAAATAAAATAATAAAATAATGTACTATTTAATGATGGCTGACATGTGGCATTTTATTGTTGTGACACATGACACACTTTATAATGTTACATGTGGCATCGCTATTCACCCACACTTGCAGGCCGATGAATAGTAATAGTTGTCTCGAAAAAAAAAACTTCATAGGCCCGTAACTCTCAAACCACATGTCCAAATCAGTCTACGAACTCGTATCGATGTGTACTTTGCAACGGTGCCTCGGTCAACCTAAAATTCTTTTCAAATCAAAAAGTCAAAATTTGACCCTTCTAGATCAATGACGGTCAAACCCGGTCAACTTCGGTTAACTTAAGAAATTTCCGACGTAATTCGGGATGGGGTGTTACAACTGTCAAGACCCATTCAAGATCCCTCACCAGAACCCTAGACAAGCCCTGATCCCAAGGAAACCCTACCGGACCTTCCAATGGAAAATCCGGTAGAATCTCCCCTAAGGGTTGGACTTATCACAATTTTCCTGTACTAAAAACACACTTCTATATATATACCGCCTTATTCCTCCACCTTTCTACAATTTAATTCCACAATAAACAGCACTTCCATAAATTAAACAGGGAACTAATGCAGTATTTAATAAAATATATCCAATACAGTAGATAGAGCATCATAGGATACAATTAAGTATGGAAGTTATATAACAAAGGATGGAAAGAAATATTACAATAGAAATAAATGGAAAGAAAGAAAACTCCTAGAAATACGATAGCAACGAAGGTCAAGTTCGCTCCGGACGAATGCCTACCAATCCTTGTACCTAGGGGAACGGATTTAAAAATATGAGATGCTAATCATCTCAGTAAGTGAACCTATCTATTATACAATCATAATAGTAATAATAATCATAGTACACTTGATTAATTAAGAATAAATAAGTAAATAAATAATAATTAATTAAAAATAATATTTTCTCTCAAAACTCTCACCATTCACTTTGTTGGAAAGGTTCCTCTTTTAAAACATTTTCGCAAAACCCAGTCTTTTATACCCCAAAAATCAAGGAATAATTAATTAAATAATCCAAACACGAATAAAATATAATGAAATATAATAAAATAAATTTAGAATACTTGTATTAAAGAAATATAACATAGAAGAGAAATTCAATATATAATTCGTAAAATTTGATTTAATAAATCAAAATAAACAGTGTCAAAAATATAATTTAAATAATTACAAACAATCATGTAAAATAAATGGTAAAAATTTTATAATATTCATTTTGAAATATTCAACCAATCTATATAATATTTTTATGGCAAGATGCATTTTAAAAACATTAACTTAAAATAAGTGACATAAAATATGAATAAATACATTTTAGAAAATACTAATTGGAAATAGATGATAAAACAAATTAAATACGTTTAATTTAAATACAACTTTAAAACTTTAGGATTTGAATTTTATATCATAAAAATAATACTTGACGCACCACACTATATACCAGTGATGCCCTAATATACCCAGCGTCCCAAGCACTGTCCGGTGGGAGGTTAAAGAGAGAAACTTGCATACGGTCACTTCGGTGTCCTGACAGTGCCGCTGCTTAAACCGTCAACCCGGCCATGGAGGGGGATGGCTTATGGCCAATATCAAACTTGCCTGCCCTCGGTTCGATAGCAACTCACGAGAGACATTATAACTTGCGCGCCTATCCACATACACAGTATAGAACACTAGTACTCTATGAGTGCGTCTAAAACAAATAACCATATTATTTTGAAAAAATAACAAATTTTCCAAAACTCACCGTGGGAATCACACCATTTTTCAAATTCACAATCCCGCATTTTTCTTTAATATCTCTAGTATAAATCCGTCAATAATAATATACAAATAACTTTTTCCAAATCATAAAATTAATTAAATAATATTTCAAGGGCATAATTATATAATTTGAAAGCACCAAACTTAAACCAATATTTTTCTTGAAATATTTAAAATCGAATGATGCCCAAAAATAATATTAAAATCCAAATACAATTAATTAAATGAAAACACCTTGCTCATGGGTAATAAATTCAATTAAATCACAATAATAATAATTAAGAATTTCTTAATAAACCAAACTTTCATTTAGCACCAATGGGCATATATACATATATATATAAAATACAATTTTACCACAGTTATAATTAAATTCCACCACATGAGCATATTTTCTAAATAATAAATTAACACAAAATAAATATAATTAATCACCCCAAAATAGTTTTAAAGGTGGGTCACTCACTTCAAGCACGTGTATCAATCGAGATCTTCTGCAAGATCAACTCCACTACCCACACGTGCACCTAAAATATCCACAATACGCAAAACTAATTATTTTAATATTTTAATCGGGTAACTCCCAAATGGGTACCTGGGGAGCAAACATAAATGACAACCAAAATTTACGAGTGATATATCGAATCGAATCTTGTGAAACATGGATTACGAATCTGGTCTCACTTTCCGGAGATCGGACCCGAGGTGGCCAGAATCTCGTCGGAAAGGTATTGGGTTTTGGATCCTCGGATCTCACAAACCGCCATAAGTTGGAGGAAACCGACCTCAGATCTGGGTTTAGGGGGTCGAAACTAGTGGGAAAGGATGGGCGCGTAACTGGGAACTCGCCGGAAAGTTGATTTTCCGACGAGCCGCCATGGTCACCGGAACTCGTCGCTGCCGGCAACGCATCCGATGGCCACTGGTCGTGATTTTTGGAGGAGATGTAGATCGGAGAATGGGTGAACAGATGAGACTAGCAGTATGGTAAACGGAGGCCGGATCGGGGAGAAATCCGAGTTTGAAGCAATCGGCATCGCTGCCGGAAAAAATCTCGATCCGGGCCCGTCGGTGGTCGGGTGACTGCGAGATTTGGCTGGCCGGCCTGTTTTCAAGTGGACTTCAAGGTGGGGTGGCGCGTGTACAAAAAGGGTGGCCGGAAAATGGCAAATCGGCGGTGGCCGGTGGTGGTCTTTCCTCTCTCTCTCCGCCTCTCTCTCTCTCTTTCTCTCTCTCTCTTTGATCTCACGGCTCACACACGTGTTTGAGCCAATAAGAAGCCATCCCGTGGGTGCCACTGTGCACTCACAGGAAAGGCTGAGGGCTTGACACGTGGTGCTCATTTTTCACAATAACACCATTTAATTAAAAAATAATATAAAATAATACTGTATTAGAAAAACTTTGCGAGTCCATAACTTTTTAACCTGGTGTCCAAATTAAGTGTGCCGCTATTCTATAGACTCGTACCGATGAGTACGTTATAACCATACAAGAGTCAAATCAAAATTCTACATAAATAAAAAGTCAAACTTGGTACCCTTGGACAGATTGGACCGTAACTTGCCTTGCGATTAACTTTCAAACGATAGCTCCGATTTCGATGTGCTTTCAAGTCTATGAACTTGGGACGATATGTACTTTGAAATAGTTCCTTGATCAATGCAAAATTCCATCCAGAACAAAAAGTCAAAATTTTGACCGTCTCGATCAACAGTCATCCTCGGTCAATGTGCAAAAATTTCGACGTACTTTAGGACGAGATATTACAACAACCATAGTAATACGCGTTAAAAGTTCCAAACCAAATGAAAGAAAAATAGAAATAGGTATAAATATTAGGCCAATCCACGAGAGCATGATACGTTATTTCCAAAAGTATACAGATTGCACAAGTAATAAAGTGATGAATTAGTATCATTCTCTCGAGAATTGATGTTCAAAACTTTGTTAAGTACCAAAATTATTAATTAATTCTTTTTATCTAGGCAAACTAGTACAAACGTAAATTAGAATTAATATTAACATTAAAGAAACAATATACACAAGGAATGGAAATGACAAAGCTTATGACTCTAAGACTTTTACTTCCCCTCTATCCCTCCTATATTTGATTAATTGGGTTAACAAAAGGCCAAATTCTATCCAATTTCTAGTCTAGTCTAGAGAGTTTCAAACTTAATCTAATCCTTTTTTTCTTAAGTGAAATTAGAATTTATGAATCCCTAACAAATATTAGAAATTCCTTCCTAAAATTCCTAATGAATATTTAAAAAGTTATCAGAACCATAATTTTCTAACAATAACTTAGAATTAGGCTTGTCACCAGTATATGAACTCGTATCGACAAGATCTATACTATGGTGTATTGGTAAAACTAAAACTATTGACCAATGAAAAGCCAAACTTAGAACCCACTAAGAGTCCAACTAATCAATTCTAGTCAAACCGAATAAAATTTAAATTCAAATTTCTAATTTTGAGACTGATCATCACACCCATTACATATATAAATTGATAATTGGCTAAACTTGTAAAAAATAAATAACATATATATATATATATATATACGTACCATACATAATAAGAAAATTTTACTTAATATGCATTTAAAATTATTCACTATTTTCAAGATGTATAAGAAAAGGAAATAAGATTTAAAATAAAAATTATTCAATTGATACACATAAATAGAGAGTCAATTAATTGGACAACTAAACAACGGTCTTTTTTACATTTATCAATCAAATATTCCTTCTATTTCGAGACTTCTTTATATGGTGAAAACCTCTATATTGATTATTTTTTTTATTTCTTGATCAAGTGGTGATCAATCCCATAATTGTAGATTGCATCTAGCTTGATTGTTTTTTTCGTTTATTGATATATATATTATCTAGTTAGTAAAATCATTTCACAAAAATAGTATAGAATTCTTTTTAAATTAATAAATATTTAATTACCGATAAAGTAATAAATTATTCATTTATCAATAAATTAGTAATCCTTTAAATGAATAATTTTTTATAATCCCATATATATTCATTTAAAAAGGTTTTACTCTCTCTCTCTCTCTCTCTATATATATATATGTATACGTAGACGAAGTAACAAGAAATATTATTATTATTATTATTATTATTTCTGGTTTCTAGAAAGAAGAAAAATGTTTGAATAACCTAAGTTATAGAAGACAAATCTACATGTTCTAATATTAGTCACTTTTGTAATAAAATTAATTTTTTTTTCCTACTAACTATCAATCCTTTTAGAATATGAAAAATATATTCTGCAGAATTAGTAGTGAATGATATTTGGAAAGTAGTGGTATTAATTGTCCATTTGCCTCAATGGAGTTAATCTTAACTAACAGTGTTAGTAGAAGAATAAAAAGAATGGAACACATGATATTAATTGATGAGTTTGCAACCATTTGTTATCATTTAAATGGATGGGCGTAGTACATAAGTGGATAATGTGGTAGGCCTATCCGACCAAATAGTTTATCCACAAAAACTCATCAATCAATTTGTCGATAATTTCTTCAAAAAAGGGACCAAAAAAAAGTCATCAATCATTTTGTGAGTAGTTTTTGGACTGCATAGTACTGAGACCATGATGAGAAGATGTATCTTGAGTCAAAACACTTATGGATCATATCCAAAATATATTTGCAGGCAAAGAATAAAAAAGAAAAAGGTAATATATATATATATAAAATATGAAAGTTATAAATTTTCATTTCTATTTTTATAAGCAAATTTTCCTTTTTGCATTTTCTTTTTTAATAAATACTTTTCATTGACATGAGAAATATAAATTCGTTACTACAAAATCTATATTTAGTAAATAGAATAAAAGTCTAACAATGTCTATGAAAGTCTATTAATGTTCATCAAAATATTTGAAAACGAAAGTTTATGAAAGATTAATCTAAAATTCTATAAAAGTTTTTTATTATTATCAAAATTCATATATAAGTCTAATGAATTTTGCAAGAAGTCAGTCACTAGAAAAAGCTTATAAAAATCTTTTTAAAATATGAGATGCATGGCAATATCTATTTCAAAGTTTGTGAATTTGGAATTTGTAATTATGAAAGACAAAAAGATAAAATATAATTGAAGTCTTAGTTTTCATTAATATCACTTTCATAATCAGAAATTTAATATTACAAACACACGATAAGAAAACAAATATATTTTCTATTTGTTAAGTATTTAAAATGTATATACAAATATATAATTTATTTATTTATTTATTTTTATTTTACAGTGATAGGCGATATCATCTAGTTTATATGATGGACAATTATCATCTATTTTAAAATGTAATTCCATAAATTACACGTGGGATGGTGTCATCCAGACAACATTGTCCAACATACCAAGATTTAAATAGATTCCATACAAGCTTTTGCCTTGTTTGGTCTTCGAAGGAGCTAACTTTGGCATTAAAAAAGATAAAGCCAAAATTGGCTTAAAGATGACAACTTACACTCCTCGTAATCTACTATACAGCCAACCAATGTGTCTCTTATGGAATAAAAATATGTCCAGGATTTGATGGATATGATGTGATCCTGGGCAATAATTTATTTGCAAAACGAATTTTCATACAGACAACACACATATGGATAAATTTGTCAAATTCTCTTTAAATATGTTACAGGATTTTCATTAGTTTGTAGTTTGTTAAAATTTTCAGCCAATGTGAAAAGCCTAAACATAGGAGTCTACAGGAAGAATGAGAGGAACTCATTGATACTCTTCATTTTGTTTTATTTAAATCAATTATGACTTTTAATTAAAACTAGAAATATGCATATGGAAAAGTAAATGCATAGCATTTTGTCAATTAAATTGTCATGCCAACAATGACAACTCATTAGCTTCTTTAGGATATTTTGTGTCTGAACTTGGAAACGTCAATATATCCAAAATTCCAAAACAGAGTGACTCTGTTTTTAAGAAGCAAGAAGAGACTGATAAATAAATATCTTTTATGTACCTGTGGAAGTAGAGTTCCAAGTCCAAAATCTTAGCAAACCAATCTTCATGGATGGTTAGTTTGAATTTGGCATCTATAGTATCTGCCAAGCAAGCAAATTAAGATTTTATTGTATCAATGTAAAGAAATATTGAATGAAAAGAATACTTGTATCAAAATAATGGCTTCTTTTTGTTTCTTTTTTCCTTTTCCTTTTTTGGGATTGTAAGAAACTATCTATGTGAGTACATCTAGAATTTCCAAATCCTAAGAATTCATTATGCTATGTGAATATGCAAGGTTTATTATATTGTCTCCTTTTTTTTTTTTTTTTTGGTGAGAATTTGTCAGGGATGTGTATCAAATAACTATGACTACGGGTCTTTGCGACATTGGTAATATAAGCAATTAAGGGGCAAGAAAATCCATGCGTTGCCTGCAATATGACATGTGAACTACTAAACAAAGAATGTTACTTTCAGTCTCAGCCTAAAGTTGGAACCTTCCTCTAATGCACATGAGAGTGGCATGCGTGCTGGTAATATGTCTCCATATATATATATATATATATACACACACACATAGACATAGTTTTCCTCTCGTCGGGGCAGTTTGATCTGAATCTGTTTGGGAAACACACACCTATCCACATGGAGATAGGTGTTGTCTTGGATGAGAGAAAAATCTTTACATACAGGAGTAGATATATATATATATATATATATATGCATTTTCCTTTCCAAATTCAAACCATAACAAGCATGTGTAGCTGCTATGATTGCTTTAGTCAAACCATTGACATGTTAAGATAAAGATAATACTATATATTCATGGATGCTAAGAGTTGATTCAGAGTCAAACTGTTTCAACTCCAATAAAGATGATTAAGTGTAGTTGAAGCCCTTCTGGAAGAGTTGTTACAACAAACCACCAAATGAATCTAGTTTTCCTCCTTGCAATGTATACCATGCAAGAAGAAGCTAGCTGGCTGCCAATATTTTTATTTGATACAATATGCATTAAACAACATCATAAACTCAAGAATAATAATTAGACAAAGTGGAGAAGCCAAATCCAAAATCCATATACGTACATATTAATTATTCATTGTTCGAGCTGCATTGCTGCAAGATAAGTCTGAGTGACGGTAAGCGTGGCAAGTAAAAGGGAACCAAATAATGCAAAAAGGGTCCAAGGGTTTCTGAAATGGATGCGGTGAAATTCCGCCATCCATTTCTTGAACTTGCTCTCGCAATGCTTTTGAATTCCATGCTTAGCCACATCATAAATACGGGGATTTGGGACCAAATTGCTTGCTATGTTGTTGAAGAGATCTGCAACATCTTGGTCGGTTCCCAAGCAATTGACGATGATGTTCTGGGACCTGAGGATCATCACATCATCAGCATTGTCAATGAGTGAGTCCATGAAACACATATAAGAGGTGACGACACCCCGCATGTCCGCCAAGTTTGTATGGCTCGATTCCAAAGCCAACAAGTTGAGCAGCAGGGATTTGGTGGTGCCATCTATGCGTATTGGAGGAAGTGTGAGCACTCCCCTGACAAGCAGACAGGATTCAAACTTGATATCACTAAAACTACCTGTTTTGTTGGGTCTGAACCGGATTCCCATAGACTTGAGCACCCTGGCTGGATGATAAGAATACCAATCAAAGGCTGTTTTGTTGGGGCCGAACGGGATTCCCATATACTTGAGCACCCTGGCTGGATAACGAGAGAACCAGACATCAGGCCTGCCTCTCAAACCATTGGTCTCTAATTTTTGAGCTTTTCGGCCGTGGACAGTAGGTTTTTGTACCACAAATCCTGTCCTCATCACCTCGAGAAGATGAAGAGGAGAGTTATCTTTTGGCGATAACCCGTGGGCAAACTCAATAGCATTAATGAACTGCCATGGTTTGACTGGAAGTCTTCGACAGAGAGTGATGAACTTTTCAATCCTCTTCTTCCAGTCTTTTTCATCGTCTTTGCCCTTCATTAACTCTTTGAGGACAATGTAAGGGAGTTGGTTCTCTAACAAGAACAAGTCTCGCTTGACATTGGCTGTCATGTTAGTATGATACTCCTCTTCTCCCATCGGCAAGCACATGATCATGAACTCCAGAATGAAGCAACCATCAAGAAACATCATTTTTGTGAATGCCTCATCATCGATATTATTCAATCTTTCCTTATCATAGAATCCCCTTGCTTCACTGGCCACATCTTTGACTCTCTCGTATAAATCAAAACCTCTCTTGTATAAATCAGAAACCCCAGGTCCTGGAAAACGGCGACAATATCGCAATGCCATTTCAGTCTTGAGGTTCTCAACTTCTTGGAGGTGAGGTTTCCCATGGTGATAAGGACCGATGGAAACCACATGAGGATCAAAGCAATCATTATTTTTGTCAAGATTACGCAGCATCTTTGAAACCTTTGGTATCTTGGGCCATTCTGCTTGTTGGTTGCTTATTAAAGTTGAAGATTTGTACTTACTGAATATTTCATCGAAACCCTTGACATCAGGTCGTTCAAAATATTCAATGTCGATTTTGTGTTCGTTTGCTGCTGAAGATTGGTCCGCCATTTTTGATGCAGAAAGGAGTTTCTCTCCAGGTATGTCTTGATGTGCATCATATGAGTTTCAATGTGTCATTACCTTCTAGTCTACATTGATATAGTAATCTCCGTCGTCTTTAAAACCATTGAAAATACACCTCCAGGTCCTGGTTCAACTAGGTTTAGTGAAATCTTCCTCTCCTTTATATTAAAATATAACGTAATCCTTGTCCTTATTTAAAAAAATAAATAAATAAATAAATAAAAAAAAGAGAGAGATAGTGAGAGTGAGAGAGAGAGAGAGAGAGAGAGAGAGAGAGAGAGAGATGAATACAGTAACCTCCAATTACAAGTGACGCTTGCACTACTTTCTTTCTAGGGAGTGTTCACAACAGAATTGGAATTGCTTGAGAAAAAGAACTACATGGTTGAATAATGAAAAGTAAAAAGAAAGTTGGAATTGTAAGAGAAGTAATCTTCAAAAAAGAGATACAGTAGTCATCCAATTGTAAGTGAAGTTTCAAATTACTTTCTTTCTCGGAACAATTTAGAATAGAATTGGAATTGCTTTGGAAAATTGTAAAGAAGAACTAGAAAGTTGAATAATGAAAAGTAAGAAGGAATTTGAGCTGTAAATGTGAAGTAATCCCCAAATGATACAGTAATCCCTGTCCAGAACAACAACAACAACAACCCAAAACAAAAAAAAAAAACAAAAAAAAAAAAACAAAAAAAAAGATACCGTAATTTCTAATTGCAAATGAAGTTTTAAACTACTTTCTTTCTTGGGACTATTGCCAATAGAATTGGCATTGCTTGAGAACATTGTAAAGAAGAACAATATAGCTGGATAATGAAAAGTAAGAAGAAAACTGGAACTATAAGTGTGAAGTAATCTCCAAAAGATACAGTAATCCCTCTCCCCCCCAAAAAAAAAAAAAAAAAATGTAATCTTCAATTGTAAGTGAACTTTCAAATTACTTTCCTTCTTGAGTCTATTCACGACAGAATTGGAATTGGAATTGCTTGAGAAAATTGTAAAGAAGAACTAGATGGTTGGATAATGACAAGTAAGAAGAAAATTCGAATTGCAAGAGAAGTAATCTCCCAAAAAAATATATATATATATACGGTGATCCTCCAATTGTAAGTGAAGCTTCAAACTACTTTCTTTCTTTGGGCTATTCACAAAAGAATCGGAATTGCTCGAGAAAAATGTAAAAAAGAACTACATAGTTGGATAATGAAAAGTAAGGAAAAAAAATGTAATTGTAAGAGATACGTGTATATAAATATATTTATATAAATATATTCATGAAACTAAATGTATTTTATTTTAGTGTGTGGTAAGTTTCAAGTGCTTCCAATTCAATAATCTGAAAGATATGATTTCCAAATTCTTCACGTGGGGTCGAAGAAAAAGATGTCCTTATAACTTGCATCAAGGGTTGGAAATTTGGCTGTTTGGAACTAAGACTTTTTCAAAATTTTATCTATATTGCACATGAGAAGGTAGCTTGCTTCCCAATGCCAATGTCTTCTTGCTTCCTTTAATCTTCGATATTGAAACAGTCCAAAAATCAATCGCTGCAGTTTCAAGTAGTGATGGATACTTACAAGTCAAAAAGTAAGACATGCATGTATTAATTATTATCGGCATTGTTAGCACTTGAAATATGCTCACATTTGCATCTTGGTTCTTGAACTTTTTTGATTTAGCATTTTTATCCTTGAATTAGTTTCTGTTACAATTTGGTCCTTAAAAATACTTTCAATATAGTTTTCAGTAATTTTGAGGCATCACAGTAAATCTAATTCAACATGAAAATAACAAATTGTAAAAATATACAACCTCGTAGGGCCACTATACCTTGCATCAAGTGCATTGCAAACCTCAAAATTGATAAAAAATTATACTAAAAATAGTTTTAAAGACTGAAATGTAACAAGAACTAATATTTATGTACCAAAGTTCCAAAAAAAAGATTTAATGACCAATGTGAAAAATATGAGTATAGTTAAAAAATTAATGGTCCCGAAGATTAATTAATTATGTGATAATTCATTCTCTTCATAATTATTCTTTTGTACTTGCAAATTAGTTACATATATAAACATATATAAAATTGTCAAATTTTCATCTAATAAAGATAAATTTTCAATAAAATGTGATAATAATTAAAATATACTAAATAAGATTATCCAACCAATGTTGGGGTGAGAAGGTTATGACCAAGAACAAGCTAGCTTGAAGTGTTAGCAACAAGCAAGCTTTTGGTGATGCTCTTGGGAATGGTTGTGTGTGAGTTGTGTTTTTAGGTTTTAGTTATGGTATTTTTTGGTTTTTAGGGTTCCTAAAGTGTTCTAAGGTGTTGAAGAAGAGATAAGAAGAAGGGGACCACGTTGGCTTTTGAAAATAAGGCTTGGATGTGTAGCCATTTCATTCATTTTGCAATATAAACTTGAAATTACAACTAGTTCACACATGCCAAGCATGTGAGCTTACAAAAAGAGTAAAGTATTTGAAATTTAAAAAGTAAAATGGTCAACACCTAACTTTTCATACACAGAAGAGGTAAAAACCAGCTGCAACATATCTATTCCAAATATAGTAAAAAGTAGCATATGGTTTGAACTAAGTTCCTATTGTTTAATTAGTTTGGGTAAACAACCAAACTAGCTTCACCTACTTAGTTCCCCTTTGTATCTGTTTATGAAACTTGGTTTGAAGCATCCTTGGTCATCAATAAATATTGTTCCAAGAGCTAGAAAAGTTCTAGAACCGGATCATAGGCCAAACAGCTCCAAAACTGACCTATACTCTGCATACTGGGCCCATCAGATACAGCGGAATAGAAAATAAACTTTCCCATGTCATTTTGACCTGAAATGTGAAGCATAGTCTTCTATATATGTCTGTAGACATCCCTCAAAATTTCAACCCAAAACTCCATTTGCAACCTGAGATATAAGATAAATAGTGGAACTATGTTGCTGGAAATTATGAATCCAGCACCATAGGCATTTCAAGCATAACATTCCTACTCTTTTGTGCATAATTTTGCCTATACTTTTGTATACATAACTTAGGCACAAAACATTATCAAAATATACCTTGCATCAATTAAAAACATACAAAAAATATAAACTCATAAAAGGAAAGGATTTGATATCAAGGTGTGCATGCTAGCCGGTGACATGCACCATCAAGTGGCAAAATTGCCACACTTCAACAACCAAAACTCGTATACATACAAAATTCATAATTCACCCCTAAAATTTTCTATAAAATTTTCATGTTGATTAGTATTATTTAATATCATTATCACTGTTATTATAGCTTAATTATCCAATATACCAAAAAAAAGAAAGAAAAAAAAAAGAACCATCCAGGTAATCTATATTGGCAATTAGTTTACTCTTTCCTTCCCCCTCATCATTAGTCTTTTAGCTTTCTTATCAACAAAATGTAAAGGATCTCCATCTGCACAGAGAATCTCTTGAGGAGATTACATACATACATACATATATATATATATATATACACATAGAGTTCACATTAATGTGAGAAGGTCGAAGTGGTTCCTTTGTCAAAGCATGATGCGCCAAAAATAAATGTGAGTTCACATTTACTTTTAGTTTCCGTTTTTTTATGCTAATCCAAATTTTTTGCATAATATTATTGTTAATTTTGTGGTTCTCAAATAGATTTCTACATAAATCATCTTGATGTCCTACATACAAAATGAAAAGTAAAGTAGCAAAACATTAAAGTGCAAACCTTATTTTAGTACCTTTAAGCACAAACTTCAACCTCATATTCATTCATTCTAATATGATGTTCAATTTCAGTTGGTATTGAGAAATCCATATATATTATATTATTTTTGTAATAACAAAAAGGACGATATGCTAAATTAACATATTACTTAAATGCATATTGTTATGATCTGAATATAGATTTTACCATTAGACTGTCTGATGGTTCTTTATGGCATTGTTAGTGAACAAGATTTTGCTTTGCATCAAGTTTGGATGGGCAAAGTAAGGTAAAACAGAAAGATATCAAGAAAACTAAAATAGAATATGTTACTCAGAATTTGGAAGAGTTACTTATACAAAAGTAATCTCACTCAAGCTAACACTGTTTAACACCCTAAACAAACTTAACAAACTCTCGCAGCTATATTCAAGTCATCAGTCACTATTTAACAAACAAACTAAATTGAATGCTGAGCTGGAAGTCTCCATTTGTCAACTGTCAATAACAGCCTCCACTGCAGTCTGCTCTTAAGAAGGAAATAATTGAGTACTGTACCTGAAAAAGAAGAGGCTTGTATGCATATACAAACTCGAACTACAAATATGGAAAGTGAGAAATTTTTGGCCAATCCTCGCCTTTTAGCCTTCGACATCTCCATATTAAGATGGGTACCAAATATTCAGTGCTAAGAATTGATAGAGAGTCAAACTGTTGCAGCTCCATTAATAAAGAGAAATTGTAGGGTGGTTAACATGTTGAAACCTTTCATTTGGTGTTTTTGATCATGGAAGAAAACCATACACTTTGGAGATTCCATACAACCATACTTGTCACTGGATATGTTAACCAACTTATTGAAATCTTGAATATGCAAATGCCGTAGAGAGACAAGATGTTGAGTACCAGGGGATAAAGCTCTAATTCTTGATACTTCTTAATCCTGATGCTCTTGATGGAGAACTCATTATGTATTTTAGCCATTATCAAATATATTATGTTATTACAATATACTGATCTTCAATAAAGTATAATCAAGGGAAAATTTCTTAAAATTGGAATTTTAATTTATCACACTACTACGTAGTACAACTCAGGAAATATAAAAATGTAATGCATATAATACATATGTGTTGAAGACTTACTTCCTACTAAGATTGCTTACTAAGTTACTATGAATAAATTGCCAAACTCAATAGAAGAGCAGAGTAATATCTCTGAATCTTCTAAGACTCAGTTTCATTAATCTAACAAAGGTTACAAGCTTTCTAAAAACTAGAAATGGCAGCAAAAAAGGTCCGCAATCTACATTTTTGAAGGAATGACAAAAGTATGGTGGGATAAATACAGATAATTTTTTATAGTCAATTAAATGTTTAGTTGAGTCTTTGTATAATCTCTGTTTTTGTCTATGATTCAATTTTTTTTGTTTTTTTTGGCTCCTTTTCTTTTAGTCGTATTTGGTAGGGATCTATAAGGAATTTACATAGCTTTCTAATGCTAGGGTTACCAAATATTGTGTCAAACAAATTTATAAAATTAACTTGTGAAGCTCTAGGTTCAAGTAATCCAATGATCATAAAAATATAAAAATAATCCATGCCTTAGTAAACCAGACACATTACCTTTTACATTTCTTACACTTTTTTTTTTTTTTTTTTTTTTTTTTTTGCGATAACATTTCTTACACTTAAAATGTAATTGAGACAGACTATTCAAATTAAATTCACAATTATTTTGCCGTATTCTTCTCATTCACAGACCAATGCTTTGGTTTGGTGATCAGAATGCATCCCAACAATTTATAATGTCACTGTTTTTTCAGATATATATATATATATATGTATGAAAGAATTTTAATTGGACTTTGGCAAAAACCACATATGGCATAACTCGTGCCAATTAATCATTAACTTCAATAAATCTTGCATTTGGAACCTCCTCATTTCTGTTAAGAAACAATTAGGATTTCTAGTAATATTTACAAAGGCTTATTATGAGTTATTTTGTGGCTTTAAAGCTTTTAGGCATTGTGAAAGAACCCAGTAATAGCAATTTTCCAGTAGCTTCCATCATATTGATAAATAACGAATTTCATTGCAGGCTATATGGAAAAATGTATATATATAGATCTCCATATCGGTTTGCTTCAACAGAAAAAACACGATTATGGATTCTGAAAATAGTACTCCAAATCTTCAAATTGTCAACATAATATCATAATTCTCTGTCGATATTGCTTAGTGTGGATAGAGACCTCTTTGCTTCCGGGCTCAAAAGAATAATTGCCAAGTTGCATTTTTATTTTTATTTTTTATTTATTTATTTTTTTCCCTCTAACACATAACAAAATTTAACATTCGTTAGACTCAGATTTCTGTACATTGAACTGTCTTTAGCACATTTTGTTTCTTCCAATCATGACAGCTAATACTCTGCAGCAATAAATACATGGAAAACTTTCATTTGATATGAGAAGAGGAAAAAAGTTCAATTTGAAATTTATGATCAGTCATTAGTTGCTTTAAGATGTGAGAATATTGCAATCTAAGCTTGAAAATATTTACGCAGTCCCAAAAACCAAAATAGAGTGGCTCTGTTTTGGGGCTAGGAAAAGATTAATAATCTGTTGCAATCTAGGCTTAAAAATGTCTACATAGTCCCAAAACCAACACAGAGTGGCTTGTTTTTTGAGGCTAGAAAAAGATTGATAATTGATATGTACCTGCACTAGTAAAGTTCCAAGTGCAACTCTATCTAAGCAAGCCAATTTCCATGGATGGTTAGTTCAACTTTGGCATCTTTACAATGATTCAATAAACAGTCCTCTAGATATCTAGTGTCTGTGAAGCAATCAAATTAAGATTTCTAGATATCTAGTGTCTGTGAAGCAATCAAATTAAGATTTCACTCTATTATTGTAAAGAAATACTGAAGGAACAAAGTTCATACCGAGATCTTTTTTATCAGTCATTAGCTTCTTTAAGATGTGACAATATTGTAGTCTACTAGTCAAAGCTTGAAAATATCAATATACAGTCATAAAACCAAAAGAGAGTGGCTCCGTTTTAAGAGTCAAGAGAAAGATTGATAAATGTCTCTTACGTACCTGTCCAAGTTGAGTTCCAAGTGCAAAATCTTAGCCAACCAATCTTCATCGATGGTTAATTTGAATTTGGCATCTCTAGTGTCTGTCAAGCAAGGAAATTAAGATTTTATTTTATTAATGTGGAGAAATATTGAATGAACAGAATTCTTGTAACAAAATAATGCCCTTTTTTTTTTTTTTTCTTTTTTGGGATTATAACTATTTTTTGTGAGTACGTCTAGAATTTGTAATCCCAAAGAATTCATTATGTTATGTAAATATGCAAAGGACTGAATGTTTTTGCACACAAATAATCAATGTAGAATCTATTACTCAAAAAAAAAAAAAAGTGTAATCAATGTAGAATCAAATGCTTGACTAGCCTTAACTCTATGGGCTAACAAAACAGGGTTTACTGTATTATCTGTTATTGTCCCTTCTATAATAACAATTTACAATTTCTTTTTGAACATAAAAATTTGAAACAAATACTGATATCCCTTGAAAATCCAAATAATCTGACCTTGAAAGATGTCCAACCAGCATAAATCGCTAAAGACTTCAATCTGCTCTGTAAGTATTTAAAGACTGATATCCGTCAGGAAAAAAAATAATAATAATAACAAAATCAGGTTTATTATATAGGGTACTTTATCTATATGCCAATGGACATTTGTATATGCTGTATTTACACATGCATAGAACATTAAAAAAAAAGAAAGGAGGAAAAAAAAAAAAAAAAAAAAAAGAAGGTATATTGACACTGAAATATCTAAGGAAAGTAGAATTGCAGATGAATATCTATGAATATTCTATATAAGACTCAATCTCGTTAATCTAATAAAGCTTATAAGCTCTCAGAAAAACCAGAAATGGCAGCCAGAAAAGTCTGCTTCTTTGAGATGAACAAGATGCTTCTTATAGGGGAGCTTAAGAAAATTAAAATGCATTGTCTTGAATAACTGTTTCTGAGAAAAATAAAACTGACCACTATTTAATAAGCTAGACAAACGGAATTTACACGGTGACGGCACTCTTTCAGTAAAATAGAGAATATTGAGTAACTTGTAAACGGTTTCATCTTCAAGCTCTGGACTTCTCTGTTTCTTCACTGCATCAATAATATATAAAAAAAGTTAAAAAAAAAGGGACTATTTTATTATTTATCCAAACACGAAAGGTGTATAAACAAATAATAATGATTAAACGACATTAATTAAAATCATTCCAATCAATCAAGCTCATATATATAAGCATATTAGATCATAACTATGTATACATATTTATATCAGTTATGTATATACATATATATATATATATACGTATGTATATGTATAGTATACTATATACATATATTTATTATCACTCACATTGGCAACACGAATGTAAGTTCTGCATTTTCAACTACTTGCTCATCTTTAGTCTCCTTCATGGGATCACACGAAAAACCTTGAACACCAGATATGGCCTCCTTGAAGTGATGATATATCCGACCATCAATCCAGTTATGAGTCGGCCTCCATATCCTATGGCAACAGCTTTCCAACTCAAACCAAATAATCTTGTATCATCGGATTCCTCAATGTGTTCAGAAGGTCGCAAAAGGCTTCCACCACATTTCTTTTATTATTTTTATTTATTTGTTTATTTATTTTTATTTTTTTGACAATGGAAGGCCACATATCAAAAGAAGAATTTTCAAAATTCCAATATGTCCAGATGTGGTATTGGACCTGTAAGATGATCTGCTGATAGGATCAAATATACAATATATCTGAGGTTAGTAAGCTGTCAATGGATTTCACCAGATAGCTTGTTGTTTGAGAGATCTAATGATTCAAGTTCAACAAGGTTCCCTAAAGAAGAAGGGATGGGTCCCTTAAGATTATTACTTAATACACTATATGTGCCCTTCCACATAGCAATAATGGAGCATATGATAAACCTCATTTATTTAGCTCATTCCGTAGAAGCTAGTCAAGCATTTTGATTCTAGTTTGGTTTATTTTTGGGAAAGAGCATTCGGTCCTTGCATAATTAAAGAAATGCTGCCATTTTGATACAAGTATTGTGTTCATTCAGTATTTCTCTACGCTAATAGAATCGAATATTTTTATTATTATTATAATAATTATTATTATTATTTGCATCACAGACACTAGAATGGAAAACTGTTTTGAAAACAAGGGGCCTAACTGACCCTACAGATGAAGAGGACTGTATAATGAGGACTGTTTTGAAACTCTACTGGTGCTGGTACGTAGAATTCAATTATCAATCTTTTTGTTGCCTCTTAAAACAGAGCCATTCTGTTTTGGTTTTGGGACTATATAGACATTTTCAAGCTTATTCAATTATTAGTCTTTTTGTTGTTCCTTAAAACAGAGCCACTCTGTTTTGATTTTGGGACCATATAGACATTTTCAAGCTTAGACTGGAATATTTTCATATCAAAAAGAAGCTAATGACTGATAATAAATCACTGTTTGAACTATGTTCTTCCTGCTCATATCAAATGAAAGCTTTCCATATATTTATTGCTGCAGTAAATTAACTATCCATTAAGGTTGGCTTGCCAAGATTCTGCACTTTGAACTCTTCCTGTACAGGTACATATAAGTCAATAGTCAATCTTTTAATACTTCTTAAACAGAACCACTCTGTTTTGGCTTTATGACTATATAACACATTTTCAAGCTTTAAATACTGCAATATTATTTTATATTGAAGGAACGTAATGACTAACACATTTAAATTTGAACTTTTATTCCTCTTCTCATATCAGATGAAGTTTTGCATATATTTATTTCGGCAGAGTATTAGCTGTCATGATTGGAAGAAAGAAAATGAACCAAAGGCAGTGCATTATGGTGAACTTTAGTCTGAGCAAGCAAATTACATGAGGAAAATTGCTAGTACTGGGTTTTCACAATGCTTTGAAAGCTTGGGAAGAACAAAATAAGTCATAAACTTTTGTATATAATGTTGAAAAATACATAATTTGTAATCTTTCACTCATAGCCAGCAACTTCACTTAAAAGAAAGTATTTTGATTGGGTACTTGATGTGGGAGAAATCTTAATAATCTTCCTTACAAATGTGTCACCAGATGACTACAAATGGGCATATTCTTATTAGATTGTAATGTATCCCAATGCATAGTAAAGCACATGTTTCCTTTGCCTTAATTTCAATACTCCGTTTTTATGCCTCTGTTTCTTCAATTTCGTTATATAAGATTGCCTCCCAATATATTCAGCCACTCCTTATCAAAATTATTTCAAATCTAACCCAATACATACTATTATTATTAGACTACAAGTCCTTAGCCTCGTAATAGTTGAAAAACAAAATAGGCTAACACAAGATTTGCAAAATGGTTGGCAATTTAAATTTTTCCAAAGTCTAATGGAAATTAAGTCTGTCATTTCTAAAAAATAATGAGCATTCTAAGCATTTATAAAAGGAAGTAACAGCAAAACAAATATGGAATTATTTTGAATAGTTGTCTCGATAACTTTTTAAAAATAAAAGATATATATGCAAAAAAAGGTAGATGGAATGAAAGTATAATATAATTTATGCTCGATCAATTTATTACTAAAATATGGGAAATAATTGGATAATTTTTTTTTTTTTTGGTTGCTTGTTAATAATTGATCCTTTATGTATACATTTTGTTGATTTGTAATCCTACATTTCTTGTGTGTTTATGATATTTCCTTGAGTCTAATGGTAAAGTCTGTGTTCTGATCAAAATAGCCAATCCACCTTCAAAATCAATATTCCATTAAGGGGGAAAACTGTTGTAGATGTTAAAATATGTATTAATTTAACAGACCAAGGGGTCTTGTGTCGCATCTTGGTGGTCCATTTGTATGACTCCATTTTTTTTTTTTTTCCTAATCAGTATGTGGTGATTTTTCTTTGCTCCCTCTTCGTAGACCATTTCTATCATAAAGTCTACAAACAAAACAAATGTCTAGACAAAATCATTTATAATACAAGGACTTACATAACGAAAATGACAAAAAAAAAAAAAAAAAAAAAAAACCCTATGTCATACGTCGGTCCATTTGAAATTGTATGTGTGTTGAACAATTGTTTAGAGTTGTATAGCACATGTATGATCCTTTGTTTTTATACCTACTCAGTATGTGTTGGCTTTTCTTTTCTCCCTCTTCGTAGACCGTTCCTATCATAAAGTCTAGGAACAAAACAAATTTCTTGACAAAATCATTAATAATATAAGGGCTTACATAACGAAAAAAAAAAAAAAAAAAACCTATGTCATACATCAGTCTTATTATTTAATTGTTGTGGTGGACCAGAACAAGACTTTTCAAAGAACCAGTAACATCAAAAATAAACAAATAAAAAAATAAATGAGAGCCATTTGGTGACTTGATTGATTTTTAGGTTTTTTTTTTTTTTCCACCTAAATATGTAATTCGTTTACCTTAAATATTAGTTTGTTATGGTTGGAATAGGTTAGACATCTAAAATAACAATAAAGTTAAAAAAAAAAAAAGAAAAAGAAAAAAATACCAAATTGAATATAACTTAAAATTATTTTTTTTTTAAATTCCTTCAAATTTATTGTTGTTTTAGATATGTAACAAACCATAACTACTATTAACTGACACTTTACATACGCAAATTACATACAACTCATTGGAGATGCTTTAATGATACATTTAAACCCATAAAATTCAAAATACATACCGGGATTAGGAACTCCTGTCTGCATCAAAAATGATGAAGCAGCAATCTGCAGCGGCAAACGAACTAGCAATCAACATGGAAAATACCGAAGGACCTCGCAATCACAATAATAGAATGGTCGGCATACAATTGTTCTAATTGTTCTTTTTGCTTACCTATTCAGTGAGGATGAATATTCATCATCAACTCCAAGAAGCAACCAGCAACTAGAAGGGCCCAAGATACCAAAGGTTCTGAGGTTGCTTCGGGATCTTGACAAAAATAAAGGTTGCTTTGATCCTCGTGTGGTTTCTATCGGTTCTTATCACCATGGGGAAGATAAGCTCCAAGAAGGTGAGAAACTCAAGGCTAAACTGGCGAGGCTACATTGTAAAACTCCTTCTAAGGTTGCTACTTTATACGAGAAAGTCAAAGACTCAGCCAGTAAAGCAAGGGAATGATGAAGAAGGATTGAAAAATATTGATGATAGAGCATTCACAAAAATGATGTTTATTGACGGTTGCTTCATTCTAGAGTTCATGACCATGTGCTTGCCACCGATGGGACGTCAAGAGGAGTGTCATCCTAAGAAGATGATAACTAATGACGTAGCTAATGTCAAGCGAGACTTGTTATGTTAGAGAACCAACTCCCTTACATTGTCCTCGAGGCTTTAATGAAGGACAAAAAACAATATTGGAAGATGATGACTGAAATATTCATCATTATCTGTCATAGACTTCATCATGCAGTCAAACCAGAAGATAAATCTCCTCTTCATCTTCTAGACATGATGAGGGCAAGATTTGTGATACAAAGTCCTACTGTCCCAGGCGGAAAATCTCAAATATCAGATACCGATCATCATAGAAGCTGTTTCGATGACAGGCTCAGCCCCAACAAAACAGCCAGTGATTGGTACTTAAACCATTTACATACCCACAGATCAATCTATTTAAAAATAAAAAATAATAATACTAATCCATCAATCAAACCATTAATTCTCTAATTTTGCCCAATAAAAATAAAGAATTTCACATCCAATATTGATGCTCTATTTCTTCATGTAGAAAATATTGGGTGTTTCATAATTGCCCTCTTGTTGAATTGATTCAAATTGATAAAAAAAAAAATCTAAATAATTAACTTTATTGTGCGTGGTTCTTTTAGAGGAAAAGAATGAATTTGTTAATAATAAATTGAGAGAGGGAGTCAGACTATGCAGCTATATAGATGGTAGACCAAAGAGAGAATCACCAATGAAGGATCCAGTTTCGTAGGTGGAGAAGAAAGGTGTTTTACGGTGGTAGAGCAAGATGAATATAAAAAAAAAAAGAAAAAAAAGGTTTAATGTAAACGAAAGGCATTAAAGTCCCAAAAAATTGATCTAGGTTTTTAATCTGATGCAATAATTAATGACACATATGCTCCATTTTATTGGTCATGTGTACCACATCAGTATCCATGTCAATACACAATGCGTATTCAATAATTTCTCCATGCTCACTTTATGGAATGCGTAGAGTTTTCTTACATGTCAACTAATAATGAGAGGAAAGAAAGAGTGTAAACTGATGGCGAAATTGAGACTAGTTGGACAGTTCTGGTTTAATTATTTCCCTATGCTTCCCTTGGTTTCCAGTCCCCGCTTGCTTCACAACGTATATGAGAGGCTTCTTTACAGCTGTATCATTGCATTTAATTAGATTTTCAATAAGAAAAATGTTATTTGTCACTATTGGTGATAATTACATATTCATATACCATATTACAATTTAAGTGACTATCCAAAATGATTCACTTTTTTAAATTAAAATTTAGATAAAAAATACATACATAATTAGTAATTTTTTTATTAGCAATAATCATTTTCATCATCATTAATGACAAATAACAAAACTCTTTTAGTAATACTACAAACATCAAAATATTAAAAGAATATTTACTTAACAACACATGTTAATAAATTATGAAGTACCAGTGGAATTATCATCAGCTGGATCCACATGATATTTGATAATTTTTAAGTGCTTACCCAAAATAGGTTTACTTTTCTAAATTAGGATTTTAGATTAAAAATTAATGCTACCAAGTAGCAATTATTTTCATTTCAACAATAATTTCATTTGTAATTATTACCATTAATAATACATAGAAATACTCTATATATAATAATTGAAAATGACACCACTACAGCATAGATATATATATATGTGACATTAAATACCTTATCCTTACTTTTTCCAAGTTTCTCTATGTATTTGTCCTTACTTTTTTTATCGTTCTCAACAAATTAAAGTACCAATCACCTTATTCACCATAAAATAAAATAAAAAAAGCAACCCCTGTAATCCCCTGTCTCAAAGTACACCGAAAATCTCTCAAGTTGACTGAGGTTGACTAGGTTTGATTGCCGTTGATCGAAAGGGATCAAATTTTGACTTTTTGTTTCGGGTGGAATTTTGTGTTGACCAAGATACCGTTGCGAAGTACGTGTCATCCTGAGTTCCTAGACTAATAGCATGTTGAAATCGGACTACGGTTTGGAAGTTATGTGCAACACAAGTTTAGGTCCGAACTGTCCAAGGGGTGCCAAAGTTGACTTTTTGTTTGTGAAAAATTCAGCTTTGACTCATGCATGCTTGTGAAGCACTTGTCTATACAAGTTCATAGACTAGCGGCATGTCTAATTTGGATATTTCGTTGAAAAGTTATGGACCTGCAAAGTTTTTCTAACATTGTAATATTTTATATTATTTTATGCTTGTGTAAAACGTGTGCACAGTACATGCTACATGTCAAAATCTCAACCACTCCCATGAGTGCACAGTGGCACCCACGGGATGGTTTCTTATTGGCCAGACAGCTTGTGTCAGGACCCGTCCAGAATTCCTCCCCGGAACCCTAGACAAGCCCTGATCCCAGGGAAATACCATCGAACCTTCCAGCGGAAAATCCGGTAGCACCTCCCCTAAGGGTAGGATTTACCAAAAATTTCCTGCACCGAAAATACACTTCTATAATCGTCCCCTTATTCCTCCCACATTACTACAATTTGTATCCACAATTTAAAGCACTTCAAAGAATAACAGCAATCCAGTGCATAAATAATAACTACACGTCCAATACAGTATACAGAGCATTATACAAACAAATATGAAATTACTACGATGATAGATAAGAAGTAATACAGGATGGAGAGGAAAAGGGAAGAAAACGCTCCTTGGGCTTTCGGTAGCGAACTGAGACATCGGGCTCGCCCGGACGATCAACGTCTCCCAACCTGGACCTAGGGGAACAGAATTTAAAAACGTGAGATGCTAATCATCTTAGTGAGTGACCCTATCTACTAAACACCTTTAATATTAATAATATAACAATTAAATGGATTGAAGTAATACCAGCAATTAAATACATAAATAAATAATAAACAATTGAAGTAATATTTTCTCTCAAAACCCTCACTATTCACTCCATTGGAAATGTTCCCCTTTTAAAACATTTTCACAAAACCCGACATTCGTACTTCCTGAAAACCAATGGATCAAATAATTTAATAAACAACAAATAAATAAATACCCCAAATATAAATAAAATGTAATAAATTATAATAAATAATTTTTGTACTCTTTGGGGTTTGAAATTCCTATCCGAAAAATTTGTACTTGACGCACCACACCATATACCAGTGATGCCCTCCGATACCCAGCGTCCCGAGCACCGACTGGTGGGAAGATTAAAGAGAGAAACTTTCAAATGGCACTTTGGCGTCCCGACAGTACCGCTGCTGAAACCGTCATCCCGGCCAAGAAGGGGGGCGGCTATGTGCACTATATCAAACCTGCCTGCCCACGGTCCAATGGCAACTCACGGGAGACATAATACTTGCGCGCTAACTACAATTACCGTGGAAAATATATTAAATTTTCACACTTACCATCGCACATATTTTCATTTAACAACCCGGTACGAAACATCGATAACAAATAAAACCATAATTTTTCTCGTAATACGAGGTTCAACAAATAAAATACTGTGGGCATAATTATAAAATTAAACCACCAATTTAAACGAATATTTTCATAAAATATTTAAACCAATTTTGCCCAAAAATAATACTTAAAACCACGTACAATTATTACCGAAATATACTTTGCTCATGCATAATAAATAAATTAAATCACAATAAAACCATAATTAAATTGTACCATATGAGCATAATTTAAATACCAATTAAACACCAATTAAACATAATTAATTGCCCAAAATATTTTTAAAGGTGGGTCACTCACCTTAAGTGTGTATACCAGCTAAGATCCTCCGCAGGATCAACTCCACTACTCGTACGCGCACCTAAAACATCCACAGTACACCAACCAAATATATTAATATTTTAATCGGGTAACTCCCAAATGGGTACCCGGGGAGCGAACACAAAAGACAACTAAAAGTTAGGAGTTATATACTAAATCGAAGCTTGAGTGATGAGGATCACGGATTCGGTCTTACTTTCCGATGATTAGACCCGAGGTGGCCGGAATCTCGCCAGAAAGCTTTCGGGATTCGACTCCTCAATTCTCCCAAACCATCACAAATTGGTGGAAAAGGATGCTGGATTTGGATTCAGGAGGTCGGAATCAGTGGACAGGGACCGACGGTGCAACTGCGTACTAAAGTATTATGCTTCAAAAATAGTTTTATGCATTTAAATATTATGGATTGATTTTATGCCACTGAAAACTTGATATATTTGTATCAATGAGATTGTGAGAATGGATTTTAACATGATGGATTTACGATGATGGTTTAAAGAAATATGGATTGAAAAGAGGTATTTAAATCCAGTGGTATTATGAGATTTGGAAAATATATTGATTTTATGATTTACGAGTTTTTAGATGCACCACACACGTACTGGTGTTCTGTATATGTGGATATGATTAGTGCGCATATAGATATGATTAGCGCATAGGTGGGTGTGAGTATCGCGCAGGTGATTTATGGGTTGTCCTATGGTTGCCATCAGACCGAGGGTCGGCAAGTTGATATTGGCTGTAGCCACCCCCCTCCATGGCCAGGACGCCTATTTACAGCGGCAAGGTGGGACGCCACGCGACCATATGCTGGTTTTTCTTTTTAACCTCCTGTCTGGCGGTGTTTGGGATGCTGGGTACCGTTGGTGCCACTGGTATATAGTGGGTCCATCAAATGGTTTTCACGACATGATTTTCAAATATGAAATATTTTAAAATCTTATTTTAATAAAAATGTATTTAACAGTGTTTTATTAATTATTTAAATTTAAAGTTTTACATAATTTTTATGAAAATGTTTTTACAAATTTATTATTCAAATTGTTTTGATATTTTGAAATCAATTCAAATATATTATATTTTCCTCCATTTTATTTTATTCTTACCATTTATTTAAAATGGATATTTTAATTTGATTTAATTTTCCTTTACTTAATTATTCAATTAATTGATTTATTCTAATTATTTAATTATTTCTTGAATTGTCTTAATATGAGTTTCATTGATATTTTTGCATTATTTGTTTATGATACGTTGTTAATCTTTTAGTAATTGTCATAAAAGTTTATTTTCATTTCTATTATTATTTCCACTCTAATTTTGGATTCTTAATTTGTTGTGTTTTAATTGCAAGTTATTTTATTAATTATTTTCTGAATCTTGGGGCATAAAACATTGGGTTTTGTGAAAACGTTTTAAAAAGGGAACATTTCAAACTGAGTGACTGTGAGAATTTTGAGAGAAACATTATTTTCAGTTATTATTAATAAATCAAGTTTATATTATTGTTATATTGTTATTATTATTTATTTCCTTGAGTAGTAGATTGGGTCACTCACTGAGATTATTAGCATATCATATTTTCAAATTTTTTTCTCTTAGGCTCAGGTGGTAGACATTGTTCGATCAGGGTGAGCTCGACAATTTGATCGTTCCTAGAAATCCGAGAAGTCTTCTTTTCTTCATTTCTTAATGTAATTTTCTTTCTACTTTGTTTGTATTAATTATCATATATAGAACTTTATTAACACTCTGTATACTATGTTGGATGTATTATTTAATTGATTATGCATTAATTCCCTGTTATTCATTTGAAGTGCTATAAATTTATGGAATTAAATTGTAGTAAGTGGGAGGAATAAGGTGGTATATATAGAAGTGTATTTTCAGTGCAGGGAAATTATGGTAAGTCCAACCCTTAAAGGAGATTCTGCTGGATTTTCCATTAGAGGGTCTGGTAGGGTTTCTCTGGGATCAAGACTTATCTAAGATTCTGATGAGGGATCTTGGACGGGTCCTAACAACCCCTTTATACCAACTTTCCCTAATAGGTTCTCACAAAAGAAAAAAGTTTACGTGGTACTACCCAAATCACAAAAACTAAGAAAGCAAACCACAAAGACTTTACCTACCCCAAAAAAAAAAAAAACAGGGGTCATAAATTGAAATACTTTCATAATTGGGAATGACACCATCTCAAAATATATATATATATATATATTATATTTGTGTGACATAAATACTTTTCAATGCAGGACCTATTCCAAGTTTCTCTCCATATTTATCCTTACATTTTCTACTGTTCTCAACAAATTAAAGTACTAATCCCCTTACTCAACAAAAAAATATAATAAAGTAAAACACAAACCCCCTTTGTACCAACGTTCCCTAATAAATTCTCACAAGAGAAAAACATTCTCTGATAAATGTATGTGGTACTACCCAAGTCGCAAAGCCCTAGAAAACAAATCACAAAGACTCTAAACATTGACCCCAACAACAACAACAACAATAACAACAACAACAACAACAACGATAACAACAACAAAACACCTTTTTGTTTTTAGTAAAAAAACCACATTATATCATACATAAATAATAGTTAGGAGTGCCAATTCATATTTGCAAATCATATTCAAGTCAACTCATTTTTAATCATATTAAAATTAGTCAATTCACACACCATTTGTTTATTCGTTATGTTAGAAATCCTGAACCCAAATATGATTCATGTAACCCATTTATTAAATAGATAAGTTTATAAGAAATTGACACTCTTATACGAATTTAACCTATTTACATGAAATTTACCCAATTAAATACATTAACTTGTTCAAATTAATTATTTCATATAAAATAAAAATAATTTAGTCACTAATTGATCCTAAATTATAGATATATGTAAAACCATTTAATTATAGTTACAAATTTACACTAGTATAACATATGATATGATAATATAGCAATCTCATATAATAGTTAAATAAAGATAACTAATACTACTTGTCTAAAAATAATATAAAAAATTCTCTGTTAATAATCATGTTCATAATTTTCTACATCTCCAAAACTCTTACGCATATTTTTTAATGTCCACAAATCCATTCATATATTAAACATACTATATTTAAGTAAATAAATATTATTTAAATGATTTTTATTCTTTATATTTTTATTAATGAAGAAAATTAATCATATGGCTTTAAATAAGTCTGTAGTTTTGTAATAAAATGTATTAATTAAAATTTTATTTATAGTACATTTAATATATTAAAGTCATAATTTAAACATCTTATAATCGGGCTAGGTTGGGTTGACCCATTAATTGACACATTTAGTTGAACGGCTAATTCAGACCAATCTTCGATTAAACAAGTCGAAATTGATACATTTAATAATTGTATTAAATAGATTAACCAAAATTTGATCTGAACCTATTTATAATAAATTCAAATTTACTAACTTCATATTGCTTTCAAGTCATGTTATCATGTCATACCTTAGATTGTCACCCCTAATAATAGTCTTAGTTATTTAATAATACAACCCTAATAAATTCTCACCCAAAAAAAAAAAAAAAAAAAAGAGACAATATAATATACCTTGTTTGGGATTTTATAGGGATATCAGTATTTCTTTCATATTTTATTGTTCAAAAAGAATTTGTAAATTATTAGTACATGTGGCATGCTAATAACATATAATATAACAAAAATTATTTTGTTGGCTCATTGAGTAAAAGCTAGTGAAATTTTGATAGTATTTTGGTTATTTTGGGGCAAAAACATTTACTCCTTGCATATTTACATAACATAATGAATTCTAAGGATTTACAGATTCCAGATGTACTCACATATATATACTTTCTTGTAATCCCCTGTCAGAGGAAAATATAAAACAAATAATTACCGACATCTTGATTAGTGATTTAAGTTTTTGAGAAAAATAGTAATTCAACCATCTAAAAATAAAAAATAAAAAATAAAGCAAGTATTCTACTTGCTTGATAGACATTAGAGATGCCAAATTCAAATTAACTGTCAAAGAAGATTGGTTTAAGATTTTGGACTTTAAACCTTATATACTTGTACAGGTACATAAAGACATTTTGCAACACCCCGTCTCAAAGTACATCAGAAATTTCTAAAATTTGACCAAAATTGACCGGGTTTGACCATCGTTAATCGAGAAGAGGTCAAAATGTTGACTTTTTGTTCCTGATGGAATTTCATATTGATCGAGGTACCATTAAAAAGTACACGTTGTCACGAGTCCATAGACTAGTAGCACGTTAAAAACGGAGCTACGATTTGAAAGTTATGAGCAAAACCAATTAAGGTCCAAACTATCCAAGGGATGTCGGAGTTGACTTTTTGTTCATGCAAAGTTGAGCTTTGACTCATGCATGGTTGTGAAGTACTCGTCGATACGAGTTCACAAACTAGCGGTATGTCCGATTTGGACATGTGGTTTGAAAGTTATGGACCATTAGAGTTTTTCAAATACAATATTATTTTAATATTATTTTTAAATATGTGAACAGTGTGCCAAGTGTGACTTAATAAAGGGTGCAATGTGTCACAACGGTGAGATGCCACATGTCAACCATGATTAAATATCATATTATTTTATTATTATTCTATACAATAATATTATTTAATTATTTTCTTTTATTTTCTTTTTCTTTCTTTTTCTCTTCTTTTCTTTTCTTTTTTTTCCTTCCCTCACGTGGGAAAAACACCCCAGCCCCCCCCCCCCCCCCGAACCTTTCTTCTTCTTCCTTCTTCTTCTTTTTTTTCCTTTCCTTTTCCTCCTCTCGGGTCCTTGCTGTTTCTCAATATCCGGTCATCGGACAGCCACACGCGCTGGCCAGGGAAGAAGCCCATTCCCCGATGATGATTCTTGCCGTTTCTGGCCAGCCCAGTCCGATCTTCCACCCCTTTCCCCCTATTTTGGGTCTTCTGAGTTCAAATATAGTCTCCAATTGTTTAAATTCGAAGTGATTCGCGAGTTATAAGGAAGTGAAGTTCGGTCGGTACTTCCCGGGCAAATTTCGACGACCACTAGCGGAATTGGGGTCAATGAAGGCCGGTAATGCGATCCTTGTTCCATAAGCTTCGATTCAGTATATTACTCGCAAATTTTGGTTAACGTTTGTGTTAAACCCCCCGGGTATCGGGTATTATTTACTCGAATAAAATATTAATTTATTTGAGTTGTGCAATATTTGTGAGATCCCACATCAGTTGAAAAGGGGAACGAAGCATGCCTTATAAGAGGGTGTGGATACCTTTCCCTTGTGACGTGTTCCCATGAGGGAAAGTAAAACCGTGCGGGCTGGGCCCAAAGCGGACAATATTGCATGCGGGTGGACTAGGCTGTTACATATGGTATCAGAGCCGGACCCGGATCGGTGTGCCAGCGAGGACGGTGGGCCCCAATGGGGGTGGATTGTGAGTTCCAACATCAGTTGGAAAGGGGAACGAAGCATGCCTTATAAGAGGGTGTGGATACCTTTCCCTTGCGACGCGTTCCCATGAGGGAAAGTAAAACCGTGCAGGCTGGGCCCAAAGCGGACAATATCGTGATTGGGCCTGGAAGCCCGTGCCAGTGGGACTGGTAGGTAGGGGTTATAAGAGGATTCCCCCTAACCATTGCGATGTGTTTTGACAAAACCATGCGGGCTGGCCTCAAAGCAGACAATATCGCATGCGGGTGTACTGGGCTATTACAATATTGTTGTTCTAGGAGCACGTGTGCATCGTGGAATTGATCCCATGGAGCATCTTGGGTTAATTGCGTGCTTGAGGTGAGTAACCCACTTTCAAATTAATTTCGGGTGTTAAATTATATTTATTTTGTGATAATTAAATATTTGAATTTAATAATTATGTGTTAAATATTTAGCAAAATTATATTTGAAATTTTGATGGCACAATTTGAATAAATTAAAATGTATATGTGCATAAAATCATATTTTGATTTTGATAAATTATGGAAATTCTTTTTATGAAAATTTGATATTTAAAGAAATTATGATTTTTAACATTATTGATTTATTGTTGAAGTTATTATGAGTTTATTTCAAGCAATAAACATGCATTTATATGGGTTTATGAATTTTGGAAATTTTATGGGATTTTAATGAAATTATGGCTATCTTGAATTTTAAGGATTTAAGGATATTATTTTAAAAATTATGTTTATGCATTTGAATATTGTAGATTGGAAAATTGATGCATTTGAAAGTTGATGGGTTTGAAATTGATGGAAATTGTGCAATGGATTATGACGATGATTTATAAAGAAATTGTGAAAAATTTACGGGTTTAATTGGATGGAATAAACCCGGTAGTATTTATGGATTTTGAGACTGAAAATAAATATATTGATTTTATGATTTTTAGATGCACCATACACGTACTAGTGTTCTTTATATATGGATATGATTAGCGCGTAGGTGGATGTGATGAGTGCGCAGGTAGGTGTGAGTAGCGCACAGGTGATTATGGGGTTGTCCTGTGGTTGCCATCGGATGAGGGTAGGCCGCCCCTCCATGGTCGGGATACCTGTTTGCAGTGGCGCCGTGGGACGCCACGCGACCGTATGCCGGTTTTTCTCTTTAACCTCTTGTCTGGCGGTACCTTGGGACGCTGGGTACCATTGGCGCCACTGGTATATAGTGGGTGCATCAAGTGGTTTTCGGAACATGGATTGCAAAATAAATATTTTGAAATTGTATTTAAATTTAGAATATATTTAATGTTGTTTTTATTATTTATTTCAATTGGAGATTTTAATACAAATTTTATGGAATTTTATTATGTTTTTAATTACCTATTTATATTAATGTTTTAACAATGCATTTTATCTTGATTTTACTATTTACATTGATTTGATGATTTTAAGGAGATCTTACTACGTTCTTACCATTTATTTAAATGGAGGTTTTAATTTGATTTAATTTTTCCTTTGCTTAATTGTTCAATAAATTGATTTATCTTAATTATTTAATTATTTCATGAATTGTTTTAATGTGAGTTTTATTAATATTTCGGTATTAATTGTTATGACATGCATTAATTATTTAATAATTGTTATAAGTTATTTTATTTCAATTTATTTCATTATAAATTTGGATTATTTAAATTTTTATTAAATTAATTATTCCTTGATTTTTGGGGCATAAAATAATGGGTTTTGCGAAAATGTTTTAAAAAGGGAACTTTTCCAACGGAGTGAATGGTGAGGGTTTTGAGAGAAAATATTATTTCCAATTAAATATTAATTAATTAATTATTTATTCTTAATTAATCAAGTGTACTATAATTATTATTACTATTATAATTGTATATTAGACTGTGTTACTCAATGAGATGATTAGTATCTCATATTTTTAAATTCCATTCCCGTAGGTCCAGGTTAGTCGACTTTAATTGTCCGGGGGTGAACTCGAGTCATTGCCTAAAGTCCAAGAAGCATTTCTTCCCTTTTTTCCTCTTCATCTTGTATTGCTTCTTTATCTGACATTGTATTAATTCCATATTTATTTATATAATGCTCTGTATACTGTATTGGACATATTTTGTTAAATATTGCATTAATTCTCTATTAATATTTTGGAGTGCTGTAAATTTATGGAATTAAATTGTAATAATGTGAGAGGAATAAGGGGATGTATATAGAAGTGTGTTTTCAGTGCAGGAAATTTGTGGTAAGTCAAACCCTTAGGGGAGGTTTGCTGAATTTTTCATTGGAAGGTCCGGTAGGGTTTCCCTAGGATCAGGGCTTGTTTAGGGTTCCGGTGAGGAATTTTAGACGGGTCCTGACACATTTATCAATCTCTCCTTGCATCTTTAAAAAAAAAAAAAAACTATGCATTTGATTTTTCATATATTCATAGTTTCAGTTTTGTTAATTTAAAAGTTATAATTAATATATTTAAATATAAAGAGATTTTGATTGCAAATTGAATCGTGATTTGTGTATTCATTTGAACATCTTTTTATAGAAGGATCAGAAAGATTTTGACTGCAAGTTGTCCTTTGTAAGTGAAGCAAAATTTGCTTGGTGGCATGCATGTGAACCAAGGTTGGATTGTTGAAGTGTTGGCAGACTTTTTATAGTGAAGCTAATGCCAAGCTTGGTGAATGTAAGGTGTTGGAGTGGCACCACAAGACTTCTATAGGTAGAGACATCCATCTAGCCAGCATTTGTGGGTCGAAATTTTTCTTTGATGGTTTTTGGCATTGATATGGCAGAACATGTGGTCATGATTGCTCGATGAAGAAAATCTTTGATGTATTATTTTTTAGACAAAAACGCATCACCGAGAAAATGCTAAACCGAGATTGTCAGGACCCGTCAAGAATTCCTTCCCGGAACCCTAGACAAGCCCTGATCCCAGGAAAATACCACTGAACCTTCCAACAGAAAATCCGGCAGCACCTCCCCTAAGGGTAGGACTTACCACAAATTTCCTGCACTGAAAACACACTTCTAAAATCATCCCCTTATTCCTCCCATAATACCACAAATTGATTCCACAAATTTACAGCACTTCAAAGAATGACAGCAACTCAGTGCATAAATAATAACTACACGTCCAATACAGTATACAGAGCATTATACAAATGAATGTGGAATTTATACAATGACAGATAAAGAAGTAATACAAGATGGAGAGGAAAAAGGGAAGAAATACTACTTGGACTTCCCGCAACGAACTAAGACGTTGGGCTCACCCCGGACAATCAACGTCTCCTAACCTGGACCTAGGGGAACGGAATTTAAAAACGTGAGATGCTAATCATCTCAGTGAGTGACACTATCTACTGAACACCTTTAATATTAATAATATAACAAATAAAGGAATTTAATTAATCAATACCAAGCAATTAAATAAATAAATAAATAAACATTTGAAGGTAATATTTTATCTCAAAACCCTCACTATTCACTCCGTTGGAAATGTTCCCCTTTTAAAACATTTTCACAAAACCTGATATTCGTATTTCCCAAAAACCAAGGGATCAAATAATTTAATAACAACAAATAAATAAATACCCCAAATATAATTAAAATGTAATAAATTATAATAAATAATTTTTGTACTCTTTGGGGTTTGAAATTACTATCCGAAAACTTTTGTACTTAACGCACCACACCATATACCAGTGATGCCCTCCGATACCTAGCGTCCCGAGCACCGACTGGCGGGGAGATTAAAAAGAGAAACTTGCAAACGGCACTTCGGCGTCCCGACAGTACCGCTGCTGAAACCGTCATCCCGGCCAAGGAGGGGGGCGACTGATGCGCAATATATAAGACTTGCCTGCCCTCGGTCCAATGGCAACTCACGGGAGACATAATACTTGCGCACTAAACCACATATACACCAGAACACCAATACTGTATGAGTGCGTCTAAAATAATTACTAAATTAATTATAACCGCACCGTTTTCCAAATTCACTGTGGGAAATATACCAATTTTCACATTTACCATCCCACATATCTTCCTTTAACAAACCCGGTACGAAAACATCGATAATAGTAAAACTGGGTACTCGCCGGAACAGTGATTTCAGGTGAGCCGCCGCGGTCACCGGCGACCGTTGGCGGTGGCGGCGCGTGCGGTGGCCGAGGGGAGAGGATTCCAACGGAACCGGCGGTGAGGCAAAAGGAGGCCAGACGGTGAAGAAATCAGGGTTTGAAGGTTTTCGGCCCCTTGCCGGAAAATGCTCCGATCCCGGCGTGTCGGAGGTCCGGTGGTCGTGAAATTTGGTGGGCTGGCCGGAAATAAGGAGATGGTAAGGGGTGAAAGGCGCGTGTGGCCTGAAAATGACCGGAAAGGGATCAAACGGCGATGGCCAGTGGTGGAGGGGAAAATCGCCGTCGAGCTTCGTCGGCTAGATCTGGGTGCGTCCGGCGACCGACGGTCGTGAAATTTTGGGGTTTGGCCGAAAATGGGGAGGCGCTCCCTTCTGGTCTGCGCGTGTAGCAAGGGTGGGTCAGAAAATTGGACGATTTCCGGTGGCCGGTCGTTCTCTCTCTCCCTCTCTCTCTTCTCTCTTTCTTTCTCTCTCCTCCCCGGCGTTTTTGCCAAATAAAAGCCACCATGGGTGACACTGTTCACCCACATGGACCAATCAGGTGACGACACATGGCATTATTATGCACTTAATCCAGATATAATAAAATATTATGGTATCCGACGAACTTCAAACATCCATAACTTTTTAACCAGATGTCCAATTTGAGCGTGCCGCTAGTCTATGAACTCGTATCGACGAGTACTTTACAACCGTACAAAAGTCAAAACAAAATGACACAACAAGAAAAAGTCAACTCCCGGCACCTTTTGGACAATTTGCACCTCGACTTGTTTTGCCCATAACTTTCAAACCGTAGCTCCGTTTTCGACGTGCTACTAGTCTATGAACTCGTGCCAATGTGTACTTCGTAATGGTACCTCAGTCAGCCTAGAATTCCAACCGGAACAAAAAGTCAATTTTTGACCCTTTCGGTCAACGGTCAACTATCAAAGTCAACAGTCAAAGGTCAACCTCTGTCAACGTGCACGAATTTCGATGTGATTTGGGATGGGGTGTTACAACCTTCCCCCTTTACAAATATTTCATCCTCGAAATTTCTTACGTCGCTGAAACGCATAAGAACATCAATCGCGGATTTGTGCCTCGACCTTCCACGTCGCTTTCTCGACTAGATTAATTCACCATGAGACTTTTGACTTGAGAAAATAGTCTTATTGACCCATACGCATTCCTCATGACTTAAAATCTGTCTTGGTCGCTCCTTACATGATAGGTCTTCGATGTCCTTTCGTAGCAACAACATATGAATTACGCTGCATGCCGATGTCTGCTTTCCCGAAAATACTAACTTGCATGCCACAAAACCAATTCTTCCAATAACGCTGCAGAACCAATGTAACAAGAACTTGGATTTCTTTATCAACCAAATCGTACGACTCTCTTCTACGGAGATGATCTCAAAAACTTAATCTCGGACTTTGAATTCAACATCTTTTCCACACACGTCGGTTTAACTCATTTGTCGATTTCTGAGCGCTCTTCAAACTCTCTTGGATGACTTTCACCTTATTCATAGTCATTCGTAGGTGCTTGCATCCAAATCACGTTGGTCGTCGTACGGTGCTTCTCCTTACCTACTTCACTTCAACACTGTGGAGTTCGGCGCTGCCTTCCATATAGAATCTCACACGAAGACACCTCGATGCTCACTTGGTAGCTAATATCGTCACGAATCCTATCGATGCCAATTGCTCAATCCAGCTCCTTTTGACATTGCATAATGCATGGTCTCAGCATAACTTCCAAGTGTGAATTCTGCACTTTGCTTGTCCATTGACCTGTGGTGGAAGGCGATGCAGTAGTTAAATCTCGCTCCTAGTGTATCTGTATACACACAACTGTATAGCTCTTCTTCCGAACCTGAGCAGCTTAACTTAGCAAGTATAATAGAGACCTCATCCACTCTCACTGCACTACCATCACGCCTAATAGTGAATTTTAAATTTCCTCTTATGCAACTTCCTTTCTCATGCCCACTAATTAAGGATATTCAAACTAGTCCACAAGAACACGATCTGCAAGTCTTGGTCATAGTCGAACGCTAACCATAAAGTGCTTCTGAAGCATGCACCCTTAAATCAACAACCAAGTAGAACTTTAATCGCTATCTGGATCTTGTTTGATTCTCTAAACGCTGCCGTACCTTCTCCATGTGAATGATAGTTTAAGCACGAAATCCATGTTTACATCTCCCCACCCGACACGGAAATGGGTAAGGATTAAAACTACTTCAAATGTTTCTACTCCCCACTTTTACTTGTCGGTGACTTAAGTACCTTTATTCGAATCCTGCAACTCCCTTTATCATGCCAAACCATAATGTCATTTAGTGAGCATTCCATACATCCTTGTACCCTTGGGGTGTATCGCATGCATTGAATCACGTGCTTCCTTTAGGATCTCCTTTTTGAACTCAACGATATCCTACTTTGGATTCTCAATTGGCGATACTTAAACCTTAAGTCGCTCTTGGAAAAATATAACATAAAACAAATAATAAAATATATTTTTCAAATATACCATCAACATAAAATATACACAATTTATCAACCCAAATTAAATTTCCAAACTTCTTCAAAAATCAAAATATAATTTATGAAATTTACTAATTAAATCAATGAAATAATAAATAATAAGAAAATTATTCCAATTAGTTTAAAATACCTTAACTTGCATAGGCAATTGTTAAAACTCCACATTGGAACAATAATAAACACATAAATAAATGCATAAAATCATATCTTAAAATCCATAGATAAAATGAAATATGCACGCACGTAATGGAAGTACGTACGATACCTTCTACATACTACGTGATCCATGATTCCAACTGTCGCCGACACTCTGCTACCAATATAAACTAGGGTGGTTGCCTATATTGGCCGTCTGATCCCCTGGACTCGTAGGCAACATGATCATGAGGCTAGCTCTACATGGACCACATTGGTTCGCCGCCTCCATATGGTGCAGTATATGCAATATAATATCAAACAATATAACATACAAATACATGTACGAACACAAACCAAAAATACTTGAATAAAATACCGTTAATTTCAATATCACTTTGAAAAGTATTTAATTTTCAATAATCGATTGGAAAAAATATCTTGATACCTTGAGGTTGATCGACACACATCCATACTCGGCAACAAGTATTGGTTATGGGTGGCGACCTTGCTAAATCGTTGATAGCCAATACACACCCTTAGGTAATCATCCTTCTTTTCCATGAACGGAACAGATGTCATTCACGATGATAAACTTGCTTTAGTGAAACCTTTATTCACCAAATCTTGCAATTAAGCCTTTAAGTCCTATAACCTTAATGTAGTCGCACGGCATGGCGGTACTGAAACAGATCGATGTCCAAAGCTAAATCAATAATGATTCGATATCCTTTTTATGGTCGTAATCTAGATAACTTGCTGGGAAATGCTTTTGAATTGCTTCCCATTATGAGCAGTTCCAACGCTCACCATCTACTCGGACATCAGCCACATGGGTCAAATACCTTTGGCAACCATTCTCCGAAAGCTACTTACAATGACTGCAGAAATTAACCTCCGTAAAGGCTTCCTAGCTCCTTCACGAAGCACCACTTCAGGTAAGCTGAATCACTTTTAACTTTACTCCTTTATGGTATTGGTCCATAAACATAAGAACTACTTACTCCATATCTAGGGTCGCTTCAGATCCCGAAAAGATTCACAGATTGGATCTGCCCCCATTACTTGACCTTCAAAAAGAAAAGACCATCCTCGACCATTGACTGGGCCATAGGAATTCCCCATTAGGATAGATGATTCTAATTGACACCTTCGAAGATTAAAGTTATTCAAACTCGAGCAACGAATTTGCTTCGAGACAAAGGGAAAGAACGCTTTAAGATGGGTAAAACGAGAGATTAGACACGGATGGGATGCACAACAATGCACAGTCCCTTAGAAATACTAGAAACTAAAGCTCTGATACCAACTGTCAGGACCCGTCAAGAATTCCTTCTCGGGACCCTAGACAAGCCCCGATCCCAGGGAAATACCACTGAACCTTCCAACAGAAAATCTGGCAGCACCTCCCCTAAGGGTAGGACTTACCACAAATTTCCTGCACTGAAAACACACTTCTAAAATCATCCCCTTATTCCTCCCATAATACCACAAATTGATTCCACAAATTTACAGCACTTCAAAGAATAACAGCAACTCAGTGCATAAATAATAACTACACGTCCAATACAGTATACAGAGCATTATACAAATGAATGTGGAATTTATACAATGACAGATAAAGAAGTAATACAAGATGGAGAGGAAAAAGGGAAGAAATACTACTTGGACTTCCCGCAACGAACTGAGATGTTGGGCTCGCCCCGGACAATCAACGTCTCCTAACCTGGACCTAGGGGAACGGAATTTAAAAACGTGAGATGCTAATCATCTCAGTGAGTGACACTATCTACTGAACACCTTTAATATTAATAATATAACAAATAAAGGAATTTAATTAATCAATACCGAGCAATTAAATAAATAAATAAATAAACATTTGAAGGTAATACTTTATCTCAAAACCCTCACTATTCACTCCGTTGGAAATGTTCCCCTTTTAAAACATTTTCACAAAACCTGATATTCGTATTTCCCAAAAACCAAGGGATCAAATAATTTAATAACAACAAATAAATAAATACCCCAAATATAATTAAAATGTAATAAATTATAATAAATAATTTTTGTACTCTTTGGGGTTTGAAATTTCTATCCGAAAAATTTTGTACTTGACGCACCACACCATATACCAGTGATGCCCTCTGATACCCAGCGTCCCGAGCACCGACTGGCGGGGAGATTAAAGAGAGAAACTTGCAAATGGCACTTCGGCATCCCAATAGTACCGCTGCTGAAACAGTCATCCCGGCCAAGGAGGGGGGCTGCTGATGCGCAATATATAAGACTTGCCTGCCCTCGGTCCAATGGCAACTCACGGGAGACATAATACTTGCGCGCTAAACAACATATACACCAGAATACCAATACTGTATTAGTGCGTCTAAAATAATTACTAAATTAATTATAACCGTACCGTTTTCCAAATTCACCGTGGGAAATATACCAATTTTCACATTTACGATCCCACATATTTTCCTTTAACAAACCTGTTACGAAAACATCGATAACAGCAAAACAATAATTTTTCTTGTAACACGAGGTTCAACAAATAATATACCACGGGCATAATTATAAAATTCGAAACCACCAATTTAAACAAATAATTTTCTTAAAATATTCAAACCAATTATGCCCAAAAATAATATAAAATCCAAACACAATTAATTACTGAAAATACTTGCTCATGTGCAATAAATACCGTTTAATCACAATAAAATAATAATCGGGAATTTCTTAATGACCCCAAATTTCCGTTTAGCACCAATGGATAAATATATATAAAATAATATTTTTTCCCGATTATATTTAAAATACACCACATGAGCATAAATTCCAAATATCAAATTAACACAACATAAATATAATTGATTGCCCAAAATAGTTTTCAAGGTGGGTCACTCACCTGGAGCATGCAATTAACCTAAGATCCTCCATGGGATCAATTCCACGACTCACCCGTGCTTCTAGAACACAATTCACACACAGTCAAATAAATTAATATTTTATTCGGGTAAATAATACCCGGTACCCGGGGGGTTTAACACATACGTTAACCAAAATTGACGAGTAATATACCGAATCGAAGCTTGAGCGACGAGGATTACAAATCCGTTCTTACTTCCCGTAGATCAGACCGGTGGTGGCCGGAATCTCGCCGGAAAGCTTCCGGGATTCAACTCTTCGATTCTCTCAATCCATCACGAATTGGCTGAAAAGGAACCCGGATTTGGATTCAGGGGGTCAGAATCAGTGGAGAGGGACCGGTGGTGCAACTGGGTACTAGCCGGAACAGTAATTTCTGGCGAGCCGCCGCGGTCATCGGCGACCGTCGCCGGCGACGACGCGTACGGTGGCCGATGGCTGAGATTTTTGGGGGTTTTGTAGATCGAGGGGAGAGGATTCCAACGGGACCGGCGGTGAGGCAAACGGAGGTCGGATGGCAAAGAAATTGGGGTTTGAATGTTTTTGGCGCCTCGCCGGAAAATGCTCCGATCCCGGCGTGTCGGAGGTCCCGTGGCCGTGAAATTTAGTGGGCTGGCCGAAAATGAGGAGATGGTGAGGGGTGGCTGGCACGTGTGGCCTAAAAATGGCCGGAAAGGGGTCAAACGGCGGTGGCCGGCGGTGGAGAGGAAAATCGCCGTCGAGCTTCGCTGGCTCAATCTGGGCGCGTCCGGCGACCGGCGGTCATGAAATTTTGGGGTTTGGCAGGAAATGGGGAGCACCCTCGTCTGGCCGGCGCGTGTAGTAAGGGTAGGTCGGAAAATTGGACGATTTTTGGCGGTCGGTCGTTCTCTCTCTCCTTCTCTCTCTCCTCCCTTTCTTTCTCTCTCCTCCTCGATGTTTTTGCCAAATAAAAGCCACCGTGGGTGATACTGTTCACCCACGTGGACTAATTAGGTGACCACACATGGCATTACTGTGCACTTAAGACAGATATAATAAAATTTTACGGTATCTGGTGAACTTCAAACATCCATAACTTTTTAACCAGATGTCCAATTTGGGCGTGCCGCTAGTCTATGAACTCGTATCGACGAGTACTTTACAACCATACAAAAGTCAAAACAAAATGACACAACAACAAAAAGTCAACTCCCGGCACCTTTTGGACAATTTGCACCTCGACTTGTTTTGCCCATAACTTTCAAACCATAGCTTCGTTTTCGACGTGCTACTAGTCTATGAACTCGTGCTAACGTGTACTTCGTAATGGTACCTCAGTCAGCCTAGAATTCCAACCGAAACAAAAAGTCAACTTTTGACCCCTTCGGTCAACGGTCAACGGTCAACAGTCAACCTCCGTCAACGTGCACGAATTCCGATGTGATTTGGGACGGGGTGTTACAGAGATACCAGGAAAGTATCGTAATTGTTCTAAGTCCTTAATAGCAAATTCACAACCAAGTCTCTATATAAGCTGCTGAGTAAAATTGTTAATACTGCTAGAAATTATAATATTGTCAACATATATTATAAGGATACTGACAATAGAATTAAACCGATGCATAAATAGGGAAGGGTCAAATTTGTTGCATATAAAACCAAGATGCAGAGAAATTGGGAAAGACAATCGAACCAGGTGTGAGGAGTTTATTTAAGTCCATGGATGGATTTGTGCAAAGACAGACATCATCTAAGTATTAAGCATCAATGGATTTTTCTCCATGTAAAATGTTTCTTTGAGTGTACCATACAAAAATGCATTTTTGACATCAAGTTTATTTAGATGCCAACCTTGTTTTAGAACTAGATCAATGAGTAGCCAAATATTATTTGGTTTCACAACCGGACTGAAGGTGTCAAAAAAATCTTGTCTTAGGATTTGAGTAAACCCTTTGGTGACCAGGTAGGCTTTTTAAACAATCAAGTGAGCCATCGTCCTTGTATTTTAGTTGGTATAGCCATTTTAAGCCAATGACATTGTTGTAAGTTGGGCGTGAAAATAAAAATCATGTATGATTTTTGTGTAATGTATGAAGTTCGTTAGTTATGGCATTGACACAACGAGAGTCCTTAAGAGTAGTTTTTCATGTTTTTGGTCCAATTGGAGAACAGGTGGTCATTAGTACCATGTGTGAAGCATGGTAGTGATCACGATGTAACTTGTTAACCACCTTTGGAGGAGTATTCATTTTTGGTTTTTCCAGTTGTTCAATTGGAATGTGGACAAATAATTGTTTAGTTAAATCATTAGTAATATTAGGTGCAACATTAGTTACCATGAGCAGAAGATTGGATTGCTTATTGCCTATGTGAGAAAAGGATGAGCAATCACTGTTGATGGGTACTAGTTGCCACCTTATATACACTTTCATTCCACCAATGCCCACATGCCAACTTCAATGCCATCCTTTGTTAATCTCCATTTAACCTGGCTAGCGCCATTGAACATCAAATCAATGCATCAAGCTTATGTCCATGAATTTAGAGTCACAATCAACATATTTTTAGTTTCGATTAAAAGTCATAATAGATTTAAATAAAACAAAATGAAGAGTATCAATTAATTCCTCTTATTTTCCTTGGAGACTCCAATGTTTTTGTTTTCCACATTGGCTTAAAGCTTGATAAACTGCAAACTAATGAAAATTTATACCTATTTAAGAGAATTTGATAAATTTATCCATATATGTGTTGGTTGGATGAAAATTTTGTGACAACTAGTGTGAGCAACTAGTGTGGGTGAGTTCCAGCACTGGTAGGCTATCTTACTACTAAAGGCTTTCTGGTAACCACTCCCATATCATCTAGATATGAAATGGTTATAGTTCAAATGAAAAGATAATAATTTTCTCAATAGCCGAGACCTTTTCAGGGTAGTTGGCTTTAGGGTTCAAAAAAATTATAGGTTTAAACATGCTCCAGAAAAAATGATCGTAGGATGGATAAATCCGATGAAAAGCTAGTTGATTCTCATCTCATAGTTTACTAGGAAAGATAAAGACTTATAACCATAACCCTGATGCTATCTGTAGCTTGAGCTAACCAAGTTTTTGCTTGTTGACCGAATGAGAAGGTAGTAAAGGCGTTACAAATTCTTTTAACTGAGAATCACAAATAAATTATTGTCCAAGATCAAATCATATCTATCAAATTCTAGACAAATTTTTCTTACATTAAAGACCCACTAGTTGGCTGTATTGTAGATTATGGACAGTGTAAGTTGTCATTGTTAAGCTAATTTTGGTTATCTATTCTAATGCGAAAAGTTAGCTATTTTCCAAGACCAGACAAGGCAAAACATGTTATGGAATCTATTTTAATCTTTGTATGATGGGTAATGTTGCCTATTTTAATTATGGTAGGTGACTACCATTGCACATGTAATTTATGGAATATATTATTGGAGTAACATGTATTAGATGATAATTGATGATTTTATAAACTAGAATTGCCTATCATTGTAAAATCAAATATTATGTATTTATATATACATTTAAACTTTGAAAAATAGAAAATATGTTTATTTTCTTATCTTTGTTTATGTAATATTAAATTTCTAATCATGACATTAAGTGATATAAATGAAAACTAAGACTTTAATTATATTTTATCTTTTTGTCTTTCATAATTCCATATTCTAAATGCAACACCCCGTTCCAAAGTACGTTGGAATTTTTGCACGTTGATCGAGGTTGACCATTGACCGAGATGGTCAAAATTTTGACTTTTTGTTGTGGATGGAAGTTTGCGTTAATCGAGGCACCATTTCAAAGTACGTATCGTTCCGAATTCGTAGACTAGAAGCATATCGAAATCGCAGCTACCGTTTGAAAGTTATGCTCAAGGCAAGTTGCGGTCCAATCTGTCCAAGGGTGCCCAATTTAACTTTTTATTTATGTGGAATTTTGATTTGAGTCTTGTATGAATGTAAAGTACTCGTCGATATAAGTCTATAGACTAGCGGCACGCCTAATTTGGACATTAGGTTAAAAAGCTATGAACTTGCAAACTTTTTCTGATATAGTATTCTTTTGTATTATTTTTAATTAAATGGTGTTATTGTGAAAAATGTGCGCCACGTGTCAAGCCCTCAGCCTTTCCCGTGAGTGCACAGTGGCACCCACGGGATGACCTTTTATTGGCTCAAACCTGTGTGTGAGCCATGTGACCAGAGAGAGAAAGAGAGAGAGAGAGAGAGAGGGGGAGGAGAGAGAGAAAGAAGCCAACACCCACGGCCACCCTCCATTCACCATCCTCCACCCCTTTCACCCATACATGCACCCGACCACCACCTTGCCCCTTCCATTTCCGACCAGCTCACCAAATCTCCCGACCACCGAACCATCGACTAGCCCAGATCGGGGCATTTTCTAGCAACGGCGTCGAAAACTTCCCTTTTAGATTTCTCCCTGATACGGCCTCTGTTTGCCTCACTGCCAGTCCCATCCATTCGCCCATCCTCTAATCTATATCTCCTCCAAAAATCACGACCAGTGGCCACCGGACAAGCCGCCGACAGAGACGGGTTCTGGTGACCACGGCAATTCGTCGGGAAATCGATTTTTCGGTGAGTTCCCAATTGCACCACCCATCCTTTCCCCCTAGTTTTGACCCCCCTAAACCCAGATCTAAGGTTGGTTTCCTCCAACTCGCGGCGGTTTATGAGATCCGAGGATCCAAAACCCAACACCTTTCCGACGAGATTCTGGCCATCTCGAGTCCGATCGCCGGAAAGTGAGACCAAATTCGTAATCCTCGTTTCACAAGCTTCGGTTTGGTATATTACTCATAAATTTGGGTTGTCGTTTGTGTTCTCTCCCCAGGTACCCATTTGGGAGTTACCCGATTAAAATATTAAAATAATTAGTTTTGTGTATTGTGGATATTTTATGTGCACGTGTGTGTAGTGCAGTTGATCCTGCAGAGGATGTCGATTGATACACGTGCTTGAGGTGAGTGACCCACCTTTAAAACTATTTTAGGGTGATTAATTATATTTATTTTGTGTTAATTTAATATTTAGAAAATATGCTCATGTGGTGGAATTTATTTATAACTGTAGTAAATTGTATTTTATATATATATATATGCCTATTGATGCTAAATAAAAGTTTGGTTTATTAAGAAATTCTTGATTATTATTATTGTGATTTAATTGCATTGATTACGCATGAGCAAGGTGTTTTCATTTAATTAATTGTACTTGGATTTTAATATTATTTTTGGGTATGATTCGATTTTAAATATTTCAAGAAAAATATTAGTTTAAGTTTGGTGCTTTTAAATTATATAATTATGCCCTTGAAATATTATTTGATTGATTTTATGATTTGGGAAAAGTTGTTTGTATATTATTATTGGTGGATTTATGCTGGAGATATTAAAGAAAAAATGTGGGATTGTGAATTTGAAAAATGGTATGATTCTCACGGTGAGTTTTGGAAAAATTATTATTTTTAAAATAATATGGTTATTTGTTTTAGACGCACTCATACAATACTGGTGTTCTGTACTGTGTATGTGGATGAGCGCGCAAGTTATAATGTCTCCCGTGAGTTGCCATCGGACCGAGGGCAGGCAAGTTTGATATTGGCCATAAGCCGCCCCCTCCATGGACGGGTTAACGGTTTAAGCAGCAGTGCTATCGGGATGTCGAAGCAACCGTATGCAAGTTTCTCTCTTTAACCTCCCGCCGGACGGTGCTCGAGACGCTGGGTATCGTAGGTCATCACTGGTATATAATGTGGTGCGTCAAGTATTATTTTTCTGATGTAAATTTCAAATCCTAAAGTTTTAAAATCGTATTTAAATTAAATATATTTAATTTTTTTATCACCTATTTCCAATTAGTATTTTCTAAAATGTATTTATTCATATTTTATGTCACTTATTTTAAAACAATGTTTTTTAAATGCATCTTTCCATATTTTTATTATATAGATTGATTGAATATTTCAAAATGAATTTTATAATATATTTTACCACTTATTTTACATGATTGTTTGTAATTATTTAAATTATTTTTTTGACACTGTTTATTTTAGTTTATTAAATCAAATTTTACGAATTATATATTAATTTCACTTTTATGTTATATTTCTTTAATGCAAGTATTCTAAATTTATTTTATTATATTTTATTCGTATTTTGATTATTTAAATTTTTATCAAATTAATTATTCCTTGATTTTTTTTTGGGGCATAAAAGATTGGGTTTTGCAAAAATGTTTTAAAAAGAGAAACCTTTCCAATGGAGTGAATGGTCAGGGTTTTAAGAGAAAATATTATTTTCAATTAATTATTATTTATTTACTTATTTATTCTTAATTAATCAACTGTACTATGATTATCATTACTATTATAATTGTATAGTAGATAGGGTCACTTACTGAGATGATTAGCATCTCATATTTTTAAATTTGTTCCCCTAGATACAAAGATTGGTAGACATCTGTTCGGAGCGGGCTTGATCTTCAGTGCTGTCGTAGTTCAAGGAGTTCTCTTTCTTTTCATTTATTTCTATTGTAATATTTCTTTCCATCCTTTGTTGTATAACTTTCATACTTAATTGTACCTTATGATGCTCTGTATACTGTATTGGATATATTTTATTAAATACTACATTAGTTCCCTGTTTAATTTATGGAAGTGCTGATTATTGTGGAATTAAATTGTTGAATAAGGCGGTATATATCGAAGTGTGTTTTCAGTGTAGGGAATTTGTGGTAAGTCCAACCTTTAGGGGAAGTTCTGTCAGATTTTCCATTAGAAAGTCCGGTAGGGTTTCCCTGGAATCCGGGCTTGTCTAGGGTTCCAATGAGGTGTCTTGGATGGGTCCTGACACTAGATTTTGAACTTTAAAATAGATATTGCCATGCATCTAATATTTTAAAAGACTTATGAAGATATTATTAGTGATTGACTTTTGCATAATTTATTAGACTTCAATGAAGTTTACAAAATAATAAAAGCTCTTGTAGAATTATATAAACCTTTATAGTATTGTATAAACTTTCATTTTAACAGAGTTTGATGAACATTAGTAGACTTTCATAGACATTGTTCGACTTATATTTTCTAATATATAAATATAGATTTTGTAGGAACAAAATTATATTTCTCATGTCAATAAAAACATTTCTTGAAAGAATAAAATAAAAATCACCCAAAAAAGGACAAGTTGCTTATAAAAAATAGAATTGAAAATTTATAACTTTCATATTGTATTTTTTTTTTTTCCTTTTCCTTTTTGATTTTTTGGCTACAGATTTTGGATATGATTCATAAATGTTTTGCCTAAAATTATATTTTTTCAATATGGGCTCAACTGAAATCCAAAAACTATTTATAAAATGATTGATGAGTTTTTATGGTGTTACAATTTTTTAACTTCTCGTTTTCATATATCTTTTTTATCAGGACCCGTCCAAAATTTCTCACTGGAACCCTAGACAAGCCCTGATTTCAGGGAAACCCTACCGAACCCTCCAATGGAAAATCCAGTAGAACCTCCCCTAAGGGTTGGACTTACCACAAATTTCCTGCACTGAAAACACACTTCTATATACATCCCCTTACTCCTCCCACATTACTACAATTTAATTCCACAAATTTACAGCACTCGAAAATAATAACAGGGACTTAATGCAGTATTTAATAAAATGTGTCCAATACAGTATACAGAGCATTATACAAATAAATATGGAATTAATACCATGTCAGATAAAGAAGCAATACAAGATGAAGAGGAAAAAAAGGGAGGAAATGCTTCTTGGACTTTCGGCAATGAATTGAGACGTCGAGTTCGCCCCCGGACAATTAACGTCGACTAACTTGGATCTAAGGGAACAGAATTTAAAAATATGAAATGCTAATCATCTGAGTGAGTAACCCAATCTAATATACAATTATAGTAGTAATAATAATTATAGTACACTTGATTAATTAAGAATAAATAAATAAATAATTAATAATTAATTGAAAATAATATTTTCTCTCAAAACCCTCACCATTCATTCTGTTGGAAAAGTTTCCCTTTTAAAACATTTTCGCAAAACCCAATATTTTATGCCCCAAAAATCAAGGAATAATTAATTTAATAAAAATTTAAATAATCCAAATTTATAATGAAATAAATTGAAATAAAATAACTTATAACAATTATTAAATAATTAATGCATGTCATAACAATTAATACCGAAATATTAATAAAACTCACACTAAAACAATTCATGAAATAATTAAATAATTAAAATAAATCAATTTATTGAATAATTAAGCAAAAGAAAAATTAAATCAAATTAAAACCTTCATTTGAAATATATAATAAAAAAAAATTAAATATATTCTTAATTTAAATACAATTTCAAAATATTTATTTTGAAATCTATGTTCCGAAAACCACTTGATGCACCCACTATATACCAGTGGCGCCAATAGTACCCAGCGTCCCAAGGTATCGCCAGACAGGAGGTTAAAGAGAGAAACCGGCATACGGTCGCGTGGCGTCCCGGCCATGGAGGGGCGGCCTACCCTCATCAGATAGCAACCACAGGACAACCCCATATCACCTGTGTGCTACTCACACCTACCTACGCACTCATCACATCCACCTACGCGCTAATCATATCCATATATAAAGAATACCAAGACGTGTATGGTGCATCTAAAAATCATAAAATCAATATATTTATTTTCAATCTCAAAATCTCATAAATCTTACCGGGTTTATTCCATCCAATTAAACCCGTAAATTTTTCACAATTTCTTTATAAATCATCGTTATAATCCATCGCACAATTTCCATCAATTTCAAACCCATCAACTTTCAAATGCATCAATTTTCCAATCCATAATATTCAAATGCATAAGCATAAATTTTAAAATAATATCCTTAAATCCTTAAAATTCAAGATAGGAATAATTTCATTAAAATCCCATAAAATTTCCAAAATTCATAAATCCACATAAATGCATTTTTATTGCTTGAAATAAACTCATAATAATTTCAACAATAAATCAATAATGTTAAAAATCATAATTTCTTTAAATATCAAATTTTCATAAAATGATTTTCTATAATTTATCAAAATCAAAATATGATTTAATGCACATATACATTTCAATTTATTCAAATTGTGCCATCAAAATTTCAAATATAATTTTGCTAAATATTTAACACATAATTATTAAATCCAAATATTTAATTATCACAAAATAATATAATTTAACACCCAAAATTAATTTGAAGGTGGGTTACTCACTTCGAGCACGCAATTAACCCAAAATCTTGCATGAGATCAATTCCACGACGCACATGTGCTCCTAGAACAATAATATTGCACAATTCGAATAAATTAATATTTTATTCGCGGTAAATAATATCCGGTACCCAGGGGGTTTGACACAAACGTTAACCAAAATTTGCGAGTAATATACCGAATTGAAACTTATGGAGCGAGGATCGCATTAGGAGCCTTCATTAACTCCAATTCCACCGGTGGTGATTGGAATTTGCCCAGGAAGTATTGGCCGAACTTCACCTCCTCATAACTCGCAAACTACTTCGAATTTAAACAATTGGAGACCATATTTGAACTTAGAAGACCCAAAATAGGGGGAAAAGGGTGGAAGATCGGACTGGGCTGGCCGAAAATGACGAGAATCGTCGGAAAACTCAAACCCATGGCCGCCGACTTCACGGGCCCGATATGGGCGCGTCCGGCAGCTTTTGGCCGGGAAAATTGGAGGTTGGCGTCGTCGGGGAATGGGCTCCTTCCCTGGTTGGCACGTGTGGCCGTCCGGTGACCGGAATTTGAGAATCGGCAAGGACTCGAGAGGAGGAAAAGGAAAGGAAAAGAAAGAAGGAGAAAGAAAAAGAAAAAGAAAGGTTCCAGGGGGGGGGGGCGCTAGGGCTATTATTCCCATGTGGGGGAAGGAAAAAAACAGAAAAGAAAAGAAAAGAAAATAAAAGAAAATAATTAAATAATATTATTGTATAGAATAATAATAAAATAATATGGTATTTAATCATGGTTGACATGTGGCATCTCACTGTTGTGACACATGGCAACCTTTATTAAGTCACACGTGGCACAATGTTTACATATTTAAAAATAATATTAAAATAATACTATATTTAAAAAATTTTACAGGTCCATAACTTTCAAACCACATGTCCAAATCGGACGTACCGCTAGTCTGTGAACTCATATCGATGAGTACTTCACAACCATGCATAAGTCAAAGCTTAACTTTTGCATGAACAAAAAGTCAACTCCGGCACCCCTTGGACAGTTTGGACCTCAATTGGTTTTGTTCATAACTTTCAAACCATAGCTCCATTTTCAATGTGCTACTAGTCTATGGACTCGTGACAATGTGTAATTTTTAATGGTACCTCGGTCAATGTGAAATTCCATTAGGAACAAAAAGTCAACATTTGACCCCTTCTCGGTCAACGACGGTCAAACCCGGTTAACCTTGGTCAAATTTTTAAAATTTCCGATGTACTTTGGAATGGGGTGTTACATTTTTAATTGCAAACATAAATGTTTCAATATGGTTTTTAAACCTGATAATCAAAAAGTTACGTCATTGAAGCCTATATATGTATATACATTTTAATTATTTTCAAATTTATTTTATATGTCGGGACGTTAAACTATATTGGATTAGAATGAACTATTTTTCTCTAAAATTATTTACATTATTAATTCAATTTTATTTTCAATTCTTTAAAAAATTGTTATTTTAGGTGCTATTCCTGAACCCTCAACATAACATCAAAAATATTAATATATTAATGAAACTATACAGTATTTATAAAAACAAAAGAAACATGTGAAACCTAAATGAAATAATAAAATGATTGTTGTATGTAGGATGTGAATCGATTATTTATTTTTATTTTTATTTTTGTATTATTCCACTTTATTTATAAATTAATAATCTATTAATTTTTTTTAAAAGTTTTTTTAATTGCAAAGGAATAGGGAATGACCCGTGGGTCCCATGACAGTAATAGAACTTTCCCGATTGGAAGTGAGAGAAGCAGGAAAAATGGCTTGCGGGACTAACTTAGTTAGATTACTTCAAAGGTTTTGGAATAAATGGGTGGAGTATTTTTTTTAAATAAATATTTTCATTTTTGGTTTAAAAATCAATAAATGTTTGAATTAAAAAGTCATAAAATATCATTGGTATTTTAAATACTACATTATTTTTATAAACTTTTAAAAAATTTTAATTGAATATCCTAAAAGTTTTATAGATTTTTTTTAATAAAAAAATATTTTAAAATTTATATTGAATATTTTCATTTTTTATAAAGTCTTTTAAGAATTTATAAAATACATTGAAACTTTTAAAATTTAAAAAAGTATAAAATGTATTTGAAAATTCACACTACTGTTTCCAACATTCTCGATAGCAAGTTCCCTTCAAATTTAATATCATCATTTGAGGGTCGTGAAAACTAATTATATGTGGGACCGAGCAGAGATAAGGCTTTAAGTCTTCGTAGACCATTGCCATGGCAAAAACTTTAACATAGTTTACCCAAAAAAATAAAAATAAAAAAATAAATAAAAGAAATAAAAAGCCTAAGTCCTTGTTATTTAATAATGGCGGTGGACCACATTCCAGACCCTCCAATAAAAGTCGTATTGCCCCATTATAAGTAGAGCTTTGGAAATACACAAGAGCGTACGCTTACAAAAACCGAATCGGAATTCACAAAAATTTTCTCACTTGTAATCTCTGGTACAAAAAAATGAAGGGGAATTAACAATATAAACTGACTGCAATAAATTTTGCTAATGATCCTCTCATATTCATGTCTGTTTGATACACATGTAAACATATACGGTCCACGTAATATAATATATATTTGGATAATTAATTAAACAGTAATCAATTAACGGCTTAGGTTTTATTATATCTCTTATAGTAGAGTTTTATTGTCATCCATTCTTTCTTTATGGTGGAGAATTATAAAAATTGATACTTGATAAAGGTCCTATCTTAATCTATATATTGTCTGTGGTTCCCATCAAAATCACACGTTATTTTCTAAATAGGAATATGTTAGAAACTTTATCAAAATATCTAGTGTTATTTTGCATTAGAGCAGGAGCTTAACTGATTCTAAAGTATGTTTTCGAACCTCCATCACCAAAGCTCTATTTAGTCTAACCTAAATCTGAGATTACATTTCAGAGGTATAAATTCTACGTACTATGGTGGTTATCCAATGATGAAAAATTGAAAGGCTGGCTATGACTGCTGTTCTTCATGGGATAGTACCTCATGCGAAGCCAATGACTGATCATAAATCATAGTTTGAACTATGTTACTTTTCTCATATCAACTGAGAGTTTTTCATACATTTATTGCTGCAGAGTATCAGCATGTTATAATTGGAAGAAATGAAATGGGCTAAAGACAGTGCAATGCATAAAATTTTAGTCTACCAAATGTGCAATTTTGTTATGTGTTAGAAAGAGAGAGAGAGAGAGGAGAAAAAAAAATTAAAAATGCAACTTCACAAAGACTTTGAAGCACAAATTTTACAGTCAATTTAATGTTTCAGTTGGGTCCTTCTAATATTTGTGTTTGTCTAGTAATTCATTTTTTTCTTTTTCCTTAGCCTTGTTGATAGGGATCTATGAAAAGGACCGCTATAGCTTTCAAATGCTAAAGTCACCAAATAGTTTACCGAATAGATTTAGTCTTGTTGATAGATCAAGATTTGACATGGACTTTTGAATGTTACAGACATCCCTTTTTCTAACACATACGAGAAGCTGGACTATCTACGTTACAATGTTACATAAACATTTGGAAGTCACTGGGAAAAGTAAGAGAGAAGTGATTGATACTCTTCTTTTTTAGAAGATTATAATGCGAGAATTCCTATTTATTATTAAGTTTATAGAGCATTAATTTGGTGAAGGAAACAAGAGAAAGTAATGGTATTAGTGGTGCTGGTGGTTGGCTTGTAGAGGAACTGAGCAGAGAATGTGATAGGAACAAAAAATATTAGAAGATTATCAGGAAAAATGGGATTTCATTGATCTCCATTTTAACAGATCATAATGATCAATTTCAGAAAAGCAAACTAATTGAAAGAGGAAGTATGACAATAATCAGTTGGGTGTTTGAAATTACATATGTACTTGTGTTTGTCTATCTAATGCTATATATATGTTAGGGTGTGCGATCACAATCCTATATTGGCTGGAAACCTTCAAAGATGTATAAGAGGTTTGGGTTACTTCATTTATTGGATAAGAGGTGTCAAATGTAGGACCTAGATATAATTAAGTTATAGACTATATATGAATTAGTCCAAGATATGATTTTTATTAATTGATCGAAAATATGATTTTTAATGTTTGTAATCAATTTTATTGTCAATGTCAAAAAGATATAGACTATATTAAATAGTCAATGTTTATAATCAATTCTATAGTCAATGTCAAAAAGTTACAGACTATATTAATTAGTCCTTTTTGATCTGTCATTCTTAATTGATGGAAAATATATTTTTTGATGTTTGTGATCAATTTGAAAGTCAATGTCAAAAGTTATAGACTATAGTAATTAGGCCATTCGATATGGTATTCTTAATTGATGGAAAATATGATTTTTGATGTTTGTAATCAATTTTATTGTCAATGTCAACAAGTGATAGACCATATTAAATAGTCAATGTTTATAATCAATTCTATAGTCAATGTCAAAAAATTACAGACTATATTAATAAGTCCCTTTTGTAACACTCTGTCTCTAAGTATACCGGAAATTTATCAAATTTGATTGAGGTTGACTGGGTTTGACCGTTGTTGACCAAGAAAGGGTCAAATGTTGACTTTTTGCTCCCGATAGAATTTCACGTGACCGAAGTACTACTGCAAGTATGCATTGTCACAAGTTCATAGACTGGTAGCACGCCTAGTTTGGACATTTCGTTAAAAAGATATGCACCTACAAAGTTTTTCAAATATAGTATTATTTTAATATTATTTTTAAAAGTATGAATAATTGTGCCACATGTCACCAAGTGGGATGCACCATGTGTAATATTTTAGAAGTGACACATGTCAGCAATAAGAAAATACTATATTATATTATTTTGTCTTTATTTTATATATTATTATTTTATTATTTTAATATTTATTTATTTGTTCTTTTTCTTTTTGTCTTTTTCCTTCCTTTCCTTCACTTTCCCCACGTGGGAAAAACACTTTTCTTTTCTTTTCTTTTCCTTTCTTTCCCTTCTCATTCTTCTTCTCCGAGCCCGACAAACACCAGCACAACACACACAGTGACTTCTCTCTCTCTCTCTCTCTCTCTTTTGACTCTCTCCCCCTCTCTTTTTGACCGATCATTTTGGCTAGGTTTCAATGGCTGGAAGGCAACACGCGCCGGTGGGCTTGAGAGCCCATGGTCAGGCGACGTCGGCGGCCAATTTTTAGGCCATTTGGCTGGCAAAAGTGCTGGGATCGGCCGTCGAAAACTAGCGACCGGTGGTTCTCAGACTGACCCCTTTTTCAACAATTTCCGACCGTGAAACCGGTCCTTCCCCTAGATTTCAATCCCCTGGTTCTGAAAATAACCTCCATTTGCCCAAATTCCGAGCTGTTTGTGGGATAGAAGGAGAGGAAATTCGACCGAAACCTTCCATCCACTTTCCGGCCACCTCCGATCGAGTTGAGCCTAACGGAGGTTGGTAATGTGATCCTCATCCCCTTAGCTTTCTGTTGATATCTTACTTGTGAATTTTGGATACCGTTTGTATTAGCCCCCCTGGGTACCAGGTATTATTTATCCGAATAAAATATTAATTTATTTGATCCTGTGTAATATTGTTGTTCTAGGAGCACATGTGAGCCGTAGAATTGATCATATGGAGGATCTTGGTTGGATTGCATGCTCGAGATGAGTGACCCACTTTCAAAATTATTTTCGGGTGTTAAATTATATTTATTTTGTGATAATTAAATGTTTGGATTCAATATCTATGTGTTAAATATTTAGGAAAATTATATTTGAAATTTAGATGGCACAAGTTGAATAAATTGAAATGTATATGTGCATTAAAGCATAGTTTTATTTTGATAAATTGAAGAAATATTTATTTTAAATTATTGATAATTTCATTAATGGATTTATTATATTTTTGAAATGTATATTTATGAGAATTTTGATTATTGTGGATTTTATGAGGTTTAAATGACATATTTGATTCAAACTGGTTTTTGAATATTTGAGAAAGAAATATTGATTTAATTTATTATGTTTCAAAAATATTTATGCCATTGGAAAATTTGAATATTTAAATTGATGGAATTGAGAGTTGATGGATTTGAAATTGATGGAATTTGTGCGATGAATTTATGACGATGATTTATAAAGGAAATGTGGAAAATTTAAGGGTTTAATTGGATGGAATAAATCCGATAGTATTTATGAGATTTTGAGATTTGAAAATAAATATATTGGTTTTATGATTTTTAGATGCACCATACACGTACTGGTGTTCTTTATACATGGATATGATTAGCGTGCAGGTGGATGTTGTGAGTGCGCAGGTGGGTGTGAGTAGCGCACAGGTGATTATGGAGTTGTCCTGTGATTGCCATTGGATGAGGGTAGGCTGCCCTTCCATGGCCGGGACGCTTGTTTGCAGCGGTGCGGTGGGACGCCATGCAACCGTATGCCGGTTTTTTTCTTTAACCTCCTGTCTGGCGGTGCTTGCAACGCTGGGTACCATTGGCGCCACTAGTATATAGTGGGTGCATCAAATTGTTTTGATGACATGATTTTAAATTAAATGTATTTATTATTTATTTAAATTTAAAGCTTTACACAAATTTTATGAAATTGTTATCGTGATTTTATTACCTATTCTTGTTAATGTTTTAAAAGTTATTGCCTTGATTTTATCATTTAAATCGATTTGGTATTTTAAGATAAATTCTATTATATTTTTATCATTTGTTTTATATAGATGTTTAAATTGATTTAAAATGTTTCTTTGATTATTTCATTAATTTAAATAAATTTTATAATTTATATATTGGGTTTATTTTTGTTTTTATGCCAAATTTCTTTAATACAAGTTTATTTATGACTTTATTTATCTTATCTAGTGATGTCTTATTCTATATTTCCATTATAATTTTGGATCCTTAAATTCTTGTATTTTATTTAAAATTTATTTGACTAATTATTTCTTGATTTTTGGGGCATAAAATGTTGGGTTTTGCAAAAATGTTTTAAAAAGGAAACTTTTCCAACTCAGTGAATCATGAGGGTTTTGAGGGAAAATATTATTTTTAACTACCTATTATTTATTTACTTATTTCTTATTAATCAATTAACTAAGTTATTTAGCCTTTTATTATTATTATTATTGTATAGTAGATTGGGTTACTCACTGAGATGATTAGCATCTCATATTTTTAAATTCCATTCTCTTAGGCACAGGTTAGTCGACGTTGATCATCCGGGGGCGAGCTCGACATCTTGATTCGTTGTCAAAGACCAAAAGGCTTTTCCTTTCATTTCTATCTTGTATTAAATTTCATATTCAATTGTACTAATAACGCTTTGTATACTGTTTGGACATTTATTTATTTAACTATGCACTGGTTCCCTATTAATTTTTGAAGTGCTGAAATTTATGGTAATATTTTGTAGTAAAGTGGGAGGAATAAGGTGGTGCATTTAGAAGTGTGTTTTCAATGCAGGGAAATTGTGGTAAGTCCAACCCTTAGAGGAGGTTCTGCTGAATTTTCTATTGGAAGGTCTAGTAGGGTTTTCTTGGGATCAGGGCTTGTCTAGGGTTTTGGTGAGGAATTTTGGACGGGTCCTGACACTTTGATACGTTATTCTTAATTGATGGAAAATATGCTACTTGATGTTTGTGATCAATTTGATAGTCAATGTTAAAAAGTTATAGACTATATTAATTAGTCCATTTGATATGGTATTTTTAATTGATGGAAAATATGATTTTTGATGTTCGTAAGTCAATGTCAAAAAGTTATAGACTATATTAATTAATCCCTTCGCTACGTTATTCTTAGTTGATGGAAAATATACTGTTTGATGTTTGTAATCAATTTGTTAGTCAATACAATTTTTTTTTTCGCTCCAATGTATATGGCAGGATAAATACATAGAATTTTTATAGTCCATTTAATATTTCAGTCTGGTCATATATAATTTGTGTAGTCTTTGTGTTTGTATCGTAATTCATTTTTTCTTTTCTTTTTGTTTGTCTTGTTGATAGGGATCTACGAGGAGTACAGTTACACAGCTTTGCAATGCTCGCGATACCATGACCAATTTGGTGACACCAAATAGTTTGTAAATAAAATTTATAAAATTATTCTATATCTTAGAAATCCAAACACATTACCTATACTTCAAAAGCCATGCATCGAGACGACTAATCTAATGAAATTCATATTTATTTTTATTTTGTCATATTCTTTTTCATCCACAGCCCATTCCTTTGGCTAGGGGGTCAGAATGCGTCCCAACAATATTTGGGTTATATATATAATCTTTTGGCAAGGTGGTCATAGTGTGTCGCACCAGTATTTTGGTTATACATATATATGAATATGGCTCTACAATAATTTATAAAGTCACTATGTTTCAGAGATATAGCACATGTAGAAGAACCCAGCACTAGCAATTTACCAGTAGGTTCCACCATATTAATAAAGAATTATCATTGTAGGCTATGTGGAACGATGTATGCATATTATCTGTACATGAGTTTGGTTCAGCAATAAAAATACAAAATACTAGTATGGATTCTTAAAATAGTACCCTAATTCTTCAATTGTCAGCATAAAATATAGTAATGCTTTGTATCTGTATTGCTTGATGTGGATTGAAACCTCTCTGCTTCTGGGCTTAAAAGACTAGTTTCCCCATATGCATTTCTAATTGTTATGTTCCTTCACACATAACTAATTGAAAATTTTGGTAGGCCAAAAATTTTCATTATTGCATTGCCTTTATCCTGCAGCAATAAATATATGGCAAACTCCATTTGACATATATGAAAAGGCCGAAAAAAGTTCAAACTGAGATTTATCACTCATTAGCTTTTTTAGGACATGACAACATTGCAGTTTAAGCTTGAAATATCTATATATAGTCACAAAACAAAATCAGAGTGTCTCTATTTTAAGAAGCAAGAGAAGATTGATTATCCACCTTTATGTAACAGCTTAGACCACCCACATGAAATATTATTCTCTTTGGGCCTGAAGAATTGTGAAGTCCCATATCGGTTGGAAAGGGGAACGAAGCATGCCATATAAGTAGGTGTGGATACCTTTTCCGTACGACACGTTTTGACAAAACCTTGAGGGCTGGGTTGTAAGAGAATTTCCCAGGCCCAAAGAGGACAATATCGGACGCGGGTGGTCTAGGTTGTTATAGATGGTATCAAACCCAGTACCCGAATCAATGTGCCAGCTAGGACGCTGGGGCCTAAGGTGGGAGGATTGTGAAGTCCCACATCGGTTGAAAGGGGAACAAAACATGCCATATAAGTGGATGTGGATATCTTTCCCGTACGACCCGTTTTGACAAAACCTTGAGGGCTGGGTTTTAAGAGGATTCCCCAGGCCTAAAGAGGACAATATCAGACGTGGGTGGTTTGGGCTGTTACAAGAATCCTCTTACAACCCACCCCTCAAGGTTTGAAAAGGCCTCTCAAGGGAAAGGTATCCATACCCTATTTTAAGAAGCTGGAGAAGATTGATTATCCACCTTTATGTAACAGCCCATACCACCAGCATGAGATATTGTCCTCTTTGAGCCTTGGGAATCCTCTTACAAGCCAGCCCTGAAGGTTTTAAAAGGCCTCTCAAGGAAAAGGTATCCACACCCACTTATAATGAGTGTTTTGTTCCCCTTTCCAATCGATGTGGGACTTCACAATCCTCCCCCTTTGGGGCCCAGTGTCTTCGCTGGCACATCAATCCGGGTACTAGCTCTTTGGGCCTGAAGAATCCTCTTACAACCCAGTCCTCAAGGTTTTAGAAGGCCTCTCAAGGGAAAGGTATGCACACCCACTTATAAGGAGTGTTTCATTCCCTTTTCCAACTGATGTGGGACTTCACAATCCTCCCCCTTTGGGATTCAGCGTCCTAGCTGGCACATCGATTCGGGTACTGGCTTTGATACCATCTGTCAGCAGCCCAGATCACCTGCATGAGATATTGTCTTTTTTGGGCATAGGAAATCCTCTTATAACCCAGCCCTCAAGGTTTGAAAAGGCCTCTCAAGGGAAAGGTATCCGTACCCTGTTTTAAGAAGCAGGAGAAGATTGATTATCCACCTTTATGTAACAGCCAATACCACCCGCATGAGATATTGTCCTGTTTGAGCCTTGGGAATCCTTTTACAAGCCAGCCCTGAAGGTTTTAAAAGGCCTCTCAAGGAAAAGGTATCCACACCCACTTATAAGGAGCGTTTTGTTCCCCTTTCCAATCGATGTGGGACTTCACAATCCTCCCCCCTTGGGGTCTAGCATCTTCGCTGGCACATCGATCCGGGTACTAGCTCTTTGGGCCTGGAGAATCCTCTTACAATCCAGTCCTCAAGGTTTTAGAAGGCCTCTCAAGGGAAAGGTATCCACACCCACTTATAAGGAGTGTTTCGTTCCCTTTTCCAACTGATGTGGGACTTCACAATCCTCCCCCTTTGGGATTAGCGTCCTCGCTGGCACATCAATTCGGGTACTGGCTTTGATACCATCTGTCAGCAGCCCAGATCACCTGCATGAGATATTGTCTTTTTTGGGCATAGGAAATCCTCTTATAACCTAGCTCTCAAGGTTTTAAAAGGCCTCTCAAGGAAAAGGTATCTACACCCACTTATATGGAGTGTTTCGTTTCCCTTTCCAACCAATGTGGGACTTCATATTTATGCATATGTACAATACAAGTAGAGCTCCATGTTCAATATCTTAGAAAGCCAACCTTCATGGATGTTTGGCTGCATGTTTTCAAAATGGTTTCCTCTTCTAGTGTCTATCGAGCAAAAAAATTAATATTCAATTGTATATATATTACTAACACACACTCCAAGTAAATAATTAAGCAAATTTAAGTGGAATAAAATAAAATACAAAAACTAAAAACCAATTATGTTACCAAATGACGTCTTATTTATTTATTTTTATTGCTATTGGAACTTTGAAAGGTCTTGTTGTGGTTCACCAACAAAATTAAATAACAAGACTTGTGTATGGTATATGGTTTTATTTTGAGCTTAGAATGATTAAGATTTCTTAGAGATAATAGAATTAACAATATATACAAAAGTATATGACATGACATATTTTGAACTTACCTAGCTTTCAAAGCACTGTGAAAACCCAGCACTTAGCAATTTCCCTCTTGTAATGTATTGCCTTTAGACTAAAGTTCTCTGACAATGCATAGCCTTTAACTCATTTTCTTTCTTCCAATCATGAAAGAAAATACTCTGCCGCAATAACTATATGCAAAACTTCAGGGTAAAAAAATATTGCAGGACTCAAAGCTTGAAAATGTGTTGCATAGTCATAAAACCAAAACCGAGCGGCTCTGTTTTAAGAAGTATAAAAAGATGATTATATGTAGCTGTACGAGAAGAGTTTGAAGTTCAGCATGTTAGCAAGCCAACCTTGACAGATAGTTAATTTACTGCAGCAATAAATACATGAAGGATATCAACTTTCAATTATTAACAACCACAAAAAAAAATAATAATAATAATTACTTCCCATATTTAAGTAATAAATTGATCGAGGGTAAATTGCATCCAATTTTCTTCCCGTTTACATCTCTTTTGCATATATATCTTTTACGTTTGAAAAGTCATCAAAACAAATATTCAAAATAATTGCATATTTGTTTTGCTATTACTTTTTATAAATGCTTAGAATGGTAATTATATTTTAGAGATGACAGAATTATTTTCCATTAGACTTTGAAAAAATCTACATTGGCAACCTTAACAAATCTTGCATTAGCCTCTTTCATTTTGCAACTATTAGTAGACTAAGGACTTGAAGTCTAATAATATGTGTTGGGTTATATTTGAAATAATTTGAGGAGTGGTTGAATATATTTGGACGCAATCGGATAAATTGAATAAAAAGAGGCATAACATCAGAGAATTGAAGCCAAGGCAAAGGAAATATATGCTTTACCGTGCACTGGGATACATCACAATCTAATAAGAGACTATGCCTATTTATAGTCATCTGGTGACGGTAATTTGTAAGGAGGGTTATTAAGATCTCTTCCACATGAAGTACCCAATCAAAATAGTTTCTCCTAATTGAAGCTGCTGGCTATCAGTGAAACATTACAAATTATGTATTTTTTAACAATATGTACAAAAGTATGTGACATGACTTGTTTCGAGCTTTCCTAGCTTTCAAAGCATTGTGAAAAACCAGTACTTAGCAATTTCCTTCCTATAGTATACTGCCATTAGACTAAAGTTCTCAAGCAATGCACTGCCTTTAGCTCATTTTCTTTCTTCCATTCATGACAGCAAATACTCTGCCTCAATAACTATACACAAAACTTCATTTGATATGAAATACACACGTTGTCACTCTGTTTTGGTTTGTGACTGGTACATTTAAATTTAAATGAATAGAACACTTATAATAAAATAGTGGCATTTCTTTTTTGTCTTTTATTTTTCTTATTTTAGGAAAGTATTTTTTTCTGGTATGTCTAGAATTTTTAAATCCCAAGAATTGACTAAATATGCAAGGACTGAATGTTCAAAACTAAAGTAAAATCAAAACGCTTGCCCAGCTTCTACTCAATGAGCTAACAAAGTGAGGTTCATCTTATGCTCTGTTATTGGTATGTCAAAGGGCATGATACATAAAAAAAAAAAAAAAAGGTTCAGAAGATAAAGCAGTTTCAGTAATGATATACCTAAATCGTCCAAATGGTCTGACCTTCAAAGATGTCCAACCAGGCATGTACCTCTATTGTCTTCTTCAAATTTATTAACTTAAAGGCCATAAAGAGGTTCTCCAATTCAATCGGTACTGATTAGTTATCAAAATTCTCAACATAAAGAAAACAAAAATGTGTAACTTTTATCAGATGCATGAGGGTCAAGAAATCCACATATTGTCAGTAATATGACTGGAAAACTATATGCCTGATTCATCATCAAAATATATGCTACTCTCAACTCACATTTGGAATTCGAACTTTAGAAGATCATATAAATGTCCTTATAATAATGCATATGAGAAGCATGCTTTCTAATTCATAACAGTTCAGCAATCATAAAAAAATATAATAAAATAACATAGAAAATAAAAAAGATATGCAAATTATAATGTCTCCTTTTTATATACATAAATACACAGTTTTTCACTCGGATATTCTGTCTGGAGTTTGATCGGGAAACACACCTATTCATATTGGCAAATGTGTTTTCCTAAATGAGAGAAAAATCTTACATACATTATATATATATATATATGTATATATGGGCATTTTCTTTTCCATATTCAAATTATAACAAGTCTAGGTGCTAAGAATATTGCTTTAGTAAGATGACAATTTAGACTCTTCATAATTGAATAAATTCAAACTGAATAGAAGAGCAGTGGAATATCTCTGAATCTTCTAAAAGTCAGTGAAAATAAAAAGGAAGAGTAGTGATGGATGTATTATAATCGTAATCGAGTAACATGACTAAAAAAGCAGAGGATTGTTATATCAACAACTCCAACTACAATTATGGGAAGGGAACTAATTTCAGCCAATCCTCGCCTTTTGCCTTAGACATCTCCATATTAAGAAAAGATAATACCAAATATGTATTTATAAGTACAAAAAGGACGGCCTTACAATATGCACGAAATATTTTCTTCATTACAATAGGCACAAAATAGCATAATAAACTCATGAATAATAATAATTAAAATCCACATACATATTTATTTATATTAATTATTCAATTTTTGGGCGGCCTTGCTGCCAGATAAGTCTGAGCTGCAGTAAGCAAGATGATAGAAATGGCACCACATAATGCAAGAAAAGTCCAAGGGCTTCTAAAATAGGTGTGGAGACATTCTGCCATCCATTTCTTGACCTTGTTATTGCAATGCTTTTGAATTCCAAGCTTACCTTCAGCATAAGTATGAGGTTTTGGGACTAAATTGCTTGCTATGTCGTTAAATAGATCTGCTACATCTTGGTCGGTTCCCAAGCAATTGATGATGACGTTCTGGGATCTTAGGATCATCACATCATCAGCATTATCAATAAGTGAGTCCATGAAGCACGTCTAAGAGGTAACACCCTGCTTGTCCTCCAGGTTTGTAGCGCTTGATTTGAAAGCCAACATGTTGAGCAGCAGGGATTTGGTGGAGGCATCTATGCGTATTGGAGGAAGTGTGAGCACTCCCCTGATGAACAGTTGAGATTCAAACTTGACATCGCTAAAACTACCTGTTTTGTTTGGTCTGAACCAAATTCCCATATAATTGAGCACCCTAATTGAATGATAAGAGTACCAATGACTGGTAGCACTTGGGTGGCTCTTCTTTTGGGGCTGGACCAGATTCCCATATAGTGGGGCACCTTGTCTAGAAGAGCTAAGGGTATCATATCCTGCACCTGACGATGTTGAGAGGGGAAGGTAGCACTTTTTTTCAGAAATCTTGTCCTCATCATGTCGAGAAGATGAAGAGGATTTTCAAATTCTTGTTCTGCAGGAGGAAGTTTTCCACAGATAGTGATCAAATTTTTAAATATATCTTTCCTATTACATAATTCATATTCTTCATGGCCCTCCATGAATGCCTCGAGAACAATGTAAGGGAGTTGATTCTCTAACAAGAACAAGTCTCGCTTGACATTAGCTATCTCATTATTATTCATCCCTATATCATAATGCTCTTTTACCCCCAATGACCAAATGACTAGAATGAAGCAACCGTCAAGAAACATCATTATTGTGAATTGCTTATCAGTTCAATAAAGCAATTCTTCCCTTTGATAGAATTCTGTTTTGAATCTCTCATCAGTCAAATAATATTCTTCCATATTATAAAATTCTCTTACTTCTCCGGCAAAGGATTCATCTCTCTTGTATAAATCAACAATCCAATCAATATTTTTACAATATTGCCTTGCCAGTTTAATCTTGAGTTCCTTAAGTTGTAGGTCCCTCCAAGCCTAATAAGGACCAATGGAAACCACACTAGGATTAAATCAATCTTCAGCCTTTTTTAGACTACGAAGCATCATTGGAACCGCTGATATTTTAAGCCCTTCTGGTTGTTTGTTGCTTTTTCGAGTTAATGATTCATCTTCTTCGAGTGAGTGACGAAGCATAAGAGGGAGATTAGGAGTTCCTTGATTGTTGTTTCCGATAGGTGCTGGTCCTTCATTTTTCTCTGGAACCTTTGGTATCTTGAGCGGCTTTTCTTGTATTTCTTGGTTGCTTCTTGGAGTTGATGATTCGTCAACAAGATCCTCATAATGAGGTCCGACAGTGTTTTCGATGTTGATTGCTACTGCTTCAGATTGCTCCTTCATTTTTGATGCAGAAAGAAGTCCTCTCATGGTATACCTTGATGTGAATTATATATATATATATATATATATAATTGATTTGAAAACTCACTCTAAAAAATAAAAAAATAAAAATGAAGAAGACGACCAGCTCTCTGTTTTTTATGCTTGAAGAAGACCATTCCTTTTTAATCTGATGTAATCTTCCTTCCTTTTAAAAGCACCATTTTCTTCAAGTGTAACAAAGCCTTTTTTAGATACCAACTTTGCTAAACGACACCACTTCAACCAGGTTCATTAACTGATGTTTTATCTTTTCAAACTGAAGCTTTTTTGTTTTGTTTTCACTTTTCTGTTTTGTAGAGTCTTTGCATTATTAGTTTGTTTCCCTGTTGATTTGTTTTCTTTTTAGCTTTTCCAATAAGAGTGGTAAACAAAGACTTAAAAGCCTTATTACTGGGTCATTACAGTGAAAGGAAATACTAATAAACTTAAAAAGAAAGGTGCATATCATAGATGATCATAGTGCTCCACTGCCAACTTTCCACCAAATTTTCACAACTAACATTATTCAAAAGTCATCGTTTTTACTATTAGAGCATTAGCTATCTAATAATTAGTCTTTGCATTAGTCATTGTTTACATTTTTTTCTTTTTTTCCTACTTTTGATTTTCACATAATTTATTTAGCACTTAAGGAAAATCTCCTATTTTCAATTTTAACTTAGTTTATTTAGCGCTAAAGAAAAATCCTTTTCAGTAACAAAATGTTAAGATCTCCTTATAAAGAATCTTATTATGAGATAAGGGCCAGTTTTATATACCAAAGTACTTGAAAATGATTTTTGACAAATACCATTTTGGCCATTGAATAAATAGATCCAAATGGTGTATAAATTTTGGTCATAACTACTCAAAACTTCTCAATGTTTATCATTCTTGGATGCTGTCCATTGAAAGGCCAAGACGATTTGTCAAAAAGTTAACTATCCAATGTCTAGGGGTTCAGTTGTTAGTTGAGCTCACTACCAAGACCGGTCTGAGGATTATAATGTTTTATTATCATTTTTTTTTTTTGAAGATAGAATCATAATGTATTATTATATATATAATTCACAAATTGGTGAGTGAAAATTGAAGTGGTTCCTAGCATGATCTGCACTACACTTATTTTTCCATAGTAAATTAACAAGTGACTTACACACCTACTTTGATCTAAATATAAATCTTATCATTAGATAGCCCTAGCCCGCACGATTTTAAAAGGCCTCTTAGTGATTAGGAGTCCCACCCCTTCAACTGCCAGTCCCACTGGCTTGGACCTCCCAGGCCCAATCGAAGGCCTCTCAGTGATTAGGAGTCCCACCCTTTCAACTGCCAGTCCCACTGGCCTAGACCTTCCAGGACCAACCGAGATATTGTCCGCTTTGGCTCACCACCTCACCGCTTTGTTTCCTCACAGGAAGGCCTCTCAAAGGAAAGGTATCCACATCCTCTTATAAGGCATACTTCGTTCTCCTTTCCAACCGTTGTGGGATCTCATATATACATATATTTATATATTTGTCTGAGTAACAAAATTAACAAAATGTTTTTTGTTCATTAATTTGACAGTGTATCTAATTCAAGTTCTGTTTCAACTCAATGTCATGAATAAGAACAGATCATCACTCTCTCTTTTGTTGGTGAATCAAATATTGCTTCATTTGTGTCAAAATGGAAACATAACAGGAAGCTGAATTATGATGCTTTAGTGATTAACGCATTTAACAAACTTAACGGACTGGCATAATTAATATTAAAGTCATTGGTCAGCTATTCAACAAATAACTTAATTGAATGCTGATCTGGAAGCTGATTTGGAGGTTTCTTCCACTTGTCTATTGTCTATAAGAGCCTCCTATGCTATCACTCCAAAATGATAGGATTTGAAAAAGAAAGCCATAGCTCTTGAGCCCAATTTTTTGTGCCAACATGATTCAGTAGTCGCATGCACCAAAAGCTCTATACTACCTAGCCTGACACAATTACGTGCTCTTTTAATACCTTTGACACAATTACGTGCTCTTTTAATAGCTTTTACACGCAGAAGCTAACTCTGCGCAAGGTACTAATCTACAGCATGTGGCAGTCACACTTATTTTAAGATTCCTACTCAAACTTAAGTATAGCTAACCAAAACTCAAGGGGTTGATACATGAAAATTGTATAAGAATTTCAATTTCATATCATACTCATCATGTTTAACTATAAGAAGATGATAAACTTCATTGAGCAATTTGTTCATTATAATTGAATAAGGGGGAAAAAAAATAAACCACCGTAACACCCCATTCCAAACTACATTGGAGTTCTTGCACATTGACCGAGGTTGACCATTAACCGAGTGGGTTAAAAAGATGACTTTTTGTTTCGGGTGAACTTTCTAGTTGACCGTGGTACCGTAGCGAAGTACATGATGCCCTGAGTTCGTAGACTAGTAGCACATCCAAATTGGAGTTACCATTTAAAAGTTATGGCCAAAATAAATCGAGATCCGAACTGTCCAAAGGTGCCGGAAGTTGACTTTTTATGGTTGTAGAATTTTGTTTTGACTTTTGTATGGTTGTAAAGTACTCGTTGATATGAGTTCATAGACTAGCGGCGTGCTTAAATTGGACATCTGGTTAAAAAGATATGGACTCGCAAAATTATTCGTATACCGTATTATTTTATATTATTTTATTAGTGTGTAAAATTGGATGCCACGTGTCAAGCCCTCAACCAGTCCTATAAGTGCACAGTGACACCCACGGGATGGCTTCTTATTGGCTCAACCTGCATGGGAGCCGTGTGAAGAGAGGGGGGAGGAGAGAGAGAGAGAGAGCTAGAAAGAGAAGCCCAATCGGCCACCGCTGATTTGCCATTTTTCGGCCACCCTTTCCATACACGTGCCACCTCACCTTGAAGCCTACTAGAAAACCGGCTGCCCAGCCAAAAATCATGGTCAACGGACCGCCGACACGCCCGGATCGAGACTTTTTCAGCGGCGGTGCCGATTTCTTGAAACCTAGATTTCTCCCTATTCCGGCCTCCGTTTGCCTCACCGCTGGTGCCATTGAGTCACCCATTCCCCGATCTACCTTCCTACCAAAAATCACAGCCAGTGGCCACTGGATGCGCCGCCAGCGGTGGCAGATTCCGGTGACCATGGCACCTCATATGGAAATCAACTTTCCGGCGAGTTTTCAATTGCAACGCCCATCCTTTCCCACTAATTCTGACCCTCTGAACCCAAATTCGGTGTCCACTTTCCTCAATTCTTAATGGATTGTTAGAATCGAAGGCCTAAAATATGAGACTTTTTCGACGAGATTCCAACCACCTTGGGTCCGATCTCCGGGAAGTACGGCTAGATTCGTAATCCCCATTTCACAAGCTTCGATTCGGTATATTACTCGTAAATTTTGGTTGTCGTTTGTGTTCGGTCCCCGGGTACCCATTTGGGAGTTACCCGATTAAAATATTAAAATAATTAGTTTTGCGTATTGTGGATATTTTAGGTGCACGTGTGGGTAGTGGAGTTGATTCTGCAGAGGATCTCGATTGATACACGTGCTTAAGGTGAGTGACCCACCTTCAAAACTATTTTGGGTTGATAAATTTCATATATTTTATGTTGAATATGTGTTTGGAAATTATATTCATGCATTAATTATTTATAAATTATATTTGGGATTTTGATGCCACAATTGAATAAAATTATAGTATATTTATGCATTAAAGTATAATTTGATTTTGGTAAATCATGGGAATTTTATTTTATGAAATTGTTGATTTAATTTTATTTAAATTGTGGTTGAAATAAATTGTGAAATTATTTATGTTTAATAAGAATGTATTATCCATTGATGAAGTGTGAGATCCAATTATATTTGAATTTTGAAGGATTGAAGTAATAATTATTTTTAATTATTGTTACATTTATGGATGGATTTGAAATTGATGGAAAGTATGCGATGGATTTATGACAATGAATTATAAAGGAATTGTGGAAAAATTTATGGGTTTAATTGAATGGAATAAACCCGGTGGAATTTTTTTGGGATTTGAAACTATATGGATTTTAGAATTTTTATGATGCACCACACATGTATCGGTGTTCTGTATATGTGGATATGATTAGTGCGCACATGGATATGATTAGCGCGCAGGTGGGTGTGAGTAGCACGCAGGTGATTTATGGGTTGTCCTGTGGTTGCCATCGGACCGAGGGTCGGCAAGTTGATATCTGCTGTAGCCACTCCCCGCCATGGCCAGGACGGCTGTTTGCAGCGGTGCGGTGGGATGCCATGCTTCCGTATGCAGGTTTCTCTTTTTAACCTCCTGTCTGGCGGTATCTCGGGACGCTGGGTACCGTTGGCGCCACTGGTATATAGTGTGTGCATCAAATGGTTTTCACGACCTGATTTTTAATAAAATGTATTTAACAGTGTTTCATTAATTATTTAAATTTAAAGGTTACGCAATTTTTTTTTATAAAAATGCTTTTATGAAATTATTATTCAAATTGTTTTGGTATTTGAAATCCATTCTAATGTATTATATCTTCCTTCATTTTATTATATTCTTAACATTTATTTTAAATGCGTGTTTTATTTTGATTAAATTATTCTTTTATTTAATTGTTCAATTAATTGAGTTATTCTAATTATTTGATTATTTTCTGAATTGTTTAAATATGACTATCATGGATATCTTTGTATTATCTATTCATGATATGTTATTATTCTTTTAGGATTGTTACACAAGTCATATTCATTTCTATTATTATTCTCATTCTAATTTTGGATTTGTAATTTATTGTGTTTTATTTGTAAATTATTGGTTAATTATTTTTCTGAATCTTGGGCATAAAACATCGAGTTTTGTGAAAACGTTTTAAAAAGGGAACATTTCCAACTGAGTGACCGTGAGGTTTTGAGAGAAAAATTATTTTCAACCATTATTACTAAACCATTCACGTATTTATTTATTTAATAATTACTTATTCATTTGCTTACTGCTAAATTACTTGATTATTAGTAGTTAGTAGATTGGGTCACTCACTGAGATGATTAGCATCTCATGTTTTCAAATTTCATTCCCTTAGACTCAAGTGGTAGACATTATTCGATCAGGGCGAGCTCGACAGTTTGATCGCTTCCGAAACTTCGAGAAGTCTTCTTTCCTTCGTTTCTTATTATGTAATTTTCTTTCTACTTTGTTGTAAAACTTTCGTACTTAATTGTATCTTATGATGCTCTGTATACCATGGGATATATTTTCTTAATTATTACATTAGTTCCCTGTCATTTATTTGAAGTGCTGAAATTTGTGGTAATATTTTGTAGTAAAGTGGGAGGAATAAGGGGTGTATATTCAGTGCAAGTAAATTTTGGTAAGTCCAACCCTTAGGGGAAGTTCTGCTGGATTTTTCATTGGAGGGTCCGGTTGGGTTTCCCTGAAATCAGGACTTGTCTAGAGTTCCAGTGAGAAATTTTAGACGGGTCCTGACACCCACCGTTTTAATTCCATCACATATAAAAACTAGTTTCCAGGACGAGTTAATTCTCAATTGTATCAAATCATGATACGAACTTTAGTCATGTCTAAAACACATACAATTTGAATTAGAACATAATTTCTTCAAATATATATATATATATTAAATACCTAACAAAAAATTAATTCTTGAAAAATTACAATTTACACAATTAGAGTATAACACTCCAGTAGCAGAGTAATGCTGGAAGTGGACGATCACTCTACTATAATTACTTTATTGGCAGTAGAGTAGTACTCAGAGTTATAGTAGCACAGTAGATTTATACTACATTATAATAGAATTAGTCTACTAGGATAGAGTGTAACTATATTAGAATAGCAGATTAATACCACATTACAATAGAATTACTTACTAGGGTAGAGTATAACTATACTTATACTCTGGTACTTATACTCTGGTACAAAATTTTTGAAACAGCAATAAGAAAACTCCTTTTTCAGTATCCAAACCTTATTTTAAAAAAAAATTATTTATTCTGATAGTGATTTATAACACCTTCAATTCCTTTAAATGCAATTGTTAGACTCTTTTAAAACTCTAAAATTAAAACTTACATTAAAAATTTATTAAAAGTCAAAATGATTATAATATTGATACTTGAACAATCATATAAGCAAGTCCTACCCAAGAATAATTTAGTAACAAACAAATCTCACAAAATATATTTATTTCTACCAAAAATGAAATAAATTATTTTTTTTATCATTTACAATAATTTTCCCTTTTTACTTTGGTTTCTCATATCCTTGATTAGACTTAGCAACGTGTTGCATATATTGTTTTCGTATTGTGTGTGCTAATTCCTTTACCTAAATTCCACCCCTTAAGTTTTCTATTGAAAATATAAATTTAAACTCATTCATTAAATTATTGTATAACTCATTTACAACCTATTAATTTATTAAGCTCAATTATAAAAATTTAATTTATTAAATGAAGTAAAATATTATATTAAAATATTGAAATAATAATAATTAAATAAAAATTATACTTAATTAATGGTTAATAGTAAAAAAATAAGAAAATAATTATATTTTTTAAATTTTGATATTAAATAAATGAATTAGAATACTATATATAAGAAAATAATATTGAATATTATCAACAAATATAATAAAATATTTAATAAATATAAATTTATATTACAAAAATACCATTCTTAACGTGTTATTATTGAATTTCACCATTATCAACCTATGAATTATTGTGTCTTATCATGTTGGCACTATTACGTAACCAACACTATTAAGAAAAAACTAAATACTGATAATGTCGTGTGGATCCGTTCATGTAGAATTTTTATAGGTCTATCAATGACTTTTCAATCGTAAGTATAAATAGTTTATCAATTAAACTACGTCACTTAAAAAATGAAAGAATATGAAATTATACTCTATCTGTCTTGAACTATGAAAAGTAAAAATGAAAATATATTTTGCTTATGAAAACCTTGCAAAATCAATGATCAATATATGGGAAGTTTCAATCAAAAAATAGGAAATTGATTGCCTAGAAGAAGAAAGGATGTGGAAAATTTTGAAAAATAAGGAATAGATGCGTTTAAATTATTCTCTACAAAGAAGTGCACATTAGTATATTTATAATGGAAAAAAGTTAAATATCTTTATTTTTAAAATTAGGGTTATATTTCATTAAAGACCTAAATTATAAGCTATTGGTTCAAATTTTATCAGATGCATCACGGCCAAGAAATCCATGCATTATCACTAATATGACTCACTGATGGACTGCGTACCTGATTAATATTCAAAGTATATGTTACTCACGGTTCAAATTTGGAGGGTCTTGTTGTGGTCCACCACCATAATTAAATACAAGATTTATGTATGATATTCGGTCCTTTTTTTATTTTTCTTTTTCTTTTTGTAAGGTCTTTATATTATTAATGATTTTATCTAGAAAATTGTTTTCTTCTTAATCTTTGGGATAGGGATGGCCTACGAACAGGGAGAAAAGAGAAATCACCATATATTAGGAAGGAAAGAAACCGGGCCTTTCATGAGCTATAAAATTCTAAACAATTATTTAACACAAGACCTTCTCGGTCTTCAGTGCTTCAGTAGCATGTTAAACCCTCATTAATTCTAAAAATGATAGCTAACAGGAAGAGGATCAAACAATGCATAATATATGAAGCCAATACATATTTCAACAAATACTATATTTTCTCTTTTGAATGGGATATTGATTTTCAAGGTGGACTGGCTATTTTACAAATCAACAACTATATACATGAAGGATATCAACTTTCAATTCTTAAAAACCACAAAGAAAAAAGAAATTTTCAATTATTTCCCATATTAACTAATAAATTGATCGAGATACATTACATTATATTTTTCTTACATTTACATTTCTTTTGCATATATGTACCAAAAAATAAAAAAAAAAAAATTCTTTTGCATATAGATCTTCTACTTTTGAAAAGTCATCGAGACAAATATTAATTCCATATTTGCTTTATTGTTACATCATTTGATCAATATTTAGAATGGTCATTATAGCCAAGGCAAAGGAAATATATGATTTACTATGCACTGGGGTACATTTCAATCTAATAAGAGATTTATCAACCAAGGGATACGTTATTTATCTCTCCATTTCTAATGGAGCTTACGAGTGAGAAAATATATATTTATTCCAGCTGGGTCTTTGTAAATACGTCTTTGTGTTTTTGTGGTGCTATTTATTAGTGGACAACAATACTCTATTTATTTGTGGAAAACAATACTCTTCCAAAACATGGTTAGCTTTTATAGTTTCCATTTATTATTATTATTATTTTTATTTATTGATTTCTGTAATTTGCTTTTGTCAAATGTTAATTAATCATAGTCATTGTTTTTTTTTTTTTTTTGGGTAAAGAAAAAAAATTTATTGATTAAGCAACAATCTTATATAAACCATCCTCTACCAAAGAAACAAGACATTCTAGACCTGATTCCATCCAAGAATTAAAACCAGAGAAAGAAAGAGCCTTTCCACGTATAGAATGAGCTAACGAATCACTTTCTAATTCAATCTAAAAAAATCCAGATGGATAACTAAAAAACAAACCTTATTAAATAGCTAAGAGCTCAGCCGACGATGAAGAAAAGTTATTGGAATAATTCAATGTTGCAGTAGCCCTTAGAAATCCAGCATTTACTATCAAGTTGTAAACTTAAACAACTATAAACTTGAAGGGAGGAAAAATTCTCAACAAAAATGGAAGCAAAAGGTTTTATCAGATGCAACAGGGGCAAGAAATCCATAAATGGTCAGTAATATGACTAGAGAACTATGTACCTGATTCATCTTCAAAGTATATATGTATATATATATATATGTTACTCTCTGCTCAAATTTGGAACTTAAAACTTTTGAAGATCATATAAATGTTCTTATAATAATGGGTATGAGAAGCATGCTTTCCAATATTGAAACAGTTCCAACAATCATAAAATAAGAAATGCAAAGATGATAGTGTAGACATTGGGTAGTGCTTGTAAGATCCATAAAACATTGGGTACTACTTATGATGTGATTCTGCCCGCACCCACACATCTATCCATGTCTCGGAGGATATCCATACCTCGGAGGGCAACCATATCTAGGATACCTCGAAGGGCATCCATACGTCGGAGCACATCCATACCTCGGGGAGCATTTTTACCTCGGACCACATCAGTCCATCCATGTCTCGGACAACACCAGTTCCTTTGGACATCAACAGCACATTTATACCTCAGACAACTTTCCACCTTGGCTATCAACTATATCGGACATCTGATCTCGGACTTCGGACATCGGAAGTAATTTAGCTCGGCCAGACACAACTTAGCTCGGATAGACATCAGTTAGCTCGGCCAGACACAAGTTAGCTCAGACAGACATCGGTTAGCTCGGATAGGCCATAAGTTAGCTCGGACATCAGGCAGACATAAGTTAGCTCGGTTGAAAACATAATTCAGCCTAGATGTCAAAGTCAACTCGTTACCTAGTTTGCGATTGACTTTATTTCTTTTTGGGTTTTTATTTATTTATTTTCTGGACAAATAACTTTAGGAAGGTTTTTATTTTATTGTAAATTAATTAATTTCTAATTTAATATAAAGGAATTAATTAATCAAACTTAGATTAGGAAAGGAAGTATAGTAGTGGCCAACTAGGTTTTTTTTTATGTGTGTGGTCGGTTTTTCCTAGGATTTTTAGGGTTTATTTTGTTTCTTTCAAAGCCTATTTAAAGGCTTATTTTTCAATAAGAATACAACTTTGATTTGATTGAGAAAATACTTGTGAGATTAGTTATCTCTTTGTTCTTTGAGAACACCTAAAATACCATTAGAGAATTGGTTGTTTTAGCTTGACTTATCAATAGGTTTACCATCCCCTATTGTGGCGTCTACATTATACCAAGGTTTCTAACCACAAGTTGGTTAGGAGTTGAGGTCAATTCCATTAGAACTTGAACTTAATTAAGATCCGGGCTAATATAATATGGGTTTAGGAGCAGGTCGTCCTAGGTTCGTATCAGCTTATAAGATCGCTTACAAGGTACTGCTTATAAGATTGCTTACAAAGATGACAGTTTGGACTCTTCACTGTCATAATTGACTAGGAAGGCTAAACGAATAACGTCAAACTCAAACGAAGAGCAGAGGAATATCTCTGAAACATCAAAAAGTCAATTTCATTAATCTAAAAAAGTATAAAAGGTTTCAGAAAACCTGAAATGGTATCAAGAAAATTCTGCTTCTTTAAGAAGAAGAAGATGTTTCATATGTGAAGCTTAGAGAAAATAAAAGGGCATCAATTTGAATAATTGTTTATGAGAAAAATAAACTAACTATTATTTAATAAACTAGGAAAAACAGAACTTAAATGGGACGCCATTAGTGACTAGTTGTAAGTTGTAAACTGCATTGTTTTCAAGCTATGGCCTCCTTATTTTATTTCTTCGCTGCATCAATAATTCAGGCCAACACAAAAGTAAAATTGTCAAATTTTCATCAAGTAAGAAAATTTATTCAAATTCAAAATTTTGCTAAAAATAGATTATATATTAAATAAGTTTGATAAAGATTTTCACAGCTTTAGCCCTTATTTTATGTTAATGTCGGTCGTGAAATGAAATTAAAATTAACAAGAAGTTCAGAACTGTATATATTATCACTTACTTTAGGCATGAGAATCCAAGTGCAACTATTTCTCATGTTTGTCTTCTTGGTGGGATCACACCAAAAATCTTGAACACCAAATATGGCCTTTTGAGGTGATGACATATCCAACCATGAAATCAATTATGAGTCCACATCCATATCCTATTGCAACAGCTTTCCAAACAAAACCGGATAATATTGAATCAGACGATTCCTCGGTACTAGAAGGTGGTAAGACAGTTTGACACTTTTTTGACATTGGAAGGGCACATAATCCCCAATTTCTCGCAAATGATGAATTTGAAAACATCCCAATTTGTCCTGCTTGTGGTATTGAACCCTTAGTTGATTTACAGACAAGTTCAAATATTCAAGAAACTTGAGACTAGTTAATGGCTGAGGGATTTAAAGAAAAAAAGCTTATTTTTAGAGAGATCTAAGGATTCAAGCTCAATCAGATTCCCTAAACATGGAGGAATGTGCCATTAACTTTTTTTGAATTTGAAATTGAAAACAATAAAAATAAGTAATTAACTACAATTTTTTAATGGCATTTTTAATTCTTGTTTAAACTAAGTTGGCATAGAAAAGATTATTTTAGTAATTTAAAAAACAATTATATAATGGAATTGAAAAGTTGTCGAACTGAGAACTGCCGCAATATCTGGAAACAAAAACTTTTAAAAGTTTAAAAATAATAAAAGATAAATATTTTAAACTAGAAAGAATAAGCAAAAATAATATCAATGAAATAATCTAACATCGTCCTAGCCAAAAATTTTAAAAAAATTAAAAAAAAAAAGAAAAAGAAAACCAAAAAGATATTCAATATTTAATCCGACGAACTGATTAGAAAAATGGAATTTTAAAACAATCGATATTCGACTTGCTCTTTTGGTGGACAGGCTAATCTCGTGCCATGTTTGGGCTGTTTGCCATAAACTAATCACAGCCGGTGATTATTACCAAAAAAGTCGCTCGCTCGCCCGGAAGCAAGCAAGCACTCAATTGTAGTAGCACATTGGAATCCAAGCCAGAATTGAAACAGAGACGAAAGAATCAAAGGAAAAAGAAGAAGAAGGAGATCGATTTTGCTTTAATTATTAACGGTGAAGTTGTAAATGCGATCTACAATCTATAATTTACATTTTGAAATGATTAATTTTTGTTGAAAACTAATGGAGACCAACCGTTCACATTAATGATCATCATCAACTTTACTTTGATGTTATGATTAGTTGCATGACCCACAGAACAAAAACATCTTACCGATAAAGCTAAGTTACACCCCTTGAATTTGTGGTGATTTATGATTTGTGTCCTAATTTTGCATTTGTCATCCATACTATACATTTTACAAATATGTGCATCTATGTCCTCTGAATTTATGTGCTGATTATGTAACACCCCGTCCCGAATCGCACCGGAATCCGTGCACGTTGACCGAGATTGATCGTTGATCGTTGACCGAAGGGGTCAAAAGTTGACTTTTTGACTCGATGGGAATTTCAAGTTGACCATGGTACCGTGGCGAAGTGCACGATGCCCCGAGTTCGTAGACTGGTAGCACGTCGAAAACGGAGCTACGGTTTGAAAGTTATGGACGAAACAAGTTGCAGTCCAAACTGTCCAGGGGGTGTCGGAGTTGACTTTTTGTTTATGGGGAATTGAGCTTTGACTCGTGTGTGGTTGTGAAGTGCTCGTCGATACGAGTTCACAGACTAGCGGCACGTTCAAAACGGACATCCGGTTAAATAGTTATGGACGTTTGAAGTTTACCGGATACCGTATTATTTTAATGTTTTTGGGTCGGTGAACAGTGAAATGCCACGTGTCAGCTTCTGATTGGTCCACGTGGTATGAACAGTGTCACACAAGGGTTTTTATTTGGTAAAACTCTCGGGGAAGAGAGAGAAAGAGAGAGAGGAGAGAGAAAGAGAGAGAGAGAGTCGTCGGCCGCCAGTAATTTTCAAACTTTCCGGCCGAGTTACTGTACACGCGCCGGCCAGCAAGCTTCCTCTCCTCATTTTCGGCATAACCTCCAAATTTCACGGCGAACGGCCGCCGGACGCGCCCGGATCGGAGCTCCGAAGTTCGGCGGCGAGTTTTTCCCCTCCACCGCCGGCCACCGCGAATCGACCCTGTTCCGGCTGATCTACAGTACGCGCGCCGTACACCCATCATCCTCTCCTCAAGTCTGGCCAACCCACCAAAAATCACGGCCATCGGACCACCGACGCGCCGGGATCGGAGCGTTTTCCGGCGAGGGGTCGGAAATCTTCAAATGGTGATTTCTCCGCCGTCCGACCTCCATTTTGCTCACCGTCGGTCCCGTTGGATTGCTCTCCTCAAGATCTACAGGTCTGCAAAATTTCACGACCAACGGCCACCGCACGCACCGCCGCCGGCGACGGTTGCCGGTGACCGCGGCGGCTCGCCGGAAAATACTGTTCCGGCGAGTACCCGAAATTCCGGCCAGCTCCAGTCCGCAGTGTTCGACCTCCTGAACCCGAATCCGACATCCGTTTCCACCAATTCACGACGGTTTGGGAGAATTGCAGAGCCGAAACCCGAAAAGCTTCCCGGCGAAATTCCGACCCCGTCGGGTACGATCCTTGGAAATTGAGACCGAATCTGTGATCAGCATCAATTGAGCTTCGATTCGGTATATAACTCGTAAATTCTAGGTATCGTTTGTGTTTTGACCCCCCGGGTACCGGGTATTATTTACCCGAATAAAATATTAATTTATTTGACTGTCTGTGAATTTTGTTCTAGGAGCACCGGTGAGTCGTAGAATTGATCCCGTAGTGGATCATGGGTTAATTGCGTGCTCCAGGTGAGTGACCCACCTTCAAATTAATTTTGGGAATTTATTTGGTGAATATATTATGTGCGATTTAAATATTTGGAATTTAATTTCTATGTGCCAAATATTTATTGGATTTATTGTGGAATTATTTATGAATTTATTGGATTTAAGAAAATGTGCATTCTACAAATTTATGCCATGTGAAATTATTTTATGGTTTTGAGGATTTTGAAATTGGTGTGGTTTTAATGGTAAATTGGGCACGATTTGACTTTCAAATATTTCAAGGAAAATATTTGGTTATGTTGGTGATTTCAATTTTTATAAAATATGCCCATGGAATATTATGAGATTTGATTATTATATTTCGAGAATTATTTATGCTATTGAGAAAATGTGGATATTTGAATTGGTGGATTTGAAAATCATGGAATTTATGGTGTTGATTATAAAGAAATTACGGAGAATTTCCGGGTTCAAGCGGATGGACTATGCCCGCTATGCTTATGAAAAATGTGAAATTTGTTATATAATTTAAACATGTGGATTTTATGATTTTTGGATGCACCGTGCACGTACTGGTGTTCTGTTTATATGTGATATGGTTAGTGTGCACACGGTTGTGATTAGCGCGCAGGTGGGTGTGATTAGCGCGCAGGTGATGTGATTAGCGCGCAGGTGGGTGTGAGTAGCGCGCGGTTGATATGATAAGGTTGTCCTGTGGTTGCCATCGGATGAGGGTAGGCCACCCCCTTTGGCCGGGACACCTGGTTAGCAGCGGCGCAGTGGGACGCCACGCGACCGTATGCCGGTTTCTCTCTATAACCTCCTGTCTGGCGGTACCTTGGGACGCTGGGTACTGTTGGCGCCACTGGTATATAGTGGGTGCATCAAATGATTTTCAGAACTGTGTTTTAAAAATAAAATGTTTGGAAACTGTATTGGAATTAAAAATATAATTATTACTGTTTCTGGTATTTATTTGATGTCTTGGTTTTTGGGGAATATGAATAAAGGGTTTTGTGAAAATGTTTTAAAAGGGGAACCTTTCCAACTGAGAGAATTGTAAGGGTTTTGAGAGAAAATATTATTTCCAAATAATTATTATTTATATACCTATTGCCGTGGTATTATATTGTTTAGTAGTAGGGTCGCTCACTGAGATGATTAGCATCTCACACTCTTAAATTTCGTTCCTCTAGGTACCAGGTTGTCGGCGTTCATCCAGAGCGGACTTGATCTTCCTCGCTGTTTTAGTTCGGCAGTACCCGTTTATTCTTTTATTGCAGTTGTACTATTTCTTTCACTCTTGTTGTATTTATTATGCACTGGATTACTGTATTTATTTTTGAAGTGCTGCAATTTGTGGAACCAATTTGTAGTTTGTGGGAGGAATAAGGAGATGTTTTTAGAAGTGTGTTTTCAGTGCAGGTAAATTTGTGGTAAGTAAATCCCTTAGGGGAGGTGCTGCCGGATTTTCCTTTCGAAGGTTCGGTGGTATTTCCCTGGGATCAGGGCTGTCTAGGGTTCCGGGGAAGGAATTCTGGACGGGTCCTGACAGATTAATTTACAATTTGCATCTTGAACTATATTGAAATGCGCACTTATATATGCTCTCTAATTTTTGCAAAAATTCACACCTATGCCCTCATATAAGGACTTTAGCTGCAAAGTTTTTAATAGTTTGTGAATTGTAGATGACAAATAAGCTTATGAGGCAAATTGCAAAGTAGTACAAAATTATGGTACATAGATACAGAGCCGTAAAACTAATTATAGTTAAAACCAATTCAAAAGAAATTCAGAATTATATATTTTCAGCAAAAGAAAAAAAAAATCAAAGTATAAAATTGAAAAAGAAAAAGAAAATATTTAATTATTTATTTTTATGTTAAGAATACAACGTGGAGAGTGGCAACAAAAAGCCCCCTATAGGTCAATTAAGAATATATATATATATATTTATTTATAAAAAGTTTTAGTTGACATTAATATTAAAACCTATAAATTCTAGAAATTGAATGAAATTTGGGGGTTGGTTCTCTTTCTCAACTACTAGCTCGTTTCCCCGCAGGCCAAGTAGTCAAACCAAGCAGTCAACCTTCTGTCTAAAATTACTTCATTAATTCCTGGCAAAATTTTCAGGTGCATATAATAATATATTGAAAAGTAAAGGAAAAAAGAATAGAAACAGGTCCAGCAAAGACAAGGGCGAAAAAATCTATTGTGCTCCGGGAAGCACTAAAAATGAACTTGACAATGGTCTAAGGATTTATGCAAAAATAAATTCTGTTACAAAGTGTAAAAGAAAATTTTTAAATTAAAGCATGTTGTGGATTTAAGCTATAAGCTTTTTATATGATGTAAATTTAAAAATAGAAATAAATAAATTTGGTGTCATAAATATTATATGGTTTATTCAGTTATTCTAATAATTTATTATGTCCTGTAAAATAAAAAAATTTTTTTTTAGCTAAATTCATTAGTTTGTAAACAAAGAAATTATTTTACAGTATAGACTTCATTAATTATAGTTTGTCAAATGTTCACCGAATGTGAAAGACCTATGGGAGTCATCCCCTGGAAAACAAGAGGAATTGATTGATTTTTTTAAATTGTTTTATTTAAATCTCAATTGATTGATTTTCTTCTTTTGTTTTATTTAAATCTCTTATATTTTTAATTAATGAAAATAAAAAGGTACGTATATGAGAAAGTAAATGCATAGCATTTTCTCAATTAAATTACCATGCCAACCCCCCGAAGGCAGAAACATACAGAAGGAATCTCCATCAATTTTAAGCATATGGTCCACACTGCTAACTTTTTTTATTTTTTATTTTTTAAGGACCACTACAACTAATTAATTAATAACAATTATACATCTATGATGTAATATATACGTACACGTATATAAATTTTTGAATTTATATATACATTCATTTTTTTAGCTCCAATATGTATGGTGGGATAAATAGATAGAATTTTTATAGTCCATTTAACATTTCAGTCGGGTCATAATTTGTGTAGTCTTTGTGTTTGTATAGTAATTCATTTTTTTCTTTTCTTTTTGTTTGTCTTGTTGATAGGGATCTACGGGGAGTGCAGTTACATAGCTTTGAAATGCTCGCTATACCATCACCAATTTGGTGACACCAAATGGTTTGTAAATAAAATTTACAAAATTATTCTATATCTTTGAAATCCAAACACATTACTTATACTTCAAAAGCCATGCATCGAGACGACTAATCAAATGATATTCATATTTTTTTTTTTTTTTTTGTCATATTCTTTCTCATCCACAGCCCAACCCTTTGGCTATGGGGTCAGAATGTGTCCCGACAATATTTGGATTATATATATAATCTTTTGGCAAGGTGGTCATAGTGTCCCACCAATATTTTGGTTATACATATACATACATATATATATATATATGAATGAATTTGGCTCTAGAATAATTTATAAAGTCACTATGTTTCAGAGACATAGCACATGTAGAAGAACCCAGCACTAGCAATTTACCGGTAGCTTCCAGCATATTAATGAAGAATTATCATAGTAGGCTATGTGGAACGATGTCTATATATTATCTGTACATGAGTTTGGTTCACCAATAAAATACAAAATACTACTATGGATTCTGAAAATGGTACCCTAATTCTTCAATTGTCACCATAAAATATAGTAATGCTTTGTATCTGTATTGCTTGGTGTGGATTGAAACCTCTCTACTTAAAAGACTAGTTTCCCCAGATGCATTTCTAGTTGTTATGTTCTTTAACACATAACTAATTGAATATTTGGTAGGCCAAAATTTTTCATTATTGCATTGCCTTTATCCCATTGGCTTTCTTCCAATCACGCAGCTGATACTCTGCAGCAATAAATATATGGCAAACTTCATTTGATATATATATATATATATATGAAAAGGAGGAAAAAATTCAAACTGAGATTTATCATTCATTAGCTTCTTTAGGAGGTGACAATATTGCAGTCTAAGCTTGAAATATCCATATATAGTCACAAAACCAAAACAGAGTGTCTCTGTTTTAAGAAGCAGGAGAAGATTGATTATTCACCTTTATGCACATGTACTATACAAGTAGAGCTCCAAGTGCAATATCTTAACAAGCCAACCTTCATGGATGATTAATTTTCCTTTGGCATCTTTGCAATTATTCAATATACAGTCCTCTTGATCTCTTGGCCTGTTTGGCTGCTTGTTTTCAAAACGGTTTCCTCGTCTAATGTCTATCAAGCAAAAAAATTAATATTCAATTGTATTAGTGTAAAGAAATATTGAATGAAAAGGATAATTGTATCAAAATAGTGCACTTTTTTTGGATTTAAAGTAAGTATTTATGCGTGTATATCTAGAATTTTCACTATGTTCTTTAACTATGCAAGGACTGAATGTTCTTTCCCAATTCCCAAAGCTAAGCCATACTAAAATCAATGCTTGACCAGCTACTCTATGAGCTAACAAAATGAGGTTTATCATATGCTCTGTTATTGGTATGTCAAAATGCATATATACTGTATTAATTTACAAACAGAAACAAAATGAAAGCCGTATGGATACCAATATACCTTGATAGTCCTAACTGTATGACCTTCAAAGATGTCCAACCAGCATGAAGGTCTATTTTCTTCAAATTTGTTAAGTTGATGGTCATAAACAGAGCTTCTCCAATTCAATCCATACTGATTTTCCAAATTCTTAAGAAAAAGGGAAGCAAAAGACACAATTTTTTCCGATGCATCAGAGGCAAGAAATCCATGCATTATCAATAGCACGACTGATGAACTATGCACCTGATTCATCTTCAAAGTATATGTTACTCTCAACTCATATTCAGAACACGAACTTTTGAAGATCATATAGATGTCCTTATAATAATGCACATGAGAAGCTTGCTTGTCAGGATTCGTCCAGAATTCCTTCCCCGGAACCCTAGACAAGCCCTGATCCCAGGGAAACCCTACCGGACCCCCAATGGAAAATCCGGCAGAGCCTCCCCTAAAGGATTTACTTACCACAAATCACCTGCACTGAAAACACACTTCAAAAATTCATCCCCTTATTCCTCCCGCAAACTACAAATTGGTTCCACAAATTTCAGCACTTCTCAAAAACAACAACAGTCCAGTGCATAAATAAAACAGAAGTATCCCAATAGTATACAGAGCTTTAAGAAGTGCTAAACAACAGAAATACAACAAGGCTGAAAGAAATAATACACTGAAATGAAAGAGTACAGAAATATTTCTCGAAACACAACAGCAGCGGAAAACTTGGTTCGCTCCGGAAGAACGTCTACCACCACTTGCACCTAAGAGAACAAAATTTAAGAGTGTGAGATGCTAATCATCTCCGTGAGTGACCCTAACTACTGAACACTTATAATAATAAAATAATATTAATAGCAATTAAGGAATAGAACAAATACCAACAATTAATAAATAAATAAATAAATAACAACAACTGTTGGAAAATAATAATTTCCCTCAAAACTCTCACCAATCGCTCCGTTTGAAATGTTCCCTTTTTAAAACCTTTTCGCAAAACCCAATGTACATACCTCCCAAAAACCAAGGGATTAAACCATTTGATAACCAATAAATAAATAAAAACATACCCAATATATAATTAAAAATATAATAAATTATAGTAAATAATTTTGAACACCTTTGGGGTTTAAACCATTATTTGCAATTTACACCGACGCACCACACCATATACCGGTGATGCCCTCCGATACCGAGCGTCCCGAGCACCGACTGGCGGGGGGTTAAAGAGAGAAACCTGCAACGGTCACTTCGGCGTCCCGACAGTACCACTGCTAAAACCATCAACCCGGCCAAGGAGGGGGGCGGCTGTGGCCAATAACAAACTTGCCTGCCCACGGTCCAATGGCAACTCACGGGTGAAGTAATAACCGCACGCTAAACCACATAATAACCGCGTGCTACCACGTGTCCGTACACCATACACCAGAACACCAATACTGTATGAGTGCGTCTAAAAATAAACATTATTAACCAACCGTACCGTTTTTCCAAAAACCACCGTGGGAAATACATTAAATTCTCACACTTACCATCCCACATATTTTTACTCAATAACCCGGTACGAAACATTGATAACCAACAAACCACAATTTTCTCGAAGTACGAGATGCAACCATAAAAATACCGCGGGCATAATTTATAAAATTTAAACAAATATTTTCATAAAATATTTAACCCAACTATGCCCGAAAAATTAATACTGAAACCACGTACAAATACTACCAAAATATACCTTGCTCATGCATAATAAATTAAACCACAATATAATTCATAAATAAATCACACCACATGAGCATAATTTAAATACCAATTTAAATACCAATTAAATACAATTAATTACCCAAAATAATTTTTGAAGGTGGGTCACTCACCTTGAGCACGCAAATCAACTAAGATCCTCCTCGGGATCAACTCCACCACTCGTACGCGCACCTAAACAACCACAGTGCACAAATCAAAAATATTAATATTTTATTCGGGTAATTCCCAAATGGGTACCCGGGGAGCGAACACCAAACGATATCTAAGGGTTACTAGTTATATACCGAATCGAAGCTCGCGTGATGAGGATCACGGATTCGGTCTTACTTTCCGGTGATTGGACCCGACGGGGTCAGAATCTCGCCGAAAAGCTTTTCGGATTTCGGCTCCGCAATTCTCCCAAACCGTCGCGAATTGGCAGAAACGAATGCCGGATTCAGGTTCAGGAGGTCGAACACAGCGGACTGGAGCCGGCCGGAAATTCGGGTACTCGCCGGAACAGTACTTTCCGGCGAGCCGCCGCGGTCACCGGCAACCATCACCGGCGGCGACGCGTGCGGTGGCCGTTGGTCATGAAATTTTGCAGATTTGTAGATCGTGAGGAGAGCAATCCAACGGGACCGGTCTACGAACTCGATGTGCTACCAGTCTACCGGTCATGAAAAGTCAAAGCTCCATTTTCGACGTGCTACCAGTCTACGAACTCGTGCCAACGTGTACTTCGCCACGGTACCCTGGTCAACTCGAAATTCCAACTGGAACAAAAAGTCAACTTTTGACCCCTTCGGTCAACGGTCAACGGTCAACATGCACGGATTCCGGTGCGATTTGGGATGGGGTGTTACATTGCTTGCCAATATTGAAACAGTTTAACAAGCATTGTAAAAGAAATTCAAATTATAATATCTTAAAACACTAAGATATTGCTTATAGGATTGCTTACTAAGATGACGGTTTAGACTCTTCAAAGTCATAAACATCAAACTCAATAGAAGAGCATAGGAAGACCTCTGAAACTTCTAAGACTTAATTTTGTTAATACAAAAAAGCATATACGCTTTCAGAAAACCAGAAATTGCAGCAAGAAAAGTAAACTTCTTTGAGAAGAAGACTTTTGTTATGGGAAGCTTAGAGAAAATAAAATGCATCGTTTCGAACAACTATTTTCGTACAAAAATAAAACTAACTATTACTTAATAAACCAGACAAAGCATAGTTTAAATGGGATACCATCAGTAGAACACAAATTACTGAATAATGTTAACTTTTCAACAGCTAGCATCATCTTCAAGCTCTAGGCTTCCTCGTTTCTTCACTGCATCAATAATATAAACCAGACAAAAAAGGTAAACATGTCAAATTTTCTTCAAATAAGTATAAATATATTCCTATTTGGAATTTTTATCACTTACTTTAGCGACAGAAATCCAAGTTCTTCTACCTTAACTTTCAATTGTTTGCTCCTCTTAGTCTCCTTGGTGGGATCACACGAAAAATCTTGAACAGCAAGTATGGGCTCCTTGAGGTGATGATATGTCCAAGCATCAATCCATATATGAGTCCGCATCCATATCCTATCGCAACAGCTTTCCAACCAAAACCAGATAATCCAGAATCACCTAATTCCTCACTGTAATGAGAAGGTGGCAAAGGAGACGTTTCACACTTTTTTGACAATAGAGGACCACATTATCCCCAACTTCCCCCAAAAGAATCAAAAAACGTCCCAATTTGTGTGGCTTGTGGTATTGGACCTGTAAGTCGATTGTTTGACAAGTTCAAATATCCAAGAAACGTGAGACCAGTTAGCTGTTGAGGGATTTCACCCGAAAGTTCATTGTTTGAGAGATCTAACAATTCAAGTTCAATTAGGTTACCTAAAGATGAAGGGATACATCTTACAAAATTTTTACTTGACAAGTTGAGTGCAATTAAATCTCTAGCATCAATGCTCATGAAGAAAATTAAAATTCTAACATATGAGATTTCTAGCCCCTTATTTATCAAGGTCACTGAGTAGGGCTCAGAAAAGCTATCACCAATGAATTTCAACTTATTGTATGTAGCTTCCATTGAAATCCAATTTCGAAAATAATCTGAAGGCAAACTTCCAGTAAAATCATTGAAAGATAGATCAATGATACTTAAGTTCGCAAAGCCGAAAAAGCTATGTGGATGCCATATTGGACATAAAATTTATTGGAAGATAAAATGAGAAATTGAAGCTTTGACAAACACTGTTGCATAAAAGGAAATGTGTCAATCATCTGATTGTGGCTGAGATTTAGAATTTGAAGCTTTTTGCATTTAGTTAGGGATTTTGGAATCTTTCCATTTAAATTGTTGTAGCTCAAGTCCACTGTTTGTAGGTGGTTTCTATCCCCCCATTTCCGAGGTATGCCATTTATGTTGTTTCTTCTTAGATCAAGCCACTCAAGGAATGTCAAGTTAGAAATAACGGATGGAATTGAATCTTCAGATAATTGGCCCCAAAATTGATAGATTGACATGATGTGGGAGTGATATTAGGAGTTTGCCACTGAAAGAATTACTTACAAGAACCAAATCTTCCAACCGTGTGAGGTTTCCAAGTGAATATGGAATTTGACCGCTAAATCTATTAAGAAAAATACTATAGAAAATGAATCAATGAAGAAGGGAAGAATCTTCTCATTAATTCTAGAAAATGGTTGTACAGAAGGCTTATATGCTTCAATCAGTTACAGAGTATATGAACCCCTTTTTAAGAAAAGAAAGAAATGGGACTTTTCCTCTACTACAAGATAAAAATAGTTGTAACAATCTAATTGTAAAATGACTAAAAAGGACAAAAGAAAGAGGCTATTTATTTGTAAAACTCCCCCTCAAGATGGAGAATACATATCATGTTTTCCCATCTTGCTTAAAAGAGAATGAAATAGTGGTGAATGTAGTGCCTTGGTCTCATGTCTACTAGTTAGTTCTGTGAGGTCACATGCAAAGTTTTGAGAATCCATGTCTGTATCTTCTCCCGAACAATGTGACAATCAATCTCAATATGTTTAGTAACGATTGGCTGCTATGTGTAGAGCAGCTTGATTATCACAAAAAAGTATTGCTGGTCCTTTTTTATTGATCTTCCTATCTTTGAGAAGAGACAATATCCAAACTATCTCACATGTTGCATTGGCCATGGCTCTATATTTTGCCTCTGCTGAAGACCTTGACACTATCTGTTGTTTCTTTGATTTCCAAGATATTAGGGATGAGCCAATAAAGATGCAAAAACCACTTACAGAATGGCAAGTGTTAGGACATGCCACCCAATCTGAATCTGTGGACCCTTTAAGCTGCAACTTTGAATTAGTAGGATAAAAAACCCCTTGGCCTTGAGCATTTTTAATATATTGTAGAACCCGAGTTGCTACCTTAAGGTGAGAGTCACGTGGTGAGGCTAGGAATTGGCTAAGCTGATTCACAGCATATGTAATATCTGCCCTGGTAATAGTGAGAAAGATGAGCTTTCCAATAAGTCTTCTATATGCTATTGGGTCTGAAAGAATTTCCCCATCAGAGGAAGATAATTTTAGATTTGGTTCCATAGGTGTGCTTATTGGATTGCAACCCAAAAGACCAATATCAGACAATAGTTCTAAGGCATATTTTCGCTGGCACACAGACATACCAGCAACTGTACATGAAACTTCCAGCCCCAAGAAATATTTCAATGTTCCAAGGTCCTTTATCTTAGACCGAAGGCTCAAACTGGTTTTTAATTCCATTACAGCTTCAAAATTGTTACTAGCAACTATGATATCATGCACATACACCAAGAGTGCTATGAAAATGTTACCTAAATGCCTTATGAACAAAGAATGATATCCATAAGATTGAACAAAACCCTCTTGAAAAAGAGCAGTTGAAAACTTGCTAAACCATTGTCGTGAAGCTTGCTTGAGGCCATATAATGACTTATGTAACCTGCAAATAGCATTCTTAGGTAAAAACTCCCCTGTCTACATGAGTATCCAGGTGGTAAGCTCATGTAGACTTCCTCAGAAAGGTCACCATGTAAAAAGGCATTACTAATATCAAATTGGTGCAAAATCCACGCGTGAATGGCTGCAAAAGCAAGTAGTAATTTAACTGTAACAAGCTTGGCAACAGGTGAAAAAGTATCAATGTAGTCAATTCCCTCTTGTTACATGTATCCTTTCACAAAAAGTCGTGCCTTATACCGTTCCACACTCCCATCAGCATTGAACTTAATTTTATAAACCCACTTACATCCAATAGGTTGCTTACCTAGAGGTAAAGAGGTGATGCTCCATGTACCATTGTCTTTCAAGGCTTGTAATTTAGTTTCCATAGCTTCATTCCAAACAGGAGAAGTAGCAGCTTCAACATAGGAATTAGGCTCTATGTGTGAGGACATAGAGAGAATAAAGCCTTTATGGTGTGAAGAGAGACGATTATAGGACATATAGGATGAAAGTGGATGCAGAGTTGATGATTTAGAATGGGATAGGGTGATGGATGAAGAACTGGATGCTAGGTTACAATGATAATCAAACAAATAGGAAGGTTGTTTGACAACTCTCTTAGGATGGGTGGAAGCTACAGAAGTGGGAGGTGGTGTGGATGAGGAAGTTGACACTATCTCTGAATTTGATGAACTAGAAATTTCATGTGCTGGTAAGGGCAAGACATGGTCAAAAAATAAATCATAGTCAAGTGTGGTATGTCCAAGAAAAGGAAATATAGTCTCATGAAAAACTACGTTCCGTGAGATGTAAATTTGATTAGTTTATACATCAAGGAGCTTATACCCCTTATACCCAAGAGGATATCCTAAAAACACCAAAGCACGAGCTCGTGGACTGAATTTGTGCCTACCACAATTAAGGGTTGAACCATAACACAAACAACCAAAGACTCATAAGTGATGATATGCTGATTTTCTTTTTGCGAGAAGTACAAAAGGAGTACAATTAGACAACAGAGGGGATGGCGTACGATTAATGAGGTACATAGGAATTAAGACAAACTCTCCCTAATAACAAGATGATACATGAGACCGAAAAAACAATGCACAAGCAACATTAAGGATATGCTAATGTTTCCTCTCAACTACAGCATTTTGCTCAAGGGTTTGAATGCAAGAATAAAAATGCTCAATCCCTTTTGAGCGAAAGAAATGGTGGAAAGTTAATTCTTGTGCATTGTCCAAACGCACTGCTTTAATGGAAATTTTATATTGAGTGAGAATGAATGCATAAAGCTCAGGAAAGATGTGTTCAACATCTGATTTGTGCTGTAATAGGTATACCCATGTTGCTCGTGAAAAATCATCAACAAGAGTGAGGAAATACCTATGTCCACCCCGAGCTGGGACATCGAAAGGACCCCATATGTCCATATGTATTAGATCAGAAGGTTGTGATGCAAGATTGTTATGTGAAATGAAAGGTAAACATTTTTGTTTTGCTTCATGAAAAATTTTGCAATGTGAAATTGAACACAATACAGAATTTCCAAGTTGTAAACTCTCATTTAAAAGTTGCAATTTAACATTGGAAGGATGGCCAAGCCCAGAGTGCCATAGTTCACATTTAGAAACAAAAATTGAACTAGCAACAAAAGCACTACATGAGGGAGCAGCCACTAAATCTACAATATAAAGCTAGCCTTGATGTCTACCTTTCCCAATCATCGAGCCTAGAGTGCTCTTGAATCAAACATGAGTTAGGAAAGAAATTTACACAACATTTGTGGGACTTTGTGAGTGAACTAACACCAAGTAAATTGAAAGGAAAAGATGGGACAAGCAGGACATTTTCTATGAGTAAACCATTAATGAATCGAACTGTACCAATGTGTGTGATTGGGCAGAGAGGGAATTTGGTAAGGTAACTCTGATTGTGGATGTAAGGGGATGTGAAGTGACAAGTACAGAATGATTACAGCAAACATGATGGGTTGCTCCCGTGTCAATGATCCAAAGATGAGACAAATTAGATTGGGTTAGAGAGTTACCAAGAGATTGGTGAGAAAGAGAGGTGTCTGGTCCAGTGAAATTTGAAGCCATAGGTCCTGACTGTTGTTGATTCTCGGCTGAGATTGGTGTTGAAGAAGCTGGGAGTTGTAAGCTCAAGTATGAAATCATTTGTTGAATTTGCTCATGATTAAGCTGAATTGGTGACACTTTTCCTGACTGCTGGGTTAAGTTGGAATTCGCCTGAGGTGTGGAAGGGGATGTTAAAGGTGTACCTGAGGTTCTCATAGTGTTTGCTACTTTTGGTTATACTGATATTGATCTCTGGTTTCCACCTTGAGATTTGAATTGAAGTGAGCTAGCATGAGATGGGGACCTGGTTGGGGGCTTATATCCAAGTGGGTATTTATGCAATTTGTAACACTTATCCATTGTGTGGCCTTGAAGACCATAGTGAGTGCAAGTTAGTCTATTCCTTTTGGGTCTCGATGATGTTACAGCATTAGTTGCAGCTGAAAATGCCATAGATTCGGTAGGATTTTGAGGAATTGACCCAATGGTTCGTTGTCTTTCCTCTTGAATAACAAGGTTAAATACCTTAGCAATGGAAGGCAAAAGGTCCAGCATCAAGATTTGAGCACGAACGATAGAGAAGGATTCGTTCTACCCCATTAGAAATTGTAAGACATATTCCTGCTCTTGATACAGAGCCCAAGCTCTTATGCCCCCACAATGACAAGTGGGAGTGGGCTGATAATGCCGAAGCTCATCCTAAAGCACCTTCAGACGAGTATAATAAGAGTTTATATCCATCTATCCTTACAAAAGAGCATGTAGCTGTTGCTTAATCTGGAAAATTTGAGGCGCATTGCTCTTATGAAACCTGTCACACAAATCAGTTTAAACAGCATGAGCAGACTCTTGATACAATAAACTATCTGCAATGTCCTTGGAGACATCATTGAGAATCCATTAATGCACCATACTATTACAACGATCCTAAACTGAGGTGAGAAGATCTGTTGAATTAGGTTTGGGTATGCTCCCATCGACAAAACCCAGCTTGTTCTTAAGGCTGAGAGCCATTTCCATCGAACAGTGCCAACTGTTGCAGTTAGGGCCAATGAGTTGGTGGCTAACGAGTTGAAGCCCCGGATGGTCCGCCTGGTGTAGAAAATATGGGCTGCTGTTGTCCTCCATTGCTGGTTGAAAGGAGGTTGAAGACGAATCTTGGGAAGAAGATGAGTTTGGGACCAAGCGATTCCCCTGGTTTTGAGATCTACCATAAGCTAGGCCTGAATCTTAACAACAAAATCGCTATTGCTCTGATACCATACTAAGAAAAATACTATAGAAAATGGATGAATGAAGAAGGGAAGAATCTTCTCATTAATTATGGAAAATGGTTGTACATAAGGCTTATATGCTTCAATCAGTTACAAAGTATATGAACCCTTTTTAAGAAAAAGAAGAAATAGGATTTTTCCTCTACTACAAGACAAAAATAGTTGTAACAATCTAATTGTAAAATGACTAAAAAGGACAAAAGAAATAGGCTATTTATTTGTAAAAGAAATCCATTACTCACAAGTTCAAGAAGTTTAAGTTCAGTAAGATTCCCAATCGAAGAAGGAATAATCCCGGAAAAACTATCGAAATAGAGAATCAAACTATTCAAGGATTTAAGGTTGCCAATCGAATTTGGTATTTTTCCTAAAAAATTTGTATCAGTAAGATCCAATAACTTGAGCATACTGCCAGAATGAAATTCAGGAAAAGAACCAGAAAGATTGCCTTTTTCAGACAACTGGATAAACTGTAAGTTAGGAAAATGGAATATCTCATACAGGTGAATCAATTTGCACCCAATCAAGGTAAAGTTGTCTTAAATTAGTCATGTTTTGGGTAAGGCTTCCCACCTCTCCTTCTTTCATATACAAATCACCACGAAGAAGATAGTTAGTGACCAATTCATTGAAATTGTCAGAAAGATAAAGTGAAATCAAATTCGTAAACCTTGAAATTTCAAATATTGGAATATGCCCATAAAACATAGAATTAGAGAGGTTAACCTTGAAAATTGGCCAAACTCTGAAGGAATTGCCCAAGAAGTGAAGTTGTTAAAGGAAAGGTTGAGCTTTCGAAGATGAAGCAAGCTAAAAAGGCTGCTATTAGAATGTAGAGACCCATGAAGCCAACTCTCGCTGAGGTCAAGGCCCATTACATAACCCGTTGCCTTATCACATAAGACACCATCCCAAGAAGAGAAGCAGTCACTGGAGCCTTCCAAGATTCCATCTTCGGATAACCATCATAGTATTCACGCCTCTGAAATGTAAACTCAGATTTAAGTTGGAGTAAAATAGAGCTTTGGTGAGGGAGGCAACTGGAGAAAGTAATGGTTGTGGAATTCAAGTGCAGAGATTGTGAATCGAACAGATATGGATATAAGAGGATCACCAAGAAAAACAAGAGGAACTGATTGATCATATCCCTCTTCATTTTTATCAAAGATTACGAGTGTAAAAGCAAAGTGATATAGTATTCCAATTGGGTTTTTGTAAGTATTTTTTCACTAAGTTTCAGTACTATTTATAATTGGAAAACAATTTTTTTATTTTTTGGTTGATATTAATGAAAGGTCTTTTTATGGCCCACCACCATATTTTAGTTGCTCTTATCTTTTCCCTGTACTGTTGTTCAACCATGTAAAGTCTTCGTATTTTTTTAATGTGTTTGGTCTAATCTTTGACTCTTTGCAATATAGGGATGGACTAGGAAGACTTCTATAAAGCAGTCCCTACAATATAATGTTTTGGCACCTTTGTTGGGATATTGAAAAAATTTTGAGGTGGACTGGAAATTTTTAACTGAATATTATAGACAAGGATAGGCAGAGTATATTTTGAGGCAATTGGACATAATGAAATTGAAGAAACATCAATATAAAGACAGATAAGAAATTGAAGTTCAATGCAAAGGAGATATAATGCTTTCTATGCACTGTAAAGTAGAGTATTTTGATTCGATTACAATCCTCTTGATCTCTAGTGTATGTGAATTGCAAGCAATTTAGGATTATATTGTTTTATTGTAAAGAACTAATGAATGAACAAATTATGTTACCCTTAGCCCAAATTTAGAACGTTCCTATAATGGATAAAAGAAAAGCATGCTTGCTAATTTTTTTTTTTTTTTATACATAAAATTTTTTGAGTGTGCATAAAGATAATTTTTATTTTTTTATTTTTTAGTACTACTTGATTATTTAGTGTTGAGAATGGTGAAAACAAATATAGCTAATTAAAGACTGCTATAGGAAATTAACAATGATAGATGTACAATGTAAGATATATATATATATATATATATTTACACATATATATACATAAACCAATTTTCTAGTCCATTAACAATGGTATGATAGTTGGGTCTTTGTAGTACTCTGTGTTATTAAATAGCAATGACTTATTAGGCTTACTATATTTAAAAAAAAAAAAAAAAGACTTACTAGGCTTTATGTTTCTTTTTTCCTCAACGATATAAAGTCTTTGCATTATTAGCGTGCTTCTCTGGTGATTTATTTACTTCTTGGTCTTTGCAATAAGGATAGGGGATGGAGGAAATTAAACCAATACCACAATATAATTGACTGAGGTACCGTTACGAAGTACACGTTGGCACGAGTTCGTAGACTAGTAGCACGTTGAAAACGGAGCTACGGTTTGAAAGTTATGAGCAAAACAAGTTGAGGTCCAAACTGTCCAAGGGGTGCCGGAGTTGACTTTTTATTCATGTAAAGTTGAGCTTTGACTCATGCATGGTTGTGAAGTGCTAGTCGATACGAGTCCGTAGACTAGCGGCACGTCCGATTTGGACATGTAGTTTGAAAGTTATGGACCTGCAGAGTTTTTCAAACACCGTATTATTTTAATATTATTTTTGAACGTGTAATGATGTGCCACGTGTGACTTAATGAAGGTGACCATGTGTCACCATGTTGAGAAGCCACATGTCAACCATGTGTAATATCATATTATTTTATTATTGTTGTTTTATGTAATAATATTATTTTTAAAATTATTTTTATTATTATTTAATTAATTTTAAATGATTTCTTTTTATTTTCTTTTATTTTCTTTTTCTTTTTCTTTTTCTTTTTCTTTTCTTTTCCCCACATGGGAAAACACCCTTCTCTTTTCTTTTCCTTTCCTTCCCTTCTTCTTCCCCGAGCCCGACAGAGACAAGAAACACACAGACTTCTCTCTCTCTCTCCTTTGACTCTCTCCCCCGCTCTCTTTGACAGGCCTTTTGGCCGGATTTCAGTCGCCGGACGGCCACACGTGCCGGCCACTGGTGAAGCCCAGCTCCCCGCGACCTCAGCCTCCAAATTTCCCAGCCAGTCGCCGCTGGACGCAGCCCAGATCTGGCCGGTGAAGTCCGACCCATACCCAGCCCGACCCATACCTTTATTCCACCATTTTTGACCCCTCTGAGTCCATTTCTGGGGTTAGATTGCCCAAAATCCCCACCGTTTGAGAGATCCCTCAAGTTTAAATTTGGCCGAATCTTTCCGACCAAATTCCGGCCACCGCCGGTCGAATTGGGCTCAATGGAGGTCAGTAATGTGATCCTCATCTCACAAGCTTTCCATAGACATATAATTTGTCAATTTTGGATAACGTTTGTTTTTGACCCCCTGGGTACCGGGTATTATTTATCTGATTAAAATATTAATTTATTTGACTGTGTGTGAATTTTGTTCTAGGAGCACGGGTGAGTCATGGAATTGATCCCATGGTGGATCTTGGTTTAATTGCGTGCTCCAGGTGAGTGACCCACCTTTAATAAGTATTTTGGGATAATTAATTATATTTAATTGCTGTTAAATTGGTATCTGAAATTATGCTCATGTGGTGGAATTTAAATATAGTCGGAAAAAAAAATATTATTTTATATATATATTTTTACCCATTGATACTAAACGGAATTTTGGATTACTAAGAATTTCCCGATTATTAGTTTATTGTGGTTTAATTTATTTATTGTGCATGAGCAAAGTATATTTCAGTAATAATCATACGTGGTTTTAAGTGTTATTTTTTCGGGCATAATTGGGTTAAATATTTTATGAAAATATTTGTTTAAGTTGGTGGTTTAATTTTATAAATTATGCCCACGGTATTTTAATGGTTGAACCTCGTATTACGAGAAAATTATGGTTTATTTGTTATCGATGTTTTCGTACCGATTTGTTAAATAAAAATATGTGGGATGGTAAGTGAGAAATTTTGGTATATTTCCCACGGTAATTTTGGAAAACGGTACGGTTGGTTTAATAATTATTTTAGACGCATTCACACAGTATTGGTGTTCTGGTATATGTATATGTGGTTCAGCGCGCAAGTATTATTATTTCTCCCATGAGTTGCCATAGTGCACACAGCCGCCCCCCTCCTTGGCCGGGATGATGGTTTCAGCAGCGGTACTGTCAGGACGCCGAAGTGCCGTTTGCAAGTTTCTCTCTTTAATCTCCCCGCCAGCCGGTGCTCGGGACGCTGGGTATTGGAGGGCATCACTGGTATATGGTGTGGTGCGTCAAGTACAAATTTTTCGGATAGAAATTTCAAACCCCAAAGAGTACAAAATTATTTATTATAATTTATTGTAGTTTATTTATATTTGGGGTATTTATTTATTTATTTGTTGTTTATTAAATTATTTGGTCCCTTGGTTTTCAGGAAGTATGAATATCGGGTTTTGTGAAAATGTTTTAAAAGGGAAACATTTCCAACGGAGTGAATAATGAGGGTTTTGAGAGAAATTGTTACCTCAATTGTTTATTTATTTATTTATTTAATTGTTCGGTATTGATTAATTAAATCCCTTTATTTGGTATACTATTAATATTAAAGGTGTTCGGTAGTTAGGGTCACTTACTGAGATGATTAGCATCTCACGTTTTTAAATTCCGTTCCCCTAGGTCCAGGTTGGAGACGTTGATTGTCCGGGGCGAGCCCAACGTCTCAGTTCGTTGCCTAAAGTTCATGAAGTATTTCTTCCCTTTTTCCTCTCATCTTGTATTGTTTCCGTATCTTTCATTGTATTAATTCATATTTATTTGTATAATGCTCTGTATACTGTATTGGACGTGTAGTTATTATCTATGCACTGAGTTGCTATTATTTTTTTGAAGTGCTGAAATTTGTGGAATCAATTTGTAGTTTTGCGGGAGGAATAAGGGGATGAATATAGAAGTGTGTTTTCAGTGCAGGAAATTTTTGGTTAGTCCTACCCTTAGGGGAGGTGCTGCCGGATTTTTCCGTTGGAAGGTTCGGTGGTATTTCCCTGGGATCAGGGCTTGTCTAGGGTTCCGGGGAGGAATTCTGGACGGGTCCTGACAACTAGGGTAAAGTATAACCATATTCTGGTACAAAAGTTTTGAAAGAGTGATCAGAAAACTTCATTTTCAATATCCAAACTTTATTCTTTAAAAAAAAAATGTATTTATTTTAATAGTGATTCATAACACCTTCAATTCCTTTGAATGCAGCTTTTTCAAAACTCTAAAATTAAAACTTACATTAAAAAATTATTAAAAGTCAAAAGGACCACTATTATTGATATTTCAACAATCATATATGCAAGTCCTACCCAAAAATAATTTAGTAACAAACAAATCTCACAAAATATATTTATTTCCATGAAGAATGAAACAAAACAATATTTTTGATCATTTACAATAATTTTTCCCTTTAGTTTGGTGTCTTGAATTCATGATTAGACTTAGCAATGTGCTATGTTATGTTTTTTTCATGTTGAACAAATCTCACAAAATATATTTATTTCTACAAAAAATAAAACAATATTTTTTATCATTTACAATAATTTTTCTCTTTAACTCGGTGTTTCAAATCCATGATTAGACTTAGCAACGTGCTTTATTATGTTGTTTTTGTGTCATGTTTGTGTCAAATTCCTTTATCCAAATGTCAACCGTTGAGTTTTTGTGTTAAAATATATAAATTCAAACTCATTAATTAAATTATTGTATAACTCATTTACACTCTATTAACTTGTTAAGCTCAATTATAAAATTTTATTTTATTAATGGAATTAAAATATTATATTAAAAATATTGAAATAATATTAATTAAATACAAAATTATACTTAATTAATGGTTAATAGTATAAAAAAAAAGAAAATAATTATATATTTTTCTAAATTCTAATATTAAATAAATGAATTAGAAAATTACATATAAGATAATAATGTTGAATATCATCAACAAATATAGTAAAATATCTAATAAATATAAATGTATATTACCAAAATACCTTTGTTAACGTGTTGTTATTGTATTTCACCATTATCAACCTATGAATTATGATATCTTTTCATGTTGATGCTATTACATACCCACACTGTTAAGACAAAAACGAATATTGATAATATCGTATGGGTCCGTTCTTGTAGAATTTTGATAGGTCTACCATGATCTTCCAACCGTAAGTGTGAATACCTTACTAACTAAACTACGTCACTTGATGGAAAATGATATAATATGAAATTATATTTTGTATATCTTGAGTTATGAAAAATATATTGTGCTTATGAAGACCTTGGACAATCAACGGTCAATGTATGGAAAATTTCAATCGAAAAATAGGAAATTGATCGCGAAGAAGAAGAAAAGATGTGGGAAATTTGGAAAAATAAGGAATAGATGCATTTAAAGTATTTTCTACAAAGAAGGGCATATTAGTATATTTATAATGAAAAAAATTTAAATATTTTTATTTTTAAAAGTAGGGTTATATTTCATTAAAGACCTAAATTATGAGCTATTCGTTCAAATTTTTTCAGATGCATCAGGGCCAAGAAATCCTTGATTGTCACTAATATGACTGACTGATGGACTGCATACCTGATTCATATTCAAAGTATATGTTGCTGGAGGTCTTGTTGTGGTCCCCCACCATAATTAAATACAAGACTTATGTATGATATTCGGTTTATTTTTATTTTTTTCTTTTTCTTTTTGTAAAGCGTTTGTGCTATTAATGATTTTGTCTAGAAAATTGTTTTCTTCTTAGTCTTTGTGATAGGGTTGGCCTATGAAGAGGGAGAAAAGAGAAACCACCATATATTATAGGAAGGAAAGAAACCGGATCTTTTGTGAGCTATACAATTCTGAGAAATTATTTGACATAAATAAAAATTCAAATAGGGCACCAAGATGGAACAAAAGACCTCTTGGTCTTCAATGCCCCGGTGGCATGTTAAACCCACATTAATTCCAAAAGTGATAGCTAATAGGAAGTAGATCCAATAATGCATAATATATAGAGCCAATACATATTTCAACAAATACTATATTTTCTCTTTGTAATGGGATATTGATTTTCAAGGTGGATTGGCTACTTTACAAATCAACAACATATATACATGAAGGATATCAACTTTCAATTCTTAACAACCACAAACAAAAGAGAAATTTCCAATTATTTCCAGTATTAACTAATAAACTGATTGAGATTAATTACATTATACTTTCCTTACGTTTACATTTCTTTTGCATATATTTACCAAAAAAGAAATATTTTGCATATATTTTCTACTTTTGAAAAGTCATCGAGATAATTATTCAAAATAATTCCATATTTGTCTTGCTGTCATATCGTTTGATTAATCCTTAGAATGGTCATTATTTTTTTTTTAGAGATGATAGGCTTAATTCCCATTAGACATTAGAAAAATCTACATTGGAACCTTTATCAAATCTTGCATTAGCCTCTTCCATTTTGCAACTATTACCAGGCTAAGGAGTCATAGTCTAATAATATGTGTTTGGATTATATTTGAAATAATTTTTTTATAAGGAATTGCTGAATATATTTGGAGGCAATCGGATATAAAGAAATAGAAGAAATAGAAGCATAGAAACAGAGAATTATAGCCAAGGCAAAGGAAACATATGCTTTACTATGCACTGGGATACGTTTTAATCTAATACGAGATTTATCAACTAAGGAACATGTTATAATATCTCTCCATTTTTAACAGAGGTTACGAGTGAGAAAATATATATTTATTTCAGCTGGGTCTTTGTAAAGACGTCTTTGTGTTTTTCTAGTGCTATTTATTAGTGGAAAGCTATACGCTATTTATTAGAGGAAAACAATTCTCTTCCGAAACATTATTAGGTTTAATTTATTCTTTTATTATTATTATTATTTTTTTTTTATTAGTGGAAAACAATACTCTTCCGAAACATGTCAAAAGATTTAGTTAATTATAGTTATTGTTTTTTTTTTATTTTTTTCTTTTGTTTTCTTTTATTTTGTTTGAAAAGAAAAAAAAATTATTGATTAAGCAGCAATCTTACATAAATCATCCTCTACCAAAGAAACAAGACATTCTGGACCTGATTCCATCCAAGAGTTAAAACCAGAACAAGAAAGAGCCCTTCAAGGTATCGAATGAGTAACTTGGTTTACAACTCTTGGAACATAACCACACAAACAGTATCCCTACCACTAAGAATTTGCTGAATCTCCTAAACAATAAAAACATCAACACCTAAAAAATCATTATGCAAAAGACTAATTCAATCTGAAAAGGTCCAGCTTGAAAACTAAAGAACAAACCTCATCAAATAGCGAAGAGCTCAGCTGAATAATTCCATGTTGCAGCAGCCATTAGAAATCCAGCATATTCTATCAAGTTGTAAACGTAAACAACTATAGACTTGAAGGAAAGGAAAAAAAGAAAGAAAAAAAAGACAATTTCAAGTTGGATTAATTTTTTTTTTCTCCATTACCTTTATAATTAGTTTAGATGTTTAACAAAGTTTAACTATTACTAACAAATACTTCAGGAAAATAATTATGCAAATTTAAGTAGAACAACATAAAATACAAAAACTAAAAACCAATTATATTACCAGATGGCATCTTTGTCAGGACCCGTCCAGAATTCCTTCCCCGAAACCCTAGACAAGCCCTGATCCAGGGGAAATACCACCGAACCTTCCAACGGAAAATCCGGCAGCACCTCCCCTAAGGGATTTACTTACCACAAATTTACCTGCACTGAAAACACACTTCAAAAATATCCCCTTATTCCTCCCACAATACTACAAGTTGGTTCCACAAATTTCAGTACTTCAAAAATAAATAAATACAGTAATCCAGTGCAAAAATAAATACAACAAGAGTGAAAGAAATAGTACAACTGCAATAAAAGAATAACAGGGTACTTCACGAAGTAAAACAGCGATGAAGATCAAGTCCGCTCCGGATGAACACCGACAACCTGGAACCTAGAGGAACGGAATTTAAGAGTGTGAGATGCTAATCATCTCAGTGAGTGACCCTATCTACTATACAATATAATACCACGGTAATAAGTAGGTAAATAATAATAAATTGGAAATAATAATTTCTCTCAAAACCCTTACAATTCTCTCAGTTGGAAAAGTTCCCCTTTTTAAAACCTTTTCACAAAACCCTTGTTCGTAATCCCCAAAAACTAAGACATCAATTAATTCACTAAATATCAAATAGAATATAATAAGTCAAGCATCCGACAATTTTGATTTAAAGGAATTTAATTTATTGAATAATTAAGTAAAGAGAAAATTAAACCAATTTAAGAACCCCAATCAAATAAATACCAGAACAGTAATAATTATATTTTTAATTCCAATACAGTTTCAAAACATTTTATTTTTAAAACACAGTTCTGAAAATCATTTGATGCACCCACTATATACCAGTGGCGCCAACAGTACCCAGTGTCCTAAGGTACCGCCAGACAGGAGGTTATAGAAAGAAACCGGCATACGGTCGCGTGGCGTCCCACTGCGCCGCTGCTAACCTGGTGTCCCGGCCATGGGGGGGTGGCCACCCTCATCCGATGGCAACCACAGGACACCCTCATAATATCACCTGCGCGCTACTCACACCCACCTGCTCGCTAATCATATCCGTGTGCACAATATCCATATCACATATACCATATCACATATAATTAGAACACCAGTACGTGCACGGTGCATCTAAAAATCATAAAATCCACAAATTTAAATTATAAAACAAATTTCACATTTTTCATAAGCATAGCGGGCATAATCCATCCGCTTAAACCGGAAAATTCTTCACAAGTTCTTTATAATTAATACCATAAATTCCATGATTTTCAAATCCACCAACTCCCAAATCCATCAATTCAAATATCCACATTTTCCCAATAGCATAAATAATTCTCGAAATATAATAATCAAATCTCATAATATTCCATGGGCATATTTTATAAAAATTGAAATCACCAACATAACCAAATATTTTCCTTGAAATATTTGAAAATCAAATCGTGCCCAATTTACCATTAAAACCACACCAATTTCAAAATCCTCAAAACCATAAAATAATTTCACATGGCATAAATTTGTAAAATGCACATTTTCTTAAATCCAATAAATTCATAAATAATTCCACAATAAATTAAATAAATATTTGGCATATAGAATTTAAATTCCAAATATTTAAATCACACATAATATATTCACCAATTAAATTCCCAAAATTAATTTGAAGGTGGGTCACTCACCTGGAGCACGCAATTAACCCATAATCCACCACGGGATCAATTCTACGACTCACCGGTGCTCCTAGAACAAAATTCACAAACAGTCAAATAAATTAATATTTTAATCGGATAAATAATACCCAGTACCGGGGGGTCAAACGCAAACTTTAACCAAAATGGTCGAATAATATACCGAATCGAAGCTCATGGAACGAGGATCACAAATCCGGTCTCCATCGACCCCAATTCCGCCGGAGGTGGCCAGAATTTGGTCGGGAAGCTTCGGCCGGTTTTGATCTTGAGGGATCTTTCAAACGGTGGGGAATTTGGGCAATCTAACCCCGAAAATGGACTCAGAGGGGTCGAAAATAGTGGGATAGAGGTATGGGATGGGCTGGGTTGGTCGGAAACGGCGAGAATCGCCGGAAAATTTCCACCAGCCACCGCGACTTCGCCGGCCCGATCTGGGCGCGTCCGGCGGCGCCTGGCCGGGAAATTTGGTGGCCGAGGTCGCGAGGTGGTGGGCTTGGACAGTGGCTGGAGCATGTACAGTATGGGTGGCCGGAAAAAGTGCAGCAAGGAGAGAGAGAGGGACGGCCGGTGGGAGAAAAAAAACAACTGTGCGTGTTTTGGTGCTTGGGGAAGAAGAAGGAAAAAAAGGAAAAAAGAAAAGAAAAAGAAAAAAAGAAAGAAATGGTGTTTTCCCACGTGGGGAAAAGAAAAGAAAAAGAAAAAGAAAAAGAAAAGAAAAAGGAAAATAAAAGAAATAAAAATAAAAATAATTAAATAATCAAATAATAATATTATTATTTAAAATAATAATAAAAATAATTTGATTTTACACATGGTTGACATGTGGCATTTCACCATGCTGACACATGGTCACCTTCAGTAAGTCACACGTGGCACATCGTTACGCGTGTAAAAATAATATTAAAATAATACAATATTTGAAAAACTTTACAGGTCCATAACTTTCAAACCACATGTCCAAATCGAATGTGCCGCTAGTCTACGGACTCGTATCGACGAGCACTTCACAACCATGCATGAGTCAACGCTCAACCTTGCATGAATAAAAAGTCAACTCCGGCACCCCTTGGACAGTTTGGACCTCAACTTGTTTTGCTCATAACTTTCAAACCGTAACTCCGTTTTCAACGTGCTACCAGTATACGAACTCATGCCAACCTGTACTTCGTAACGGTACCTCAGTCAACCTAGAATTCCAACCGGATCAAAGAGTCAACTTTTGACCCCTTCGATCAACGGTCAAAGTCAAAGTCAACGGTCACCTCGGTCAACGTACGAAAATTCCGACATGGTTCGGGACGGGGTGTTACAATCTTATTTATTTATTTATTTTTATTGTCATTTGGGACTTTGAAAGGTCTTGTTATGGTTCACCAACATAATTAAATAACAAGACTTATGTATGGCATACGGTTTTTTCACTTCTTTTTGTGTAGTCTTTGTATTATTAATGTGTCTAGAAATTTGTTTTCTTCTTAGTCATTGTGATACGAATGGTCTACGAAGAGGGAGAAAAGAGAAGCTACCAAAGATGCAACACAAGGTTTCCTGGTTTCCAAAACTTTGATAGCATGTTAATCCCCCATTATTTCCAAAAGTGGTAGCAAATAGGAAGTGGATCCAACAATGGCATATTGAGCCAACATCTATTTCATCTACAATCTTTTAATGTGATATTGATTTTGAAGGTGGATTGGCCATTTTGATCAGAATATAGATTTTACCATTAGACTATAGGAAATAGCATAAATACACAAGAAATATAGGAATTACAGATCAACAAAATATATATCTATATATATATATGAAGGATATCAACTTTCAATTATTAACAACTGCAAAAAAAATATATATATATATATATATCCAAGTACTTCCCATATTTATGTAATAAATTGATCGAGGATAAATTACATCATATTTTCCTCCTTTTTACGTTTCTTTAGCATATCTATCTTTTATTTTTGAAAAGTTATCGAGATAAATATTTAAAATAATTTCATATTTGTTTTGCTGTTACTTTTCATAAATGCTTAGAATGGTCATTATTTTCTAGAGATGACAGAATTAATTTCTATTAGACTTTGAAAAAATCTACATTGGCAACCTTAACAAATCTTGCATCAGGCTCTTTCATTTTGCAACAGCAGACTAAGGACGTGCAGTCTAATAATATGTGTTTTGAGGAGTGGTTGAATATATTTGAACTGCAATCGGATACAATGAAAGTGAAGAAACAGATGCATAAAAGCAGAGAATTGAAGCCTAGGCAAAGGAAATATATGCATTACTATGCGGTGGGATACATTACAATCTAATAAGAGACTATGCCTATTTATAGTCATCTGGTGACTGTAATTTTTAAGGAGGGTTATTAAGATTTCTTCCACATGAAGTAGCCGATCAAAATACTTTCTTCTAAATAAAGTTGCTGGCTATGAGTGAAATATTACAAATTATATATTGTTTTTAACAACATGTACAAAAGTATATGACATGACTTATTTTGAGCTTTCCTAGCTTTCAAAGCATTGTGAAAACCCAGTGCTTAACAATTTCCCTTCTGTAATGTACTGCCTTTAGACTAAAGTTCTCTAACAATGTACCGTCTTTAGGTCATTTTCTTTCTTCCAATCATGACAGCAAATACTCTGCCGCAATAACTATATGCAAAACTTCATTTGATATGAGGTTCAAATTTAAATGTATCAGTCATTAGGTTCTTTAAGGATAAAATAATATTGCAGGACTCAAAACTTGAAAATGTGTTACATAGTCATAAGACCAAAACAGAGTGGCTCTGTTTTAAGAAGTATTAGAAGATTGATTATATGTATCTGTACAAGAAGAGTTCGGAGTGCAAGCCAACCTTCACGGATGGTTAATTTACTGCAGCAATAAATACATGGAAAGCTTTCATGAGAAGGAGGAACATCGTTCAAACTGAGATTTACAGTCACAAAACAAAACAGAGTGGCTCAGTTTTAAAAGCAACAAAAAGATTGATAATTGACTTCTATGTACCTATACAAATAGAGCTTCAACTCTATCTAAGCAAGCCAATCTTTAAGGATGGTTAATTAGCCTTTGGCATATTTCAATGACTCGGTATATAGTCCTCTTCATCTATAGGGCCTGTTTGACTCCCTTTTTAGAACAGTTTTCTACTCTAGTGTCTGTGAAGTAAAATAATAATAATAAAAAAAAATCGGCTGTATTTGTGCAAAGAAATATTGAATGAATAGAATACTTCTAATAAAACAGTGGCATTTCTTTTTTTTCTTTTTTTTTTTAATTATAGGAAAGTATTTTTTCTGGTATGTTTAGAATTTGTAAATCCCAGGAATTCATTAAATATGCGACGATGAATGTCCTTTCCCAAAAATAAACTAAAGTAAAATCAAAATGCTTTACCAGCTTCTACTCAATGAGATAACAAAATGAGGTTTATCTTATGCTCTGTTATTGGCATGTCAATGTGCATATATATATATATATCCATAAAAAAAAAAAATTTTTTAAAAAGAAAGAAAGTCAGAAATTGAAGCTGTATCGATTCTGATATACCTAAACAGTCCAAATGGTTTGACCTTCAAAGATGTCCAATCAGCATGTAGCTCTGTTGTCTTCTTCAAATTTATTAACTTGAAGCCCATAAAGAGGTTCTCCAATTCAATCCGCACTGACTAATTATCAAAATTCTCAACAAAATGGGAACAAAAATTGTGTAACTTTTATCAGATGCATCAGAGGCAAGAAATCCACACATTGTCACTAATAATACTGGAGAACTATATGTCTGATTCATCTTCAAAGTATACGTTACTCTCAACTCAAATTTGGAATTTGAACTTTAGAAGATCATATAAATGTCCTTATAATAATGCATATGAGAACCATGCTTTCCAATATTGTAACAGTTCAACAATCATAAAAATAATAATAATAATAATAATGTCTCCATATTATATACATAAATACATAGTTTTTCTCTCATCTGGGAGATTCTTTGAGGAATTTTTTGGGGAAACACACCTATCCAAATTGGCGAAGGCGTTTTCCTGAACAAGAGAAAAATCTTACATACGTTATATATATATATATATATATATATATATGTGCATTTTCCTTTCCAATATTCAAATTATAACATGTCTAAGTGCTACAAATATTGCTTCAGCGAGATGGCAGTTTAGACCCTTCATAATTGAATAAATGTCAAACTGAATAGAAGAGCAGTGGAATATCTCTGAACCTTCTAAGAATCAGTGAAGGAAAAGTAGCGATGGATGTATTATAACTGTAATCGAGTCAGTGAAAATAAGAAGGAAAAGTAGTCAGAGTAATGTGACTGAGAAGCAGAGGATTGCTATATCAACTACAACTACAATTATGAGAAGGGAACAAATTTCAGCCAATCCTCACCTTTTGCCTTTTAGACATCTCCATATTAAGAAAAGATAATACCAAATATATATCTATGAGTACAAAGAGGAGGGACAAAATATTTTATTCATTACAATATGCACAAAATAACATAATAAACTCATGAATAACAATAATTAAAGTCCACATACATACATATACATATATATATATATATATATATTAAATTCAATTTTTGGGTGGCCTTGCTGCCAGATAAGTCTGAGCCACAGTGAGCAAGATGACAAAAATGGCACCACATAATGCAAGAAGCGTCCAAGGGCTTCTGAAATGGGTTTGGAGACATTCTGCCATCCATTTCTTGAACTTGTTATTGCAATGCTTTTGAATTCCAAGCTTAGCTTCAGCATAAGTATGAGGGTTTGGGACCAAATTGCTTGCTATGTCGTTAAATAGATCTGCTACATCTTGGTCCGTTCCCAAGCAATTGACGATGACGTTCTCGGATCTTAGGATCATCACATCATCAGCATTGTCAATAAGTGAGTCCATGAAGCACATATAAGAGGTGACACCCTGCTTCTCCTCCAAGTTTGCATAGCTTGATTCGAAAGCCAACATGTTGAGCAGCAGGGATTTGGCGGAGGCATCTATGAGTATTGGAGGAAGTGTGAGCACTCCCCTGATGAAAAGTTGAGATTCAAACTTGACATCGCTAAAACTACCTGTTTTGTTTGGTCTGAACCAGATTCCCATAGACTTGAGCACCCTGGCTGAATGATAAGAGTACCAATCACTGGTAGCACTTGGGGTGGCTGCTTTTTTGGAGCTGGACCGGATTCCCATACCATGGCGCACCTGAAGACGACGTCGAGACGGGGAGGTAGCACTTTGTTTCACAAATCTTGACCTCGTCATGTCGAGAAGATGAAGAGGAGATTTAAATTTATGTTTTCGTGGTGACCAGAAGAAATAATTACTAGCACCAGACGTCCATGGTTCGACTGTAGGAGGAAGTTTTCGGCACATTGTGATGAAATTTTTAACCCCCTTCTTCCATTCATATAATTCATATTCTTCGTTGCCCTTCATCAACGCCTCAAGGACGTTGTAAGGGAGTTGGTTCTCTAACAAGAACAAGTCTTGCTTGACATTAGCTATGTCATTATTTTTCATCTTCACAGTATGATATTCCTCTTCTCCCATCAGCTGCAAGCACATGAGCATGAACTCTAAAATGAAGCAACCGTCAAGAAACATCATTTTTGTGAATGCCTCATCATCAATATTGTTCAATCCTTCAATATCATAGAATTCCCTTGCTTCTCTGGCAACCTTTTCGACTCTCTCATATAAATCAACAAGCCCAGCAGGAGTTTTACAATATTGCCATGCCAATTTAGTCTTGAGTTTCTCAAATTTCTTTAGGTGATGCTTCCCATGGTGATAAGGACCGATGGAAACCACACGAGGATAAAACCAACCTTCATCTTTTTTAAGATTACGAAGCATATCTGGAACCTTTGGTATCTTGCGCCCTTCTTGTTGTTGGTTGCTCCTTGGAGTTGATGATTCAGCCTTATTGAGCATGAAATGAAGCTTAAGAGGGAGATCAGGAGGTCGTTCATTTTTCTTGCTGAGAGGTGCTGGTCTATCATTTTTCTCTGGAACCTTTGGTGTCTTGGGCGGCTCTTCTTGTATTTGTTGGTTGCTTCTTGGAGTTGATGATTCCTCAACAAGATCCTTATAAGGTCCTTCAGTATTTTCCATGTTGATTACTAATTCCTTTGCTGCTTCAGATTGCTCCTCCATTTTCGCTGCAGAAAGAAGTTCCTCTCCTGATATGTCGATGTGAATTATATACATAGATATGGGTAATTAAGAAGAAAAAGCAGAAAGAAGATGACCTTATTAAGAAAATTTGAGAGAGTGTTTGTTATATCTGAAAATACCTCAGTACGTGCCTTATTCATTCATTAATCTGTATATAATTATACAAGAGAAGATTAGTCGTCTAACTGCCTAGCCTAAATCAATCAGGTGCTCTTTTAAATAATGTAAAGAATAATCCTCTTCAGCAGTAAAATGTTAAGATCTCCTTATAAAGAATCTTATTATGAGATAAGGGCCAGTTCTATAATACCAAAGTACTAGACAAAGATTTTTGACAAATACCATTTTGGCCATTGAATAAATAAATCTAAAGGGTCTATAAATTATGGTCATAACTACTCACAACTTCTCAATGTTTATTCACCCTTAGATGCTATCCATTCAAAGTTCAAGATGACTTGTCAGAAAGTTAATTATCCAATGTCTAGGGGTTCAGTTGTTAGTTGAACACACTGCCAAGACCTGTCCGAGCATTATAACGTATTATTATCTTCCTTTTTTTTTTTTTTTTTTTCTTTTTTTTATTATTATTTTTTTTTTTTGTGGAAGATGGGATTATAATGTGTTATTATATATATTATTCACATGTTGGTGAGTGAAAATTGAAGTGGCTCCTAAGTCTGTATCAAGCATGATCTGCACTTCACTTATTTTTCTATATTAAATTAACAAGTAACTTACACACCTATTTTAATATGAATATAGATCTTACTATTAGATTTTCCATTATATACATATATATAAATATTTGTCTGAGTAACAAAATTAACAAAAGGTTTTTGTTCATTAATCCTACAGTGTATTTAGTTCAAGTTCAGTTTCAAGTTCAATGTCATGAATAAGAACAGATCATCACTCTTTCCATTGTTGGTGAATCAAATATTGCTTAGTTTGTATCAACATGGCAAGATAAAAAGAAACTGAATTAGAATGCTGTAGTGATTAACACACTTAACAAACTTAACAGACAGATATAATTAATATTAAAGTCATTAGTCAGCTATTCAACTAATAACTGAATTGAATGCTGATCTGGAAGCTGATTTGTGAGCGTCCACTTGTTTACTGTCTATAAGAGCTTCCTCTGCTATCTGCTCTTTAGGAGGCACATGTCGCACTTCAAGTTCTCTTTCAAGAACTCTCTCTTGCAAATGAAACTCAAATTTCTATATATGTTTTATCCTTTGCATGTTGCAGAGGATTTGCAGCCACTTATGCAACCCCTATATTATCGCTCCAAAATGATAGGATTCAGAAAAGAAAGCTGCAGCTTTTGTGCCAACACGATTCAGTAGTCGCATGTTACGTAACCTGACTCAATCACGTGTTATTGGATTTATTTTAATATATATGACATTAATTACAGTATAACTGATTGATATTATTCCTCTTCAATTTTTTGCCAGAGATTATTAGTGAGAAAATATATACAATTCCAACTGGGTCTTTGTTAATAGTGTATGTAGAGTATTTGTTGTTTTGTATTTATAATAACCTGCTCTTATTGTTACTAGGTCTTGTATGAGTTGGTTTAATGAAACTTTTAAGTAGGGTTTACTAGCCTAAGTCAAAGGCTATGTATTGTATATTGAAGTTTGGTTTTTTCTTGATAACAATGAAGCTTTTTTCTCCAATTAATCTTTCACTAAGCTTCATAACAATTAATAATTTACAAATTCTTTTTCCAAACGGCTAAGTATTGTAGTAGTTTTTTCTTAATAACAATTAAGCTTTTTCTTAATCTTTCTATAAGCTTTTTGTTTCCAATCTTTCCCTAAGCCTGGGAAGGTGATTCACGTGAAGTTCAGGTAGGTGGGGTGCAGCTTTTGGTAGTAAAGGAAGCTGCATGGGACACGGATTGTGGAGTTGAATCACGTGTAGTTTGTCGTGGCTGATCAGATAATGGCAAAGGTCCTGACGTAGAACACCTTTAGGTGACAAGTCTGATTCATCTTTATGTTTCGTGAAAAGGTAGAGCTAGAGGAACAAAAGACGTATTATTGGACTTGGTTTCTTTATGGGAAACCGGCCTTTATATTCTGATAAGGGAACTAATTTTTGTTAAAAAACAACATCAGGTGTAATATAAATCCTGCCAGCAGCAATGGTTTGGCATTTTATATCGCTTGTGATTTGAGCTATATCCAAATGAAAATACATGATTAAGGAAAATTTATTTTGTCTGTATGGCCGTAAAAATGGATAATACTCAAACGGTTTATATATTAAAAAAGAATTTCATATGGCAATTTGAAATTTAATATTTTTGTTTGAAGCCTGTTAATTAAAAATGTGAACAGTTGAGCAGGGGAATTGGTAAATAACTGTGGAAGGACTGAATGTTTTTGCTTAACATTAATAAATGCCAAACTCAATAGAAGAGCAGAGGGATATCTCTGAATCTTAGTTTCATTAATCTAACAAAGCTTACAAGCTTTCTTTTCTTTTATTCTTATTTGGTAGGGATCTATGAGGACTGTTATATAGCTTTCTTATGTAGTGTCCCCAAATAATTTATCAAACAAATTTATAAAATCAATGTGTGAAGTTAAGTAATCTAGTGATCAATATATATATATATAATCTATATCTTGGTAATCTAAACACATTACCTTTTACATTTCTTACACTTTTTCTTTTTCTTTTTCTTTTCCTTTTCTTTTGCAATAACATTCCTTACACTAAAAATGTAATCAAGGCAGAATATCCAAATTAATGTCACAATTATTTCGCCATACCATCTCATCCACGACCCAATCATTTGGTTAGGTGATCAGAATGCATTCCAAATAGTTTGGTTGTATATGAATTCTTCTCCAGATAAATTTATAATGTCATTATTTTTTCAAATATATATATATATATAAAAGAATTTTAATTGGAAAAACCACATATGGAAACTCATGCTAATTAATCATAAGCTTTAATAATCTTGCATCTGGAATCTCGCCATTTCTACTAAGAAATAATCAGGACTAGCTGTCAGGACCCGTCCAAGATTCTTCACTGGAACCCTAGACAAGCCTTGATCCCAAAAAAACCCTACTGGACCCTCTAATGAAAAATCCGGCAGAACCTCCCCTAAGGGTTGAACTTACCACAAAATTTATCTGCACGAAAAACACTTCTAGAAACATCCCCTTATTCCTCCCACCTTACTACAATATATTTCGACATATTTGCAGCACTCCAAGATAATAACAGGGAATCAGTAAGCAATTAAACAAATATCTGTCCAATCCATATACAGAGCATTATACAAATAAATATGAAATTAATACAATGACAGATGAAGCAATACAAGATGGAGAGGAAAAAGGGAGGAAATGCTTCTTGGACTTTCGGCAATGAACTAAGATATCGGACTTGTTCCGGATGATCAACGTCTCCCAACCTGGGCCTAGGGGAACGGAATTTAAAAACATGAGATGCTAATCATCTCAGTGAGTGACCCTATCTATTATACAATTATAATAGTAATAATAATTATAGTACACTTGATTAATTAAGAATACGTAAGTAAATAAATAATAATTAATTGAAAATAATATTTTCTCTCAAAACCCTCACCATTCACTCCATTGGAAAGTTTCCCTTTTAAAACATTTTCGCAAAACCCAATATTTTATGCCCCAAAAATCAAGGAATAATTAATTAAATAAATTATAAATAAAATACATTAAATCAAAGATCTAGAATGTATAATAAGAAACAAGAATAATTTTAATAACAATTATTAAATTATCATAAATAAAATAAGCAAATTCACAATAAAATTTACATAAAAAAAATAATCAAGGAAATATCAAATTAAACGGAATGCAATAATTTAGAATGCACATAAATACAAATATTAATTTAGAACTCAATATATGCATTGAAAATATTTTAAAAATCCAATAATTAAATTTAGAATAAACATCACTAGATAAAATAAATAAAATCGTAAATAAACTTGTATTAAAGAAATTTGGCATAAAACAAAAAAAACTTAGTATATAAATTTTAAAATTTATAGTTTAAATCAATAAAATAATCAAGGAAACATTTTAATAGATTTTAAACCTCAATTTAAAATAGATAAAAAAATATAATAAAATCCACGTTAAAATCTCAAAATTTAAATAAATAATATTAACATGGTAAAATAAAATTCTAAAACACCAATTTAAAATAATTGATAAAATCATGAATAAATACATTTTAGAAAATACTAATTCTAAATACGTGATAAAACAAGTTAATTACATTTAATTCAAATACGACTTTAACACTTTAGGATTTGAAATTTATATCTGAAAAATAATACTTGACGCACCACACTATATACTAGTGATGCCCTATAATACCCAGTGTCCCCAGCACCATCTGTCGGGAGATTAAAGAGAGAAACTTGCATACGATCGCTTCGGCATCCCGACAGCGCCGCTGCTTAAACCGTCATCCCGACCATGGAGGAGGGCGGCTTATAGCCAATATCAAACTTGCCTTCCCTTGGTCCGATGGCAACTCATGGGAGACATTATAACTTGCGCGCTCATCCACATACATAGTACAGAACACCAGTACTGTATGAGTGCGTTTAAAACAAATAACTATATTATTTTAAAAATAACAATAATAATAATTTTTTTTTTCAAAACTCACCGTGGAAATCATACCCTTTTTCAAATTCACAATCCCACAATTTTTCTTTAATCCTCATCATAAATCCATCACTTTAAAATCCATTAATTTCACCATAAATAAATCAATTCCATAATATTTAAATGCATAAAAATATTTTTGAAGCATAATACTTTTAAAACAAATATTTTTCTTCAAATCCTTAAAATCAAGCTATACCAAAAATGATATTAAAAACTATATCAAATCCGAATGCAATTAAATTCATATAAATCACCATCATAACGTCAACATTAAACTTAACAATAATTTAAATCAAACTTTAAACCATGAATTTTAAGTCCCAAAATATATTTTTGCACCAAAACACATATTAAAAAAAATTATCATAAATTGGCAATATAATTCTATATCGAAATTCTCTTAATATCAAATACATAAAACCTATTTCTCAAATATTTAATTATTAAATACTCCAACAAAGAAATTTAATAATAATTAACAAAATCCCAAATTCATATAATCCTTAAAACAAAAATATTTTATAATGCACAAATATTTAATTCCAGTCAATTTTGGCATCAAAATTCCAAATATAAATTTATTAAATATTTAACATATGAAATATAATTTCCAAATATATAATCAACACAAAATATATACAATTTACCAACTCAAAATAATTTTGAAGGTGGATCACTCACCTCGAGCATGCAATCCAACCAAGATCCTCCATAGGATCAATTCTACAACTCACACATGCTCCTAGAATTACAACATTACACAGGGTTAAATAAATTAATATTTTATTCGGATAAATAATACCGGGTACCTGGGGGGTTTAACACAAACGGTGTCCAAAATTCGTAAATAAGGTATCAATGAAAAGCTAAGGGGACGAGGAATACGTTACCGATCTTCGTTGGACTCAACTCGACCAGAGGTGGCCGGAAAGTGGACGGAAGCTTTCGGTCGAACTTCAACTTGTCGTGTCTCCCAAACGGTAGGGAATTGAGCTGAATGGACCTCAAAATCGAGCTCTGGAGGTTTAAAATAGGTGGAAAGGAGTATCAATTTGGCCGGGTGGTGGTCAGATTGCCGACGGAGCCAACCTTGCCGTTGTTGGCAACGAAGCCCGATCCAGCCTCATCCGGCGACGGTTGGCAGCCATTTTCTGGCTGCTAGCCAGAATCTTGCCCCTCTTCCTCCCCATCAGGTGCGTGTGGCTTCATATGATCGAAAAAAAAAGAGAAACGGGGTGAAGCCGAAAGGGAGAAGGAAGGAAGAAGGAAGAAGGAAGAAGAAGAAGAAGAAGAAGAAGAAGAAGAAAAGAAAAGAAAAAGAAAAAGAAAGAAATTTCCGTGGGTGTTTCCTCACGTGACGAAAAAAAATTTTTTTTAAATAATAATAATAATAATAAAATAATAAAAATAATAAAATAAATAAATAATATTAAGATAGTATAGTATTTAATATGGTTGACATGTGGTATCCCTTCATTGTGACATATGGCACCCTTTATTAAATCACATGTGGTATACTGTTCACATATTTAAAAATAATATTAAAATAATATGTATTTAAAAAACTTTACAGGTCCATAATTTTTCAACAAAATATCCAAATCAGGTGAACTACTAGTCTACGGACTCGTATCGAAGAGTAATTCACATTTGTACATGAGTCAAAACTCATATCTCCAAAAATAAAAAGTCAACACGGCACCCCTTAGATAATTTGGACCTCAACTTGTTTTGCTCATAACTTTCAAACCGTAGCTCCGTTTTCGATGTGCTACTAGTCTACGAACTCGGGATGATACATACTTTGAAATGATGCCTCGGTCAACACAAAATTCCATCCAAAACAAAAAGTCAAATTTTGACCCTCTCGGTCAACGATCAACCTCGGTCAACGTGCAAAAATTCCAACGTACTTTAGGACGGGGTGTTACACTAGTAGTAATATATACAAAGGCTTATTATGACTTATTTTATAGTTGTTAGAGCATTGTGAAAGAACCAAAGTACTAGCAATTTTCTGGTAGCTTCCATCAAATTCATAAATAAAGAATATTATTGCAAAGTCTTATTAGATTGTAATGTATACCAGTGCATAGTAAAGCACATAGTTCCTTTGCCTTAATTTCAATACTCTATTTTTATGTCTCTGTTTCTTCAATTTCGTTATATCAGACTGCCTCCTAATATATTCAGCCACTCCTTATCAAAATTATTTCAAATCTAACCCAATACATACTACTATTATTAGACTACAAGTCCTTAGCCTTGTAATAGTTGAAAAACGAAAGAGGCAAATGCAAAATTTTTTCCAATGTAGATTTTTGTAAGTCTAATGAAAATTAAGTCTTGTCATCTCTAAAAAAATAATGAGCATTCTAAGCATTTATAAAAAGAAATCACAACAAAACAAAATGGAATTATTTTGAATAGTTGTTCGATAATTTTTTAAAAATAAAAGATATCTGATAATTTTTTAAAAGTAAAATATATATATATATATATATATATGCAAAAGAAATGTAAACAGAATAAAAATATAATATAATTTATCCTCGATCAATTTATTACTTAAATATGGAAAATAAATTTTTTTTTTTTATTATTATTATTTTTTGGTGCTTGTTAATATTTGAAAGCTGATATCCTTTATATATACATTTTGTTGATTTGTAACTCCTACATTTCTTGTATATTTATGATATTTCCCTAAATCTAATGGTAAAATCTGTGTCTTGATCAAAATAGCCAATCCACTTTCAAAATCAATATTCCATTAGAAGGGAAAATATTGTAGATGTTAAAATATGTATTGATTTAACATTCTATGAAAGTACTGGGGTCTTGTGTTGCATCTTGGTGATCCATTTGAAATTGTACTTGTGTTGAACACTTGTTTAGAGTTGTATGGCTCATGTATAGCCCCATTATTTTTTTCGTACTCAGTATGTGGTGGCTTTTCTTTTTTCTCTCTTTGTACACCGTTCCTTAGGGGTGGGCAAAATCTAATCCAACCCGTTCAACCCGTCCAATCCAATCAATTTTTAATGGTTTGGATTGGATTTTTACATCAATTGGATTAGATTGGATTCAAAATATTATAAACTATATGGATTGGATGGGTTATGAATTGGAAATATAAATCCAATTCAATCCAAATAATATATTATATAATTAAAAAATTATATATTTTTTCATTTTTTTCATTTTTATATATAAATTTTAATATTTTTTTCATTTTTATATATAAATTTTAATATTTTTTTCATTTTTATATATTAATTTTTAACTTTTCTTTCATTTTTATATATTAATTTTTAATATATATATATATTTTTTTACATCCCCAAATCCCAAATCGATTCACGAGAGAATGAATTTTGATGAATGTATTATTTTATATTATTTGTTCTAATAATTTTAATTTGATTTTGTAGGAGTGAGATGATGACATTAATACTTGCTACGTGATAAATGCATGATGTGTATCATTTGCTACATTTTCTTCTTTATTTTCCATTGTAGACTATGTTGTATTATTCTAATTGTATTTTATGTTTGGATAATTATAATTTATTATTTATATTTTATATTTGAAAAATTTTTTATTTGTATTATATATTTATAAATTAGTAAATTTCAAACCGATCAACCAATCCAAACCAAACCGATAATAAATGGTTCTAATAATAAATTGTTTGGTTTGATTTGGATTATATATTAGAAAAACCGATTAGTATGGATTGAATTGTATTTCGGTCTAAAACCGAACCAACCCAATCCATGTCCATTCCTATCGTTCCTATCATAAAATTTAGGAAGAAAACAAATTTCTAGATAAAATCATTAACAATAACGACTCACATAATGAAAACCGGGAAAAAAAATATTTATATATATATATATACCCTATGTCATACATTAATCTTATTATTTAAGAATGGTGGTGGACCACAACAAGACTTTTCAAAGAACCAATAATATCAAAAGTAAACAAATAAATAAATAAATGAGAGCCATTTGGTGACTTGATTGATTTTTAGTTTTATTTTTTTATTTTTTACCTAAATATATAATTTGTTTATCTTAAATACTATTGGTTTGTAATGGTTGGAGTATAACAGATATCTTAAATAACAATAAAGTTAAAGAAAAAAAAAAAACCAAATTATATATAGCTGCAATTTTTTTTTCCTTCAAATTTGTTGTTATTTTAGATATGTGGCAAATTATAATTACAATTAACACACACTTTACATATGCAAATTATACACAATTAATAGATTAAATAATAATAATAATAATAAAATAGAAATGATTGAAATGCTTGGAAGAGTTTTGTTTTCCACTAAAAAATAGCACTACAAAAATACAAAAACATACTTAATCAGGCTGGAATAAATATATATTTTCTCACTCATAACCTCTGTTAAAAATGGAGAGGTATAATATCATTCAGTTGCTCTTACTTTTTGCTGGTGATCCTCTGATGTCCATATTTGCTTGATTCATACAGTCCGTTGAATTCTTCTACAATTACCTTCTCTAGATTGCCCGCCTCGCCGAACCTCTGTTTTATCACGACTAAACCTTCAACACATAAATAATTTGCATTCTTTTTTATATTTTATTTTTTAGAGAACATTGCCAAGCATGCTTCTCGTCATATTACATTATAGGGACATGTATGATCTTCCAAAGTGAAATTCCAAATTCGAACTGTGGGTGCATATACCATACATACTTTGAATACGTACGAATCGAGTACCATCAGTCATATTACTGACAATGAAATGACATATACCATACATGCTCTGAATACAGACGAATCGAGGGCCATCAGTCATATTACTGACAATGCATGGATTTATGAGCTCTGATACATCTGATGAAATTTACAACTTTTTCTTCCCTTTTTATTGAGAATAGCATGAAGAAGCTATTTATGTCTTTGTGATTACCAAAAATAGAGCACATGCTGTTTTGACATCTTTTAATATCAGATTTGTAACTTCCAGTTTCTTAGTATTTTTCTATCTCTTTATTTATTTTTCCAACGCTTAACGGCAAGTCCCTTTCAAATTCAATATCCTTATTAAAGGATGAAAACTAATTTTAGTGTGTGACCCAGAGATAAGGGCTTCATAAGTCTTTGTAGACCATCCGTATGATGAGAAAGACAATGAACGAGACAAAAAAGTGCTTTGTACTGTATACACTCTATTGATAAACTGTTTATTTCTTGCTTATTTTAAAAATGGGTTTTACAGCATTATTTATACAAGTATTGTGCCATCCGTGAGTTACAAGAAAATACAAAATAAAGATTACTGATGACTGATAACTACACCAACTTTATCATATAACTATACCTGCTTTATCTCTGATATTATTTATCCTGCAGCATTTTCAAAAATTTGAAGATATTTTTTATCACTTTGACTTGTTTTATACGAAACAAACTTTTGCTGATCCAGATTGTGTGATGACATGGCTGCAGCACATTCAGCTTATCACCGTATTACTGCAAAGACTTTAGAGCAATTTCCAAAAAAGCATGTTCCAATCCACTTTTTAAACCAAATACACATGTATATTGAATATTAATGTTGAACAAATTTCCACAAGCTATTATCATATTTTTTAATTATTAATTTTATTGCTTCTGCCTATTTGCACTTCTTTTCATTATTAATAATTTTGAGGGAATTCATGTAAGAAAAGAGAGAAATAAACATGTCAATAAATATCTATAAAAATAAATAAAAATAAAAAACATAATTTATAGTATTATTGGAGAATTTTTTAAAATTTCACTATTTATGTTTAAAAATGTTTTTTATCAAGATCTTTGGAAATGTGCTCTTAAGTACTGGTTTTTACAGTGCTTTGAAAGCTAGGAAAGCTCAAAATAAAGTCATATGCTTTTGTACATTATGTTAAAAAATACATAATTTGTAATTTTTTACTCATAGCCGGCAACTTCATTCAAAAAAAAAAATAAAAAAAGTATTTTGGTTGAGTACTTCATGTCCAAGAAATCTTAATAACCCTCCTTACAAATTACTGTACCAGATTACTATAGATATGCATAGTCTCTGATTACATTCTAATGTATGCCAATGCACAGTAAAGCATATTTTTCTTTTGCCTTAGCTTCAATACTCTATTTTTATGCCTCTGTTTCTTCAATTTCATCATATCCAATTGCCTGCAAATATATTCAGCCACTTCTTATCAAAATTATTTCAAATATAACTCAACGTATATTATTATTAGAGTGCAAGTCCTTAGCTATCAAGATCCGTCCAAGATCTCTCACCGGAATCCTAGACTAGTCCTGATCCTAGGGAAACACCACCGAACCTTCCAACGAAAAATCTGGCAGCATCTCCCCTAATAGTAGGACTTACCACAAAATTCCCTGCACATAAACACACTCCAATAAACACCACCTTATTCCTCCCACCTTACTAAAATTTGTTTCCACAAATTTCCAGGACTTCAAATAAATGACATGGAACTAGTGCAAAATTAAATAAATAAACGTCCAAATAGTATACAGAGCGTTATCCACTACAATTGAATATGAAATTTAATACAATATAAGATAAAAAGAAATAATACAACATAGAAGGGAAAGGAAAAGCCTCTTGGACTTTTGACAACGAACCAAGACGTCAAGCTCGCCCCCGAACAATCAATGTCGACTAACCTGGGCCTAAGGGAACGGAATTTAAAAACATGAGATGCTTATCATCTCAGTGAGTGACCCTATCTACTGTACAATAATAATAATAATAAAAGGGTAAATAACTTAATTAATTGATTAATAAGAAATAAGTAAATAAATAATAGGTAGTTAAAAATAATATTTTCCCTCAAAACCCTCACGATTCATTCAGTTGGAAAAGTTTTCTTTTTTTTTTTAAAACGTTTTACAAAACCCGCTATTTGTATGTCCCAAAAACCAAGGAAACAATTACTCAACTAAATATAAAATAAAGTATAATAAATCAAGGATCCAAAATTTATAATGAAAATAAAATAGAAATAGAATAAAAATAATTTTGTAACAATTACTAAATGATTGATAAATGTCATAACCAAATAATACAAAAATATTAATGAACTTACACTAAGACAATTCAGGAAAATGATTAAAATAATTAGAATGAATTAATTAATTAAACAATTAAATAAAGGAATAATTAAACCAAATTAAAACATCCATTGAAAATAAATGGTAAGAACATGGTAAGATCTCTTTAAAATCATTAAATCAATGTAAATAGTAAAATCAAGATAAAATGCATTGTTAAAGCATTAATATAAATAGGTAATTAAAAACATAATAAAATTCCATAAAATTGTATTAAAATCTCCAATTGAAATAAATAATAAAAACAATATTAAATACATTTTAATTTAAATATAATTTCAAAATATTTATTTTGAAAATCATGTTCCGAAAACCACTTGATACACCCACTATATACCAATGGTGTCAACGGTATCCAGCGTCCCGAGCACCGCCAGATAGGAGGTTAAAGAGAGAAATCGGTATACGGCGCGTGGCATCCCACTGCGCTGCTACTAGCAGGCGTTCCGACCATGGAGGGGCGGCCTACCCTCATCCGATGGCAACCACAGGACAACCCCATAAATCACCTATGCACTACTCACACCTACCTGCGCACTCACCACATCCACCTGCGAGCTAATCATATCCATGCATAAAAAATACCAGTACGTGTATGGTGCATCTAAAAATCATAAAATCAATATATTTATTTTCAAATCTCAAAATCTCATAAATACTACCGGGTTGATTCCATCCAATTAAACCCATAAATTTTCGACAATTATTTTATAAATCATCGTCATAAATTCCATCAATTCCAATATCCAAATTTTCCAATGGCATAAATATTTTTGAAACATAATAAATTAAGTCAATATTTCTTTCTCAAATATTCGAAAACCAATTTGAATCAAATATGTCATTTAATCCTCATAAAATCCACAATAATCAAAATTCTCATAAATATACATTTCAAACACATAATGAATCCATCAATGAAATTATCAATAATTTAAAATAAATATTCCTTCAATTCCTCAAAATTCAAAATATAATTAAATCACATAAAAATTCCAAAATTCATAAATCCATATATATGCATTTTTATTGCTTGAAATAAACTCATAATAATTTCAACAATAAATCAATAATGTTAAAATCATAATTTCTTTAAATATCAAGTTTTCATAAAATGAATTTCCATAATTTATCAAAATCGAAATATGCTTCGGTGCACACACATATACACATTTCAAATTGTCCAAATATTAGCATCAAAATTTAATTTGCAATTTATCACATAATTAATATAATATAAACATCCAAATATTAAAATATAATGAAATATAATTAATTTGACACCCGAAATTAATTTTTGAAGGTGGGTCACTCACCTCGAGCACGCAATTAACCCAAGATCCTCCATGGGATCAATTCCACGACGCACACATGCTCCTAGAGCAATAATATTACACAATCAAATAAACTAATATTTTATTCAAGTAAATAATACCTGGTACCCGGGGGAGCTAATGCAAACGGTATCTAAAATTCACAAATAAGGTGTCTATGGAAAGCTAAGGAGATGAGGATCACATTACCAACCTCCATTAACCCCAATTCCACCGGTGGTGGTCGGAATTTGCCCGGAAAGTACCGGCCAAATTTCACATCTTCATAACTCGCGAACCACTTCGAATTTAAACAATTGGAGACCATATTTGAACTCAGAAGACCTAAAATAAAGGGAAAAAGGTGCAAGATCGGAATGGGCTGGCCGAAAACAGCGAGAATCGCCGGAAAACTTCAAACCCACCGCCGCCGACTTCACCGGTCCGATCTGGGTGCGTCCGGCGGCATTTGGCCAGGAAAATTGGAGGTTGGCATCGCCAAGGAATGGGCTCCTTCCCTAGCCAGCGTGTGTGGCCGTCCGGTGGCTGAAAAAGGTGCAACAGGGAGAGAGATATTGATGGGAAGGAGAAAATGAAGAAAGAAGAGAAGAAGAAGAAAGAAAGAGGGAGGGGCCCATGGGCCTTTTTTCCCACGTGGGGGAAGGAAAAAAATAAAAGAAAAGAAAAGAAAATAAAATAAAATAATTAAATAATATTAAAATATTATTATTGTATAGAATAATAATAAAGTAATATGGTATTTAATCATGGTTGACATGTGGCATCTCACCCTTATGACATATGGCACCCTTTATTAAGTCACACGTGGTACACTGTTCACATATTTAAAAATAATATTAAAATAATATTGTATTTGAAAAACTCTACAGGTTCATAACTTTCAAACCACATGTCCAAATCGGACGTACCACTAGTCTATAAAATCATATCGATGAGTACTTCATAACCATGCATGAGTCAAAACTCAACTTTGCATGACCAAAAAGTCAATTCCAGCACCCTTTGGACAGTTTGGACCTCAACTTGTTTTGCTCATAACTTTCAATCAATAGCTCCGTTTTCAACGTGCTACTAGTCTATGGACTCGTGACAACGTGTACTTCATAACGGTACCTCGGTCAATGTGAAATTCCATTAGGAGCCAAAAAGTCAATATCTGACCCCTTCTCGGTCAACGACGGTCAAACTCGGTCAACCTTGATCAAATTTGAGAAATTTCTGATGTACTTCGGGATGGGGTGTTACATTAGCCTGGTAATAGTTGCAAAAAGAAAGAGGCTAATGTAAGATTTGTCAAAGGATCCATGCACAGGTTTTCCAAAGTAGAATGAAAATTAAGACTGTAATCTATAAACAATAATGGTCATTCTTAGCATTTATCAAAGAAGTAATAGAAAAACATATATGGAACTATTTTGAATAATTGTCACGATGATTTTTCAAAAATAAAAGATATACATATGTAGTAGAAATGTAAACATAAGGAAAGTATAATGTAATTTATCTCAACCAATTTATCACTTAATATGGGAAATAATTGAAAAAAAAATTTCTTTGTGGTTGTTAATAATTTAAAGTTACATCATTCATGAATATATAAAAATGTTATTTATCAACATTGATAAATAATTACCAATAGAATTTATATGCCATATGAAAATTTAAATAATTATTATTAAAAGATTCATTTTTAAATTTTAAAATAAAAATTAATATAATTAAATATTCCGATTCAAATATGACACATAAGCTAGTGATTTTCACTAATAGTAATAAATACTAAAATTCTGAATATATTTTGTTGATTTGTAAAACAACCAAAAATAAAAATTAATAAAATGAAAAATTCCAATTCAAATATAACACATAAGCTAGTGATTTTCATAATAAATACTATGATTTTGAATATTTTATTAATTTGTAAAATAGCCAATCCACCTTCAAAATCAATATCTCATTAAAATGAGAAAAATATTGTAGATGTTGAAATGACCCAGGTGGAATAAATGTGAAATATTGACATTTCCAAGCTTAGACAATTACTCTGGTAAGAATGAAGAGATGTAATATCAATCAATTGCTCTCAATTTTGCTGCTGAATTCTTCTACAATTACTTTCTCCAATTGCCTGCCTTACCAAAGCTCCATTTTACTCCAATTGCTGAATTCTTCAACAATTACGACTTTCTCTGATTGCCTGCCTCACAAAGCTCCAATTTATCGCAACTATATCTTCATCGCATACATAATTTGCATTGCTGCCTTTTTTTTTTTTTTCTTTGGGAGAACATTATTTCTGAGATGCATTATAGGGACATGTACGATACCAAAATGAAGTTCCAAATTTGAACTGCCAGTAATATATACTTTGAATATGAATTAGGTACGGAGTTCATCAGAGCCACGTTGTTTTGGTATTTTGAATATATAGACATTTTCAAGCCTAGATGCAATATTTGTTAGAGTAGTGTGAATGTAAATAAGCCGTATACTTCATTGATACCGTGAAACAATTTGTATAATCTTAGTCAGTAATCTTATGATCAGAACCCAAAACCTTAACACATTCTACAATTGACTTATCTAATCTAATGCCAAAATTAGCTCTTTTCCAAGAACAAACAAGGTAAAAGTTTGTATTGAATCTATTCCAGTGATCTTGCAATGATGCCCAATGTCTCGTGGTTTAATTATTGCGGTATCAACCATTTTATATGTAATTTATGAAATATATTACATGTATTAATGTTTTGACGGGTAAAAATTATTAAATATTTAATTTGCGGATAACGTATCATTATAATTTAAAACAATATCCATCTTTAAAAGGACAGGCATGCATTAAGTTGAAAAGCTGCATATATCCAAACTGTAGAAATGTTATTACACATATATGAGATCATAATCAGCCTATCATATTAAAATATATATATATATATATATATATGAGACATATACGGTTAAATACTCTTACAAATAAAAGAAAAAATATATATATTTTTTATTGTGTGTACTTTTTTTTTTAATCAACTTTTATCGTATGTTTGTAATATTAATTTTCCGATAAAAATGATATTAATGAAAACTAAGACTTTAATTTATTTATTTATTTCTTTTTTTTAGGCTGAAAAGGATGTTTTATAAATTAAAAGACCCGCAGGCAAACACCTGCCAAAGGAATGTAGGCTCTCAGCCACTCTTACAAAAGAAGTAAAGACAGAAGGAAATGAATTAATTGGCAAGGCACCATAGTGTCTATTTTTTAAGCACCAGTTACTAATCGAATGAACTAAGACTTTAATTATACTTTACTTTTTTCTCTTTCATAATTCCAATATTCCAAATTCCGAACTCTGAAATAGATATTGCCATGCATGTCTACATATTTTTAATCTTTAAGTTTCCAATTTTCTTAGTATATTTGTATTTCTATTTATTGTTTCCAGTGTTCTGATGCAAGTCCCAATCAAATTCAATATAGAGAATCTATTATTTGCGCAGAGAGATCCATTACAAGCTGAATAAAGTACTGCCACATCAGCTACTGCTGAGCTGTATATTAATTGTACAAACTAAGTTAGCTATTAATGGAGCACGTGATTAAGGCTAGGTAGCTAAGATGAGACACGGTAGCTGCTGAGCTGCTGACACTGAATGTATACCAATCTTAATGTCCAAGTGGACGTCTGATATGGTCGCAGGTAATTGAATGAATCTTTTAGTTCTAAAAAATTAAAAAAAAAAACAAAAAAGAAATAAAAATTAAAGAAGAACCCACTGATATATCAAAGAAAAACAAACAAAAAGAAAACAATTTAAATATTTATAAAAAGTATTTTATGCTTTCTCAACAAAAATAATGCTAGTTGGCAACCAAAAACAACTAGATTACAAATAGCAGTAATTAAGTACGATAATAGACTATCATCACTGAAAAAGTATTTTGTACCTTCTCAGCAAAAATAATGCTAGTTGGCAACCATAAACAACTAGATTACATGTAGCAATAACAGACTACGAAGGCATGCTTTTTTAGTCCCCCAATGGCCGGTTAACCAAGAACTGCTTCCCCAATCTCTGTTTTTTTTTTTTTTTTCATTCGATTTCTCCACAATTAATGCATGATCATAATTTGGTTTTTCAAGACGCACACCATGACATTAACAATTGACACCAATGATCAAAGAAGGCCGAGAGAGAGAGAGAGAGAGAGAGAGAGAGAGAGAGAGAGAGAGAGAGAGAGAGAGAGAGAGAGAGAGAGAGAGAGAGAGAGATTGCCAGAACAATAAAAAAAAGAGAGATGTCCTGAAGAATTTCTATTTACTGGTATATTTTTGTAACGAAGATGATGATTGCTTGAGAGAAAAGTTAGAGGAGAGAAAGACCGTGAGCTCTACTTGTGTATTTCATTCTTTTTCAATGTAATAGTAAAAACAAAATATTTTTGCTTACATCATAAATGTAAATATTACAATTTATTATAAAGGCATAAATCTGTATTTTCTCTCTCTCACACTCTCTCACACTTTCACGCACTCACCCTCTCATCCTTCTAGTTTGTTCTATAATACGTAGCATATGAGCCACTGTGACGTACACCTGTATAGTCTCATTTTGTCCATATTTGCCTTAGCCTCCATGTCAGCACAGCAGGTTATATTCCAACACTCCCCTGTAATTTTTGTGTTTAAACGACTCTAAACTTTTCCCTCAAATAATTGAATATATCCTTTGATAATGATTTGGTAAATATATCTGCAATTTGTTCTTTGGAAGCACAATATGTCAAATCTACAATTCCATCCTGCAAGGCTTCCTTGATGAAAAGATACTTCCTGTCAATGTGCTTGGTTTTCTGGTGGAAGACTGGATTCCTAGTGATGGCAATGGCTGAGATATTATCACCGTGTAGAGGTGTAGCTTCCATTTGCATTTCACCAAAATCTTCCAACACAAACCGAAGCCAAATTGTCTATTGCTTCTAAGGCACTTATATATTCTGCCTCAGCTGTAGAAAGTGCTACACAATTTTGTTTAACCAAGGCCCATGAAAACACTCCACTTCGAAAACTAAAAGCATATCTAGATGTGCTTTTCATATCATCCACAAAACCACTCCAATCACTGTCACAATATCCCACAAAAACAATTTGTTTTCCCTTGACATATTCTATTCCATAGTTTAAGGTACCTTTGACATACCTTAATACTCTTTTTCCTATACCGAGATACTTCTTTGTAGGACAATGCATGAACCTTTCCAGTAGACTTGCAGCAAACATGATATCTGGTCTTGTAGCTGGCAGGTATAAAAGACTTCCCACTACTTTTTGATACATCTCTTCATCTGCAGCTCCACTTCCATCTTCTTTGCTGAGTTTCTCATTTGCAACTTATGGTGTGAGAACTGGATTGCAAGCTGTTAAGCCAAACTTGTTCAGCAATGTGGAAGCATATTTCTTTCGGTGCATGAAAATGCTAGAACGTGTTTGTATTACTCCCATACCAAGAAAATGATGTAGCAATTCCAAATCTGTCATTTCATACCTTCTCATCATATCTTCCTTAAACCAATGCAGCATTTCATCATCATTTCCTGTATACACTATGTCATCAACATATATGGCTGCAATGAGTATTCCTTTTTCTGCTCTGGTTTTTGTATAAAGAGTGGCCTCACTTTGATTCTTTTGAAAACCACCCTCACTGAAATATGCATCAATCTCACTATGCCAGGCTCAAGGAGCCTGTTTCAACCTATATAAAGCCCTGTGTAGTTTATACACTTTATTCTCATGCCCTTCAATAACAAAACCATTTCGTTATTCTACATAGATCTCCTCTTGCAGCACACCATTTAAAAAGGCTGATTTAACATCAAGCTGGTACAATTTCTAGCTTTTGTGAGCTGCTAGAGCAATCAAGGTCCTAATACTGTCGAGTCTTGCATCAGGGGCAAAGGTCTCATTAAAATCCATTTTCTGGTTTCTGTGCATACCCTTTAGCCACTAACCTTGTTTTGTTCTTCTGAATTGAGCCATCTAGGTTGATTTTTGTCTTGTACACCCATTTGACACCAATTACAAGCTTATTTGCTAGTCTATTCACTAACTCCCAAGCTTTTTTTTTTTAATCATTTTTAACTCATCTGTCATTGCATTGATCCAGATTGATCTTGTGATGCCTCATTGTAGTCTTCAGGTTCAATGATAAAGTTGTTACAATTTGCTAGAATATCGGTCAAACTTCTCCATTTCACTAGTATATGATCAAATTTAGCATGCATTCCACTAGTTTCAGTGTGTGTAGAATCCATACCTTTACTCCCATGTATATTTGAAATGTTCCTGCTGCTGTTTGTAGCCTCTCTTGAATTAAGCACTCCTTCTGTTGACTTTCTTGGTGTATGGTAAGCATATTAAAATGTTGAATTCACTCCTTCTGAGGCTTTACAAGCATCCTTGATTACTGAAATTAACCTTCCACTATCATTTCTCTAATCTTTCTTCCAATCCTATGAATTTTCTTCATCAAATATAACATCCCTTAATCAAATCAGTCATTTAGCTATAGGATGAAATACCCTATATCCCTTTTCACAGGTTCCATAGCCAACGAAGATTCCTTTTACTTTTTTGGAATCCAACTTTTGCCTTGTCTCAGCTGGTACATAAACATAACAAATGGATCCAAAAATTTTCAAATGTGCTACACTAGGTTTTCTTCTACTATAAGCTTCAAAAGGTCTCACACCATTCAAAGCTTTAGTGGGGCACCTATTTAATAGATACATAGCTATATGAACAGCTTCTCTTCATAGATAATAGGATATTTGTTTATCATGTAGCATGGCCTTGGCCATTTCAACAGCCACTCGATTCTTCCTTTCCACCATCCTATTCTATTGAGGAGTGTAGGCCACTGTCATCTGCCTTTGAATTCCTTCAGATTCATAGAATTTTATAAACTCAGCAGATAGAAATTCTCTTCCTCTATCACTCCTTAAACACTTAATTTTAAAACTATTTTGCAACTCAACCATTGCTTTGAATTTCTTATAATAGATAAAAGCTTCAGATTTGTTTCTTAGAAAGTACACTCGAATCATGAGTGTACACTCATCTACAAATAGCATAAAATACCTGTTTCCAGCAAGTGTCTCTGTCTGTATTGGTCCACATAAATCAGTATGAACTAGTTGTAGTGGCTGTTTTGCTCTCCATGCACAATTATTTTGGAAAACTTCTCTATACTGCTTTCCAAATTGACAACCTTCACAAACCTTCATCATTTCTCCAAGCTTTGGTAATCCCAAAACCATATCCTTCTTCTTTAGTTTAAGGAAATCATTCAAATGAAGATGTCCCATTCTTTTTTGCCAGGTTTCCACACTGAACTTAGCTTGTACTCTTAATGCAACCTGCTCACTCGATGTCATAATTAGTGGATAGCATCGATTTGTCTTTGCTTTGAATTTCACAGCCAAATTTTCCAATGTAGGTCCATTATACACATGACACATTCCACCACCAAATATCAAATAATAACCATGCTCATCCATTTGACCAATACTTAACAGGTTTTCTTGCAAACCAAGTAAATATAGTACCTCTTTGATATGTCTTTTTCCCTTGTCAATGCCAATCACGTGTGTACGTTTCCCAGTTATGTTCTCTAGTGTTCCATTAGGCATTTGAACCTTTCCAAACAAATTTCTATTAACATCAATCAGTAAATTGATATTTCCTGTCATATGGTTGCTGCAGCCAATATCTATGTACCATTCACTACTTTTGCTTGAGCCACCAATCTCCACTAGCTGCATAAAACATATTCCCTGTCAATTCCATCTGATTTGTACAATTGGCTTTCTGTACATTCCTTCCAATTGTACATTCCCTTGCCCAATGTCCAAACCTGTCACAATTATAGCATTTTGGCTTGCATTTAAACCTACATTCCCTAAAATGGTATTTACCAGAGGTCTTACGTTGTGGTTTTGAATTGTCTTGACTGCCTCAAACCTGCCATCTATTCCCCCATTGACTAGTGTTTGTAGCATGTGTGTTTGTCATTTGAGTTCCATGAAACCTTTGTTGAAATTTCTATTTAGGTTCCCATTTCTTCTCTTTTGAAGACCATGACCTTTGAAACTTAGCTACATTAGCTTGTGTTACTCCCTTGTTTTGTATTATGGAATTCACAGACAATGTAGAGAATGCTTTCTCTGTAGAATCAATAACTTGCAGGTCAAGTCTCTGCTCTTGACTCTTCAAAATTGCAATTACTTCTTAAAATTCCACTGATGTCAAGTCCTTAGTATTTTCTATCAAATAATAGATAGGTTCATATGCTTTTGTCAAGCTGATTAATACCTTTTGAACCATTCTTTCATTTGACAGTGTCTCTCCAAACGTTTTCATCTGGTTTATTAGGTCATTTAGTCTTGTAAGGTAATTAGACAGTCTTTCATCATCCTTCATCTTGATGTATTTGAATTCTCTCCTTAAACTTTGTAATTTCACAGATCTTACCTGATCTCCACCATGGAATTCTTTGTACAAAAGCTCCCAAGCTTCTTTCAAGGTCTTTGCATTTGCTATCCTTGGGAAAATTTGATCAGTAACAGCACCTTGAATAATCCCCAAGCTTTTGCATCCTTGAAAATTTGATCAGTAACAAAATATTTTTGCTTACATCATAAATGTAATTATTGCAATTTGTTATAAGGCATAAATCTATATTTTCTCTCTCTCACACTTTCACGCACTCACCCTCTCATCCTTCTAGTTTGTTCTATAACACGTGGCATATGAGCCACTGTGAAGTACACCTGTATAGCCTCATTTTGTCCATATTTGCCGTAGCCTCTATGTCAACACAGCAGGTTATATTCCAACAAGAGAAAGAGAGAGAGAGAGAGAGAGAGAGAGAGCCTTTGGGCTAAGTGTCAGGACTCATCCAATACCCTTTCCTAGAACCCTAGATAAGCCCTGATCCCAAGGGATATCCTACCGGACCGTCCTAAGGAAAATCTGGCAGCATCTCCCCTAAAGGTAAAGCATGCCCAAAAATTTATCTGCACAAAAATGCACTCTTATTAACATAACATTTACATAACATTTCAACAATGATTTAACTATTATTAACAAAATTCCATATCCATGACTAAATAAATATCTACATACATAAATATATTTACAGCCATATAAATATACACTTTTTATCAAATTCATAGAATTTAATATTTTCTTTTAAACAATCGTATAATTGAATATAACAAAAATTTCAATTATATATATATATGTATATTTATATGTTCGCTTACACTTATTCATATACGCATACACATTATTTTGACAATTAAGTAAATATATACACATGCTCAAAAATTCCCAAAATATATATATATATATATATGTGCATACATATCAATCTTATGCACATCAATATTATATACCCACACTTATGCACATGCACATATATATACATGAAACACATTTGTATTTATAAATATACACATACACATGTGTACATAAACAGGTATATACACAATACAACTATATTTTCAATTTCATATTTATTATACTAATTTATTCAAAAATGAAATCTTTTAAAATACTATACTATAATTTGCAATTAACATATCAATTTAAAGCTAAGGAGGTAAGGAATCCATTACTAACCTCCATTGGCCTCAATGTCACCGATGGTGGCCAAATTTTCCGTCGAAAGCCGCCGCCAAGCTCACCTTCTTTGTACGCCACAAATGAGCTCGAATTGAGGCAAACGGAGCCCACCATCAGCTTCAGGACACTCGAATTTGGGGAATAGGATCGAAAATTTGGCCGGAAACGGCCAAAATCCTGCAAATTGAAATGGAGCTCACCGCCGGCTTTTATGGAGTTTCAAGCGCGTCTCCGGCCGTTTCGCGAATGCCGAGAACCACAACATTGCCGGTGTCATAGGTTGTCGGTTAAACATAGCAGTGAGGCTTAGGCCGGCTGGATTTATGGCAATTTCCCAAGATGAGCAATGGCAACTCAAGGAGAGGAAAGGAGAGTAACCACGGGGAGGAAGAGAGGGAGAGGAAGAAGAAGCTTCGCGAGAGAGAGGGGTTATTTTCCCCATATGAGGGAGAAGAAAAGAAAAAGAAAAAGAAAAAGAAAAGGAAAATAAATAAACAAATATATAAAATAATAATAAAATAACAATAAAATGATAATAAGAAAATAATGTAATATTTAATTATTGCTGACATGTGGCATTTTTTTATCGTGACACATGGCACCCTTTATAATATTACACGTGGTGTTGCTGTCCACGCACACTAATAGATCGATGAATAGTAACAACTGTTTCGGAAAAACTTCACAGATCCGTAACTTTCAAACCACACGTCCAAATCAGGCGTGCCGCTAGTATACAAACTCATATCGACAAGTACTTCACAACCATATATGAGTCAAAACTCAATTTTTCAAGGATAAAAAGTCAACTCCGACACTCTCGGACAATTCGGACCTCAACTTGTTTTGCTCATAACTTTCAAACCGTATTTCTGTTTTTGACATGCTACTAGTCTACGGAGTCGGATCGATGTGTACCTTGCAATGGTACCTTGGTCAGTGCAAAATTTCCTTTGAAACAAAAAGTCAACATTTTGACCTACTTGGTCAACGGTCAAACTTGGTCAACCCTTGGTCAACGTGAAAATTTCCAACGTATTTCGGGTTGGGGTGTTACACTAGGGGAAGCAGAGGCATGTGGATGAGTGGGCGACACACAGTCAAGAATTCCACCATGGAAAATCCACTTTCCAAGATGGACATCATTCCGAGCATTTTACTCAAAAAGTATCTCATTTGTACTCATGTAGAGCAGAATTATAAAATTTCCTACAAATCTTCTTTAGTATTTTATTATTATTTTTCTGTTATAAAATTCTTTATTTGAGAAAGGTGAATTATCCTGTATAGTATCATTTTTATAGAACATCCTACTTAATTTATGTGTGTGTATAAAGTGGTCATCTTTAATATATTAGGCAAACACATATATATAGTATGTTACCATACTAGCATCATATACGAGGTTGATTATTTGTTTTTATTTTAATAATAAAAATCACTACTTCAAACTGTAAAAAAGAAAATAAATCCTTCCAATAATAAATACAAAGAATTGATCCTAAACTAACCCATAGATTGTGTAGAACTACAGTTTAAGAATTTTATATTATTTTATCTTTTAAAAATTAAAATTGATTTGTGTATTAGGGATTGATGACAATAATTATTTTTTAAATTTAGACTAATTTATTCCTCTTATCCAGAAACAATTTAATTTCATTATTTAAAAGGTTTTAAGTTTGTATCTCCATATTTCAATCAGATCGACAACAACAGCAACTCAACTTTCCACTTCTTGGTATTGATCAGAAACATCGTAAATATCGGTGACATTTGCACAAATATCCATAAAAAAAACCAACATTTCCATCGATATCTATGAATAACGTCTATATTCATCGACAACTCCAACATTTCCACAACAATCTGTATAGGCATTTTTCCCTCTCTATCGGTGTCGATACTTGTCGAAATCTGATATTATCGCCGATATTTCATTAACGTCATCAACTTTTTCTTCACTAATTGGGAGAGGGACTGCTTTCTGCATCAAAGATGATGAAGGAGGAATATGCAGTGGCAAACGAACTAGCAATCAACATGGAAAATACTGAAGGACCTCATGATGATGAGGATCTTTTTGCTTACCTATTCAATGAGGATGAATATTCATCAACTTCAAGAAGCAACCAGCAACTAGAAGGGCCTAAGATACCAAAGATTCCAAGGATGCTTCGGGATCTTGACAAAAATAAAGGTTGCTTTGATCCTCGTGTGGTTTCCATCGGTCCTTATCACCATGGGGAAACTCAGCTCCAAGAAGGTGAGAAACTCAAGAGTAAACTGGTGAGGCTACATTGTAAAACTCCTTCTAAGATTGCTGATTTATACAAGAAAGTCAAAGACGTGGCCAACGAAGCAAGGGAATTCTATGACAGAGAAGGATTGCAAAATATTGATGATAAGGCATTCACAAAAATGATGTTCATTGACGATTGCTTCATTCTAGAGTTCATGACCATGTGCTTGCCACCGATAGGAGATCAACACGAGTATCATCCTAAGAAGATGATAACTAATGACATAGGTAATGTCAAGCACGACTTGCTCTTGTTAGAGAATCAACTCCCTTACATTGTCCTCGAGGCTTTGATGAAGGACAAAAAATGATATAGGAAAATGATGATTGAAATATTCATCACCAATAGGTCACCAAGTCCATTTCAGAAACCCTTGGACGGTTCTTGCATTTTTTGGTTCCTTTTTACTCATCGTGCTCACTACCACTCAGACTTATCTTGACGCAAGGGAGCTCAAACACTGCAAGAAATAATTAATATGTATGTATGTGGATTTTGGATTTGGCTTCTCCTTTATGTGTTCTAATTATTATTCTTGAGTTTATTATTTATTTTATGCATATTTATTATGTTTTTTTTTACTCATATCTTTACTTGTATATTATATTTAGACATACAGCTTTGCTATACTGGCCATGTATACACATGCTCACCCTATGGAATGCTTAGAGTGTTCTTACGTGTCAAGTAACATGATGCCGTGCATACAATTTTTGAAAAATTTATTTTTACATCCCATAACATGTTGCGAGATGTAAAATATGTGTTCCATAAGACAAGCATGTAGGCTTATCATAGTATAACTGTATATATATATATATATATATAATTATATAATACGATAAAATCTCATCATATGACCTGTATCTACTTATAAGGAGATCTTTAAAATTTGTTGATCTAAGGCTAAAAAAAACCAATTAAACGAGTTGAAATAACAAGTGTAATTGGATTGCAACTAATAATGAGGGGAAAGAAAGAGTGTAAACTGTTGGCTAAATTGAGATTAATTGGATAGTTCTTGTTTAATTATCAATATATATATATATATATGTACATATATACTTAAACTAATTTTATAGTCTATTGACAATGGTATGGTCGGATAAATACAGAGATTTGTCATAGCCATTTAATGTTTTAGTTGGGTCTTTGTACTCTTTGTGTTTTTCATTTTTATTTTTATTTTTGTTTCTACTAGTCTTGTTGATAGGGAGCTAGGTCCAGGACTGTTATGTAAGACAATTTTTTTTCTTTTTTTTCTTTTTTTCTGATGGTCGAGTTTATCCAACAAATTTATCAAATTTATCTGCATCTTAGAAATCCAACATATGAACACATTTGCATTTCTTACACTAGAAAAGTATAGTGATGAGTCATATACCAAGCTCCCTCCTGTAACATCCATCAGATGACTAGGAACAATGCATGATTTGAACATCAATTTGGTTCAAAAATAAAAATACTTCTATGATTTACTTTTTTTTTTCCCCCTCACACATTTTAGATTTTTTTGAAATCTCCATTATAAGCTGCAATTCATTGCCATGTTGGTCCAAATAGAAAGCATTCAATCACCCCTTCAGAATCGATTGGTTTTATGATTTGCAGCCGTCATTGGTGAAGATCACCTTTAGAAGGCATGATAACTTTTCATGCCAATTGATCTTTTCATTGTTTTTTCCCTAATACATAACAAAACTAAACATTTGGTAACTAGAATCTTGCAGTCTAGCTTGAAAATGCGTATACAGTAGCAAAACAAAAATAGAGTGGCTTTGTTTAAAGCAGCAATAAAAAGAGTGATAATTGACTTTTATTTACCTGTAAAAGTAGAGTTCCAAGTGCATTACCTTAGCAAGCCAATCTTCATGGATGTTAATTTGCCTTTGGCATCTTTATAATTAGTCAACTGTAGTCCTCTTGATCTCTAGTGTGCGAAGCAAGAAAAATTAGGATTCCATGGTTTTAGTGTAAAGAAATATTGGTCAGATTCCATTGTTTTAGTGTAAAGATCATATGGAATGAGCAAATTATGTTATCCTCTGCCCATATTTGGAACATTCCTATAATGCATATAAGAAAAGCATGGTTGCCAATTATTGTTGTCCATAATTGTAATTTTTTGTTAGTAAAGATATTTTTTTATTTTTCATTTATACTTTGTTTTCTTTTCTTCTTTGATAGTATTGTTTGCCATAAACAATCTCCATTTATCTTCATTAATTGTACGGTCCACACCGCTTTAACTTATTTATTTGTTTATTTTTTTCAAAGGACAACTGTAACCAATTAAATAACAATTATTATTAAATCACAATGGTTCATGTATGATGTCAAATGCATATCTATATATATAAATTTGCTATAATGTGTGATGCAATATATATGAGCATACTTAAACCAAATTTATAGACATTGACTGTAACACCCCCTCTCGAAGTACATCGAAAATTTCTCAAGTTGACCAAAGTTGATCGGGTTTGACCATCGTTGACTGAGAAGGGTCAAATTTTGACTTTTTGAGTCGGCAAGAATCCTAGGTTGACCAAGGCATTGTTGCAAAGTACACATAGATCCAAGTTCATAGACTAGTAGCACGTAAAAAATGGAGTTACGATTTGAAAGTTATGAGCAAAACAAGTTGAGGTCCGAACTGTCGGAGGGTGCCCAAGTTGACTTTTTATTCATGCGAAAATTGAACTTTGACTCATGTATGGTTGTGAAATACTCATCGATACGAGTTCACAGACTAGCAGTACACCTGATTTGGATATGTAGTTTGAACGTTATAGACCCATGAAATTTTTATGAAACATCATTTAACGTGCTTTGATATGTGTGTGCACAGTGTCCAATGGCACTGTGCCATGTGTCATTTTCTGACCAACCTGTGAGTGCATAGTGACACCCACGGGAGCTGTTTCATTGGGTGAAGGGGGTGAGGTGGCAGAAGGGGAGAGGGAGGAGAGAGAAAGAGAGAGAAAGGTAGGAGGACCAGCCTTACGCCGTTGACCCATCTTTGGCCACCATTAAGCCACACGCGCCACCTTACCTTGAAGCCCACCTGAAAACCAACTGGCCAGATCGGGGGTGATGCATCCGAATCGGGGCATTTTTCAGCGAATGTCCGATTTCCTTCTCTGGTCGATATCTCCCAAACTAGACCTTCGTTTGCCTCACCGCCAGTCCCATTGGCTTATCCATCACCAGATCTACCTCCCCACAACTTTTCACAGCCAGTGGCCACCGAACGCACCACCGGCAGTGGCGGTTTTCGATGGCCGTAGCGGCTGGCCAAAAAACCCACCTCCGATGAGTTTCCGATGACACTTCCCACCCTTCCCCACTAATTTGATCTTTTTTAATCCAAATACAAGGTCCTTTTGCCCAAATACTTAGTGGTTTGTGAGATCTGATGACATTAAACCTGAAACCTTCCAGCAAGATTCCGGCCATCACGGGTCCGATCTTTGGGAGATAAGACTAATTCACGATCCTCGCATCATAAGCTTATATTTGGTATATCATTTGTGAATTTTGGTTAATGTTTGTGCTAAATCCTCGGGTAACTGTGTATAATTTATCTGATTACAATATTAATTTAATCAGTTTTATGTATTGTTGATATTTTAGGAGCACGTGTGAAAATATACGTAATGTCACCAAATTATATCTTGGGATTGTGAAAAAAAACATATATATATATATATGGTGTTAATTGAATTTCTGAAAAAGATGTTATATATGTTTAATATTTAAGAAATTGTTATTTAAATTTATGATGATATAATAACCCGTGTCAAAATACATATGTTTTATCAAGTTTGACAGAGTTTGAACAAGCTTGACCAAGTGAACAATATGTGGGACCAAGTTGACTTTTTCAATGGTCAATATTTTTGGTTTAACCAAAATACCATTGTGTAGATCTCATTGGTACGAGTTCATAGACTAGCAGCACGCTAAATTCTGAATTACGAATAAAAAGTTATGGTTTTGAGAAGTTTTAAGCATAAGTTTTATATCAGTATCCAAACTAACCCCCAATTTTTGTCTGTTAGTGACCCTAGGCTCTATATAAACCTTAGAAAGCATACTAAATAGGAAACCATTCCCAGAATACCCATTTCATCCCAAACCCGAGAAATCCTCCCCCCAGACTCGTGGGTTCGAACTGGATCGTTTCGACCCATTTAACGTCGAACCAGATTATTGCCGTTTTTGCCCATTCCGGCCAACCACCACTTACATAGGTCAGCCAGGGAGGAATCCCACCTCAAGGTGAGTTTGGCCATGAAATTTCACTACAAACGACCGCTGGATGCGTCAGGATCTGGCCGGAGAAGACGGCAGCGGCAAGCAAGGTGGGTTGCCGAATTTTCATGTTTTTTGGCCATTTCAGGCCAACCCATAGACCTTTCCTACATTTTTTGACCCTATGAGCTCATTTTCATGGTTAATTTGCCTAGATTCCTCATCGTTTGGGAGATCCGACAACCGGAAGTTTAGCCAAAGCTTCAATCGAGTTTTTGGGCCACCAGAGGAACATTTGGACTGAGATGAGCATACTTATGGGTTCCTTGTCTCTTGGGCTTTCCGTTGATATAAAATTTGTGAATTTTGGCGGTCGTTTTATAATTTTTCCATTTTTTGGATCAATTAGTTAATTTTCAGATAAATTGGGACTGTGTTTGGACAACATTGGTCAAATTGGTTAAAATTGGAGTTGGATTAGTGAAATTGGGTATTATTAGGACCCATTATGAGGTTCAATTTGAAAATATTAGGCTTCGGGTGAAAATTTCCAAATTTTGGATATTGGATCCTAAGAGTATGCAGTATAATTGGACCGGTCAATACTCAATTTGCGTAATTTTATAGTTGTACAAATTAATTTAAGACATTTGGTGTTCAAAAATATCTTTGGTTTAGTTATTGGAGCCTGAGAAATATTTTATTATATTACAGACACTCGTGTTGAGTTGAGATACGGTCTTGTAAGGAGTAGGAGTGAGCATCTACGGTACTGTGAGTGGTTATTATTTTTAAAATGTTTTGTGTATATAGAATAATATATATGTGTGTTTTGGATATTTTACGTATTTATAAATTGATTGAAATGGTTGTTTTATGCATATAAAATATTTGCTTTCACCTACACGAGTTGTCATTTTATGCAGATTTTAATAAGATTTTTAATGGTTTCTAATTTTGGTGAGTTCATAGTGAACTTGAGAACTATGTTAATTAAGTATTCTGGTATTTGAATTGAGAATTTTAGAGCATTTTGGAAAATATTTTATCTGAGGAGCAGATTGAAAATTTATATTATTTTAAGCATGTTTAAATATTTTATAATTTTTAAGTGTTTAAAATTTGTTTATTGATGAATATATTTTACTGTGGTATTTATGGTTTTTGTATGGAATGATGATTTGAATTTTTTTTTAAAAAATATTTAAATAAGTGATTGAAATTGAATATTTATTCTGAATTATGATATAATATTGGTTGGAAAGAGATACATATGTTTTTACAAGCTTGTTTTAAGGATACTGTATCATTTATTTGTAAATTGATGTATCATGTAGTGCCAATATCTTGGATCAATATTATATTATATGATATTATAGCGTGTGGGTATTGCCACGATACAGCGAGGTTGGGTTCAGCCCACAGGATATTATTGCTATGGATCGTGAGGTTGGGTTTATCCCATAGGTTATTATTGTCACGGTATCCTGAGGTTGGGTTCAACCCACAGTATATTATTGCCACGGATCGTGAGGTTGGGTTTATCCCATAGGTTATTATTGCCATGGTGCCATGAGGTTGGGTTCAGCCCACAGGATATTATTGTCATGGACCGTGAAGTTGGGTTTATTCTACAGGTTATTATTGCCAAAGTACCGCGAGGTTGGGTTTAGCCCATAGGATACGATTTCCACGGACCGTGAGGTTGGGTTTATCCCACATGTTATTAATGCCATGGTACCGTGAGGTTGGGTTCAACCCATAGAATATTTATTGCCACGGACCGTGAGGTTGGGTAGGTCCCGATGGTTTATTATTTCCACGATACCTTTTAGATATTTAAGGATCATGAGGTGGATGTATCCCACGGTTTACAGAATGGTACATCAAATGGTACATGGAATACGTTTGAATATGTTGTTGATTTCAAATATTAAGGTTATTTCTTAGAAATATATTTATAAGATTTTATGCTCAAAATTTATAACTTGTTTACGATATTTTGTGATATTAAATTGATTGTTCATTTTTTTCATACTTTTGAGCATCAATTTTATGATACTAAATTGGGGTACAATATCGGGTTTTATGAAATGATTTTTAAACCGAGAATTTTTCAAATGAGTGGAATGAGAGGTCTTGAGAGAAATATTTTTACGGAAATAAATTAATATTGTTTTCTATTATACTATTCTTGTAACACCCTATCCCGAAATACGCTGGAATTTTCTCATGTTGACCTAGGTTGATCGGGTTTGACTGTTGTTGACTGAGAAGGATCAAACTTTGACTTTTTAACTTGGCAAGAATTCTAGGTTGACCAAGAAACCATTATGAAGTATGCATTGACACGAGTCGGTAGTCTGGTAGCACGTTGAAAACAGAGCTACAGTTTGAAAGTTATGAGCAAAATAACTTGATGTGCGAACTATTTGAGGGTGCCCGAATTGACTTTTTATTTTTGTGAAATTGAGTGTTGACTCATATATGGTTGTGAAGTACTCATCGATACAAGTTAGTAGACTAGCGGCACGCCCGATTCGAACATGTGGTTTTAAAGTTATGGACCTGCAAAGTTTTTCAAATACCTTATTATTTTAATATTATTTTTTTAATATGTGAGCAGTGTATGCCACATGTAACTTAGTACATGGTGCCGTGCGTCATGATGAGAAAATGCCACATGTTAGCCATAATTAATGTGAGATCCCACATCGGTTGGAAAGGGGAACGAAGCATGGCTTATAAGCATGTGGATATCTTTCCCTTGCGAGGCATTTTAAAACCTTGAGGGCTGGGTTGTAAGAGGATTCCCCAGGCCCAAAGAGGACATTATTGCATGCGGATGGTCTGGGCCGTCACAATTAAATATTACATTATTTTATTATTTTATATTATATTATTATTTTAATATTATTTTATTTTATTTATTTCTTTTTCTTTTTCTTTTTCTTTCCTTTTCCCCACGTGGGAAAACAAGAGAGGGGGGGGGGGGGGGGGAGTGGGTGAGACCCCCGTTCCTTCTTCCTTTTCTTCTTCTTCGTTTTGGAATTCTCTGGAGCTCTCCCTCTCTTCCCCTCCCCGCTCATTCATGGCAACCATTTTCCATCACTAATTTCCTCTCAATTTTGGACACCCACCAAGATATTTTTATACCAACTTGAAACCCACATTCCCAGGAAACCATAGCCATGTTTATCACGCCACAAAATGGTCTAGATTCGCCGGGAAGCCATGAAAACCAATGAGGGATGCATTTTCCGATCGTCGTCTTTCGATGAACATGAGGTCGAATGGGTGGTCCTTTCCCACAAATTCAGACCTGCTAAGTCCATTTCCAAGCTTGGATTGGCTCAAAACACGCTCGTTTAGGATATATGACAAAACCCATTTTGGCAACAAGGTCCCGGTGGGATTTCGGCCACCTCCAGTGTCGGTTGAACCAATTGAAGGTATATTCTTGGTACTTTCACCATAAGCTTCAAATTGGTAGTTAGAATGTGAATTATAGTTTAGTATTTAGGAAGTTGCCATTGATGAAGCTAAGTTATGTTTATGTTGAAATTGGATAGAAATTAGACAATTCTTCAGTCAATTATCATTATAGCTAAGTTCCTAATGATTGTTAGAGGCCAAAGAAATGATTAAATTAAATTAATCCTCAAAATGTTGAAAAACCCCAACTTTTGAGTTAAGGCTAACCGTGTTTTGTGTATATATGTTTATGTATATGTATGTTTGTAAATATATATGTGTTTCATTCATGTATACATATGCGAATGTATAAGTGTTGGTGCATTCCATGGTATATGCTAGTTTGATATATATATTACTATATGCACATATATTTTGTAGGTATATGAGCATGTGTATGTGTAAATAAATATATATAAATATTGTGTTATGGTAATTTATGTGTGTAATGTCTAAATAAAATTGTTCTTTAAAATTATGGTGCCAAAGTTAAGTATAGCATTTAATTTATATCTTCGAAATTAAGGAAATTGTAGTTTTCAAGTGTGATGAGCGCGTAGGTTGTAATGTCTCCCGTGAGTTGCTATGGACCTAAGGACAGCCAAGTTTATATAGTGCACACAAGCTGCCCCCCTCCATTGCCAGGATGACGGTTTAAGCAGCGGCGCTGTCGGGACGCCGAAGAGACCGTGTGCAAGTTTCTCTCTCTAACCTTCCGCTGGACAGTGCTTGGGATGCTAGGTACCATAGGGTACTACTGGTATATAGTATATACTACACCATACAGGGACGATGATCCGATGTGGTACATGTAGAGCTAGCCTCATAACTATGTTGCCTACAAGTCCAGGGGATTGGACAGCCAATCTAGGCAACCATCCTGGACTGTATTAGTAGCAAAGTACCGATGACAGTTGGAATCATGGATCACGCAACATATTAGAGAACATCATTCGTATATCTAATGCGTGTGTATATTTTATAATATGATTTTAGTTTAAAAATATTATTTTACCTTATATTATCTTATTTATTCAGAATCTGGTTTTCTAATATTATCATAATGGATACGGTAATTGCTATTATTATTTATTATGATTATTTTAGTAGCAATTTCATTATCTATTATAATTATCATTGCCATTAATTATCATGGTTGCCACCATTTTATTATTGGTATTTTGTTATTATTACTGTTATTAATGTTGTTATTATGATTATTATAATAATTATTATTATTCTTATTACTTTTATTGGTATTATTATGATTTATTGTTATCTTTATTATTATTATTATTATTATTATTGGTATTAGACAGAAGCCTTCGGGCAAGTGTATAAGCCTTCGGGCAAGTGGGTAAGCTTACGAGCAAGGGTGGAAGCCTACGGGCAAGTTATGGTATTATTGTTATTAATATTACTATTATTAATGTTTTCCTATTTTCTCTTGCTTACGTTATGAGTTGGAACTTTGTAAAACGATATTAATATGTAATATGCTACTAAGTGGGTGGTGTGGACGGACATGAATGTTTAAAAATATATTTTGGTTGTTTATTTAGTAAAATTGTTCCTATTGCATATACATGCGTGTTATATGAATTGTTATCGAGGTGCCGTCATTGTGGAAATTATTGTAGTAAGTTGAGAGGGATACCGTGGTACCATATAGAAGTGCGTTTTCATGAAATTAAAGTTTGGGCATGTTCTACCTTTAGGGGAGAAGCTGTTGAATTTTTCATAGGATGGTCCGGTAGGGTCTCCCTGGGATCAGGATTTGTCCAGGGTTTCGGGAAGGGATTTTGGATGGGTTCTAACAATTCCACTCACTGAGATTTCTTAATCTCACGTTTTATTTGTTTTAAATTCGTTTTCCTAGGTCCAAGCACCTAGTACCAGTCTACCTTGCGCTCATTTGTCACTTTGTTCTTCCATGACAGCAGCAGTATTTATCTTTTTTTATCTTACCTTTATCTTTCGGACTCGTTCATTACTTATTTGTACTTCTAAACTTTGTTAACACTCTTAGAATGCTCTGATCTATGTTTTGGACTAAGTAGAGACCATATTACTTATGTGTGTAGTTATGGCCTATGGTATTATAGGCCGGTTGTGGACTTATGCTACTGTGGATTTACTTTATATTTAAATATTGAAGTATTATTGATATTGTTGGTGTTCGTTGTCCACGTTTTAAGGTGACGTCTCATTAGATATTCTTTAGGGATTATCCGGTGGAACTTCACGAAGTGGGACCACCCGGAAGATCCTAGAAGGTTTCTGGGATGGGTCCTATCAATGATGATTTATGTTGACTTAGAGCATGCATTGCATCAAAAATTGCACTTTAGTTTTTTAAAGAAATTATGTTTTTAAATTATTGTTAAATTTATCAGCGTAATTATGATGCCAAAAGTTTATTGATTTAAGCATATATTACATGGAATTCATATCTTTGGTTTTAAAGAAGTTATGGATTTAAATTATTGTCAATTATCTTTAAATTTTTCTTGTGGAATTTATTTCATATAATAAATGTATTTATGTAGATTTAAGCAAATGTTAAATTTATGTGCTTTTGATTTAAATTGATTTTGAGAATTTGAAAAAAAAAATATTATTTTAAATTATTATGTTTCTAAAATATTTATGCATTAAAATATTAAAGGTTTGACTTTATGCCATTGGAAATTTGGTATATATGAAATTGATGGATTTTAAATGATAGATTTACCGTGATGGTCAAAAAGAAATGTGGATCACGTGGATTTGCAACGAGATGTTTAATCCAATGGCATTTATGAGGTAATTATATTTGGAAAATTATGATTTTGATTTTAGACGCACTCATATAGTACTAGTATTCTGTACTGTATATGTTGATAAGCTCACAAGTTGTTGTACTCTCCCGTGGGGTGCTATAGACCTGAGGGCAGACAAGTTTTATATATAATGCACATAAGCCACCCCCTCCATAGCCGGGATGATGGTTACAAGCAACGGCATTATTGGGACACCAGGCGATCGTATGCATGTTTCTCTCTTTAACCTCCCGTCAGGCGGTGCTCAAGATATTGGGTACCGTCGAACATCACTGGTATATAGTGTGGTGCGTCAAATTATTTCTCCATATGATTTTCAATAACAAAATATTCTAAAATTGTATTTAAAATGTAATTAATGGTGTTTTCAACATTTATTTCAATTGATATTGTAAAAATGCATTTTACTTTGATTTTTCTATTTAAATTGATTTGATGATTTTAAAGGGATTTTATTATATTTTTACCATTTATTTCAAATGGATGTTTAAATTGATTTAAGTATTTCTTTTATTAATTAAATGATTTATTCTATTTATTTTAGATTGATTGTTTAAATGTATTTTATTCATGTTTTTATTATTTATTTACATTTGAGATTTTAACATGAATTTTATTATATTCCATTATTTATTTCAAAATGAGATTTATAATTTATTTTAATATTTCCTTGATTATTTATAATATAAATTTTATTGATGATATTTTATTTACAATTTAATAATTGTTATTAAAAATTATCTTTATTTCTCATTATAGATTTTGGGTCTTTAATTTATTGCACTTTTTTTTTTATCATTTTATTCAATTGATTATTTCTTGATCTTTGGGGCATACAATTATTGGGTTTTGTAAAAATGTTTTAGAATGAGAACTTTTTCAACTGAGTGAATAGTGAGGGTTTTGAGAGAAAACATTATTTTTAACTACTTATTATTTATCTACTTATTTCTTATTAATTAATCAAGTTTATTTTATTGTTATATTAATTATTATTATTATTATTATTGTTATATTATTATTATATAGTAGATTGGATCACTCACTGAGATGATTAGTATCTCATGTTTTTAAATTCGTTCCCCTAGACCCAGGTTAGTAGATGTTGATCGTCCGGGATGAGCTCGATGTTTTCGGTTGCTGCCGAATTCCAAGGAGTTCCTTCTTTCTTTTCCTCTTTATCTTGTATTATTTCTTTTATCTTTTGTTGTATTAAATTTCATACTTAATTGTATCTTTGTGAAGCTCTCTATATTGTTTGGACATTTTTTAATTTAATTATGCACTGATTCCCTGTTATTTATTGAAGTGTTGCAACTTGTGGAAATAAATTGTAGTAAGATGGGAGGAATAAGGAGATATTGTTAGAAGTGTGTTTTCTGTGCAGGAAATTTGATGGTAAGTCCTACCCTTAAAGGAGATGCTGTCGAATTTTCTATTGGAAGATTCAATGGTGTTTCCCTGGGATCAAGGCTTGTTGAGGGTTCCGTTGAGAAGTTTTGGACGGTTCCTAATATTGACAATGGTATGGAAGGATAAATACAGAGAACTTTTATAGTTAATTTAATGTTTTAGTTGGGTCTTTCTAATCTTTGTGTTTGTCTAGCAATTCTTCTTTTTTTTTCTTTTTCTTTTAGTCTTGTTGATAGGGATCTATGAAAAGGACTGTTATAGCTTTCTAATGCTAAAGTCACCAAATCGTTTACCAAACAGATTTAGTCTTGTTGATAGATCAAATTTTGACATGGACTTTTGAATATTATAGATGTCCTTTTTCTAACGCATATGAGAAGCTGGACTATTTACATTACAATGTTACATAAACATATGGAAGTCACTAGGAAACGTAAGTGGGAAGTGATTGATACTATGATTTTTAGAAGATAATAATACAAGAAATTCCTATTTATTATTAAGTTTATAGAGCTTTAATTTGGTGAGGGAGACAAGAGAAATTAATAACATTAGTGGTGGTGGTGGGGGTGGTAGAGGAATTGAGCAGAGAATGTGACAGGAACAAAAAATATTGGAAGATCATGATCGAGAAAAATAGGATGTCATTGATCCTCCCTATTTTAACAGATCATAATGATCAATTTCAGAAAAGCAAAATATTGAAAGAGGAAGTATGATATTGATCAGTTGGGTGTTTGAAATTACATATGTACTAGTGTAACACCCCGTCCCAAATCGCATCGAAATCCGTGCATGTTGACCGAGGTTGACCGTTGACCGAAGGGGTCAAAGTTGACTTTTTGCTCCAGTTGGCATTTCGAGTTGACCAGGGTACCGTGGCGAAGTGCACGATGCCCCGAGTTCGTAGACTGGTAGCACGTCGAAAACGGAGCCACGGTTTGGAAGTTATGGACGAAACAAGTTGCGGTCCAAACTGTCCAAGGGGTGCCGGGTTGACTTTTTATTTTTGGGGAAATGAGCTTTGACTCGTGCATGGTTGTGAAGTGTTCGTCGATACGAGTCCGTAGACTAGCGGCACGCTCAAAACGGACATCCGGTTAAAAAGTTATGGACGTTTGAAGTTTACCGGATACCGTAATATTTTAATGTTTTTGGGTCGGTGAACAGTGAAACGCCACGTGTCAGCTTCTGATTGGTCCACGTGGAATGAACAGTGTCACACATGGGTTTTTATTTGTTAAAATTCTCGGGGAAGAGAGAGAAAGAGAGAGAGAGAGTCCGCCGGCCGCCGGAATTTTTCTACTGTTCCGGTCGAGTTACTGTACATGTGCCTGCCAGAAAGTTTCCCCTCCCCATTTCCGGCAAAACCTCCAAATTTCACGGCGAACGGTCGCCGGACTCGCCCGGATCGGACCTCCGAAGATCGGCGGCGAGTTTTTCCCCTCCACCGCCGGCCACCGCAAATCGACCCACTTCCGGCCATTTTCTGGCCACACGCGCCGTACACCCTTGATCCTCTCCTCAAGTCCGGCCGACCCACCAAAAATCACGGCCATCGGACCACCGACGCGCCGGGATCGGAGCGTTTTTCGACGAGGGGCCGAAAATTGTCAAACGGTGATTTCTCTACCGTCCGACCTCCGTTTTGCTCACCGCTGGTCCCGTTGGGTTGCTCTCCTCACGATCTACAAGTCTGCAAAATTTCACGACCAACGGCCACCGCACGCGCCGCCGCCGGCGACGGTTGCCGGTGACCGCGGCGGCTCGCCGGAAAGTACTGTTCCGGTGAGTACCCGAATTTCCGGCCAGCTCCAGTCCGCTGTGTTCGACCTCCTGAATCTGAATCCGGCTTCCGTTTCCGCCAATTCGCGATGGTTTGGGAGAATTGCAGAGCCGAAACTCGAAAAGCTTTCCGGCAAGATTCAGACCCCGTCGGGTCCGATCACCGGAAAGTAAGACCGAATCCGTGATCCTCATCACGCGAGCTTCGATTCGGTGCACGCGCGAGTAGTGGAGTTGATCCTGAGGAGGATCTTAGTTGATTTGCGTGCTCCAGGTGAGTGACCCACCTTCAAAAATTATTTTGGGCAATTAATTATATTTAATTGGTCTTTAAGTTGGTATTTAAATTATGCTCATGTGGTGTGATTTATTTATGAATTATATTGTGGTTTAATTTATTATGCATGAGCAAGGTGTATTTTGGAAGTATTTGTACGTGGTTTTTAAAATTGATTTTTCAGGCATAATTGGGTTAAATATTTTATGAAAATATTTGTTTAAATTTTACAAATTATGCCCGCGGTATTTTTATGGTTGCATCTCGTACTTCAAGGAAATTGTGGTTTGTTGGTTATCAATGTTTCGTACCGGGTTGTTAAATAAAAATATGTGGGATGGTAAGTGTGAGAATTTAATGTATTTCCCACGATAATTTTGGAAAACGGTACGGTTGGTTATTATTGTTTATTTTTTAGACGCACTCATACAGTATTGGTGTTCTGGTGTATGGTGTATGGACACGTGGTAGCACGCGGTTATTATGTGGTTTAGCGTGCGGTTATTACTTCACCCGTGAGTTGCCATTGGACCGTGGGCAGGCAAGGTTATTGTTGTGCACAGCCGCCCCCCTCCTTGGCCGGGTTGATGGTTTTAGCAGCGGTACTGTCGGGACGCCGAAGTGACCGTTGCAGGTTTCTCTCTTTAACCGCCCCCGTCAGTCGGTGTTCAGGACGCTGGGTATCGGAGGGCATCACCGGTATATGGTGTGGTGCGTCGGTGTAAATTGCAAATAGTGTTTTAAACCCCAAAGGTGTTCAAAAATTATTTACTATAATTTATTTATATTTGGGGTATTTATTTATTTGTTTATTTGTTGTTTATTAATTTATTTGGTTCCTTGGTTTTCGGGAAGTACGTACATCGGGTTTTGCAAAAAGGTTTTAAAAAGGGAACATTTCAAACGGAGCGTTTGGTGAGAGTTTTGAGGAAAATTATTATTTTCCAACAGTTATTATTATTTATTTATTAATTGTTGGTATTTGTTCTATTCCTTAATTGCTATTACTATTATTTTTATTATCACAAAAGGTGTTCAGTAGTTCGGCTTACTCACGGAGATGATTAGCATCTCACACTCTTAAATTCCGTTCCCTTAGGTGCAAGTGGTGGTAGACGTTCTTCCGGAGCGAACCAAGTTTTCCGCTGCAGTTGTGTTTCGAGAAGTACTTCTGTACTCTTTCATTTCAGTGTATTATTTCTTTTCAGCCTTGTTGTATTTCTGTTGTTTAGCACTTCTTAAAGCTCTGTATACTTTTGGGATACTTCTGTTTTATTTATGCACTGGACTGTTGTTGTTGTTGAGAAGTGCTGTAATTTGTGGATTCAATTTGTAGTTTGTGGGAGGAATAAGGGGATGTTTTTAGAAGTGTGTTTTCAGTGCAGGTAATTTGTGGTAAGTAAATCCCTTAGGGGAGGCTCTGCCGGATTTTCCGTTGGAGGGTCCGGTAGGGTTTCCCTGGGATCAGGGCTTGTCTAGGGTTCCGGAGGAGGAATTCTGGACGGGTCCTGACACTAGTGTTTGTTTGTCTAATGCTATATATATATGTCAGGACCCGTCCAAGATCCCTCACTGGAACTCCAGACAAATCCTGATCCCATGGAAACCCTACTGGACCTTTCAATAGAAAATTCGACGAAGGTCCTGCGGTGAAAATACACTTCTATATACACCACCCTATTCCTCCCACCTTAATACAATTTACTTCCACAAATTTGTAGTACTTTAAATAAATAACAGGGAACCAGTGCAGAATTAAATAAGTAAACGTCCAAATAGTATACAGAGCGTTATCCACTACAATTGAATGTGAAATTTAATACAACATAAGATAAAAAGAAATGACACAAGATAGAAATGAAAGGAAAAGCCTTTTGGTCTTCGACAACGAACCAAGACGTCGAGCTCGCCCCTGGACGATCAACGTTGACTAACCTGGGCCTAAGAGAATAGAATTTAAAAATATGAGATGCTAATCATCTCAGTGAGTAACCCAATCTACTATACAATAATAATAATAATAAAAGGGTAAATAACTTAGCTAATTAATTAATAAGAAATAAGTAAATAAATAATAGCTAGTCAAAAATAATATTTTCTCTCAAAACCCTCACGATTCATTTAGTTGGAAAAGTTTCATTTTTAAAATATTTTCGCAAAATCCAACATTTTATGCCCCAAAAATCAGAAAATAATTAGTCAAATAAATTTCAAATAAAAGACAATAAATTAATAATCCAAAAATTTTAGTGAGAAATAATTATAAAAAAATAAGACTAATGATAAATATTAAATTGGGAATAAAGTATTGTAAACAATTAATACGAAAACACAATAAAATTTACTTTAACAAAAATGATTCAAGAAATATTTAAATAAATAAAATAAAATAAAACCAAATAATTAACAATAGAACTCAATTTAGAATACCAAAACTATTTAATTTATAAAACACTATTAAAAACATTTTAATTTAAATGAAATTCTAAAATATTGTATGATTAAAATCACGTCGTGAAAACCATTTGATGCACCCACTATATACCAGTGGTGCCAACGGTACCCAGCATCTCAAGCACCGCCAGATAGGAAGTTAAAGAGAGAAACCGGCATACGGTCGCGTGGTGTCCTATTGTGCCACTGCAAACAGGCGTCCCGGCCATGCAGGGGTGGCCTACCCTCATCCGATAGCAACCACAGGATAACCCCATAATCATCTGTGCACTACCCACCTACGCACTCACCACATCCACCTGCGCGCTAATCATATCCATGGATAAAGAACACCAGTACGTGTATGGTGCATCTAAAAATCATAAAATCAATATATTTATTTTCAAATCTCAAAATCTCATAAATACTAACGAATTTATTCCATCCAATTAAACCCGTAAATTTTCCACAATTCCTTTATAAATCATCGTCATAAATCCATTGCAGAAATTCCATCAATTTCAAATCCATCAATAAAATTAACAACAATTTAAAATAAATATTCCTCCAATTCCTCAAAATTCAAAATATAATTAAATCACATAAAAAATCCAAAATTCGTAAATCCATATAAATGCATTTTTATTGCTTGAAATAAACTCACAATAATTTCAACAATAAATCAAAAATGTTAAAATCATAATTTCTTTAAATATCAAATTTCCATAAAATCTAAATTTTCATAATTTGTCAAAAAAATCATATACTTCAAATTATTCAAATATTAGAATATTCCAAAATATAATTAATTTAATACCCGAAAATAATTTTGAAGGTGGGTCACTCACCTTGAGCACGCAATCCAACCAAGATCCTCCATAGAATCAATTCTACGGTTCACATGTGATGTGAATCCACCCGAGCCCGCTCAACCGATAACCCGCTGGGGTGCTGACTCGACATGGATGAAGACTAGGCCAATCATAAGAGCTCAAATTAAGAGATTTAAGGACAACCTGGGAGTATTTATACAGGGGGTAATCAATCTCAACAGAGCTTGTCCATACTTGAAGATACAAAGCCTATTATAAGCATCCAAGTGGTGGAAGCAGATACGGACCCGGGTGACGGTTTTGGTACATTTGTGGAGTCCGGGAAGCATGAAATGGTTCCAATGCTTTATGGGTTCAATACATATGCCTAATAGTTCATGGAATCAAGTTAAAGCAGCCTCAAATGCAATCAAAAAGGGCTTGTACGGACAACATCAACAATTTGGCCGAATTTGTTGTATTGCTTGCTAGCTTTACTGTATTTTACTGTATTGGCCTTTTCTTATTTTTCCAAGCATGGACAACATGTGGGACTTCATATTCAGCTTATTTGGCATCCCAAAAAGAATCTAGAAGCTGATTTGAAGCTCAAAGAGGTCAAAGATTGATCAAAGTCAACTTGATCAAAAGGCTAGCATTTTTAGTTTCCTAATTTGTTTTTACTTTTTTTTTTAGGAAACTACCATTACTTTTTGGCTTTTATTTATTTATTTTCTGGACAAATAACTTTAGGAAGGTTTTTATTTTGTTCTTTCCATTGTAAATTAATTAATTCCTAATTTAATATAAAGGAATTAATTAATCAAACTTAGATTAGGAAGGAAGTATAGTTTCGACCAACTAGGTTTCTTTATGTGCGGTGGCCGGTTTTCTTTATGTTCTGGGGTTTTATTTCATGCCTTTGTAGCCTATTTAAAGGCTTATTTTTCAATAAGAATACAACTTTGATTTGATTAAGAAAATACTTGTGAGATTAATTATCTCTTTGTTCTTTGAGAACACCTAAAACACCATTAGAGAATTGGTTGTTTTAGCTTGACTTATCAATAGGTTTTCCATCCCCTATTGTGGCGTCTACATTATACCAAGGTTTCTAACCACAGGTTGGTTAGGGGTTGAGGTCCAATTCCATTAGAACTTGAACGTAATTAAGATCCGGACTAATATAATACGAGTTTAGGAGCAGGTCGTCTTAGGTTCATATCATTTGGTATCAGAGCTAAATTTTGTTCAGGTTTGATCTATCCTTATTTGCTTTATTTATTTTTGTGTTAATCTACAATTTTAGCATTAGGTTAAGGTTGCTTCTATCATCATACACGTTCTGCATCTTAAAAAAAAAATAAAAAAAATTCATTCCTAGTTGAATTAGGATTTCCTAGTTTTATCGTATTTTTGTTTCCTAGTTTGTTGGTTGTTTTTTTTTTCATCATTGTTCTTGTTAATTTTGGTTTTTGTGGATTTTTCTTTGCTGTTTTAGTCTTAAATATTTGCATTCATCTGTTCAAAAAAAAAAAAAAAGTGTTTGCGGCAACATTTAAAAAAAAAAAAAACTGCACATTTGTGTTTATTTGGAGGTCACGGGTTTGGTGTTTGTTTTGGAGTTGGAATTGTAATTTTGGTAATTATCCTTACTACTGCAGTTGTTTATGTTCTGTGAGTGAAAAAAAAAAAAAAAAAGAAGAGGTAAAGCCGAATAAAAAAAAAAAAGAGAAAAATATTTCGGTTTGTTGGAGTTTGATTTGTTTGCTGGAAATTTGTTGGAGCTGCTGATTTTTTTTGCTTATTTATTCAATATTTAAGTTTCTGGGGAATTATTTTTGCTGCTAGATATTTGGATTTTGGGTGCTTAAATTATTTGGATTAAAATTAGTTAAAGGAATTGATACAAAACTTGAATTACAAAGAACAACAACCAACAACTTTTTATATTTTTGTTCTCTTTGATTCTTGTTCATATTTGAATTTCTTTTTCTATAATTTTATTCTTGAACTCATAATCTATTACCATCTGGTCCAGTTCTTCAAAATTCCAAAGTTTTCTCATTAATTTGTTTTATTTTGTCTAGAAAAACCGAAAATAGGTATTTTCATTCCGTTCGGTATTTGTTTATTTTTGCTTACTGTTTTGTTGATAAGTTTAATTCAAGCATACTAGTGATCTAATTACTGTTTTGTGGGTGTTTTAATTAGAACTTTGAGATAATTCATTGAGTGAAAAAAAGGCAAGAGTGTGTGAGCTTAAAAGAGGGTAAAAGCCGAAACTAGTGTGCAAACACGAGTGTCGAGACCTTGTTTGAGTGAAACACGTGAGGGAGTGAATATTGTGAGGATTTATTTTATTTTTGCAGTATTTTACTAACATGGCAGATTCTAGAATAAGAAGAGGAGACACACCACTGAAAATTAATGAAGAGGAGTCCGTAGGATTTCATGGTGATCCACGAGCTACTAGGAGTGGAGACCAAGTGGACATGAGAGCTGTTTTGGAGTCAATACAGCGGGTTAGTGCTTAAGTTGAGCATATGAATCAAAGAATGGGAAGACTAGAAGCCTCACAAGGAATGCCGAACACAAGAAATAGGCAAGAATTCCATGGAGGACGAGGCCAAGGACGAGGAAGTCGCGAGAGACCAAAAGAGGAATTTGATGAGGAGCCATTCGGTGGAGATTTTGAGGAACGTATGGATGAAACTTTTGCTGTCCAAGATAGAGCTGGCTATGGAAGATATAAGAGGGAAGAAATACATGACAATCTTAGCAATATCAAGATCAACATCACACCATTCATGGGAAAAAGTGATCCCGAGGAGTATTTGGAGTGGGAAGAAAAGATGGAGATGATATTCGACTGCCATAATTATTCGGAGGGTAAAAAGGTGAAGTTGGCAGCAATGGAGTTTGGCCATTATGCACTCCAATGGTGGATGAATGAGCAAAACACTCGAAGGAGAGTTGGTGATGACTTGATCACTACATGGCGCCAAATGAAGGGAGCCATGAGGAAGCGGTTCGTGCCATCACATTATCATAGGTTGCTGCATCAAAGGCTTCAATTCCTATCTCAAGAAAGTATGTCCGTGGAGGATTACTACAGGGAGATGGAGATGCTTATGATGAGGTTAAACATGAATGAGGATAGAGAAGCAACCATGGCAAGATTTCTTGGTGGTTTGAATCGTGAGATAGCCAACCAACTTGATTTGCGACAATACTTGGAGTTGGAGGAGATGTTGCATGTTGCCATTAAGCTTGAGCACCAATTCAATAGGAGGGGTGTAAGCTCATGGTTTAAAGGTGTTTCTAACAGTGGAAGGTCCAATTCTAGTGGCTGGAGGAACAATCCCATCTATGAAAGCAAGCCAAAGCCGAAAGTCAAAGAAGAAAGTTCAAATTGGCCAAGGAAGGAGACTAGAACCGAATCTGTCCAAGCATCAAAGAATGAGGTAAAATTAGATCCTAAACCTTCTAGAACTCATGATGTTGTGTGTTTTAAGTGCCAGGGAGGAGGACACATCGCTAGCCAATGCCCGAATAGAAGAATCATGGTGTTAAAGGGCAATGACGAGCTAGAATCGGAAAGTGAAGAAAGTGAGGATGAAGCCAAGCAAGAGGAGGAGGACTTGGAGGATGAACCCGAAACCTTGCAAGCATCCAATGCTAAATTAAACTTGCTTTCTAGGAGAGTACTTGCTGCATACAAAGATGAGGATGAAATTCAAAGAGAGAACATCTTCCACACCCGATGTGAAATTCAAGGTAAGATTTGTAGTATGATTATTGATAGTGGAAGTTGTACAAATGTAATTAGTAACATTGTAGTTGATAAATTAGACTTAATAACTATTAAACATCCAGAACCTTATAGATTACAATGGCTTAATGATAGTGGTGAAATAAAAGTGAATAAACAAGTCAAAGTAAAATTTAATATAGGAAGATATGAGGATGCAGTTTTATGTGATATTGTACCCATGATTGCTGGACAGATACTATTAGGTAGGCCATGGCAATTTGATAAAGATGCTACTCATTTTGGTTGAGAAAATAGTATTGTTTTCAGGTTTAAAGAGAAGAAGGTCAAGCTGGAACCATTATCCCCTAAAGAGGTTTACAAAGACCAATTACAAATGCAACAAAGGAGAGAAGCCAAAAAGCTTAACGAAAAAGCAAGTATGGCACCAATGGCTTCACCATCCTTTCAAGAAGGTAAGAATGAGGTTGCTAATCAAGGTAAGGTTTCTAAGACTCATATTGAGTGGAAAGATCAAGGAAAAACTGAAAGAGAGAGGAAAGAAAGTGGCAAACTCGAGACCTTGGAGAAGGAAGGGAAATCCGAAGGTTTGCATCAATCCAAGGGGGAAAAAGAAAAAGAAAGAAAACAAAGGTCAAGTAGCAACTTTTATTTGAGTTTAGGGGATATTAATAAGGTTATTGAGTGTAAGAAACCTTTGCTGGTCATGATTTATAAAGAAAATTATTTTAATGATCAAACTAACTTTGAAGAACTTGAATTGCCAAGTTCAATGATTTCTCTTTTGAAGGAATTTGGAGATGTCTTCCCAAATGAAATTCCAAGTGGACTACCATCCAATCAAGAGGGAAAAGGTGAGCTTGCTGTGGAAAAATTTTAATAAAACCAAGAGTTAGAAATTTGGTGCAAAAGCCGAGAGTGAGGAAGGTGAGATGGCCATGAGTGAGAAAGGAAAAGGAAGACAAGAAAGGAAAAATATAAATTTTTATCTTAGCTTTGGTGATGTTAATAAAGTAATTATGAATAAGAAATCATTGCTGACCATGAATTTTAAAGATACTTATTTAAAGATGTCTTTATTGCATAGAACTTTATTTGCATTGTTGAGAGCTTTACTTAGTGGTAATTTGAAAATTTGGGAAATATTGTTTGCTAACTTTAAAAAGTGTAATTTTTACCATAATGAGCATGTATTTCTAGATTTTATTGTAATAGTGTTTGACCCAGGAGAATTGGTTTGGTTGCACTTATGAAAGGAAAGGTTTCCTAAACAAAGAAAGTCAAAGCTCATGCCGCCTATGGATGGACTTTTTCAAGTTTTGGAGCCGAATAACAAGAATGCCTACAAGCTTGATTTACCGGGTGAGCAAAACATGAGTGCTGCATTTAATGTTGCTGATTTAAATCCTTTTGCTGCAGGTGATGATCTTGATTTGAGGACAAAGCCTTTTCAAGAGGAGGGGAATGATGTGATTCCACCCGAGCCCGCTCAACCGATAACCCGCTGGGGTGCTGACTCGACATGGATGAAGACTAGGCCAATCATAAGAGCTCAAATTAAGAGATTTAAGGACAACCTGGGAGTATTTATACAGGGGGTAATCAATCTCAACAGAGCTTGTCTATACTTGAAGATACAAAGCCTATTCTAAGCATCCAAGTGGTGGAAGCCGATACGGACCTGGGTGATGGTTTTGGTACATTTTTTGAGTCTGGGAAGCATGAAATGGTTCCAATGCTTTATGGGTTCAATACATATGCCTAATATGTCATGGAATCAAGTTAAAGCAGCCTCAAATGCAATCAAAAAGGGCTTGTACGGACAGCATCAACAATTTGACCGAATTTGCTGTATCGCTTGCTGGCTTTACTGTATTTTACTGTATTAGCCTTTTCTTATTTTTCCAAGCATGGGCAACGTGTGGGACTTCATATTCAGCTTATTTGGCATCCTAAAAAGAATCTAGAAGCTGATTTGAGGCTCAAAGAGGTCAAAGATTGATCAAAGTCAACTTGATCAAAAGGCTAGCATTTTTAGTTTCCTAATTTGTTTTTACTTTTTTTTTTTAAGAAACTACCATTACTTTTTGGCTTTTATTTATTTATTTTCTGGACAAATAACTTTAGGAAGGTTTTTATTTTGTTCTTTCCATTGTAAACTAATTAATTCCTAATTTAATATAAAGGAATTAATTAATCAAACTTAGATTAGGAAAGGAACTATAGTTTCGGCCAACTAGGTTTCTTTATGTGTGGTGGCCGATTTTCTTTATGTTCTAGGGTTTTATTTCGTGCCTTTGTAGCCTATTTAAAGGCTTATTTTTCAATAAGAATACAACTTTGATTTGATTAAGAAAATACTTGTGAGACTAATTATCTCTTTGTTCTTTGAGAACACCTAAAACACCATTAGAGAATTGGTTGTTTTAGCTTGACTTATCAATAGGTTTTCCATCCCCTATTGTGGCGTCTACATTATACCAAGGTTTCTAACCACAGGTTGGTTAGGGGTTGAGGTCCAATTCCATTAGAACTTGAACTTAATTAAGATCCGGACTAATATAATACGGGTTTAGGAGCAGGTCGTCTTAGGTTCATATCATTTGGTATCAGAGCTAAATTTTGTTCAGGTTTGATCTATATTTATTTGCTTTATTTATTTTTGTGTTAATCTACAATTTTAGCATTAGGTTAAGGTTGCTTCTATCATCATACACGTTCTGCATCTTAAAGAAAAAATAAAAAAAATTCATTCCTAGTTGAATTAGGATTTCCTAGTTTTATCGTATTTTTGTTTCCTAGTTTGTTGGTTGTTTTTTTTTTCATCATTGTTCTTGTTAATTTTGGTTTTTGTGGATTTTTCTTTGCTATTTTAGTCTTAAATATTTGCATTCATCTGTGCAATTAAGGTATCAATGGAAAGCTAAGGGGATGAGGAAGACGTTACCGATCTCCGTTGGACTTAACTCGACCGGAGGTGGCTGGAAAGTGGATGGAAGCTTTTGGCCGAGCTTCAACTTGTCGTGTCTCCCAAATGGCAGGGAATTGAACTGAATGGACCTCAAAATCGAGCTTAGAAGGTTCAAAATAGGGGGAATAGGGTATGAAATTGGACTGCATTGGTCGGAAAGCAAGAAAATTGCCGGAGAAACGAAATGAGCCGCCGTCGATCTGGGTGCATCACTGGTCGGCCAGCCACCAAACTTGGTAGCTGAGCTTACCGATAGCTGGGCTTCATCGGTGCCCGGTGCGTGTGGCCGTCCAGTGGCCAGAAAAGATGCAGTAAGGAGAGAGAGAGAGAGATTGATGGGAAGGAGAAATGAAGAGAGGAGAAGAAGGAAGAAGAAGAAGAAGAAAGGAGGAGGGGCCCATGGTATTTTCCCACGTGGGGGAAAAGGAAAAAAGAAAAAGAAAAAGAAAAGAAAAAAATAAATATATAAAATAATATTAAAATAATACAGTATTAAAAAAAATTGACAGATCCATAACTTGTAAACTACATATCCATTTTGGGCGTGCCACTAGTCTATGAACTCATATCAACGAGTACTACACAACCGTACATGAGTCAAAGCTCAATTTTGCACGAACAAAAAGTCAACTCCGGCACTCCTTGGATAGTTTGGACCTCAACTTGTTTTGCTCATAACTTTCACATGGTAGCTCTGTTTTCAACGTGCTACTAGTCTATGGACTCGGGTCGATGCATACTTTGCAACGATATCCCAGTCAAAGAGAAATTCCATCCGGATCAAAAAGTCAAATTTTGACCCTTTCGGTCAATGGTGGTCAAACCCAGTTAACTTCAGTCAACGTGAAAAAAATTCCGATGTTGTTCGGGATAGGGTGTTACATATATATATGTTAAGAGTGTGTGATCACATACTATATGGGCTAAACATGGAAATCTTAAAACATATATAAAAGGCTTGCATTACTTCATTTTTTGGATAACAATGTAAGGTGTTCCTAAATATGATTTAAGTTAATAGACTATATGAATTAGTCCAAGATATGATTTTTCTTAATTGATGGAAAATATGATTTTTAATGTGCGTAATCAATTTTATAGTCAATGTCAAAAATTTATAGATGACATTAATTAGTCTCTTTGATATATTATTTTTAAATGATGGAAAATATGCTATTTGATGTTCGTGATCAATTTGATAGTCCATGTCAAAAAGTTACAAAGTATATTAATTAATCCATTTGATACGTTATTCTTAACTGATGGAAAATCTGATTTTTGATGTTTGTAATCAATTTTATAGTCAATGTCAAAAAGTTATAAACTATATTAATTAGTCTATGTTTGTAATCGATTTTATAGTGTCAAAAAGTTATACTATATTAATTAGTCTTTTGATACGTTATTCAAAATATATTGTTTGATGTTTGTGATTAATTTGATAGTCAATGTCAAAAAGTTATAGACTATATTAATTAGTCCATTTGATATGTTATTTTTAATTGATGGAAAATATGAATTTTGATGTTTGTAATCAAAGTTATAGTCAATGTCAAAAAGTTATAGACTATATTAATTAGTCTCTTTGATACATTATCCTTAATTAATGGAAAATATCATGTTTGATTTTTGTGATCAAGAAAATATGATTTTTGATGTTTGAAATAAATTTTGTAGTCAATGTCAAAAAGTTATGGACTATACTAAGTAGTCCCTTTGATACATTATGGACTATATAGGTCTGATCCAGCGCCACTACACAGATCTTTATAGATTAATGTTTATCTGGTAATGATTTGTTATGTTTATGTAGTGATTTGTATCTTCCATTAGTCTTTGAGACATGTACAGATTAATTAAGCCATATTATTAAATTGAAATTTATTCTACTTGAATTAAATTGGTATTAATTTCCTTTCAAAATTTTAATATAAAAATTAAAACATTATAAAATATGATTATCCAAAAGGGCTTCGGATTCCTAGCTTTTAAAGCATTGTGAAAAACCCAGTACAAGCAATTCCTTCTTGTAGCTTCCATCAAGTGGATTAGGAATAATGCATTATTTGTACATCAGTTTGGTTCAAAATAAAAACATTTCGATGGATTTGTTTCTCTGTTTTTTTTTCTCACACTTTCCATTTTTTGTTGAACTCTCTATCATAAGCTGCTATTCATTGCCATGTTTGGTCCAAACAGAATCAATAACCCTTCAAAATCAAATGGTTTTATGATCTGCAACCATCATCGATGCCCCTCATTGGTGAAGCCCACATTTAAAAGACATGATAATTTTTCACACCAAATTGCATTTTTCAAATTTTTTTTTTTATTCTTTCTAATACGTAAGAAAACTGAACATGTGGTAATGAGAATATTTCATTCTAGCCTGAAAATGTGTATATAGTCACAAAATCAAAACAGAGGAGGTCTATATGGATAAACATCAAACTCAATAGAAGAGCAGAGGAAAACCTCTAAAACTTTTGAGACTGAATTTTATTAATACAACAAAGCTTATAAGCTTTTAGAAAACCAAAAATGGCAGCAAAAAATGTAAGCTTCTTTGAGAAGAATATTTTTCTTATGCGAAGCTCAGAGAAAATAAAACGCATCATTTTGAACAATTGTTTTCGTACAAAAATTAAACTAACTATTACTTAATAAACCAGACAAAGCATAGTTTAAAAGGGACACCATCAGTAGAACACAAATTACTAAGTAATGGTAACTTTTCAACAGCTACCATCGTCTTCATGCTCTAGGCTTCCTTGTTTCTTTACTGCATCAATAATATAAAGCACAAAAAAAGGTAGACATGATGCGAATCCACCCGAGACTGCTCGGCCGACAACCCGCTGGGGTGTTGACCCAATACAAATGAAGGTGGGACCGATCACTAGGGCCCAAGCCAAGAAGTTCAAGGACAATCTTGCTGTCTTCATACAACGAATAAGACATAGTCAAGAGGGGTTGGCCACATCTAAAGAACCAAGGCCTGTTTTACTCATACAAGCAATAGAAGCCAAAACAGGGTCGGGTGACATTTTTGGTGATAATAAGGAGGCCGGGTTGTATGAATTGGAACCCCATCCTTATGGGTTCAATTCATATGGAGGATGAGTCATAGAAACCAGCCAAAGCAGCTTCAAAGCCGACCAACAAGGTGGTTTGCACACAAGGAGAAGGAAAGGCCGGATTTGCTGTATTCCTTGCTGGCTTTACTGTATTTTACTGTATTAGCCTTTTCTCATACTTCCAAGCAAGGGCAACGTGAGGAACTTCACAATAAGATTATTTGGCATCCTACAAAGCATATTGAAGCTGATTTGGAGCTCAATTTGGTCAAAGAATAGTCAAAGTCAATTTAGTCAAAAAGCTAGTATTATAGTTTTCTAATTTTGTTCTACTTTTTGTTTTAGGAAACTACCATTATTTTTTTTAGTTTTTATTTATTTATTTTCTGGAAAAATAACTTTAGGAAGGTTTTTATTTTATTCTTTCCATTGTAAATTAATTAATTCCTAATTTAATATAAAGGAATTAATTAATCAAACTTAGATTAGGAAAGGAACTATAGTTTCGGCCAACTAGGTTTCTTTATGTGTGGTGGCTGGTTTTCTTTATGTTCTAGGGTTTTATTTCATGCCTTTGTAGCCTATTTAAAGGCTGATTTTTCAATAAGAATACAACTTTGATTTGATTAAGAAAATACTTGTGAGATTAATTATCTCCTCGTTCTTTAAGAACACCTAAAACACCATTAGAGAATTGGTTGTTTTAGCTTGACTTATCAATAGGTTTTCCATCCCCTATTGTGGCGTCTACATTATACCAAGGTTTCTAACCACAGGTTGGTTAGGGGTTGAGGTCCATTCCATTAGAACTTGAACTTAATTGAGATCCGGGCTAATATAATACGGGTTTAGGAGCAGGTCGTCCTAGGTTCGTATCATTTGGTATCAGAGCTAAATTTTGTTCAGGTTTGATCTATCTTTATTTGCTTTATTTGTTTTTGTGTTATTCTGCAATTTTAGCATTAGTTTAAGGTTGCATCCATCCTATACACGTTCAGCATCTTAAAAAAAAAAAAAAAATTTCATTCCTAGTTGAATTAGGATTTCCTAGTTTTATCGTATTTTTGTTTCCTAGTTTGTTGGTTGTCTTTTATCATTGTTCTTGATAATTTTTGTTTTTTTTTTATTTTCCTTTGCTGTTTCAGTCTTAGAAATTTGCATTCATATATTCAAAAAAAAAAAAAAAAAAAAGAGTTTGCGGCAACATTAAAAAAAAAAAAAACAGCACATTTGTGTTTATTTGGAGGTCACAGGTTTGGTGTTTGTTTTGGAGTTGGAATTGCAATTTTGGTAATTATTCTTGCTACTGCAGTTGTTTATGTTCTGTGAGTGAAAAAAAAAAAAGAGGTAAAGCCGAATAAAAAAAAAAAAAAAAAAAAACAGAAAAATATTTCAGTTTGTTGGAGTTTGATTTGTATGCTGGAAATTTGTTGGAGCTGCTGGTTTTTGATTATTTATTCAATATTTGAGTTGCTGGGAAATTATTTTTGCTGCTGGATATTTGGATTTTGGGTGTTTAAATTTTTTGGATTAAAATTAGTTAAAGGAATTGATACAAAACTTGAATTACAAGAACAACAACCAACACTTTTCTATATTTTTGTTCTCTTTGATTCTTGTTCGTATTTGAATTTCTTTTTCTAGAATTTTATTCTTGAACTCATAATCTACTACCATCTAGTGCAGTTTTCAAAAATTCAAACGTTTTCCCATTATTTTGTGTTTTCTTGTCTAGAAAGCCGAAAAATTAGGATTTATTGGATTCTTTCGGTATTAACTACTTTTTGCTTATTGTTTGTTGATAAGTTTAATTAAAACATACTAGTGATCTAATTGCTGTTTTGTGAGTGTTTTAATTAGAACTTTGAGATAACCCATTGAGTGGAAAAAGGCAAGAGTGTGTGAGCTTAAAAGAGGGTAAAAGCCGAAACTAGTGTGCAAACACGAGTGTCGAGACCTTGTTTGAGTGAAACACGTGAGGGAGTGAATATTGTGAGGATTTATTTTATTTTTGCAGTATTTTACTAACATGGCAGATTCTAGAATAAGAAGAGGGGATCCACCCTTGAGGATCAATGAGGAAGAGTCCGTAGCATTCCATGGCGATGACCGAGCTACCGGGAGTGGAGACCAATTGGACATGAGAGCTGTTTTGGAATCAATACAGCGGGTTAGTGCTCAAGTTGAGCATGTAAATCAAAGAGTAGGAAGACTAGAAGCCTCACAAGGAAGGCCGAATACAAGAAATAGGCAAGAATTCCATGGAGGACGAGGCCGAGGACGAGGAGGTCGTGAGAGGCCGAGAGAGGAATTTGATGAGGAGCCATTCGACGGTGACTCTGAGGAAGGTATGGACGAAACCTTTGCTGTCCAAGATAGAGTTGGCCGTGGGAGATATAGGAGGGAAGATACAGATGATGATTTGGGAAATATCAAGGTTAATATCCCACCTTTTATGGGTAAAGTGATCCCGAAGCTTATTTGGAGTGGGAAGAAAAAATTGAGATGATCTTTGACTGCCACAACTATTCGGAAGGTAAGAAGGTGAAGTTGGCAGCAATGGAGTTTGGCCATTATGCACTCCAATGGTGGACAAATGAGCAAAGCACCCGAAGGAGAGTTGGTGATGACTTAATTACAACATGGCGACAAATGAAAGGAGCCATGAGGAAGCGGTTTGTGCCATCCCATTACCATAGGTTGCTGCATCAAAGGCTTCAATCTTTGTCTCAAGGAAGTAGGTCCGTGGAGGATTATTACAAAGAGATGTTGATGTTAATGATGAGGCTGAATATGAATGAGGATAGGGAGGCAACCATGGCAAGATTTCTTGGAGGGTTAAACCGAGACATTGCCAACCAACTTGAATTACAACAATACTTGGAATTGGAGGAGATGTTGCATGTAGCCATTAAGCTTGAGAACCAATTCAAGAGGAGGGGTGTTAGTACACGGTTTGGAGGAGTTTCTAGCAGTGGAAGGACAAGTTCAAGTGGCTGGAAAAACAATTCCACTTATGAAAACAAGTTGAAGCCGAAATTGGGAGAAGAATCTACCAACCGGCCAAGAAGGGAGGTCAAGACCGAATCTGTCCAAGCACTTAGAGGTGAGATAAAATCTGATCCTAAACCTCAAAAATCCAGAGAAATAATTTGTTTTAAGTGCCAAGGAAGAGGACACATAGCCAGCCAATGCCCAAATAGAAGAATCATGGTATTAAAGGGTGATGGTGAGCTGGAATCCGCAAGTGAAGAAAGTGGGGCTGAAACCGAGCAAGAGGAGGATTGCAATGAAGATGAGGCCGAACATGTAGATACATCTAATGCCAAGTTGAGCTTGGTTTCAAGGAGAGTACTTGTTTTCTACAAAGATGAAGAGCAGATACAAAGAGAAAACATCTTCCACACTCGCTGCGAAATACAAGGTAAAATTTGTAGCATGATTATAGATAGTGGGAGTTGTACTAATGTGATAAGTAATCTTGTAGTTGATAAATTAGGCTTGAAAACAATTAAACATCCAGAACCTTATACATTACAATGGCTTAATGATAGTGGTGAAATGAAAGTAAACAAACAAGCCAAAGTAAAATTTAATATAGGTAGATATGAGGATGTAGTTTTATGTGATATTGTGCCCATGATTGCTGGACATATACTATTAGGTAGACCATGGCAATTTGATAAAGATGCTACTCATTTTGGTCGAGAAAATAGTGTTGTTTTCAGGTTTAAAGGGAAGAAGGTCAAGCTGGAACCATTATCACCTAAAGAGGTTTACAAAGACCAATTACAAATGCAACAAAGGAGAGAAGCCGAAAAGCTCAAGGAAAAAGCAAGTATGGCACCAACGGCTTCACCATCCTTTCAAGAAGGTAAGATTGATGTTGCTGACCAAGGCAAGGTTTCTAAGGTTCGTATTGAGTGGAAAGACCAAGAAAAAGCTGAGAGAGGGGTGAGAAAGGAGAGCAAACCCGAGAGCACAAAGAATCTGGAAATTTCCGCCAATGAGAGTCAAACCGAAGAAAGAAAAAGAAAAGAAAGAAAAGAGAGGAAAAACCAGAATTATTATTTGAGTTTAGGGGATATTAATAAGGTTATTGAGTGTAAGAAACCTTTGCTGGTCATGCTTTACAAAGAAAATTATTTCAATGATCAAACTAACTTTGAAGAACTTGAATTGCCAAGTTCAATGATTTCTCTTTTGAAGGAATTTGGAAATGTCTTCCCAAGTGAGATTCCAAGTGGACTACCACCTATTCGAGGGATAGAACATCAAATTGACTTTGTTCCAGGGGCTACCATACCAAATAGACCAGCTTATAGGAGCAATCCCGAAGAAACAAAGGAGCTGCAAAAACAGGTAAGTGATTTGCTTGATAAAGGATACATTCGTGAGAGTTTAAGTCCATGTGTTGTTCCTGTTTTGTTGGTACCTAAAAAGGATGGTTCTTGGAGAATGTCTGTTGATTGTAGGGCTATAAATAATATTACCATCAAATATAGACATCCCATTCCTAGATTAGATGATATGCTTGATGAGTTGCATGGTGCTTGCATGTTTACAAAAATTGATCTCAGGAGTGGTTATCACCAAATTAGGATGAAAGAAGGTGATGAATGGAAAACTGCATTCAAAACTAAATATGGACTGTATGAATGGTTAGTTATGCCTTTTGGATTATCCAATGCACCTAGTACTTTCATGAGGCTTATGAATCATGTAATGCGTCCATTTATTGGTAAATTTGTGGTTGTTTATTTTGATGACATTCTAATATATAGCCGAAATTTGGATGACCATGTGGATCAACTTAGGCAAGTTTTGCAAGTTCTTAGAAAGGAAAGATTATTTGCTAACATTAAAAAATGTGACTTTTGCAAAGAAGAGCTTGTGTTTCTAGGTTTTGTAGTAAGTGCTGCAGGAATCAAAGTTGACCAACCTAAGGTGAAAGCAATTCAAGAGTGGCCGGTTCCTACTTCTACCACCCAAGTGAGGCATTTTCATGGCTTGGCAAGCTTTTACTGAAGATTTGTCAAGGATTTTAGTACCATAGTAGCACCATTGAATAAGTTGTCAAGAAGAATGTTGGTTTCAAATGGGGGGAAGTACAAGAAAAATCTTTTAATTTGTTGAAAGAAAAATTGTGTAATGCACCTTTGTTAGTTTTGCCAAATTTTTCTAAGACTTTTGAAATTGAATGTGATGCTTCGGGTGTAGGTATTGGAGCTGTTTTAATGCAAGAAGGAAGGCCCATAGCCTACTTTAGTGAAAAATTGAATGGAGCTGCCCTAAACTACCCGACTTATGACAAGGAGATGTATGCTTTGGTGAGGGCTTTGGAGACGTGGCAGCATTATCTTATGCCAAAGGAGTTTGTGATTCATATGGATCATGAGTCTTTGAAGCATATCAAGGGTCAAGGAAAGCTCAACCGAAGGCATGCTAAGTGGATTGAGTTTATTGAAACATTTCCATATGTGATCCGATACAAAAAAGGTAAGGAAAATGTGGTTGCCGATGCATTATCCCGAAGGTATGTGCTCTTTTCTACCTTAGATGCTAGATTGCTTGGATTTGAACAATTGAAAGAACTTTATGAGCATGATAGTGACTTTGGAGAAATTTTTAGAACCTGTTTGAAACATGGATTTAATAAATTTTACATATTTGAGGGATATTTGTTTAAGGAAAACAAACTTTGTGTGCCTAATTGTAGTATTAGGGAATTATTGGTTCGGGAAGGACATGGGGGTGGTTTAATGGGTCATTTTGGTATTTTATAAACTTTATCCTTGCTGTAAGAACATTTTTATTGGCCTAACATGAGGAGAGATGTTGAGAGAATTTGTGAAAGATGTTTGAAGTGCCGAAAAACAAAATCAACATTGAAACCGCATGGATTGTATAAGCCTTTGCCGATTCCTACCTATCCTTGGGTAGATTTGTCTATGGATTTTATTCTTGGGTTGCCTAGGTCAAGGACAGGTAAGGATTCAATATTTGTTGTAGTAGATAGGTTTTCTAAGATGGCACATTTTATTGCATGTAACAAAACTGATGATGCATCCAATATTGCTAACTTATTTTTCAAGGAAATTGTGAGATTGCATGGCATGCCAAGAACTATTGTGTCGGATAGGGATGCTAAGTTCTTAAGCTATTTTTGGAAAACATTGTGGGCTAAATTAGGTACTAAGCTTTTATTTTCAACTACTTGTCATCCACAAACTGATGGACAAACCAAAGTAGTAAATAGAACCTTATCTGCATTGTTGAGAGCATTAATTAGTAGAAATTTAAGGACTTGGGAAGAATGTTTGCCACATGTTGAATTTGCATATAATAGGTCTTTACATTCAGCAACTAAATTTACTCCATTTGAAATTGTTTATGGTTTTAATCCTTTGACTCCATTAGATTTAACACCTTTGCCTTTAAGTGAGCGTGCTAATCTAGATGGAAAACAAAAAGCTGATTTTGTAAAGCAGATTCATGAGAAGACCCGAGCAAACATTGAGAGGAGGACCGGGCAATATGCAAGGGTGGCTAATCAAGGTCGAAAATCAATGATGTTTGAATCTGGAGATTGGGTGTGGCTGCATTTAAGGAAAGAAAGATTCCCCGAACAAAGGAAATCAAAACTCATGCCGAGGGGTGATGGACCTTTTCAAGTTTTGGAGAGGATAAACGACAATGCCTACAAACTTGATCTACCGGGTGAGTATAATGTTAGTGCCACCTTTAATGTTGCTGATTTATCTCCTTTTGCTGCAGGTGATGACTTCGATTTGAGGACAAATCCTTTTCAAGAAGAGGGGAATGATGCGAATCCACCCGAGACTGCTCGGCCGACAACCCGCTAGGGTGCTGACCCAATACAAATGAAGGTGGGACCGATCACTAGGGCCCAAGCCAAGAAGTTCAAGGACAATCTTGCTGTCTTCATACAAGGAATAAGACATAGTCAAGAGGGGTTGGCCACATCTAAAGAACCAAGGCCTGTTTTACTCAACAAGCAATAGAAGCCAAAACAGGGTCGGGTGACATTTTTGGTGATAATAAGGAGGCCGGGTTGTATGAATTTGAACCCCATCCTTATGGGTTCAATTCATATGGAGGATGAGTCATAGAAACCAGCCAAAGCAGCTTCAAAGCCGACCAACAAGGTGGTTTGTGCACAAGGAGAAGGAAAGGCCGGATTTGCTGTATTCCTTGCTGACTTTACTGTATTTTACTGTATTAGCCTTTTCTCATACTTCCAAGCAAGGGCAACGTGAGGAACTTCACAATAAGCTTATTTGGCATCCTACAAAGCATATTGAAGCTGATTTGGAGCTCAATTTGGTCAAAGAATAGTCAAAGTCAATTTAGTCAAAAAGCTAGTATTATAGTTTTCTAATTTTGTTCTACTTTTTGTTTTAGGAAACTACCATTATTTTTTTTAGTTTTTATTTATTTATTTTCTGGAAAAATAACTTTAGGAAGGTTTTTATTTTATTCTTTCCATTGTAAATTAATTAATTCCTAATTTAATATAAAGGAATTAATTAATCAAACTTAGATTAGGAAAGGAAGTATAGTTTCGGCCAACTAGGTTTCTTTATGTGTGGTGGCTGGTTTTCTTTATGTTCTAGGGTTTTATTTCGTGCCTTTGTAGCCTATTTAAAGGCTGATTTTTCAATAAGAATACAACTTTGATTTGATTAAGAAAATACTTGTGAGATTAATTATCTCTTCGTTCTTTGAGAACACCTAAAACACCATTTGAGAATTTGTTGTTTTAGCTTGACTTATCAATAGGTTTTCCATCCCCTATTGTGGCGTCTACATTATACCAAGGTTTCTAACCACAGGTTGGTTAGGGGTTGAGGTCCATTCCATTAGAACTTGAACTTAATTGAGATCCGGGCTAATATAATACGGGTTTAGGAGCAGGTCGTCCTAGGTTCGTATCAAGACATGTCAAATTTTCTTCAAATAAGAACAAGTATATTCATATTCAAATTTTTATCACTTACTTTAGCCATAAGAATCCAAGTTCTTCTACTTTAACTTAAAGCGCTTACAACTGTTTACTCCTCTTAGTCTTCTTGGTGGGATCACACGAAAAATCTTGAACGCCAAGTATGGGCTCCTTGAGGTGATGATATATCCGGGCATCAATCCAATTATGAGTCCGCATCCATATCCTATCCCAACAGCTTCCCAACCAAAACCAGATAATATTGAATCACCTGATTTCTCATTGTCATGAGGTGGTAAAGGAGAGGTTCCACACTTTTTTGACAATGGAGGACCACATAATCCCCAGTTTCCCTCAAAGGAAGAATTTTCAAATGTACCAATTTGTCCAGCTTGAGGTATTGGACCCACAAGTTCATTATCAGAGAGGTTCAAATATTCAAGAAATGTGAGTCTAGTAAACTGCTGAGGGATTTGACCAGAAAGCTTATTTTTAGAGAGATCTAAGGATTCAAGCTTAATCAGATTCTCTAAAGATGGTGGAATGGGTCCTGTAAAATTATTACTTGACAAGTTGAGCACGACTAAAGTTTGAAGATCCCCTATTGTCCTTGGAATTTCTCCATGGAATTTGTTGTTTGAGAAATCAATGCACATGAAGAAAGTAAAAATTCTAATGTAAAGCAAATTTTGTCCCTTATTTACTACGGTAACAGAGTAGCTATATGATCCCTCACCAATGTACTTCAATTGTGACTTATTATATGAAGTTTCTTCCATTGAAGTCCAATTTTGAAAGTATTGCGACAGTAAACTTCCAGTAAAATCATTGAAGGACAGATCAATGATATATAAGTTCACAAAGCCAAAAAAACTATGTGGATGCCATATTGGACCATAAAATTTATTGGAAGATAAAATGAGAACTTGAAGCTTCGAAAAACTCTGTACCATAAAAGGAAATGTGTCAGTCATTTGATTGTGGCCGAGATTTAGAATCTGCAGCTCTTTGCATTTGATTAGAGACTGTGGAATCTTTCCATGTAAATTGTTGTAGCTCAAGTCCAATGTTTGTAATTGGTTCCCATCCCCACATGAGCTAGGCATGTTGCCGTTCAAGTTGTTTCCTCTTAGATTTAGAACCAAGAGAGAGCTACTGAAGTTTCCCAAACATTGAGGAATAGTACCGCTCAAATTGTTACTTGACAAATCAAGATATCTAAGATCCCTCAATTTACAAAACAGTGGATCAATTCTTCCAACCAAACTATTTTCTGAGATGGAAAAGTATGTTGTGGACATTGGTGGAACAACAAGTGATCCATGCAACATGTTTGAATGTAGGTCAAGTGTATCCATTACCTTCCACGGAAGAATTAACGGAGCTTTTTCCCAACCGTGAATGAAGTTGTGAGAAAGATTCAAGTTATACAAGGTCTCTGTCCCAATGCTCAACAACCATCTGGGAATTGGATTGCTGATATTATTGTTGGAAAGATCTAATGCCTCCAATTTACCTTGTGTTTTCAGGAATATAGGGAACTCTTTGATGTTGCAAGAGGATAAATATATTCCCTGAAATTGATTGGAGAGAGTGGATGTTGTACTTAAATTTGTTATAAATAAGCCTCTGTTATTTGAAAGAACCAGAGAAGAAAGCGAACTCTTCTCTAAGAAGATGCCAAAATCGAGTCTGCCACTAAAATCATTTGAATCAAGGTTAAGATAGGAAAGCATTGTGAATTTGGACACTGAACTTGGAATATGTCCAGTTAAGTTGTTTCCACTTAATATCAGAGATTCTAATTGGGATGAATTAGAGACGTTTTGGATGTTGAGATAGCCTGTAAACTGATTGTTTTCCAAAGATAAGCATGTCAAAGAAGGTAGTTTAAATAAAGAACCAGGAATGACTTCAGTGAATGAATTATTTGACAGGTCAAGCCACTCAAGGAATGTCAAGTTAGAAATATCAGATGGAATTGAACCTGTCAGATCATTGTCCCTAAAATCGATAGATTTGACACGATGTGGGAGTGACATTGGGAGTTTGCCACTGAAAGAATTACTTGAAAGAATCAAATCTTCCAATTGTGTGAGGTTTCCAAATGAATATGAAATTTGACCGCTAAATCCATTACTCTCAAGGTAAAGATGTTTAAGTTCAGTAAGATTCCCAATCGAAGAAGGAATAATCCCAGAAAAACTACAGTACTGAAGAATCAAAATATTCAAGGATTTAAGGTTGCCAATCGAATTTGGTACTTTTCCTGAAAATTTTGTAGAAGAAAGATCCAAAAACTTCAGCATATTGCCAGAACGAAATTCAGGAAAGAACCAAAAAGATTGTCATTGCCAGACAGCAGGATAAACTGTAAGTTAGGCAAGTGGAAGATAACATTTGGAAACTCACCAAGCAAATTGCATCTCCAAAAAGAGAGATGTGTCAAGGAAGATAAATTTGCAAAGTCTACAGGTACATGTGAATCAATTTGCACCGAATCAAGGTAAATTCGTCTTAAATTGGTCATGTTTTGGGTAAGCCTTCCCACCTCTCCTTCTTTCATATGCAAAGCACCAGTAAGATCATTACCGTCCAATTCATAGAAATAGTAAGAAAGATCAAGTGAAATCAAATTTGTAAGCCTTGAAATTTCAGATATTGGAATATGCCCAGAAAACACAGAATGAGAGAGGTTGAGATGAGTTAACCTTGAAAGTTGGCCAAACTCCGAAGGAATCGGGCAAGAAGTGAAGTTGTTGAAGGAAAGGTTGAGCTCGTGAAGATGAAGCAATCTGAAAAGGCTGCTGTTAGAATGCAGAGGCCCATGAAGCCAACTCATGCTGAGGTCAAGGCTCATTACATAACCAGTTGCCATATCGCATGAGACACCATCCCAAGAAGAACAGCAGTCACTGCCAGCCTTCCAAGATTTCATCTTTGGATAGCTGTTATTCAAAATATCATCATAGTATTCACGCCTTTGAAATGTAAACTCAGTTTTAAGTTGGAGTAAAATAGAGCTTTGGTGAGGGAGGCAGACAGAGAAAGTAATGGGTGTGGAATTTAGGTGTAGAGAATGTGAATGGAACAGACATGGATATAAGAGGATCACTAGCAAAAACAAGAGGAACCGATTGAACATATCCCTCTTCATTTTTATCAGAGATTACGAGTGTAAAGAAAAGTGAGCAAAGTTTTTCAGTTGGTTCTTTGTAAGAATTTTTTCCTTCAATTTTCAGTACTATTTATAACTGAGAAACAATTTTTTTTTTTTTGGGTGATATTATTGAAAGGTCTTTTTGTATTTCATCACCATATTCAACTTCTTTTTATCTTTTCCAGTATCGTTGATCAACCATGTAAAGTCTTTTGCATTTTTTTAATGTGTTTGGTCTAGTCTTTGGCTCTTTGCAATGTATATAGGGATAGTCTCTTAAGACTTATATAAAGCATTATGTCGGGGTCCCTACGATGTAGTGTTTTGGCCCCTTCGATGGGATACTTAATTACTTTGAGGTGGATTGGATATTTTTAACTGAATTATAGACAAGGATTAGCAAAGTATATTTTGAGTCAATCCGATATAATAAAATTGAAGAAACATTGGTACGAAAACAGAGAAATTGAAGTTTAATGCAAAGGAAATATAATGCTTTGCTACACGTTATAAAGCAGAGTATTTTGATTAGCTTGCAGTCCCCTTGATCTCTAGTGTCCTTAAATTGCAAGCAAATTAGGATTGCATTGTTTTAGTGTAAAGAAATGTTGAATGAAGAAATTATGTTAACCGTCAGCCCAAGAACGTTCCTATAATGCATATAAGAAAAGCATGCTTGCCAATTTTTTGGTACTTAAAATTTTTTGAGATTACGTAAAGATAATTTTTTTATATTTTAGTACTAAGATTATTTAGTGTTAAGAATGGTGAAAACAAATATAGCTAATTAGAAACTGCAAGTGATAATTACCTATGATACATGTACAATGTAAGATATATATATACACACACACATATATATGTACATATTTAAACCAATTTTTTAGTCTATTGACAATGGTATTTTAGTTGAGTCTTTGTGCTACTCTTTGAGCTATTAAATAACAATGACTTATTTGCCTTACTATATAAAAAATAATTTAAAAAAAAGACTTTCTTTCTTTTTTCCTCAACGATGTAAAGTCTTTGTATTATTAGTGTGCTTGTCTGGTCATTTATTTAGTGTTGAGAATGGTGAAAACAAATATAGCTAATTAAAGACTGCTATAGGTAATTAACAATGATACATGTACAATGTAAGATATATATATATATATATACATATTTGTACACACTTAAACCAATTTTGTAATCTATTGACAATGGTATTGTAGTAGAGTCTTCGTAATACTCTGTGTTATTAAATAACAATGACTTATTAGGGTTACTATATATATATATATATTAAAAAAAAAAAGACTACCAGGCTTTTTTCTTTCGTTTTTTCCTCAACAATGTAAAGTCTTTGCATTTTTTGCGTGTTTGTCTGGTCATTTATTTAGTTCTTAGTCTTTGCGATAGGGAAAGGGGATGGGGAAATTTAAACCAATAACTCAGAAATTAAAGCTTTAATGAAATGTAACTCTATTTTTGAAATAAAGATGCTTAGTGTAAAAATACCAATACACCCTTTTCATAGAAAATAATCAAAACATACCAATTTCCTATTTCTCCAAAGTTTGCACTCTATCATTCTTCTTCTTCCATTTAGCTGCTTCGTCATTATTTCCCAAATAAATAAATAAACTGCTACGTCATCAACTACGTTTCTTTCCAATTTACCAAAAAATATATATATATTCGGAATTGGTTTTTGCACTTTGTGTCAAGGCAAAAAATATCAAATTGAAATAAAAATAAAAGAAGGAAAAATAAATATAGCTTGTGGTAAAGTAAAAATGTGAAAATTTTGGATATTGTTAATCGATTGTAGTTGAGTATACTACTACGTGACTTTTCCCCAAATAGTGCCAAAATATATTCATATATGTATGTATATACGTAGATAGATAGATATATATATGTAGAGAGAGAGAGAGAGAGAGAAAGAGAGAGAGAAACCTGTTATAGAAGGAAAATCCATAAATATTTGATGAACTTAGAAATAAGCAGAAGATAAAAAGCAACAATAATGTGGGTAAATCTCTTTCTTGTTGATTTTTTGCATAAAAAATTGGAAAACAGGTACTAATGGTAGTCTGTCACTGTGTAGCATGCTGTTAATTTGCCCCCCTTTTTTTACCTTTTTGTTCCTTTTTTTTTTTTTTTTGATGACATAAATTGCCAATGTTGTGAAACAATTGTTAGGATTTTGCAACAATGGCAGCAATTTTTTTTTTTTTAATCTTTTGGTAAGTAACAACGAGGACAACATAGAAAGTACAAAATAACAATTTTATGCAATCAATTAAAGGTTCTTGTTACCAAATTAATTTTTGTATAGAAACCTCAATAATCACAACTAAACCTGGCAAAGTTCATGTTACTTTGTATTCATTTCATAATTCCTTCACCTTAGTGTGATTCGTTAAGCTTTTATGTTGAAATATATAAACCTAAACCGATTCATTAAATTATCATGTAACCAATTTACAACCCATTAACCTGTTAAGCTCAATTATAAATTTTTTTTAAATAAAATAAAAAACGTATTAAAAATATTGAAATGGAAATAATCAAATTCATAATTATACTTAATTAATGGTTAACAGTAGAAAATAAAAATAAAAACCATATTTAAAAATTTTAATATTAAATAGATGAATTAAAATAATATTGAACGTTATCAACAAAAATAGTAAAATATTTAATAAATATAAATTTATATTACCAAAATATCCTTCGTAATTTATTAACATGCTGTAATCATGCTTCATCATTACCAACCCATCAGTTATTGTGTTGGCACTGTTAGGAACCCGACATTATTAATGAATCCAACATTATTAAGACAAACTTGAAAATTGATAATATCGTATAGGTTTGTGCCATGTAGAATTTTGATAGGTCTACCTATAACTTCCCAATCGTAGGTTAAACTAGCTTACTAGCTAAGCCAACTTTACTTGATGAAAAAATAAAACCAAGAAGGGTATTCATCAAAAAGGAAATAGAAGAAGAAGAAAAGGCGTGGAAAATTTGGAAAAATAAGGAATAGATGTGTTTTAATTATCTCATACAAAGAAGGGTATATTAATATATTATAATGAAGAATAGTTAAATATCTTTATATTTAAAAGTAGAGTTATATTTCATTACAGACCTATATTATGAGCTATTGGTTCAAATTTCCCGATGGAAGTACAAAAACTTGTAAAGACTTATCTCTGGGTCATATTTCTAAGAAAATTAGTTTTCACCCCTTAATGAGGATATTGAATCTGAAGGGGACTTAGTGTTGAGAATGGTGAAAACAAATATAGCTAATAAAAGACTGCTAAAGTAATTAACAATGGTACAAGTACGATATAAGATATATATATATATATATTTACATATATACTTAAACCAATTTTATAGTCTATTGACAATGGTATGGTGGGATAAATACAGAGATTTGTTGTAGTCATTTAATGTTTTTAGTTGGTTCTTTGTACTCTTTGTGTCATTTTTTTTTTTATTTCCACTAGTCTTGTTGATAGGGATCTAGGTCCAGGACTGTTATGTAAGACAAATTTTTTTTTTTTTTCTGCTAGTCGAGTTTATCTAACAAATTTATCAAATTATTCTGTATCTTAGAAATCAAACACATGAACATTTACATTTCTTACACTTGAAAAGGCATGATAACTTTTCATGCCAATTGGTCTTTTCATTGTTTTTTCTCTAATTCATAACAAAACTAAACATTTGGTAATGAGATTGTTGCAGTCTAGCTTGAAAATGTGTATACAGTCACAAAACCAAAAGAGCGTGGCTTTGTTTAAAGCAGCAATAAAAAGATTGATAATTGACTTTTATGCACACGTAAAAGTAGTGTTCCAAGTGCATTATCTTAGCAAGCCAATCTTCATGGATGCTTAATTTGCCTTTGGCATCTTTATAATGATTCAAATACAGTCCTCTTGATCTCTAATGTCTATGAAGCAAGCAAAATAGGATTCCATGGTTTTAATGTAAAGAAATATTGATTGGATTCCATTGCTTTAGTGTAAAAATCATATTGAATGAACAAATTATATTACCCTCTGCCCATATTTGGAACATTCCTATAATGCATATAAGAAAAGCATGTGCTTGCCAATTATCGTTGTTCATAATTGTAATTTTCTGTTGGAGTAAAGATAATTTTTTATTTTTTATTTATACTTTTTTCTTCTTTTCTTCTATGATAGTACTTTCCACCATATACAATCTCCATTTATCTCCATTAATTGTATGGTCCACAGGCTTTAACTTTTTTTTATTTTTTCCAAAGGACCACTGTAACTAATTAAATAACTATTATTATTAAATCACAATGGTTCATGTATGATGTCTCATATGCATCTATATATATAAATATATATGTATATTTTGCAATAATGTGTGATGCAATATATATGAGCATACTTAACCAAATTTATAGACATTGACAATGGTATGGAGGGATAAATGCAGAGAACTTTTATGGCTAATTTAATGTTTCAGTTGGGTCTTTCTAATCTTTGTGTTTGTCTAGTACTTCTTTTTTTTCTTTTTCTTTTAGTCTTGCTGATAGGGATCTATGGAAAGGACTGTTATAGCTTTCTAATGCTAAAGTCACCAAATAGTTTACCAAACAGATTTAGTCTTGTCGATAGATCAAGTTTTGACATGGACTTTTGAATATTATAGATATCCCTTTTCTAACGCATATGAGAAGCTGGACTGTTTATGTTACAATGTTAAATAAACATATGAAAGTTACGAGGAAAAGTAAGATGGAAGTGATTGATACTCTTCATTTTTAGAGGATTATAATACAAGAATTCCTATTTAATTATTTAGTTTATAGAGCTTTAATTTGGTAAGGGACACAAGAGAAAGTAATAGTATTAGTGGTGGTGGGGGTGGTAAAGGATTTGAGTAGAGAATGTGACAGGAACAAAAAATATTGGAAGATCATCATGAAAAATAGATGTTCATTGATCCTCTCCATTTTAACAGATCAGAGTGATCAATTTCATAAAAAGCAAAATAATTGAAAAAGGAAGTATGATATTGATCAGTTGGGTGTTTGAAATTACATATGTACTTGTGTTTGTCTATCTAATGCTATATATGTGTATATATATATGGAAATTCTATGGTGAGGACAGTCCGCATGAGGACTGCAGTATTGGTGACGGTTTTTCATAGTATTAACGACGGTTTTTTAGAAAATCGTCACCAATACTATGAAAAACTGTTACCAATACTGTGGTCCGCATGAGGACCGTCCGCACCATAGACGGACTGTATATATATATACATGTTAGAGTGTGCAATCGCAATCCTATATTGGCTAAACATGGAAACCTTAAAATATATATAAGAGGTTTGGGTTACTTCATTTATTGCGTAACAAGTGTAAGGTGTAGAACCTAGATATAATTAAGTTATAGACTATATAATGTCCAAGATATGATTTTTCTTAATTGATGGAAAATATGATTTTTGATGTTTGTAATCAATTTTATAGTCAATGTCAAAAAATTATAGACTATATTAATTAGTCCCTTTGTTTCCTTATTCTTAATTGATGGAAGATACGTTGTCTGGTATTTGTGATTAATTTGATAGTCAATGTCAAAAAGTTATAGATTATATTATTAGTCCATTTGATACGTTATTCTTAACAGATGGAAAATACTCTTTGATGTTTGTGATCAATTTGATAGTCAATGTCAAAAAAGTTATTTGTCCATTTGATATATTATTCTTAATTGATGGAAAATATGATTTTTTTATGCTTGTAATAAATTTTATAGTCAATGTCAAAAAGTTATAGACTATATTAATTAGTCTATGTTTGTAATAAATTTGAGTCAATGTCAAAAAGTTATAGGCTATATTAATTAGTCTCTTTTGATATGTTATTCTTAACTGATGGAAAATATGATTTTTGATGTTTGTAATCAATTTTGTAGTCAATGTGAAAAAGTTATAGACTATATTAATTAGTCCCTTTGATACGTTACACTAAACTCAATTAATCTTAGTATAGTCCAAGTGAATGTTCTCCGGTTATGGTCCGCCGTTTTAACTCATTAATTAAATTTTATAGACAATGTCAACAAGATATAGACTATATTAATTAGTGCCTTTCACACATTACATTAAACTTGATTAAAGAACTTTATTGCCAAAAAAAAAAAAAATGAACTTGTTTTTAAGTTTAGCCCAATTTAACTGGACCAAGCTTAAAGCCGACTGAGCTTATCATAAAATAGTTCTCAATATCCCATTGTGAATATATCAAACTGGCCGTATATACTTATGGTCAATATCATCCCATTCTCCTAAAGAGTTTCCACTCAAAATTCTTAGCAAAGATTATAATTCCAAAAGCTTGGACTTTGCTATATTCCTCTCCTAGCGATACTATGAGTCATTTACCCAAAAAAGCTATTGAGAGTCCAGAACCATTTACTATAAATTGCTCGTTTTAAATATGGTCATTTCAGGAAAACGTACGATAAGATAATGATATACCGAATGACATAGTTTCTTAAAAGCTAATAAAGATAAAAGCATATATATGGCTGATCCAGCGCCACTGCACCAATTTGGGTCTTCATAGATTAATGTTTGTCTGGTAATGATTTGTTATGCTTATCTAGTGATTTGTACCTTCCATTAGCCTTTGAGACAGGGATGTGCTAGTTCATGTATAGATTAAATAAGCTATATTATTAAATTGAAAATTATTTTACTCGAATTAAATTGGTATTAATATCCTTTTAAATTTTAAAATAAAAAATAAAACATTATAAATATGATTATCCAAAAAGGCTTCGGATTCCTAGCTTTCAGAGCATTGTGAAAAACACAGTACAAGCAATTTCCTTCCTCTAGTTTCCATTAAGTGGACGAGGAACAATGAATGATTTGCACATCAGTTTCTCTGTTTTTTTCTCACACTTTATTTTTTGTTGAATTCTCTATCATAAGCTGCAATTCATTGCCATGTTTGGTCCAAACAATCAATAACCCCTTCAGAATTAAATGGTTTTATGATCTGCAACTGTCATATCGATGCCCCTCATTGGTGAACACCACATTTAAAAGACATGATAACTTTTCATGTCAACTTGCATAAGAAAACTGAACATTTGGTAATCAGAATATTTCATTCTAGCATGAGAATGTGTATATAGTCACAAAATCAAACAGAGTTGCTCTGTTTTAAGAAGCAATAAAAAAAATTGATAATCGACTTTTATTTGCCTGTAAAAGTAGAGTTTCAAGTGCATTATCTCAGCAAGCCAATCCTCATGGATGTTTAAATTGCCTTTGGCATCTTTATAATGATTCAATTACTGTCCTCCTGATCTCTAGTGTCCACGAAGCACGCAAAATAGGGTTCCATTTTTTAGTGTGAAGAAATATTGAACCAACAAATTATGTTACCGATAGCCCGAATTTGGAATGTTCCTATTATGCATATAAGAAACGCATGCTAGCCAATTGTTGTCCATACCTAGATATTTTTTTAAGCATGCTAGCCAATTGTTGTCCATACTTAGATATTTTTTTAAGCATAAGGATAATTTTTTATTTTTTATTTATACTTAATTTTTTATTTTTTATTTTTCTTTTTAAACCCCCTTCTTTGATAGTGTTGCCCACAGGACCAGCATATACAATCTCCCTTTATCACCATTACTTGCAAGGGCACCCTATAACCATTTTTTTTTTCTTTTTCCATTTTTATTTTATTTTTATGAAAGGACCCCTATAACTAATTAAATAAAAATTATTAAATCACAATGATTTTATCCACAAAAAAAAAAAAAGAAAGATGATTCATGTATGATGTAATATATATATATATATATTCTGTACATGAGTTTGATTCAACAACAAAAATACAAAATTCTAGTATGGATTCTGAAAAAGTACACCCCAATTCTTCAAATTGGCAACATAAAATATAATAGTTATTTGTATCTGTATTGCTTGCTTTGGATTGAGACATCGCTGCTTCTGGGATTAAAAAGACTAATTGCCCTGTTTCATTTTTAATTATTATTTATTCCATTTAACGCATTAACAAAACTGAAGATACGGTAGACTAAAATTTCTCTATAATGCACTGGATTTAGCCCATTTTATTTCCTCCAACTATGATTATGACAGCTGATACTCTGCAGCAATAAATATATGGAAGGTCTTCAATTGACATGAGAAGAGGAACAAAGTCCAAACTCAGATTTGTGATCAGTCAATAGTTAGCTTCTTTTTGATATGACAATATTGCAGTCTAAGATTGAAAATGTGGATATAGTCACAAAACCAAAACAGAGTGGCTCTGTTTTAAGGAGCAACAAAAAAGACTGACAATCTTCTATCTAATCAAGCCAATCTTCATGGTTGGTTAATTTGCGTTCAGCATCTTTGCAATGATTCAATAAACAGTCGTCTTCATCTGTAGGGCAAACCGGTCAAGTGTTGGCCATTGTTTGCATAACAGTTTCCTATTCTAGTGTCTGTGGAATTAAAAAAAAAAAAAAGAGAGAAAGAAAAAAATACTTTTCATTTGTATTAATGTAAAGAAATTTTGAATGAGCAGAATACTTGTATCAAAATAGTGGCTTTTCTTATTATTATTATTATTTATTTATTTATTTAAGGAAAGTATTTAGGCAGGTATGTCCAGAATTGGTGAATCCCAAGTATTCATTAAATATGCAAGGACTGAGTGCTCTTTCCCTCTAAAATAAACCAAAGTAAAATCAATGAGCAAACAAAATGAGGTTTATCATATGCTCTGTTATTTGTATGTTGAAGGGCATATATACTATATTAGTTTACAAATAGCCAAAAAAAAAAAAAGAAAACTGTATCATTACAAGTTGAGCATGACTAAAGTTCGAAGATCCCCTATTGTCCTTGGAATTTCTCCACGAAATCTGTTAGTTGAGAAATCAATGCGCATGAAGAAAGTGAAAATTCTAATGTAAAACATTTCTAGTCCTTATGTATCAAAGTCACCGAGTAGCCACCACCACCAATGTATATGCTTTGTGACTTATTGTATGAAGTTTCTTTCATTGAAGTCCAAATTTCGGAAATAATCTGAAGGCAAAATTCCAGTAAAATCATTGAAAGATAGATAAACGATACTTAAGTTAACAAAGGCAGAAAAGCTATGTGGATGCCATACTGGGCCATAAAATTTACTAGAAGATAAAATTAGAACTTGAAGCTTCTAGAAACTCTGTACGATAAAAGAAAACTTGTCAGTCATATGATTATGGCCGAGATTTAGAATTTGCAGCTCTTTGCATTTAATTATAGACTTTGGAATCTTTCCATGTAAATTGTGGTAGCTTAAGTCCAATGTATGCAATTGGTTTCTATCCCCACATGTCCTGGGCATATTGCCATTGAAGTTGTTTCTGCTTAGACTTAGAACCAAGAGAGAGCTATTGAAGTTTCCCAAACATTGAGGAATTATACCGCTCTTCTTGTTACTTGACAAATCAACATAGAGAAGATCCCCCAATTTAAATAAAGAACCAGGAATGACTCCAGTGAATGAATTATGTGACCAAGCAAGGGTGGAAAGGAACGTCAAGTTAGATATGACGGATGAAACTGAACATGTCAAATGGTTGCCTTCAAAGTTGATATATTGGATACAATGTGGGAGTGATATTGGAGTTTGCCACTGAAAGAATTAAATGAAAGAATCAAATCTTCCAACTGTGTGAGGTTCCCAAGTGAATATGGAATTTGACTGCTAAATCCATTTTCCATAAGGTCGAGATGTTTAAGTTCAATAAGATTCCAAATCGAAGAGGGAATAATCCCCAAAAAAGTAGAGTAACTGAGAATCAAAACATTCAAGGATTTAAGGTTGCCAATCGAATTTGGTACTTTTTCCTGAAAATTTTGTTAAAAAAGGATCCAAAAACTTAAGCATATTGCCAGAGCGAAATTCAGGAAAAAAAAAGGGGAAAGATTGACATTGTCAAACAGCTGGATAAACTATAAGTTAGACAAATGGAAGATATCATTTGGAAACTCACCCTGCAAATGGCACCCCAGAAAAGAGTGAAGTGCCAACGAAGATAAATTTGCAAAGTGAATAGGTACAGGCTAATCAATTTGCACCAAATCAACGTGGAAGTTGTCTTAAATAGGTCATGTTTTGGGTAAGCCTTCTTAGATACAAGCTAGAAACATTGTCACCATTGAAAGAAAGATCAAGTGAAACCAAATTTTGTGAGGCTTGAAATTTGAGATATTGAGCTTTCGAAGATGAAGCAATCTGAAAAGGCTGCTGTTAAAACGCAGAGGCCCATGAAGCCAACTATCTTTGAGGTCAAATCTCATTACATGACTAGTTGACATATCCCATGAGGCTCCATGCAAAGAAGAACAACAGTCACTGCCAACTTTCCATGATTTCATCTTTGGATAGATGTTCATTGGAACCTCATCAAAATCCTGAAATTCATGCCTCTTAAATGTAAACTCTGTTTTTAGTTGGAGCACAATAGAGCTTTGGTAAGGGTGGCAATTAGAGAAAAGTAGTAGTAGTAGTAGTCGTTATGGTAGAGGAATTCAGCAAATAATGTACTGGATCAAACTCACACGAATTTGAGAGGATCACTGGCAAAAACAAGAGGAACTGATTGATACCCTCTTCATTTTTTGCAAATAAGAGATTATAAGTGCAAAAGCAATTATTTTTAATCTCAAAGTGCATATATACTTTAGATTTCATAGATACTTGATTTTTTTTTTTTTTTAAATCTCTGTAATATGTACATGTTATTATTTTTTTCAAGAACTGCATTTTCATTCCTTTAAAACTTTACTAATTTATTAAAATAATAATATTTCTCCTTAATAACAAAAGGTTTATTAATTTTTTATGAAAAATTTTTATTTGAAAATTTTTGTACTTAGCATTCTAAACTACACATAACTGCATTTTACATCCTCACTTTTTGTCCTATGTGCCACCGAACAAAAAAGAGTTCATCACTCTTTTTCACATACACCAGGAGAAATGTTTATGATAGTAAGCTCCTCCTCAGTCGGAGAGCCTTCAGGACAAGGGGTGGCGGTCAACCATCCACTCTCAAAATTCATATTGATCAATCGATCTCCACATCCTACCAGTTCGCTAAGTAGACTCACTCTACCGAGGGGCAACAAAGGTAGGAACTATTCTTCCCAGACCTACCTCACATCCTAGAAGTTAGCAGGTATGATAGAGTCCCCCCTCTGTTTGTCTCTCCAAGTTTCTACTACTAAGTAGCACTTCTGTTCCCAAAAAAAAAAAAAAAGGAAAAAAGAAAAGAGGAGGGTGTAAGGTGCAAACAAAAAATGAAGTTCAGAGTCTATATTGTTAAAAAAACAAAAATTTAGGGTACGAAGTGCCAAACTATGTATAGTTTAAGGTGCATTGGTACCACTATTTTAAAAAAGAAATAGCTTCAAATATATCAAGTTTAACTTGGAATTTGTGTTTAACACAATCATGATTATTATATATAATTTTGTTTTATTAATAAATTGGAGAAGGGGATCAATATTTTAAAAATTTGGTAATTTTAGAATATGTATATGTATTTCGTTGTGTGTGTGTGTGTGTGTGTGTATTTTCTTTTTGTCTTTGTTTTTTTCAAAGTTCTTAGAAATTAAAAATAAAAATAAAAACTATAGAACTGAAAAAAGAAAAAAAAAATCAATGTAAATAAGTCAAATTATATGGAAAGCTTTCATTTGATATGGGAAGAGGAACAAAGTTCAAACTCAGATTTATGATCAGTCAATAATTAGCTTCTTTTTTATATGACAATATTGCAGTCTAAGCTTGAAAATGTGGATATAGTCACAAAACCAAAATAGAATGGCTCTGTTTTAAGAAGCAACAAAAAAGATTTGATAATTGACTAATCAAGCCAATCTTCATTGTTGGTTAACTTGCGTTTGACATCTTTGCAATGACTCAATATACGGTCGTCTTCATCTGTAAGGCCAACAAGTCAAGTGTTGGCCACTTGTTTGCAAAACAGTTCCCTACTTAGTGTCTGTGGAATTTTTTAAAAAAAATTATTCAATTGTATTATTGTAAAGAAATATTCATTGAGTAGAATACTTGTATCAAATAGTGCTTTTTTTTAATAAAAAAAAATTATTTAAGGAAAGGATTTATGTAGGTATGTAAATATGCAAGGACTGAGTGCTCTGTTATTCGTATGGGGAGGGGCATATATATTATATACTATATTAGTTTACCAAAAATAGAAGAAAAAAAAAACAACAAGAAAAAGAAAGGAAAGCTGTATCAACATTTATATACCTAGATAGTCCAAATGGTCTGACCTTCAAAGATGTCCAACCAGCATGAAGCTCTATTGTCTTCCTCAAATTTATTAAGTTGAAGGCCATAAAAAGCTTCTCCAATTCAATCCATACTGATTATCAAAATTCTCACAAAAAAAAAAAGGGAAGAAAAAGGTATAAGTTTTATAAGATCAATCAGGGGAATGAAACCCATTCATTATCAGTAATATGACTCGAAAATTGTGCACTTGATTCATCTTCAAAGTATATGTATGTTACTCTCAGCTCAAATCCGGAACTCCAACTTTTGAAGATCACATAGACGTCCTTGTAATAATGCACATGAGAAGCATGCTTTCCAATATTGAAACAGTTCTACAATAATAATAACAATGGAAAAAAAAAAAAAGGGAATTATAGTATCTTAAAGATTAGGTACCACTTATAAGATTGTTTACGAAGATGACAATTTAGACTCTTCACAATCATAATTGACTGGGAAGCCTATATGAATAAACATCAAACTCAAAAAAAGAACAGAGGAATATCTCTGAAACTTCAAAGACTAAAGTTCATTAATCTAACAAAGCATACAAGCTTTCAAAAAGCTAGAAATGGCAGCATAAAAAGTCAGTTTCTTTGAGAAGAAGATGTTACTTATAGGAAGCTTAGAGAAAATAAAAGGCATAGTTCGGAAAAAATGTTTCTGAAGAAAATAAAACTAACAATTATTTAATAAACCAGACAAATAGAATTTAAATGGGACGCCATCAGTAAACACAAATCACTAAGTAATGGTAACTTGTCAATGGCATCATCTTCAAGTTGCAGGCTTCTTTGTTTCTTCGCCGCATCAATAATATAAACCCAAAAAAAGGTAAACTTGTCAAATTTTCTTCAAATGAGAATAAATTTATTTATATTCATAAACTTTATCACTTACTTTACCCATAGGAATCCAAGTTTTCTACTTAACTTGAAGTGAATTCAACTGTTTGCTCCTCATAGTCTCCTTGGTAGGATCACACGAAAGATGTTGAACACCAAGTCTAGGCTCCTTGAGTTGATGATATATCGGATCATCAATCCAATTATGAGTCTGCATCCTATCACAACAGCTTTCCAACCAAAATCAGATAATATTGAATCACCTGATTTCGTATTGTCATGAGGTGGTGGTAAAGGAGAGGTCCACACTTTTTTGACAATGGAGGACCACATATACCCCAATTTCCCTCAAAAGAAGAATTTGAAAATATACCAATTTGTCGGGCCTGAGGTATTGTCTTTGAAATTTCTCCCTGACATTTTTTATTTGAGAAATCAATGCACATGAAGAAAGTGAAAATTCTAATGTAAAACATTTCTAGTCCCTTATTTATCAAAGTCACCAAGTAGCCACCACCACCAATGTATATGCTTTGTGACTTATTGTATGAAGTTTCTTTCATTGAAGTCCAATTTTGAACTATCTGAAGGCCAACTTCCAGTAAAATCATTGAAAGATAGATGAATGATACTTAAGTTCTCAAGCATACATGACATGCTTACCCTTAGTTTCATTCACTATATTAAGTTTAACAAGTTACCTTTACACATCTATTTTGATCTGAATAGATTTTACCATTAGATTTTCCATTGTATATACTTATATGCTTATCCAACCTTAGTTCAAGTTCTGTTTCTAGCTCAAGGTCATCTATAAGGACACAAACTCTCTATTGTCAGTGAATCAAATTTTACTTTATATCAAGTTTGGAAGTTGTATGAGGAAGACTAATGAAACAAGAAAGATAGCCAGAAAACAAGAAACTGAATTAGAATGCTTCATTGATATATTTAAAAAAAAAAAAAAAACTGTTAGTGTGTGGCCAGACCAGAGCAGTGTTTTCCTAGAATGAAAATAAATTTCCAACTCAAACCAGATGAGATTGGACCCAATTCTTTATCATATTGAGAAGGTATCCAACTAAGAGGGGCAGAACACTTTCATACAAGTTGCTTAGAAAGAATGCTGAATGCCATCTGTTAAAAGAATTTCAATTATTTTAATTGACAAAAAAACTTATCCAGAAGTAGTAATACATAATTGATGGAGCTAAACTGTAATATACGGTGTGTATATATATATATATTAAAAAGGTTTTATAACTATTTTATTAAAAAAAAAATAGAGTTTTTATCCCACTAGGTTTGGTTATAAGTATATTTCAATTTTACCAGGAAATTTTTTTTTTAAAAAAAAGGGGGTATTTACTCTAATTTTGGTTTTATAAAAAGGAAGGAAAAAAAATACGTTTTACTTTTGCGTTGTTTTCAACTTTACAATGCTAGGGTATCGGGTAAGTATTCTTCTTCTTCTTCTTCTTCTTCTTCTTTTTCTTCTAACCCTAAAATCTATTAGGGTTAATATTAAGAACTTCTGATCTTAATTTAAGGTTTTAGTATCCATTTAAGATTGTTAGGGATCCAGTATAGAAAGGAAGATTCTGAAACTTTGAAGTTTGGTCAAGTTGGTTTTCTGATCTTTTTTATGTTATATGATATTATTTGAGATGTTTTGGGATTATAGAAGTATTGATTAAGGTTGAATTGAAGAGTTGTTGTTGAAACCATAATCTGAAATTTATTTGGCATCTGTACAGAGTGAATGTTCGAGTTTATTGAAAATATTTAAAGTTTCTTTTGATACTAAAATTTTTATGGATGAAAATATACATGTTTATGAATCAGTAGAAATTTATTTGGGGCGATTTGGATCTGTTTTCAATTTATTACGAAATTTTGAATTTATACATTCTGTCTGGGTTTTCTGTGCTATTTCAGTATAGTTCATATGTAAAAATTTCAAAACAGATCCAAAAGAAATTATTTTTATTTGAAAATTTGGATAATTTATTGTATGTAGTCTAATATTACTATAAAAATAAATTAGCTTCAAATGATTTAGATTTTGTCTGTGGTGATTTTCTGAGTTACCTACATCTTGCTGTCTAAATTAATTTTCTGGTTCATTTAGTAAAGAATAAAATTCAATTTAAAATAGTTTTCGATGTCTATTTGACCTAATAATTTTTATATAGAATTATTTCTATATATAGTTAAATTTTCCAAAATATTACTGCTTTTGGAAATGCATTTTACTTTTAATGAATTTTTGTATAAACAGGTTTCCTTGTGAAATGCTGATTTTCAGTTTCTGTCAATTAGTTACTAAATTTAATTTGACCATATTTTTGACCTTTTTTTGGCTTTTAAAATTTTAAGTTAGTATATATAAGTGTCTAGTTTTAATCTATAAAATTTCAAATAAATACAAAATTTCATGAAAGAGAAACAATTTGAGCATTGAATGAAGGTTTCTGAAAATCTAATAGTTTCAGTTTTTCTATGTTAACTTTTCAATGAGTTTTGAATAGTTTTTTAATATTATTTTATGAATTTGTTTTAATCACAGTTACTTATGCATGTGTACAGTATCCTCATAACTTTTCAGACTTAGATGATATCGTTTGAATAAGGAATTAAATTCTTGTTTAGAGATTGTTTTATTCAGCTTCTGGTGATTTGATCTTGTTCTAAGCTTATGATTTTAAGATTTGAGGCTTAGGCTAAGATGATCTTATGGTATCAACTCTTATTCATTTAGTTTGAATTTAAGATCTTGATTATGGGATTTATATGTAAGATATTTATGGTATATGATGGTTCTATTTTATACTAATGAGGGACTATTGGTATTATTCATAGTTTGTTAATTTTTTTGTGGACTTTGCTGATCAAGGTAAGTTACTGGACTTTTTAAAAAACTGAAACCATAGCAAATATGCACTCATGTTAATGATTTATTTATGTTTTTCTATAAGTTTATGTTTCATGAAATATATATGTATTGTACAAAGAAATTATTGGATTATTGATAAATGTATTTTTACTCTAGTTGTTGGTATTTAGTTTGCATTATGTGATACGTTATGATATGTTATGATATGTTTTTGGTTGCTGAGATGAATCATGTAAGGGTATTTCTCTAGTGATTTATGGCTCTTTACCTTCGGGTTTAGACGTATTGTTTCACATGGGAGGATCTACTGATGATCATAGTAGGGGTATGACTTATATCTTCAAGTACGAGTGTTTGTTTTTAAAATTTGTGTTCCCCACTTGTTACTGCCTCGCACTCGAATTTATATGGATTACCGATGGGTAATATTATGTTACGCCAAGTCCTACTAGGTAGTTAACAATTAGAGTTTATAAGAAAATTATGTTTACATTGCTAAAGGTTATTTTTGAATATGCACTTATTATTATTTTAAGTATTTTCTTATTTTTGTATTTATGCAAAACCCAGCAGCTTGCTGAGTTTTATACTCATTATTTATTGTTATGGTTTCAGGTACTCCATTGTTTCAAGGTAGTTGGATTTGACATATGATAATGATGTTTAGTTGTTTTTATTTTTTATGTTAGTTAGCTTGAAAGACCTTTTGGATGTTAAAGTTTATTTTTGGTCTTTATCTTTGGAGATATTTTAGATATTATTTATGATTGATGTTTGGAGAGTTTTTATATTCCGCATTATAAGTTTTATTGAATGTTTGAAGTATGACTTTTATCACATTTCAAGTATTTAGAGTTGGGGTGTGACAGTTTTGGTATCAGAGCTAAGGTTTATATAGGATCTTGTAGACAATTAGATAAAACCTTAAAGATAATAAGTTAAATGCCAAATCCATAGGACTATCTTTTTGTTGCATATGCTTTCTAAATTTGACACTCAGCTTTTGTATTGATGGATTCTGGCTCGACACATTGTTTTGTATCTCGTAGCTTTGAATGTAAACTTGACTTGAAACCTGTGAATTTGGATTGTGAGATGTGTGTAGCTACCCCTTTTGGGGAGATATTGCATGCTAGTTAATTTTTGAAGTTTGCATTGTTAGTATTGATGGTAGAGATCTAATTGCGAATTTGATAATCTTGGATGTGCAAGACTTTGATGTAATTCTAGGCATGGACTGGCTAGCAATTTATCATGCCAATGTGAAATGTTTTGAGAAGGAGGTTGTGTTTCAACCTGAAGGGGAAGATGAGTTTAAATTTGTAGGTGTTAAACTATATCCTTTCCCTCGAGTAATTTCAGCTTTGCAAGCACGAAGATGTTTGAGAAAAGGTTGTGGAGGCTTTTTGGCTAGTGTTGTGAATACTTCAAAGGAAGAGTTGACAATATCTAATGTATAAATTGTCACTGAGTTCACCGATGTTTTTCCAGATGAATTGCCTGGAATTCCGCCTGAGAGAGAGGTAGAGTTTAAAGATCGATCTAGCACCAGATACAAGACTGATATCTAAGGCACTTTATCGAATGGCACCTTTAGAGCTTAAAGAGTTGAAGGAGCAATTGCAGGATTTACTAGACAAAGGGTTCATTAGACCAAGTGTTTTTCTTTGGGGAGCACCAATCTTATTCGTCAACAAGAAGGATGGAAGTATGAGGTTATGCATTGATTACCGAGAGCTCAACGAGGTAACTATAAAGAATAAGTACCCACTGCCAAGAATTGAAGACTTATTTGTCCAACTATAGGGAGCTTGTGTTTTCTCAAAGATTGACCTGCGATCTGGTATCATCAAGTACGTATCAAAAAGGAAGACATTCCAAAATCAGCCTTTCGAACAAGATATGGTCACTGTGAGTTTTTAGTGATGCCATTCGGGTTAACTAATGATCTTGCAACTTTTGTGGATCTAATGAATCGAGTTTTCAAAAACTACTTGGACAAATTCATTATTGTGTTTATTGACAACATATTAATTTATTCAAGGAATCATGAGGAACATGAAGATCATTTAAAGAAGGTGTTAGAGGTGTTAAGAACCAACTAGTTGTATGCAAAATTCAAGAAATGCGAATTTTGGTTAGATCGAATTTCATTTCTTGGCCATGTAGTGTCCAAAGAAGGAATTTCTGTTGATCCTAATAAAGTAGAAGCAGTGATAAATTGGCCTAAACCGACTTCAGTAGGCGAAGTAAGGAGTTTTCTAGGATTGGCTGGTCACTACCATCGTTTTTGTGCAAGACTTTTCTAAGATCACTTCACCGTTGACTCAGTTGACAAGGAAGAATCTTAAGTATCAGTGGACGGATGAATGTGAAAAAAGTTTTGAAAAGCTCAAATAATGTTTGGTCACTGCTCCAGTTTTGACCATTCCAATAGGTTCTGGTGGATTTGTGATATATAGTGATGCTTCTCAGAAGGATCTTGGATGTATGCTGATGAAGAATGGGAAAGTCATTGCGTATGCTTCAAGACAATTGAAGGATTATGAGAAAAATTATCCTACCCATGACTTGGAATTGGCAGCGGTAGTTTTTGCTCTTAAAATTTGGAGGCATTATTTGTATGGTGAAAAGTGTGAAATTTATATAGATCATAAAAGCCTTAAGTATTTCTTCACTCAGAAGGAGTTGAATATGAGACAAAGGCATTGGGTGGAGTTGGTGAAGGACTACGATTGTGTGATTAATTATCACCCTGGTAAGGCTAATGTGGTAGCTGCTGCTTTGAGTAGGATGTCTACTGGTTTTACTGCAGTTTTGTTAACTACACAAAAGTGGATTTTAAAGGATTTGGAAGTCCTACAAATTATGATTGTGAAGGATGAAGACCATGCATTTGAGCCGCTTTATCTGTGAAATCAACTTTGATTGAGAGGATAAAAAGGAAACAATTTGATGACCCTCTTTTCCTTAAGATTAAAGATGAAATAGGAATTGGAAAAAGGCATGAGTTTAGGATATCAGATGATGGAGTGCTACATTTTGGAGATAGATTGTGTGTGCCTAACGATCAAGATTTGAAGCAGCGAAGCGCATAATCTCCATATTGATTTCATTTAGGTAGTAAAAAAATGTACCATGATTTACAGATGATTTTTGGGTGGGTAAATATGAAAAGAGAAATTGCTCACCATGCAGAGCAATGTTTAGTTTGTCAGCAGGTTAAGGCTAAGCATTAGAGACCATCTGGCTTGTTAAAACCTTTAATGGTACCTGAATGGAAGTGGAAGCAAATTTCAATGGATTTTGTTGTTGGGTTGCCAAAGACACTGAAGGGCTATAATGTTATATGGGTCATTGTGGATCGTTTGACCAAATATCTATACGTACCACATTCACTATGGATCAGTATGCTCAATTGTATGTTAATGGGATTGTGAGGTTGCATGGAGTCCCTTTATCGATTGTTTCTAATCGTGATCCGAGGTTTACATCGAATTTCTAGAAAAGTCTACAGAAAGCTATGGGTACGAAGCTTAATTTTAGTACTGTATTTCATCCCCAAACAGATGGACAGTCAGAGAGGACCATTTAAACTTTGGAGGACATGCTTCGAGCATGTGTGATGGATTTTACTGGTAGTTGGGATAAGCATCTACCTTTGATAGAGTTTGCATATAATAATAGTTATCACATGAGCATTAAAATGGCCCCATATGAGGACTTTATGGTCGTAAGTGTAGGTCCCCAGTGCATTAGGATGATGTTGGAGAAAGAAAGATTTTTGGGCTCGAGATTGTTCAAAATACTAGTGAAGTCATCATTAAGATAAAGGAGAGAATGAAGGTAGCTCAGAGTCGATATAAGAGTTATATGGACAATCGAAGGAAAGATTTGGAGTTTTCTATAGGAGATATAGTGTTTCTTAAGGTTGCTCCTATGAAAGGGGTGATGCGGTTTGGGAAAAAGGGTAAGCTAAGTCCAAGATTTGTTGGACCTTTTGAGATTCTGAATAGAGTTGGTGATTTAGCTTATAGGTTTGCTTTACCACCTGCGATATCTGGAGTGCATAATGTGTTCCATGTATCCATGCTCTGCAAGTACGTTCATGATCCTTCACATGTGGTGAGTTTTGAGCCTCTTCAATTTAATATGGACCTTACATATGAAGAATTACCACTCTGAATAGTAAACCAAAAGGAAAAGGAACTACGCATCAAGAAGATTGCTTTGGTAAAAGTTCTATGGAGAAATCATACAGTAGAAGCAGCCACTTGGGAATGTGAAGATGAGATTCACAAGAAGTATCCCCATCTATTCGATAGTTAAGGTAAATCTATTTTAAGGATGAAATTCTTTTAAGAGGGGGGATTTGTAATATATATATATATATATATATATATATATTAAAAAAGGTTTTATAACTATTTTATTTATAAAAAAATAGAGTTTTTATCCTAATAGATTTAGTTATAAGTATATTTCAATTTTATCAAGAAATTGAAAAAAAAAAAAAAAAGGGGTATTTACTCTAATTTTTGGTTTTATAAAAAGGTAGGAAAAAAAATACGTTTTACTTTTACGTTGTTCTCAACTTTACAACACTAGGGTATCGGGTAAATCTTCTTCTTCTTCTTCTTCTTCTTTTTCTTCTTCTTTTTCTTCTAATCCTAAAATCTATTAAGGTTAATATTAAGGGCTTCTGATATTAATTCAGGATTTTGGTATCCATTTAAAATTGTTAGGGATTCAGTATCTTTGGAGATTTCGATTTTTGAACAAGTTTTAGGGCATAGAAAGGAAGATTCTAAAACATCAAAGTTGCTCAAGGTTGGTTTTCTAATCTTTTTTATTTTATATGATATTATTTCAGAAGTTTTGGGATTATAGAAGTATTGATTAAGGTTGAATTGAAGAGTTGCTATTGAAACCCTAATCTAAAATTTATTTGGGATCTGTACAGAGTGACTGTTCAAATTTATTTAAGATATTTAAAGTTTCTTTTGGAAATAAAATTTTTATGGATGAAAATATACTTGTTTATGAATCAGTAGAAATTTAGTTTGGGCGATTTGGATCCATTTTCAATTTATTACGAAATTTTGAATTTATGTATTCTGTCTGGTTTTTTTGTACAATTTCAGTATAGTTTATATTTAAAAATTTCAAAACAGATCCAAAAAAATTAATTTTATCCGAAAATTTGTATACTTTATCCTATGTATGTCTCATATTAGTGTATAAAAAATTAGCCTCAAATTCTTTATATTTTGGCCGTGATGATTTTTTGAGTTACCTACATCCAGCTGTCTGAATTAATTTTTTGGCCCGTTTAGTAAAGAATAAAATTCGATTTAAAATAGTTTTCGATCTCTATTTTACTAATAATTTGTACCATAGTTAAATTTTGTACAATATCACTTCTTTTTGAAATGTATTTTATTTTTAATGAATTTTTGTATAGACGGGTTTCCCTGTGAAATGCTGATTTTCAGTTTCTGTCAATTAGTTACTAAATTTAATTTGACCATATTTTCAACCTTTGTTTGGCTTTTAAAATTTTATATTAGTATATATAAGTGTCTAGTTTTAATCTGTAAAATTTCAAATGAACACAAAATTTCATGAGAGAGAAACTATTTGAGCATTGAATGAAGGTTTCTGAAAATCTAATAGTTTCAGTTTTTCTTTGTTAAATTTTCAATGAGTTTTGAATAGTTTTTCATTATTGTTTTATGAAATTGTTTTAATCACAGTTACTTATGCATGTGTACAGTATCCTCTTAACTTTTCAGACTGAGATGATATTGTTTGAATAAGGAATTAAATTCTTGTTTAGAGACTGTTTATGGATTAATAGGTTTTTATTCAGCTTCTGGTGATTTGAACTTGTTCTAAGCTTATGATTTTAAGCTTTGGGGCTTAGGCTCTGATGATCTTATGGTATCAACTTTTATTCATTTAGTTTGAATTTAAGAGCTTGATTATTGGATTTATACATAAGATATTTATGGTACATGATGGTTCTATTTTATACTGATGAGAAACTATTGGTATTATTCATAGGTTGTTAATTTTTTTGTGGACTTTGCTAAACAAGGTAAGTTACTAGACTTTTTAAAAAACTAAAACCATAGCAGATATGTACTTATGTTATTGATCTATTTATGTATTTCTATAAGTTTATGTTTTATGAGATATACATGTATTGTACAAAGAAATTATTGGATTGTTGATATATGTATTTTTGCTCTAGTTGTTGGTATTTAGTAGGCACTATGTGATACATTATGATATGTTATGATACGTTTTTGGGTGTTGAGATGAATCATGTAAGGGTATTTCTCTAGTAATTTATGGTTCTTTATCTTCAGGTTTAGACGTATTGTTTCATGTGGGAGGACCTACTGATGATTATAGTAGGGGTATGACTCATATTTTCCGGTATGAGTGTTTGTTTTTAAAATTTATGTTCCTCACTTGTTATTGCCTGGCACTCGAGTTTATATGGATTACTAACGGGTAATATTATGTTATGCCAAGTCCTACTTGGTAGTTAACAATTAGGGTTTATAACAAAATTATGTTTACGTTACTAAAGGTTATTTTTTAATATGTACTTGTTATTATTTATTTCCTTATTTTTGTATTTATGCAAACCCAGTAGCTTGTTGAGTTTTATAATCATTATTTATTGTTATGGTTTTAGGTACTTCATAGTTTCAAAGTAGCTGGATTTGGTATATAATAATGGTGTTTAGTTGTTTTTATTTTTTATATTAGTTAGCTTGAAAGACCTTTTGGATGTTAAAGTTTATTTTTGTTCTTTATCTTTGAAGATATTTTAGATATTATTTATGATTGATGTTTGGAGAGTTTTTATATTCTGCATTATAAGTTTTATTGAGTGTTTTAAGTATAACTTTTATCACATTTCAAGTATTTAGAATTGGGTGTGACATAAACCTTCAATTATAAGGTTACTAAGTAATAAATTGGTTAGGGATAAATTAATTTTCTCATTTCAAACATGCTATGAACCTCAAATACTGAAAAAAGAAAAAGTAACTCCAAACATGCAGGAAACACTTTCTTTAAAATGAATCAAACATTTCCTCAAACGAAAGATTAGAAAACACTTATGACTTATAAAGGTTTCTTAGCTTTCAGAGCATTGTGAAAGAACCCAGTACTTGCACTTTCCTAGTGGCTTCCACCAAATAATAAACGATATCAGACAAGCTAGGAATAATGTATATATGACATGTATGTCGGTTAGGTTTAACAGTAAATGAAAAATACATTTATGGATTCTGACAATACCCTAATTCTTCAATTTTCAACATAATCATAATCTACCACTTTCCAATGTCGGATGAATTCCCCACCATAAGCTCCAGTTCATTTCCATGTTGATGAATTTATTTTTATTTTCAACATCAAAAGGATTTTATTTTCTCTACTGGTTGATGCCCATCAATGGTGGACACCACACTTAAAATCATGATGATTCTATCTGCCTTTACTGCTTGCTGTCGCTTGAGAACTCTCTGCTTCATAAGACTAAAATTGTCCACTTTACTTGTAAATTTCTCTCCCCCACCCACCACCGCCGCCCCCCCCCGAGCTTAAAAGTCTCTATATAGTCGCAGAACCAAAACAGAGTGGCTCTGTTTTTCTTCTGACATATCATGCTATCTAAAGAAACTTAAAAAATTGAAATTGCAGGGGAGACTATTAATGCAGCACAGTAGCCCAGAGTTTTGGGAGTCTTTTTTACATCAACAGAGTTTCAAGAAATTTAATAATCACCACGTGACCTGTATGATGTCTTCTGACTTGTTAAACATTTTCAGAAGGTAAACAATTTCTAATCATGACCAAACTGTTAATCCATGATGTTTTACAATCTTGCTGAAGATAAAAAATCATTAAAATATAAATACAACTAAATAAATGAATATCAAGATGGTAATGGTGAATAAATTGACACTTGTATATGGAATTAAGAAGCAGGTACAATTGATAAGTGACTTTTATTTACCTGTACAAACAAAGTCAATCTTCATAGATGATTAATTTGGCTTTGGCATCTTTGCAATGATTCACTGTACAGTCCTCTTCATCTCCAGTGTCTGTGAAACAAGCAAATTAAGATTAGATTAAAGGGAAGTATTGATGTGGATAAATCTAGAATTTTTAAATCATAAGAAATTTTATGGTATGTTAATAGGAAAGGAGAAATGTTTTTGCCCAAAAATAACCAAAGTCACTACTGGGGACCCACTGCAACCACCAACTTTCCAGTAATTTATAAACTTAAATATCCTAGACATAAGAGTGTTTTTGTTTGTTTTTTTTCTTTGGGCCTAGAGCGGTAGTATATGTTGATCTCCTTATTTTTTTGTGATATGATCTCTCTAATATTAAATGTATACTTTAAATTGCTTTATCAGGTTACAAACTATACCAAGGAGCTGGAAGAGATGAAAGATGTAACCAAGCAAGAATTCATTGCATCCCTCAGGAGGTTTGAACCACGATGTTTGTTATGTTATATCTTGCCTGAGTTTCTGTAATCAAAGTGGTTGTAATTTACACCAATTTTTCTTTGTTTGCAGGAAAAGCAGTGGGTTTTCTAGGGGGGCTTCAATATATAGGGGTGTGACACGGTTGGTGTATTCATATGCACTTATTTACTATTTTCACTAGAAAAAGCTGAGGTACGTGATGCATTTATGCATTTATTCAAGCAGGCATCACCAACAAGGTAGATGGCAAGCGAGAATAGGCCGTGTTGCTGGGAACAAAGATCTATATCTGGGGACATTTGGTAAATTCAGTCTACCAAGTTACACGTTTGTGGCAATAATACTTTGGTTGAAAGGCCATTGCAAACATCACTTGGTTTGGCAACAATTAAAGTCAACGAATTGCTACCAACAAACTTTGAGATCATCAGATCTTTTGTTATGATTAGTGAGAGTAATAGTTACGTTAAGAACTATTGACAGGTATAGTGGATATCTAAATAACTGTGCTCTCCTTGTCATATGTTAACAGCAACTGAGGAGGAAGCAGCAGAGGCCTATGGCATTGCAGCAATAAAATTCAGGGGTCTAAATGACTTTGAGATGAGTAGATATGATGTTGAAGCAATTGCCAAAAATGCTCTTCCTGTTGGAGGTGCCGCTAAGCGCTTGAAGCTGTCTCTGAACTCAGAAGGGAAGCCATCTATAAACCGCGATCAGCAAGCTCACTGCAGCAGTGGCATCAACAACATCAACTTCGCTGCAATTCAACCGGTATCAACCATTCCATGTGGAATTCCTTTCGATGCCTCGGCAGCGGCTTATAATCACAATCTCTACCAACACCCTCAACTAATATTGCCTGTTCGGATCCTGCTGGTATGACCCCTTCCGTGGTGGCGCCGGTGACCATGATTCCACAGCCGGCTGAGTTCTTTATATGGCCTCACCAATCTTATTGACATGGCTCAATAGTAGTATTAGTTCCGCTCCCTTTAATGTTAGCAGCTAACGTTACAAAGAAAAGCTCCAGTTTGTTGAACCTCTACCAGCTGACCAACATCTGACCCCTTCTACTCTAATCCACTTCTCAACCTTGCGTACTTTGACTAGGTAAAGGCAGGAGGTTTTTTGTATGTTTGGAGACTTGAAAGTACTGGCTTTACAGACTTGAAGGGAAAAAAAAAAAAAAAAAAAGAAAAAGGAAAAAGACACTAGTACGAAGCTGGATTTTGTATTTAACTTCCTTTAGATGGGACATGTTGAAAAGGATATAGATCAAAATATAGGTCACTAGAAAATCAAAATGCTTGCTAGCTTCTACTCAGTGTGCTAACAAAATGAGTTTTACCATATGCTCTGTTATTGGTGTTGCCAGAGGGCATATATACTTATTAATTTACAAACAGAGCATAAAGACCAACTGATCTGACCTTAAAAGTTGTCCAACCAGCATATCAGATGTACTGTGTCATAGTAACGTTATAATCTATCGTAATATTATAAAGTTATTGGATATTAAGTAATATATATTATTAATTGAAAGTTTAATTTATCAAACTATTAAAAATAAAAATAAGTATTACTATTAAATATTATATAATAAGTAAATTGATTCAATTAAAATGGAGTGAAAATAAATTTGATTTATAAAAGTATTTGATTGTTTGTACTTAAAAATTTCAATATAAATAATATATTATATTTTTTTAGCATATCTAAAAGATTTTGGTTTAGGTATAAAAATAAAAATAAGCATTCACAAATCATAACATGGGCTAAGAAAAACAAAATTTTTGTAATTAATATATTTAGGCAAATTATTTTAATTTCTAATTTTATATTTTCATGTATATAACAATTAGCAAAGTGTTTAAAATACCACTACTTTCCAAATACAATTCACCAACACCTTTCAAATATTGCTTGAATATTTCATGTTTTATGTTTTCCAATAATTTCCTAAAAAAAGGAAAAGAAAAGAAATCAAATAAATCAACTATAAAGCCAAAAAATTGAAACTTTCCACCAAGCAATTTTTACTTTTCACTCTGATCATTTTTTGGATTTTTGTATTTTTGCATATGCATATATATATATATATATATGTATGTATTTGTCTTCTATGTCAACTTTGCATGATGAGGAAGAAACTTTATTTTTCACAATAAAGGCAAAAAAGTCTACTAGTCTTATATATGAATCTTATATTAATGAGATTTGAGAGATCAATATTTTAAAATTTGCCATGTTTAATTGAGTTATATATTATTAAGTAAAACTAATAAAAATGTAAGTTTTCAAATATATATAGTAAAACCTAAATAAATGAATGTTTGATAAATGAATACTCTTATTAAATAAAAAAATTGCTTAGTCCCAACATGAGCGGTGTACTAAATGAATAAATTCGCTATACGCATAAAATAATTTTTTTTTTTAAAAAAATCCTTTATGACAAGACTGCTCCAAGGCCTTTTCTGAACACCCAAGATGGCCTCACCTAAGAAAACTCTACTGAACTGGTACCGAGAATTAAATTAGACCTCCTCATAAATTGGATATAACAAACTAGCACAAAATAGAAAAATAACCAGTTTTAATAGAAATTCTGAAAACCATAGTAATACTCGTTAAAAGTTCCAAACCAAGAGAAAGAAAAATAGAAATAGGCATATATATTAGGCCAATCCACTAGAGCATGATACGTTATTTCCACAAGTATACAGATTGCACAAGTAATAAAGTGATGAATGAGTATCATTCTCTCGAGAATTGATGTTCAAAACTTTATTAAATACCAAAATTATTTATTAATTCTTTTTATTTATTAAATACCAAAATTATTTATTAATTCTTTTTATCTAGGCAAACTAGTACAAACGTAAATTAGAACTAATATTAACATTAAACTAAAGTAGTAGGACAAGAAATCAAGAGAAACAATACACACAAGGAATGGAAATGACAAAAATTATGACTCTAAGACTTTGACTTCCCCTCTATCCCTCCTATATTCGATTAATTAGGTTAACAAAAGACCAAATTCTATCCAATTTCTAGTCTAGAGAGTTTCAGACTTAATCTAATCCCTTTTTTCTTAAGTGAAATTAGAATTTATGAATCTCTAATAAATATTAGAAATTCCTTCCTAAAATTTCTAATGAAAAAAGTTATCAGAACTATAATTTTCTAACCGTGACTCAGAATTAGGCTTCTCACCAGTATACGAACTTGCATTGACAAGATCTGTAGAAATAAATTTTTCAATAATTGTATGTTCGGCATCATCTTACTTGACATGTAAGAACACTCTACGCATTCCATAAAGTGAGCATATATATATATATATACATGGCCACTCTAGCAAAGCTGTATGACTATATATAATATGCGTAAAATAACATAATAAACTCAAGAACAATAACTAGACTACGAAGAGGAGAAGCCAAATCCAAAATCCACATACATACCTATTAATTATTCATTGTTTGAGCTCCATTGCAGCAAGATAAGTCTGAGCGGCAGTGAGCGCGATGAATAAAAGGGAACCAGATAATGCAAGAAGCGTCCAAGGGTTTCTGAAATGGACGTGGTGACCTTCCGCCATCCATTTCTTGAACTTGTTACTGCAATGATTTTGAATTCCAAGCTTAGCTTCAACGTAAGTATGAGGGTTTGGGACCAAATTGTTTGCGATTTCGTTAAATAGATCTGCAACCAGTTGGTCGTTTCCCAAGCAATTGTTGATGACGTTCTGATTCCTGAGGATCAACACATCTTCAGCATTGTCAATGAGTGAGTCCATGAAGCATATATAAGAGGGGACGACACCCTGCTGCCTGTTGTATGCCAATTTGTTATGACAACTTGATTCAAAAGCCAACAAGTTGAGCAGCAGAGATCTGGTGGAGGCATCTATACCTATTGGAGGAAGTGTGAGCACTCCCCTGGCCAGTCGATAAGATTCAAACTTGACATCGCTAAGATTACTTGTTTTGTTTGGTCTGAACTGGATTCCCATAGACTTGAGCATCGTGGCTGGATGATAAAAGTACCAATCACTGGCTGTTCTGTTGAGGCTGAACCTTTCGTCGGAACTGCTTCTCCGATCATCGGTCCCAGATATTTGAGATTTTCTACCGGGGACAGTAGCACGTTGTATCACAAATCTTGCCCTCATCATGTCTAGAAGGTGAAGAGGAGATTTATCTTCTGGTTTGACTGCAGGATGAAGTCTTCGCCAGATAATGATGAATATTTCAATCATCATCTTCCAATGTTGTTTATTGTCCTCCATTAACTTCTTGAGGACAATGTAAGGGAGTTGGTTCTCTAACAAGAACAAGTCTTGCTTGACATTAGCTATCATATTACTATGATACTTCTCTTCTCTCATCGGCAAGCACATAATAATGAATTCCAGAATGAAGCAACCATCAAGAAACATCATTTTTGTGAATACCTTATCATCGATATTATTCAATCCTTCCTTATTGTAGAATCCCCTTGCTTCGCTGGCCACATCTTTGACTCTTTCGTATAAATCAGAGCCTCTCCCGTATAAATCAGAAACCCCAGGTCGTGGAAAACGGCCACAGTATCGCAACGCCATTTCAGTCTTGAGGTTCTCAATTTCTTAGAGGTGAGGTTTCCCATGGTGATAAGGACCGATGGAAACCACATGAGGATCAAAGCAATCATTATTTTTGTCAAGATTACGCAGCATATTTGAAGCCTTTGGCATCTTGGGCCATTCTGCTTGTTGGTTGCTTATTAAAGTTAAATACTTATTGTATATTTCAGCAAAACCCTTGTCATCAGATTCTTGATCATATGGAATGTTGATTTTGTGTTCGTTTGCTGCTGAAGATTGTTCCGCCATTTTTGATACAGAGAGGAGTTCCTCTCCAGGTGCCTCTTGATGTGAATTATATGGTTTTTCAATGTGTCCTTAGCCTTTAGTCTACATTGATACAGTAATCCCTGTCCCCAAAAAAAAAAAAAAAAAAAGGGAATGAAAGATACAATCTCCAATTGTAAGTGAAGTTTCAAATTACTTTCTTTCTTGGGACTATTCACAAAAGAATTGGAATTGCTTGAGAAAATTATAAAGAACTACATGGTTGGATAATGAAAATTAAGGAAAAAAAATGAAAATTATAAAGAAATACATAGTTGGATAATGAAAATTAAGTAAAAAAAAATGTAATTGTAAGAGATCCGTAAATATATAAATATTTTCATTAAACTAAATGTATTCTATTTCAGTCCATAGTAAGTTAATTTCAAATGTTTCCAATTCAATAATCTAAAAGATAAAATTTCCAAATTCTTCATTGGGATCGAAGAAAAAGATGTCAATTTTATAACTTGCATCAAGGGGTAGAAATTTGGTTGCGTGAAACTAGGACTTTTCAAGATTTTGGATGTCCATATTTATATTACATATGAGAAGCTAGCTTGCTTCCCAATGTCAATGTCTTTTTGCTTCGCTTAATTTTCGATATTGAAACAGTTGAAAAATCAATCACTGCAGTTTCAAGTCTTGATGGATATTTACAAGTCAAAAAGTAAGACATGGATGCATTAATGATTATTGGCATTATAGAGGCCTTGAACTATGCGCACATTTGCATCTTGGTTCTTGAACTTTTTTGATCTAGCATTCTGGTCCTTGAATTAGTTTCTGTTACAATTTGATCCTTAAAACTATCTTTTGTCTTGTTTTTAACAATTTTAAGGCATTGCAGCAAATCTAATGCAACATGAAATAACAAAGTTATAAAAATGCACAACCTCGTAAGGCCATTGTATCTTGCATTAAGTGCACTACAAACTTCAAAATTGGTAAAAAATTATACAAAAAATAGTTTTAAAGATTGAAGTGTAACAAGAACTAAAATTTATGTTGTAACACCCCGTCCCAAATCACACCGGAATCCGTGCACGTTGACCGAGGTTGACCGTTGACCATTGACCCAAGGGGTCAAAAGTTGATTTTTTGTTCTAGTTGGAATTTCGAGTTGACCAGGGTACCGTGGCGAAGTACACGTTGGCATGAGTTCGTAGACTAGTAGCACGTCGAAAACGGAGTTACGGTTTGAAAGTTATGGACAAAACAAGTTGCGGTCCAAACTGTCCAAGTGGTGCCGGAGTTGACTTTTTATTTATGGGGAAATGAGCTTTGACTCGTGCATGATTGTGAAGTGCTCGTCGATACGAGTTCACAGACTAGCGGCACGCTTAAAACGGACATCCGGTTAAAAAGTTATGGACGCGTGAAGTTTGCCAGATACCATAATATTTTAATGTTTTTGAGTCGATGAACAGTGAAATGCCACGTGTCAGCTTCTGATTGGTCCACGTTGCATGAACAGTGCCATACAGTGGCTTTTATTTGATAAAATTCTCGGGGAAGAGAGAGAAAGAGAGAGAGGAGAGAGAAGGAGAGAGAGAGTCCGACCGACGCCGGAATTTTTCAAATTTTCCGGCCGAATTACTGTACACGCACCGGCCAGCAAGGTTCCCCTCCCCATTTCCAGCAAAACCTCAAATTTCCGGTGGATCGGACGTTCGAAGATCGGCGGCGAGTTTTTCCCTCCACCGCCGGCCACCGCCGATCGACCCATTTCCGGCCATTTTCCGGCCACACTTACCATCCCACGTATTTTTATTTAATAAACCGGTACGAAACACTGATAACCAACAAACCACAACTTTCTCGAAGTACGAGATGCAACCATAAAAATACCGCGGGCATAATTTATAAAATTTAAGCAAATATTTTTGTAAAATATTTAACCCAATTATGCCCGAAAAATTAATACTGAAAACCACGTACAAATACTACCGAAATACACTTTGCTCATGCATAATAAATAAATTAAACCATAATAACCCATAATTAGATCACACCACATGAGCATAATTTAAATATCAATTTAAATACCAATTAAATAAAATTAATTGCCCAAAATAATTTTTGAAGGTGGGTCACTCACCTTGAGCGCGTAAATCAACTAAGATCCTCCTCGGGATCAACTCCACCACTCGTACGCGCACCTACACAACCACAGTGTACCAACCAAAAATATTAATATTTTATTCGGGTAATTCCCAAATGGGTACCCGGGGAGCGAACACCAAACGATATCTAAAGGTTACGAGTTATATACCGAATCGAAGCTCGCATGATGAGGATCACTGATTCGGTCTTACTTTCCGGTGATCGGACCCGACGAGGTCGGAATCTTGCCGGAAAGCTTTTCGGGTTTTGGTTCCGCAATTCTCCCAAACCGTCACGAATTGGCGGAAACGAATACCGGATTCGAGTTCAGGAGGTCGAACACAGTGAACTGGAGCCGGCCGGAAGACTGGGTACTTATCGGAACAGTAATTTCCGGCGAGCCGTCGCGGTCACTGGCAACCGTCGCCCGTGGCGGCGCGTGCGGTGGCCGTTGGCTGTGATTTTTTGTAGATTTGTAGATTGTGGGGAGAGAAATCCAACGGGACCGGCGGTGAGGCAAACGGAGGCCGGACAGCGGAGAAATCAGGATTTGAAGATTTCCGACCCCTCGCCTGAAAACGCTCCGATTCCGGCGTGTCGGTGGTTCGATGGCCGTGAAACTTGGTGGGTCGGCCGGACTTGAGGAGAGGATGATGGGTGTCAGGCGCGTGTGGCTGGAAAATGGCCGGAAGTGGGTCAATCGGCGGTGGCCGGCGGTGGAGGGAAAAACTCGCCGCCGGACGCGCCCGGATCGGACGTCCGAAGATCGGCGGCGAGTTTTTCCCTCCACCGCCGGCCACCGCCGATTGACCCACTTTTGGCCATTTTCTGGCCACACGTGCCTGACACCCATCATCCTCTCCTCAAGTCCGGCCGACCCACCAAGTTTCACGGCCATCGGACCACCGACACGCCGGAATCGGAGCGTTTTCAGGCGAGGGGCCGGAAATCTTCAAACCCTGATTTCTCCGCCGTCCGGCCTTCGTTTGCCTCACCGTCGGTCCTGTTGGATTGCTCTCCCCACGATCTACAAATCTACAAAAAATCACAGCCAACGGCCAACGCACGCGCCGCCGCGGGCGACGGTTGCCGGTGACCGCGGCGGCTCGCCGGAAAGTACTGTTCCGGCGAGTACCTAGTTTTCTGGCTGGCTCCAGTCCACTGTGTTCGACCTCCTGAACCCGAATCCGGCATCCATTTCCGCCAATTCACGACGGTTTGGGAGAATTGCGGAGCGGAAACCCGAAAAGCTTTCCGGCAAAATTCCGACCCCGTCGGGTACGATCATCGAAAATTAAGACCGAATCTGTGATCAGCATCACTCGAGCTTCGATTCGGTATATAATTCGTAAATTTTAGATATCGTTTGGTGTTCGCTCCCCGGGTACCCATTTGGGAAATTGTCTAAATAAAATATTAATATTTGTGGTTTGGTACTGTGGATGTTTAGGTGCACGTGCGAGTAGCGGAGTCGATCCTACGGAGGATCTTGATTGAGATACGTGCATAAGGTGAGTGACCCACCTTCAAATTAATTTTGGGAATTTAATTGGCGAATATTATGTGTGATTTAAATATTTGGAATTTAATTTCTATGTGCCAAATATTTATTTGATTTATTGTGGATTTATTGGTGAATTTATTGGATTTAAGAAAATGTGCATTTTACAAATTTATGCCTTGTGACATTATTTTATGGGTTTGAGGATTTTGAAATTCTTATGGTTTTAATATTAAATTGGGCATGATTTGGTTATGTTGGTGATTTCAATTTTTATAAAATATGCCCATGGAATATTATGAGATTTGATTATTATATTTCGAGAATTATTTATGCTATTGGGAAAATGTGGATATTTGAATTGATGGATTTGGGAGTTGGTGGATTTGAAAATCATGGAATTTATGGTATTGATTATAAAGAAATTGTGGAGAATTTCCCGGTTCAAGCGGAGGGAATATACCCGCTTTGTTTATGCAAAATGTGAAATTTGTTATATAACTTAAATATGTAGATTTTATGATTTTTAGATGCACCGTGCATGTACTGGTGTTCTAATTATATGTGATATGGATATTGTGCACACGGATATGATTAGCACGCAGGTGGGTGTGAGTAGCGCGCAGGTGATATTATGAGGTTGTCCTGTGGTTGCCATCGGATGAGGTTGGCCACCCCTCCATGGCCGGGACACCAAGTTAGCAGCGGCACAGTGGGACGCCACGCGACCGTATGCTGGTTTCTTTCTATAACCTCCTGTCTGGCGGTACCTTGGGACGCTGGGTACTGTTGGCGCCACTGGTATATAGTGGGTGCATCAACTAATTTTCAGAACTGTGTTTTGAAAATAAAATGTTTTAAAGCTGTATTGGAATTAAAATTAATTATTACTGTTTCTGGTATTTATGTGATGTCTTGGTTTTCGGGGAATACGAACAAAGGGTTTTGTGAAAAGGTTTTAAAAGGGGAACTTTTCCAACTGAGAGAATTGTAAGGGTTTTGAGAGAAATTATTATTTTTCCAATTAATTATTATCTATCTACTGTATTACTTTGGTATTATATTATATAGTAGATAGGGTCGCTCACTGAGATGATTAGCATCTCACACTCTTAAATTCCATTCCTCTAGGTACCAGGTTGTCGGTGTTCATTCGGAGCGGACTTGATCTTCCTCGCTGTTTTAGTTCGGCAGTACCCGTTTCTTCTTTTATTGCAGTTGTAATATTTCTTTCACTCTCGCTGTATTCTATACTTTGTAGTACTTCATAAAGCTCTGTATACTGTATGGGACACTTATGTATTTATTTTGCACTGGATTACTGTATTTATTTTGAAGTGCTGAAATTTGTGGAACCAACTTGTAGTACTGTGGGAGGAATAAGGGGACAATTATAGAAGTGCGTTTTCAGTGCAGGGAAATTTTGTGGTAAGTCCATCCCTTAGGGGAGGTTCTGCTGGATTTTCCATAGGAAGGTCCGGTAGGGTTTCCCTGGGATCAGGGCTTGTCTAGGGTTCCGGTGGGGAACTTTGGACGGGTCCTGACAATTGGGGTATGTTTTTATTTATTTATTGTTTATCAAATGGTTTAATCCTTTGGTTTTCGGGAAGTACGTACATCGGGTTTTGTGAAAAGGTTTTAAAAAGGGAACATTTCAAACGGAGCGATTGGTGAGAGTTTTGAGAGAAATTATTATTTCCAACAATTGTCACTATTTATTTAATAATTGTTGGTATTTATTCAATTTCCTTAATTGTTATTATTATTATTTTATTATCATTAAAAGTGTTCAGTAGTTAGGGTCACTCATTGAGATGATTAGCATCTCACGTTTTTAAGTTCCGTTCCCTTAGGTGCAAGTGGTGATAGACGTTCTTCCGGAGCGAACCAAGTTTTCCGCTGCTGTTGTGTTTCGAGAAATACTTCTGTACTCTTTCATTTCAGTGTATTATTTATTTCATCCTTGTTGTATTTCTGTTGATTAGCACTTCTTAAAGCTCTGTATACTATTGGGATACTTATGTTTTATTTATGCACTGGACTGTTGTTGTTGTTGAGAAGTGCTGAAATTTGTGGAACAACTTGTAGTTGTGGGAGGAATAAGGGGGTGATTATAGAAGTGTGTTTTCAGTGCAGGTAAATTTGTGGTAAGTCCATCTCTTAGGGGAGGCTCTGCCGGATTTTCCATTGGAGGGTCCGGTAGGGTTTCCCTGGGATCAGGGCTTGTCTAGGGTTCCGAGGAGGAATTCTGAACGGGTCCTGACATATGTACCACAGTTCCAAAAAAAGATTTAATGACCAATGTGAAAAATATGAGTATAGTTCAAAAATTAATAGCGACAACAACCCAAAGATTAATTAATTAATTATGTGACAACTCATTCTCTTCATAGTTACTCTTTTGTACTTGCAAATTAATTACATATGTATAAACATATATAAAATTGTTAAATTTTCATCGAATAAAGATAAATTTTCATTAAAATGTGAGAATAATTAAAACATACTAATTAAGATTATCCAACCAAAACTCGTATACGTACAATTATATTCATAATGCTCCCCTAAAATTTTCTATAATATTTTCACATTGATTAATATTATTTAATTTCATTATCATTGTTATTGCAGCTTAATTATCCAATATACTGAAAAAAAAAATCATAACCATCCAAGTACTCTATATTGGCAATTAGTTTACTCTTTCCTTTCCCTAATCATTATCCTTTTAGTTTGCTTAGCAACAAAACGTAAAAGATCTCCATCTACACAAAGAATCACATGATGAGATTATTATGTATTAATATATATATATATATATATATATAGTTCACATTAATGTGAGAAGATCAACGTGGTTCCTCTGTCAAAGCATGATGTGCCTATACCTTTATTTTTAGTTTCCGTTTTTTATGCTAATCCAATTTTTTTGCATAATGTTATTGCTAATTTTTTGGTCTGCAAAAAGATTTCTACATAAATCATATTGGTGTCCTACATACAAAACAAAAAATAAAGTAGCAAAACATTAAAGTGCAAACCTCATTTTTGTACCTTTAAGCAAAAGTCTTCAACCTCATACTCATTCATTCTAATATGATGTTCAATTTTCGTTGGTATAGAGAAATCCATATACAATATATCATTTTTTTATAATAACAAAAAGGACTATATGTTAAATTAACAAATTACATATTTACCATTAAACTATCCAATTATTCTTTACGGCATTGTCACTTGGTGCAAGTTGTGTTTCTAGATCAAGGTCATAAGAAGCAGATTTTGCTTTGTATCAAGTTTGAATGGGAAAAGAAAGGTAAAAGAGAAAGACATCAAGAAAACTGAATTAGTTCACAATTTGGAAGAGTTACTTATACAAAAGTAATCTCATCAAGCTAACACTGGTTAACACTCTTAGCAAACTTAACAGACTCTCGCAGCTATATTATAGTCATCGATCACTATTTAAAAGACAAACTAAATTGAATGCTGAGCTGGAAGTCTCCTTTGTCCACTGTCTATAACAGCCTTCAATGCAGTCTCCTCTTAAGACAGAAATAATTGAGTAATATACCTTAAAAAGTAGAGGATTGTATGCATCTATGAACTCCAACTACAAATATAGAAAGTAGGAAATTTTCAGCCAATCCTAGCCTTTTACCCTTCGACATCTCCATGTTAAGATGGGATACCGAATATTCCGTACTAAGGATTGATACAGGGTCAAACTGTTTGCAGCTCCATTAATAAAGAGTAATTGTAGGGTGGTTAACATGTTGAAGCCCTTCATGTGGAGTTTTTGATTGTGGAAGAAAACCATACACTTTGGTGATTCAATGAAGGTTTCTATGGGCTTCCCGCTTCCCACATAACCACATGGTCACTGCACATGTTAACCACCTCATTGCGATCTTGACTATGCAAATGCTGTAGTGCGACAAGATGTTGAGTACCAGGGGACAAAGCTTTGATTCTTGGCACTTCTTAATTCTGAGGCTTTTGATAGAGAACTCATTAAGTATTTTAGCCATTATCAAATATATTATAAGTTATTACAATATGTTGATCTTCAATTTATCACAATACTAAGTAGTACAATTTAGTTAGGAAATATATATAAAAAAAAAAAAAAAAAAAAAAGAAGTAATGCAAATAATATATATGTGTTGAAAATTTACTTCCTACTAAGATTGCTTACTAAGTTACTAAGAATAAATTGCCAAACTCAATAGAAGAGCAGATGAATATCTCTGAATCTTCTAAGACTCAGTTTCATTGATCTAACAATGCTTACAAGCTTTCTAAATACTAGAAATGGCAGCAAAAAAGGTCTGCAATCTATATTTTTGAGTAACCGTTTCCAGTGAAAATAAAACTAAATATTATTTAATAATGATGAAGGAATGACAAAGGTATGGTGGGATAAATACAGATAATAGTCAATTTAATGTTACAGTTGGTCTTTGCATAATCTCTGTTTTCGTCTATGATTCAATTTTTTCCCCTTTTCTTTTAGTCTTATTTGGTAGGGAGCTATAAGGAATGTCATATAGCTTTCTAATGCTAGGGTCACCAAACATTGTATTAAACAAATTTATAAAATTAACTTGTCAAGTTCTAGGTTCAACTAATCCAATGATCAAATAAAAATAATCTATATCTTAGTAATCTAGACACATTACCTTTTACATTTCTTGCACTTTCTTTTTTTTTCCCACAAACCAATGCTTTGGTTTGGCATCAGAATGCGTCCCAACAATATTTGCGTTATATATATATGAATCATTGAATCTGACTCCAGGTAAATTTATAATGCCATTATTTTTCATATATATATATATATATATATGAAAGAAATTTTAATTGGACTTTGGCAAAAACCACATATGGCATAACTCATGCCAATTAATCGTTAGCTTCAATAAATCTTGCATTTGGAACCTCCTCATTTCTATTAAGAAACTAATTAGAACTTGTAGTAACATGTGCAAAGGCTTATTATGACTTATTTTGAGGCTTTAAAGCTTTTAGGCATTGTGAAAGAACCCAGTAATAGCAAGTTTCCAGTAGCTTCCATCATATTCAGAAATAAGGAACATCATTGCAGGCTATATGGAAAAATGTATATATATATATATATATATAACAGCAAAAATACGATTATGGATTCTGAAAATAGTACTCCAAATCTTCAAATTGTCAACATAATATCATAATTCTCTGTCTATATTGTTAGGGGTGGATAGAGACCTCTTCGCTTCTGGGCTCAAAAGATTAATTGCCCAGTTGCATTTTTTTTTCCCCCCTTCTAATACATAACAAAATTTAACATTTGTTAGACTCAGATTTCTCTACATTGAATTGTCTTTAGCACATTTTATTTCTTCCAATCATGACAGCTAATACTCCGCAGCAATAAATACATGGAAAACTTTCATTTGATATGAGAAGAGGAAAAAAGTTCAATTTGAGATTTATGATCAGTCATTAGTTGCTTTAAGATATGAGAATATTGCAGTCTAAGCTTGAAAATATGTACATAGTCCCAAAAACCAAAACAGAGTGGCTCTGTTTTTGGGCTAGGAAAAGATTAATAATCTGTGGCAATCTAGGCTTAAAAATGTCTATATAGTCCCCAAACCAAAACAGAGTGGCTTTGTTTTTTGAGGCTAGAAAAAGATTGATAATTGATATGTACCTGTACTAGTAAAGTTCCAAGTGCAACTCTATCTAAGCAAGCCAATTTTCATGGATGGTTAGTTCAACTACGGCATCTTTCCAATGATTCAATAAACAGTCCTCTATATATCTAGTGTCTATGAAGCAATCAAATTAAGATTTCATTCTATTAATGTAAAGAAATATTGAAGGAACAAAGTTCATACCGAGATTTTTTTTTTTTTATCAGTCACTAGCTTCTTTAAGATGCGACAATGTTGTAGTCTTACTAGTCTAAGCTTGAAAATATCAATATACAGTCATAAAACCAAAAGAGTGTAGCTCCGTTTTGAGAGTCAACAGAAAGATTGATAAATGTCTTTTATGTACCTGTACAAGTTGAGTTCCAAGTGCAAAATCTTAGCCAACCAATCTTCATGGACGGTTAATTTGAATTTGGCACCTCTAGTGTTTGTCAAGCAAGCAAATTAAGATTTTATTGTATTAATGTAGAGAAATATTGAATGAACAGAATTCTTGTAACAAAATAATGGCTTTTTTTTTTCTTTTCTTTTTTGGGATTATAAGAAGTATTTTTTGTGAGTACGTCTAGAATTTGTAATTCCAAAGAATTCATTATGTTATGTAAATATGCAAAGGACTGAATGTTTTTGCACACAAGTAATCAGTGTAGAATCAAATGCTTGACCAGCCTTTACTCTATGAGCTACAAAACAGGGTTTATTGTATTGTCTGTTATTGTCCCTTCTGTAATAATAATTTACAAAATCTTTTTGAACATAACAATTTGAAACAAATACCGATATACCTAGAAAATCCATATAATCTGACCTTGCAACCTGCATAAATCGCTAAAGACTTCAATCTGTTCTGTAAGTATTTAAAGACTGATATCTGTCAGAAAATAATAATAATAATAATAATAAAATCAGATTTATTATATATGGTACTTTATCTATATGCCAATGGACATATGTATATGCTGTATTTACACATGCATAGAACATTAAAAAAAGAAAGGAGGGTAAAAAAAAAAGAAAAAATACCTAAGGAAAGTAGAATAGCAGATGAATATCTATGAATATTCTATATAAGACTCAATTTCATTAATCTAATAAAGCTTATAAGCTCTCAGAAAAACCAGAAATGGCAGCAAGAAAAGGCTGCTTCTTTGAGAAGAACAAGATTCTTCTTATGGGAAGCTTAGGAAAATTAAAATGCATTGTCTTGAATAACTGTTTCTGAGAAAAATAAAACTGACCATTATTTCATAAACTAGACAAACAGAATTTACACCGTGACGGCACTCTTTCAGTTAAATAGAGAATATTGAGTAACTTGTAAACGGCTTCATCTTCAAGCTCTGGACTTCTCAGTTTCATCACTGCATCAATAATGTATAAAAAACAAAAAGAAAGTTAAAAATAAAAGAAGGGACTATAAGTTGTTATTTATCCAAACATGAAAGCTGTATAACCAAATAATAATGATTAAACAACATTAATTAAAATCATCCAATCAATCAAGGTCATAAATATAGCATATTAGATCATAACTTAGCATATATATTGATAACAGTTATGTATATATATATACACACACATACGTATGTATATATATAGTATACTATATAAATATGTTTATTATCACTCACATTGGCAACACAAATGCAAGTTCTTCTGCATTTTCAGCTACTTGTTCATCTTTAGTCTCCTTCATGGGATCACACGAAAAACCTTAAACAACAAATATGGCCTCATTGAAGTGATGATATATCCGACCATCAATCCAATTACGAGTTGGCATCCATATCCTATGGCAACAGCTTTCCTACTCAAACCAGGTAATGTTGTATCATCGGATTCCTCAATGTGCTCAGAAGGTGGCAAAAGGCTTCCACCACATTTCTTTTATTTTTTTGACAATGGAAGGCCACATATCAAAAGAAGAATTTCCATATTTTCCAATATGTCCAGATGTGGTTTTGGACCTTTAAGATGATCTGCTGATAGGATTAGGATCAAATATATAAGAAATCTGAGGTTAGTAAGCTGCCAATGGATTTCACCAGATAGCTTGTTGTTTGAGAGATCTAATGATTCAAGTTCAACAAGGTTCCCTAAAGAAGAAGGGATGTGTCCTTTAAAATTATTGCTTAATACACTATATGCCCTTCCACATACCAATAATAGAGCATATGGTAAACCTCATTTATTTAGCTCATTCAGTAGAAGCTAGTCAAGCATTTTGATTTCACTTTGGTTTATTTTTGGGAAAGAGCATTCGATCCTTGCATAATTAAAGAAATGCTGCTATTTTGATACAAGTATTCCGTTCATTCAGTATTTCTTTACACTAATAGAATGGAACACTTTTATTATTATTATAATTATTATTATTGAATAAAATTATCATTACTATTATTATTTGCTTTATATACACTAGCATGGAAAACTGTTTTGAAAACAAGGGGCCAAACAGACCCTACAGATGAAGAGGACTGTATATTGAGTCACTGCGAAGATGCCAAAGGGAGATTAACCATCCATGAGGATTGGCTTGAGTATACAGAGTTGCACTTGAAACTCTACTGGCAGAGGTACATAGAATTCAATTATCAATCTTTTTGTTGCTTCTTAAAACAGAGCCATTTTGTTTTGGTTTGGGGACTATATAGACATTTTCAAACTCGTTCAATTCTCAATCTTTTTGTTACTTCTTAAAACAGAGTTTTTGGACTATATAGACATTTTCAAGCTTAGACTGCAATATTTTCATGTCAAAAAGAAGCTAATGACTGATAATAAATCACAATTTGAACTATGTTCTTCCTTCTCATATCAAATGAAAGCTTTCCATATATTAATTGCTCCAGTAAATTAACTATCCATGAAGGTTGGCTTGCCAAGATGCTGCACTTCGAACTCTTCTTGTACAAGTACATATAAGTCAATAGTCAATCTTTTAATACTCCTTGGAACAGAGCCACTCTGTTTTGGCTTTATGACTATATAACACATTTTCAAGCCTTGAGTACTGCAGTATTATTTTATCCTGAAGGAACGTAATGACTAATACATTTAAATTTGAACTTTTATTCCTCTTCTCAGATCAAATGAAGTTTTGCATATATTTATTTCAGCAGAGTATTAGCTGTCATGATTCGAAGAAAGAAAATCAACCAAAGGTAGTGCATTATGGTGAACTTTAGTCTGAGGGCAGCACATTACAGGAGGAAAATTGCTAGTACTGGGTTTTCCCAATGCTTTGGAAGCTTGGGAAGCTCAAATAAGTCATAAACTTTTGTACGTTGTAATATACGGGTAATATATATATATATATTTTAAGGAAAAAAAAAGGTTTTATAACTTTTATTTTTAAAAGAAAAAAATAGAGTTTTTATCCTAATAGATTTGGTTATAAATATATTTCAATTTTATTAGGAAATTGAAAAATAAATATTTAAGGTTATTTATGCTATTGTGGTTTTTTTAAAAGAAAGGAGAAAATATGTTTATTTTACTTTTATGTTGTTTTCAACTTTGCCGCTAGGGTATCGGGTAAGTTGTCTTCTTCTTTTTCTTCTTTTTCTTATAGCCCTAAAAACTATTAGGGTTAATATTAAGTGCTTCCGATCTTAATTTAGAGTTTTTGTATCCATTTAAAATTGTTAGGAATCCACTATCCTTGGACATTTTGATTTCTGATCAAGTTTTGGAGCATAAAAAAGAGGATCCTAAATCTTTGAATGATCAATGTTGGTATTCTGATCTTTTTTTATGTTATATGATATTATTTAAGATATTTTGGGGTTATAGAAGTATTGATTAAGGTTGAATTGAAGAGTTATTGTTGAAACCCTAATCTGGAATTTATATGGGGATCTGTACAGAGTTACTGTTCGATTTTATCTAAAATATTTAAAGGTTTCTTCTGGAACTAAATTTTTTATGGATTGAAATATATATGTTTTTGAATCAGTATAAATTTATTTGGGGAAATTTGGATCTTTTTTCAATTTATTACGAAATTTTGAATTTATACATTCTGTCTGGTTTTTCTATACGGCTACAATATGGTTCGTATGTAAAAATTTCAAAAACACATCCAAACGAATTTATTTTTACCTGTAAATTTGTATACTTTATTATCTGTATGTCTAATATTAGTATAAATAAATTTAGCTTCAAATTCTTTATATGTTTTCCGTGGTTATTTTCTGAGTTATTTACATCCAGCTGTCTAAATTTATTTTCTGGTCCGTTTAGTAAAGAATAAAATTCGATTTAAAATATTTTTTGATCTCTATTTGACCTAATAATTTTTATATAGCATTATTACTATATATAGTTAAACTGTGTAAAATATTAATTCTTTTAAAAATTTATTTTATTTTTAATGAATTTGTTTATAGATGGGTTTCTCTGTGAAATGCTGATTTTCAATTTCTGTTAATTAGATACTAAATTTAATTTGACCATATTTTCGACCTTTTTTTGGCTTTTAAAATTTTATAGTAGTATATATAAGTGTCTAGTTTTAATCTGTAAAATTTCAAATGGATACAAAATTTCGTGAAAGAGAAAAAATTTGAGCATTGAATGAATGTTTCTGAAAATCTAATAGTTTCAGTATTTTCTTTGTTAATTTTTCAATGAGTTTTGAATGGTTTTTCATTATTATTTTATGAAATTGTTTTATTCACAGTTACTCATGCATGTTTACAGTATCCTCATAATTTTTCAGACTTAGATGATATTTTTTGAATAAGGAATTAATTTTTTGTTGAGAGACTGTTTATGAATCAATAGGTTTTTATTCAGCTTTTGGTGATTTCATCTTGCTCTAAGCTTATGGTTTTAAGATTTGGGGCTTAGGCTATGATGATTTTATGGTATCAACTCTTATTCATTTAGTTTGAATTTAAAAGCTTGATTTTGAGATTTATACGTATGATATTTGTGGTATATGATAGTTCTATTTTATACTTATGAGAGAATGTTGGTTCATTCATAAGTTGTTTATCTTTTGTAGACTTTGCTGATCAAGGTAAGTTACTGGACTTTTTAAAACTGAAACCATAGCAAATATGTACTTATGTTATTGGTTTATTATATTTTTCTACAAGCTTATGTCTTATGAAATATATATGTATTGTACAAAGAAATTATTGGATTATTGATATATATGTTTTTGCTCTGCTTCTTGGTATTTAGTAGGCATTTATGGATATGTTATGATATGTTTTTTGGGTGTTGAGATGAATTATGTAAGCGTATTTCCTAGTGATTTATGGTTCTTTACCTTTGGGTTTAGACGTATTGTTTCATGTGGAAGAACCTATTGATGATCACAATAGGGGTATGGCCCATACCTTTGAGTGTGAGTGTTTGTTTTTAAAATTTATGTTTCCCTACTTTTTACATGCCTCACACACTAGTTGATTCGGATTTCGGATTAACGACGGGTAATATTATGCTCATGTGGTGGAATTTAAATATAATTGTGGAAAAATTATTATTTTATATATATATATATATACCCATTGGTGCTAAACGGAATTTTGGGTTATTAAGAAATTCCCGATTCTTATTATTGTGATTTAATTATATTTATTATGCATGAGTAAGGTATTTTCATTAATTAATTGTGTTTGGATTTTTTATATTATTTTTTTTTTTGGGCATGGTTGGTTTAAATATTTTGAGGAAAATATTTGTTTAAATTGATGGTTTCAAATTTTATAATTATGTCCGTGGAATATTAATTGATGGACTTTGTGATGTGAGGAAAATTATTTGTATATTGTTATCGGTGTTTTGTACCGGAAATGTTAAAGAAAAATGTGGGATGGTGAGTTTGAAAAATGTTATAATTCCCACGGTAAATTTTTGAAAAATTTGGTTATTTATTTTAGACGCACTCATACAGTATTAGTGTTCTGGCTGTATATGTGGATTAGCGCACAAGTTATTATGTGTCCCGTGAGTTGCCATTGGACCGAGGGCAGGCAAGTTTGATATTGACCATAGCCGTCCCCCTCCGTGGCCCGGATGCCGGTTTCAGCAGCGGCGCTATCGGGATGCCGAAGTGCTGTATGCAAGTTTCTCTCTTTAACCTCCTCGCCAATCGGTGCTCGGGATGCTGGATATCGAAGGGCATCACTGGTATATGGTGTGGTGCGTCAAGTATAAATTTTCAGATAAAAATTTCAAACCCTAAAGTACTCTAAAATTATTTATTATATTTTATTACATTTTGTTTATATTTGGATTATATAATTATTATTTATTAAATTAACGATTTCTTGATTTTTGGGCATACGAACAATCAGATTTTGCGAAAATGTTTTAAAAGGGGAACCTTTCCAACGGAGTGAATAGTGAGGGTTTTGAGAGAAAGTATTACTTTCAATTAATTATTATTATTTATTTATTTATTCTTAATTAATCAAACACACTGTGATTATCGTTACTATTATATTTGTGTAGTAGATAAGGTCACTCACTGAGATAATTAGCATCTCATATTTTTTTAAATTCCGTTCCCTTAGGTTCAAGGATTGGGAGACGTTGATCGTCCGGGACGAGCCCGACATCTCAGTTCATTGCCGAAAATCCAAGAAGCATTTCCTTCCTTTTTCCCTCCATCATGTATTACTTCTTTATCTGTCATCGTATTAATTCCACATTTATTTGTATAATGCTCTGTATACTGTATTGGACATTTAGTTATTAATTATGCACTGAATTATTGTTATTCATTTGAAGTGCTGCAAATTTGTGGAATTATATTGTAGTAACGTAGGAGGAATAAGGGGATATATATAGAAGTGTGTTTTCAGTGCAGGAAATTTGTGGTAAGTCCAACCCTTAGGGGAGGTTCTGCCAGATTTTCCATTGGAGGGTCCGGTAGGGTTTCCTTGGGATCAAGGCTTGTCTAGGGTTCCGGTGAGGAATTTTGGACGGATCCTGACAATAATGTATCCCATAGTAAAGCATATATTTCCTTTGCCTTAAATTTCAAAACTCTATTTTTATGCCTCCGGTTCTTCAATTTCATTATATCATATTGCCTCCCAATATATTCAGCCACTTCTTATCGAAATTATTTCAAATCTAACCCAACACATACTATTATTATTAGACTACAAGTCCTTAGCCTTATAATAGTTGAAAAACGAAAGAGACTAATGCAAGATTTGCAAAATGGTTGTCAATGTAGATATTTCCAAAGTCTTATTCTAAGCATTTATGAAAAGAAGTAATAGCAAACAAATACGAAATTATTTTGAATAATTATCTCGATAATTTTTCAAAAGTAAAATATATATATGCAAAAAAAATATAGACGGAATAAAAATATAATATAATTTATCCTAAATCAATTTATTACTTAAATAGGAAAAATAATTGAATTTTTATTTATTATTTTTTTTTCCACTTGTTAATAATTGAAAGTTGATATTTTTTATGTATACATTTTGTTGATTTGTAATCCTACATTTTTTGTGTATTTCTGATATTTCCTTGAGTCTAACAGTATAATCTATGTTCTGATCAAAATAGCCAACCACCTTCAAAATCATTATTTCGAAAACTATTGTAGATGTTAAAATATGTATTGATTTAACATGCTATCAAAGTACAGGCCAAGGGATCTTGTGTTCATCTTGGTGTTCCATTTGAAATTGCACTTGTGTTGAACAATTGTTTAGAGTTGTAGAGCATATGTATGTGGTGGCTATTCTTTTTTCCCTGTTCGTGGACTGTTCCTATGATAAAGTCTAGGAAGAAAACAAATTGTTAGACAAAATCATTAAGACTCAAATAACGACAACCGAAAAAAAAAAAAAAACCCTATATCGTACATCAGTCTAAAAGTCAATAACATCAAAAATAAACAAATAAATAAATAAATGAGAGCCATTTGGTGACTTGATTGATTTTCAGTTTTATTTTTTTATTTATTCTACCTAAATATGTAATTTGTTTACCGTAAGAATTGGTTTGTGATGTTGAAGTATGATTGGCATCTAAAATAACAATAAAGTTAGAAGGAAAAAAAAAAAAATCAAATTGAATATAGCTTCAAATTGTTTTTTTTTTTTTTTTGTCCCCCTTCAAATTTGTTGTTATTTTAGATATGTAACAAACCATAATTACAATTTACACACGCGCTTTACATATGCAAATTATACATAACTAATAGATAAAATAATAATAAGTAGAAACTATTGAAACTAACCATGCTTATGAAAAGTATTGTTTTCCACTAATAAATAGCACTACAAAAACACAAAAACTTACTTACAAAAACCGGGCTGGAATAAATATATATTTTCTCGTAATCTCTGTTAAAAGAATGGAGAGGTATAATATCATTCAGAGTTGCTCCTACTTTTGGTGGTGATCCTCTGATGTCCATATCTGCTTGTTTCATATTCTCTCCTGAATTATTCTACAATTGCTTTCTCTAGATTGTCCGCCTCGCCAAACCTCTATTTTATGGCAACTAAACCTTCAACGCATAAATAATTTGCATTTTTATTTTTTATTTCTTATTGTTTAGAGAACATTGCCAAGCATGCTTCTCATCATATTGCAGTACAGGAACCTGTATGATCTTCAAATTCCAAATTTGAACTGTGGGTGACATAGACCTTACATACTTTGAATACGTACGAATCGGGTACCATCAGTCATATTACTGACAATGAAATGACAGCTACCAAACATACTCTGAATACAGAAGAATCGAGGACCATCAGTCATATTACTGACAATGCATGGATTTATTGGCCCTGGTACATCTGATGAAATTTACATTTTTTTTTTTCCCCTTTTATTGAGAATTTGGAAATGTATGCATGGGAACTCAAGAAGTTATTTATGTCTTTGAAATTACCTAAAATAGAGCATTTTTGACATCTTTTAAGATGTAACTTTCATAGTATATTTCGGACAAATATGATAGCTCCGTTGGTAGGAGCATCGTTATTCAAAGCTAATGACCAGGGTTCGAGTCTATTAGGGCATAAAGAATGTCTGGAGGCATAGCAAAAAAAACCTTCCATAGTATATTTCTATTTCTCTTTGTTTATTGATTCCAACGTTCAACAGCAAGTCCCTTTCAAATTCAATATCATTATTAAAGGATGAAAACTAATTTTAGTGCGTGATCCGTAGATAAGGCCTTTATAAGTCTTCGTAGACCATCCGTATGATGAGAAAGACAATGAAAGAGACAAAAAAGTGCTTTGTACCGTATACACTGTATTGATAAACTGTTTATTTGCTTATTTCAAAAATCGCTTTTACAGCATTATTTAAACAAGTATTGAGCCACCCGTGAGTTACAAGAAAATACAAAATAAAGATTACTGCTTTATCTGATACCTATACCTGCTTTATCTCTGATATTATTAATCCTGCAGCATTTTTAAAAACTTAAATTTCCACATCCCAGCCTGTGTGTGCTCGGGATCGAGTCTTGGGGGGGGACGAGGGGGGGGGGGGGAGCCTGGGGTCCCAGCCACACTATCAAAAAAAAAAAAAAGATATTTTTTTATCACTTTGACTTGTTTTATATGAAACAAACTTTTGCTGATCCGGGTTGTATGATGACATGGCTACATGATGACGTGGCTCAGTTATATGGTGACATGATTGCAGCACATTCAGCTTATCACCGTATTACTGTAAAGACTTCTGAGCAATTTCCAACAAAGCATGTTCCAGTTCACTTTTTAAACCAAATACACTATGTATACTGAATATTAATATGTTGAACAAATTTCCACAAGCTAATATCATCTTTTTTAATTATTAATTTTATTGCTTCTACCTATTTACACTTCTTTTAATTATTAATAATTTTGAGGGAATTCATGTAAAAAAACAGAGAAATAAACATGTCAATAAATATTTATAGAAAAAAATAAAAAGCATAATTCAGAGTATTATTAAAGAATCTTTTAAAATTTCACTATTTATGTTTAAAAATGTTCTTTATCAAAGTCTTTGGGAATGTGCTCTTACGTTATAGTGCTTTGAAAGCTAGGAGAGCTCAAAATAAGTCATATGCTTTTTGTACATAATGTTAAAAAATACATAATTTGTAATTTTTCACTCATAGCCAGCAACTTCATTAAAAAAAATAATAATAATATTTTGGTTGAGTACTTCATGTCGAAGAAATCTTGATAACCCTCCTTACAAATTACCATACCAGATTGCTATAGATATGCATAGTCGCTTATTAGATTCTAATGTATGCCAATGCACAGTAAAGCATATTTTTCCTTTGTCTTAGCTTCAATACTCCATTTTTATGCCTCTGTTCTTCAATTTCATCATATCCGATTGCCTGCAAATATATTTAGCCACTTTTTATCAAAATTATTTCAAATATAACCCAACGTATATCATTATTAGAGTACAAGTCCTTAGCCTAGTAATAGTTGCAAAAAGAAAGCAGCTAATGTAAGATTTGTCAAAGGTTTCCAACATAGGTTTTCCAAAGTATAATGGAAATTAAGACTGTAATCTACTAAAAATAATGGTCATTCTAAGCATTTATCAAAGAAGTAACAGCAATACATATATAGAATTATTTTGAATAATTGTCTCGATGACTTTTTAAAAATAAAAGATACACATATGCAATAGAAATATAAACGTAAGGAAAGTATAATGTAATTTATCTCAACTAATTTATCACATAACATGGGAAATAATTGAAAGTTTCTTTTTTCTTTGTTGTTGTTGATAATTGAAAGTTACATCCTTGATGAATATATGAAAAATGTTATTTAGCAATATTGATGAATAATTACTAGTAGAATCTACATGCTAGATTAAAATTTAAATAATTATTATTAAAATATTCATTTTTAAATTTTAAAATAAAAATTAATAAAATTAAATATTTCAATTCAAATATGACACATAAGCTAATGATTTTAACTAATAGGAATAAATAGTAAAATTCTGAATATATTTTATTGATTTGTAAAAAACCAAAAATAAAAATTAATAAAATTAAACATTCCAATTCAAATATAACACATACGCTAGTGATTTTCATAATAAAAATAAGATTCTGAATATATTTTATTAATTTGTAAAATAGCCAATCCACCTTCAAAATCAATATCCCATTAAAAAGAGAAAAATATAGTAGATGTTGAAATGACTCAGATAGAATAAAAGTGATATATTGACATTTCGAAGCTTAGACAATTACTCTGGTAAGAATGAAGAGATGTAATATCAATCAATTGCTCTCAATTTTGCTGCTGAATTCTTCTACAATTACTTTCTCCAATTGCCTGCCTTACCAAAGCTCTATTTTACTCCAATTGCTGAATTCTTCAACAATTACGACTTTCTCTGATTGCCTGCCTCTCAAAGCTCCAATTTATCGCAACTATATCTTCGTCGCATACATAATTTGCATTACTCTTTTTTTTTTTTTTTTTTGGGAGAACATTATCAAGCATGCTTCTGAGATGCATTATAGGGAGATGTACGATCCCAAAATGAAGTTCCAAATTTGAACTGTGAGTAATGTATACTTTGAATATGAATTAGGTACGGAGTCCATCAGAGCCACGTTGTTTTGGTATTTTGAATATATAGACATTTTCAAGCCTAGATGCAATATTTGTAAGAGTAGTATGAATGTAAATAAGCCGTATACTTCATTGATACTGTGAAAAAATTCACGTCATCTTAGTCAATAATCTTATGATCAGAATCCAAAAGCTTAACACATTCTATAATTGACTTATCTAATCTAATGCCAAAATTAGCTCTTTTCCAAGAACAAACAAGGCAAAAGTTTGTATCGAATCTATTCCAGCGATCTTGCAACGATGCTCAATGTTTTGTGGTTTAATTATTGCGGTATCAACCATTCTAGTTATAATTTATGAAATATATTTCATGTATTAATGTTTTTAGGGGCAAAAATTCTTAAATTTTTAATTTGCGATAACGTATCACTATAATTTAAAACAATATTCATATTTAAAAGGATAGGCATGCATTAAGTTAAAAAACTGCATATATCCAAACTGTAGGAAAGTTGTTACACATATATGAGATCATAATCAGTCTATCATATTAAAATAAAAAATATATGAGACATATACATTTAATGTTCTTAAAAATAAGAGGAAGTATATATGTTTTTTTATTGTGTGTACTTTTTTTTTTTATAAACTTTTATCGTGTGCTTGTAATATTAATTTTCCGATAAAAGTGATATTAATGAAAATTAAGACTTTAATTTTTTTTTTTTTTTTATTGGCTGAAAAAGATGTTTGGCTCTCAGCCACTCTCCTGATTTACAAAAGAAGTAAAGAGAGAAGGAAGTGAATTAATTGGCAAGGCACCATAGTGTCTATTTTTCAGGCACCAGTTACTAATCGAATGAACTAAGACTTTAATTATACTTTACTTTTTTTTTCTCTTTCATAATTCCAATATTCCAAATTCTGAACTCTGAAATAGATATTGCCATGCATCTCTACATATTTTTAATCTTTAAGTTTCCAATTTTCTTAGTATATTTGTAATTCTATTTATTGTTTCCACTGTTCTGATCAACAGCAAGTCCCAATCAAATTCAATATAGAGATTCTATTAATTGCTGAGAGAGATCCATTACAAGCTGAATAAAGTACTGCCACATCAGCTACTGCTGAGCTGTATATTAATTGTACAAACTAAGTTAGCTTCTGTGTGTAAAAGCTATTAATGGAGCACGTGATTAAGGCTAGCTAGCTAAGGTAGCTGTTGACACTGAATGTATACCAATCTTAATGTCCAAGTGGACGTCTGATATGGTCGCAGGGAATTGAAAGAATCTTTTAGTTCTAAAAAATTAAAAAAATAAATAAATAAAGAAATAAAAATTAAAGAAGAACCCACTGATATATCAAAGAAAAACAAATAAAAAGAAAGCAATTTAAATATTTATAAAAAGTATTTTGTGCTTTCTCAACAAAAATAATGCTAGTTGGCAGCCATAAACAACTAGATTACAAATAGCAGTAAGTACGATAATAGACTATCACCACTGAAGAAGTATTTTGTACCTTCCCAACAAAAATAATGCTCGTTGGCAACCATAAGCAACTAGATTACAAAATAGCAATGACAGACTAGGAAGGCATGCTTTTTTAGTCCCCCAGTGGCTAGTTAACTAAGAACTGCTTCCCCAATCTCTGCGTTTTTTTGGTTTTTCATTCGATTTCTCCGCAATTAATGCATGATCATAATTTGGTTTTTCAAGGCACACACCACGACTTTAACAGTTGACACCGATGACCAAAGAAGGCGAAAAGAGAGAGAGAGAGAGAGAGAGAGAGACCCTTCGGACTAGGGGAAGCAGGCATGTGGATGAGTGGGGGACACACAGTCAAGAATTCCACATTGGAAAATCCATTTTTCAAAATGGACATCATTTAAGGCATTTTACTCCAAAAGAATCTCATTCGTACTCACATGCAGAGCAGAATTATAAAATTTCCTACAAATCTTTGTTAGTATTTTATTATTATTTTTCTGATATAAAATTTTTCACTATTTCACCAAGGTGAATTATCCTGCCTAATATAAGTTTTATAAAATATCCTACTTAATTTATGTGTGTGTATAAAATAGTCATCTTCAATATATTATGCAAACACACACACACACACACACACACATATATATATATAGTATGTTACCATATTAATATCATATATGATGTTGATTATTTATTTGTATTTTGATAATGAAAATTACTATTTTAAACTGTAAAAATAAAAAATAAACCCTTCTAATAATAAATACAAATAATTGATCATAAACTAGCTAATAGATTTTGTCGAATTACAGTTTAAAAGTTTTATATCTTACCTCTTAAAAATTAAAATTGATTTAGCCAGAGACAATCTAATTTTATTATTTAAAAGGTTTTAAGTTTCTATCTCCATATTTCCAGTATATGAGGAGGAAAAAGTCCATTTCACACCAATCTCTATCAAGGAAAACCTTTTGAAATTATTGAGTTACCTGACACAAAACACAAGCCAAAAATAATAATAAAAAAAATATATAAAAAAAAGAAAAAAGAAAAACCACTCTTCGGGCTAGGGGAAGCAAGCATATGGGGATGGGGAACACATCAAACTCTATGAATTAAAACCCTTTAAAATTATTGAGTTACCTAACACAAAAGTGATAACTAGGGATGGGCATGAATTGTATTGGTTTGGTTTTGGACCGAAATACAATCCAATTCATACATATCGGCTTTTTTAATTTATAATCCAAACCAAACCAAACCATTTATGATCGGTTTAGTTTGGATTGGTTGATCAGTTTGAAACTTACTAATTTATAAATATATAATACAAATAAAAAATTTTCCAAATATAAAATATAAATAATAAATTATAATTATCCAAACATAAAATAGAATTAGAATAATACAACATAGTTTACAATGGAAAATAAAGAAGAAAATGTAGCAAATAATACACATCATGCATTTATTAAATAGCAAACATTAATGTCATCATCTCATTCCTATAAAATCAAATTAAAATTGTTAGAACAAATAATGTAAAATAATACATTCGTTAAAATTCATTCACTCAAGAATCAATGCATAATTCCTTTTTTTTTTTTAATCTTAAAATTTTGGTAAATCATAAGTCAATCAACGTTGATAGGTTCACTAATTTTAGTTGATTCTGTAAGCTCTACAAAGATCAAAACAATAAAATTAACAATAAATTATATTTAAACATTTATATATATATATATATAAGTAACAATTGGATACAATATATGTAGATATATATATATATATATATGATGGGGATGTAAAAAAATATATATATATTATGGTGATGGTGATGGACTGGTGGTGGGCGGCAACAAAGGTAAATGTTTATTTTAGGGTTACAACTTATAATTTGATTTAAGATTTGGGATATAGGGATGTAAAAGAAAAAATAATATATATATATATATTAAAAATCAATATATAAAAATGGAAAAAAAATTTAAAAATTAATATATAAAAAAAATACTAAAATTAATATATAACAATGAAAAAAATAAAAAATATATAATATATTATTTGATTGGATTAAATTTATATTTCCAATCCATAATCAATCCAATCCATACAATTTATAATATTTTGAACCCAATCTGATCCAATTGATGAAAAAATCCAATCCAAACAGTTAAAAATGGATTGGATTGGGCGGGTTGAACGGGTTGGATTGGATTTTGCCCACCCCTAATGACAACACACAAGCCAAGAAAATAATTAAAAAAAAATAAAACAAAAGAAAAAGCCAAACAAAAGTGACAAAAGAAAAAGCCACACCAAGTTCCTAATGCACAAACACAACTCCTGTGCAAATGAAAACAACATCAACCTTTCTCTGATGGATTTGCTCAAAATATTAACTCAGATCGACATCAACAGCAACTCAAAATTTCACTTTTTGGTATTGATCAGCAACATTGTAAATATCGGTGACATTTGCATAGATATCCATCGAAAAACCAGCATTTCCATTGATATCTATCAATAACGTCCATATTCATCGACAACGTCAATATTTCCACTACAATCTGTATAGGCATTTTTCACTCTCTATCAGTGTTGATGCTCATTGAAATCTGATATTATCGCCGATATTTCGTTAAAGTCATCAACTTTTTCTTCACTAATTGGGAGAAGGACTGCTTTCTGCGTCAAAGATGATGAAGGAGCAATCTGCAGCGGCAAGCGAACTAGCAATCAACATGGAAAATACTGAAGGACCTTGTGATGATGAGGATCTTCTTGCTCACCTATTCAATGAGGATGAATATTCATAAACTCCAAGAAGCAACCAACAAATAGAAGGGCCCAAGATACCAAAGGTTCCAAGGATGCTTCGAGATCTGGACAAAAATAAAGGTTGCTTTGATCCTTGTGTGGTTTCCATCGGTCCTTATCACCATGGGGAAGCTCAGCTCCAAGAAGGTGAGAAACTCAAGACTAAACTGGTGAGGCTACATTGTACAACTCCTTCTAAGGTTGCTGCTTTATACGAGAAGTCAAAGACGTGGCCAACAAAGCAAGGGAATTCTATGACAAAGAAGGATTTTAAAATATGGATGACAAGGCATTCGCAAAAATGATGTTCATTGACGGTTGCTTCATTCTAGAGTTCATGACCATGTGCTTGCCGCCAATAGGAGATCAAGAGGAGTATCATCCTAAGAAGATGATAACGAATGACATAGGTAATGTCAAGCGCGACTTGTTATTGTTAGTGAATCAACTCCTTTACATTGTCCTCGAGGCTTTAATGAAGGACAAAAAATGATATTGGAAGATGATGACTGAAATATTCATCATTATCTATCATAGACTTCATCCTGCAATCAAACCAGAAGATAAATCTCCTCTTCATCTTCTAGACATGATTAGGGCACGATTTGTGATGCAAAGTGCTACCGTCCCAGGAAGAAAAATCTCAAATATCAGAGACCGATGATTGTAGAAGCAGTTTCGGTGACAGGTTCAGCCCCAACAAAATAGCCAGTAATTGGTACTTTTATTATCCAGCCAGGGTGCTCAAGTCTATAGGAATCTAGTTCAGACCAAACAAAACAGGTAGTTTTAGCGATTTGAAGTTTGAATCTCATCTACTGGTCAGGGGAGTGCTCACACTCCAATACGCATAGATGCCTCCACCAAATCGCTGCTGCTCAACTTGGTGGCTTTCGAATCGAGTTGCCATAACAACTCGACAGACAACATGTAGCAGGGTCTCGTCACCTCTTATATGTGTTTCATGGACTCACTCATTGACAATACTGACGATGTGATGATCCTCAGGATTCAGAACGTCATTAACAATTGCTTGGGAAACGACCAACTGGTTGCAGATCTATTTAACGAAATCGCAAGCAATTTGGTACCAAATCCTCGTACTTATGCTGAAGCTAAGCTTGGAATTCAAAATCATTGCAATAACAAGTTCAAGAAATGGATGGCAGACTATCACCACATCCCTTTCAGAAACCCTTGGATGCTTTTTGCATTATTTGGTTCCTTTTTACTTATCGCGCGCACTGTCACTCAGACTTATATTGACGCAATGGAGCTCAAACACCACAAGATATAATTAATATGTATGTATGTGGATTTTGGATTTGGCTTCTCCTCTACATAGTCTAATTATTATTCTTGAGTTGATTATGTTATTTTATGCATATTTATGATGTTATTTTACTCATATCTTTACACCTATATTATATATCGACATACAGCTTTGCTATAATGGCCATGTATACATGTGTTCACCTTATGGAATGCGCAGAGTGTTCTTACTTGTCAAGTAACATGATGCCGCGCATACAATTTTTGAAAAATTTATTTTTACATCCCACAACATGTTGCGAGATGTTAAAAAAATACTGCATGTGTTCCATTAGACAAGCATTTAGGCTTATCATTGAATCCTGTATATATATATATATATATATATATATAATTATATAATACAATAAAATCGCATAATATAACCTGTATCTGTTTAAAAGGAGAGCTTTAAAATATGTTGGTCTAAGGCTAAAAAAACCAATTAAACAAGTTGAAATAACAAGTGTTGGACTGGAACTAATAAGGAAGGGAAAGAAAGAGTGTAAACTGATGGCTAAATTGAGACTAATTGGATAGTTCTGGTTTAATTATGTATATATATATATATATGTACATATATGCTTAAACCAATTTTATAATCTATTGACAATGGTATGGTGGCATAAATACAGAGATTTGTTATAGACATTTAATGTTTTACTTGGGTCTTCGTACTCTTTGTGTTTTTCATTTTTATTTTTATTTTTATTTCTACTAGTCTTGTTGATAGGGATCTAGGTCCTGGACTGTTATGTAAGGCAGTATTTTTTTTTTATTTTTTTTTTCTGCTGGTCGAGGTTATCCAACAAATATTTTTAAATTAATCTGTATCTTAGAAATCAAACACTTTAACATTTGCATTTCTTACACTTGAAAAGTATAGTGATAGAGTCAGATACCTAGTTCCCTCCTGTAACATACATCAAATGACTAGGAACAATGCATGATTCGAACATTAATTTGGTTCAACAAATACTTCTATGATTTCCTTTCTCCACCCTACACCACCCACAACCACACCCCCCCCCCGGCCCCACCCCCGCCCCCGCGGCGCCCCTCACACATTTCAGATTTTGTTGAAATCTCCATTATAAGCTGCAATTCATTGCCATGTTGGTCCAAATAGAAAGCAATCAATAACCCCTACAGAATAGATGGTTTTATGATTTGCAGCCATCATTGGTGAGGACCACCTTTAAAAGGCATGATAACTTTTCATGCCAATTGATCTTTTCATTGTTTTTTTTCTCTAATAGATAACAAAACTAGACATTTGGTAATGAGAACGTTGCTGTCTAGCTTGAAAATGAGTATACAGTCACAAAACCAAAATAGAGTGGCTTTGTTTAAATCAGCAATAAAAAGATTGATAATTGACTTTTATTTACCTGTAGCAGAGTTCCAAGTGCATTATCTTAGCAAGCCAATCTTCATGGATCCTTAATTTGCCTTTGGCATCTTTATAATGAGTCAACTATAGTCCTCTTGATCTCTAGTGTGTGTGAAGCAAGCAAAATAGGATTCCATGGTTTTAGTGTAACGAAATATTGATCGGATTCCATTGTTTTAGTGTAAAGATCATATGGAATGAACAAATTATGTTACCATTTGCCCATATTTGGAACATTCCTATAATACAAATAAGAAAAGCATGCTTGCCAATTATTGTGTCCATAATTGTAATGTTTTGTTAGAGTAACGACAATGTTTTGTTTTTTATTTATACTTTTTTTCTTTTTCTTTTCTTCTATGATAGTATTGTTCGCCATATACAATCTCCATTTATCTCCATTAATTGTATAGTCAACACCGCTTTAACTTTTTTGTTTTTTAAAGGACCACTGTAACTAATTAAATAACAATTATTGTTAAATCACAATGGTTCATGTTTGATGTCAAATGCATCTATATATATATATATATATAATTTGCAATAATGTGTGATGCAATATATATGAGCATACTTAAACCAAATTTATAGACATTGACAATGGTATGGAGGGATAAATACAGAGAACTTTTATAGTTATTTAATGTTTCAGTTGAGTCATTCTAATCTTTTGTGCTCGTCTAGCAATCCATTTTTTTTTTCTTTTTCTTTTAGTCTTGTTGATGGGGATCTATGAAAAGGACTGTTATAGCTTTCTAATGCTAAAGTCACCAAATAGTTTACCAAACATATTTACTCGATGATAGATCAGGTTTTTACATGGACTTTTAAATATTATAGATGTCCCCTTTCTAATGCATATGAGAAGCTGGACTATTTATGTTACAATGTTACATAAACGTATGGAAGTCACCAGGAAAAGTAAGAGGGAAGTGATTGATACTCTTCATTTTTAGAAGATTATAATACAAGAAATTCCTATTTATTAATAAGTTTATAGAGCTTTATTTTGGTGAGGGAGACAAGAGAAAGTAATAGCATTAGTGGTTGTGGTGGGGGTAGTAGAGGAATTGAGCAGAGAATGTGACAGGAACAAAAAAAATATTGGAAGATCATGATCAGGAAAAATAGGATTTCATTGATCCTCCCTATTTTAACAGATCATAATGATCAATTTCAGAAAAGCAAAAAATTGAAAGAGGAAGTGTGATATTGATCAATTGGGTGTTTGAAATCACATAGGTATTTGTGTTTGTTTGTCTAATGCTATATCTATATGTTAAGAGTGTGCGATCACAGTACTATATGGGCTAAACATGGAAATCTTAAAAGATATATAAAAGGTTTTGCGTTACTTCATTTTTTGGATAACAGTGTAAGGTGTAGGACCAAGATATGATTAAGTTATAGACTATATGAATTAGTCCAAGATATGATTTTTTTAATTGATGGAAAATATGATTTTTGATGTTTGTAATCAATTTTATAGTTAATGTCAAAAAGTTATAGATTATATTAATTAGTTCTTTGATACGTTATTTTTAAATAATGGAAAGTATGCTATTTGATGTTTGTGATCAATTTGATAGTCACTGTCTAAATGTTACAGACTATATTAATTAGTTTATTTAATATGTTATTCTTAACTGATGGAAAATATAATTTTTGATGTTTGTAATCAGTTTTATAGTAAATATCAAAAAGTTATAGACTATATTAATTAGTTGATGTTTGTAATCAATTTTATAGTGGCAAAAAGTTACACTATATTAATTATTCTTTTGATCCGTTATTCTTAATTGATGGAAAATATGTTGTTTGATGTTTGTGATTAATTTAACAGTTAATGTCAGAAAGTTATAGATTATATTAATTAGTTCACTTGATATGTTATTCTTAATTAATGGAAAATATGAATTCTGATGTTTGTAATCGATGTCAAAAAGTTATAGACTATATTAATTAGTCTTTTTGATACATTATCCTTAATTAATGGAAAATATGCTGTTTGATTTTTGTGATCAATTTGATAGTCGATGTCAAAAAGTTATAGACTATATTTATTAGCCTATTTGATATATTATTCTTAATTGATGGAAAATATGATTTTCGATGTTTGCAATAAATTTTATAGTCAATGTCAAAATGTTATTAACTATACTAATTAATCTGTTTCATACATTATATGAAATTCAATTAATATTAAATTAGTCCTTTTGATACGTTACATTAAAGTCAGTTAATCTTAATATAGTCCAAGTGAATGTTCTCCGATTATATCTACCACTTTAACTTATTAATTAAATTTTATAGTCTATGTCAAAAACTTATAGACTATATTAATTAATGCCTTTGATGTGTTACACTAAAGTTGCCAACTTTATTGGCTAAAAAAAAAAAAAAACAAATCTGAACTTGCTCTTCATATTAAACTGGACCATACTTAAAAGCCGACTGAGGTTATGATAAAATATAATTCGATATCCCATTGTAAACAAATCAAACTGGCAGTATATTTTTATGGTCAATGTCATCCCATTCTCCTAAATAGTTCCCACTCAAAATTCTTAGCAAAGATTATAATTCCAAAAGCTTTGACTCTGCTATCTTCCTCTCCTACCGATACTATTTAGAGTCATTCACCAGAAAAAGCTACTGAGAGTCCAGACCCCATTTACTATAAATTACTCGTTTTAAATATGGTCATTTAGCGAAAAAGTACAATAAGATAATGATATACCGAAACGACATAGTTTCTCAAAAGCTAATATAAAAGCATATATAGGGCTGATCCAACGCCACAACATGGAACTTTATAGATTAATGTTTGTCTGGTAATGATTTGTTATGTTTATCTAGTGATTTAAATCTTCCATTAGCCTCTGAGACATGTATAGATTAAATAAGCCAAACTATTAAATTGAAATTTATTTTATATGAATTAAATTGGTATTAATTTCCTTTTAAATTTTAAAATAAAAAATAAAACATTATAAATTATGATTACCCAAAAGGCTTCGGATTCCTAGCTTTCAGAGCATTGTGAAAAACCCGGTACAAGCAATTTCCTTCCTCTATCTTCTATCAAATGGAATGGGAACAATGCATAATTTGCACATCAGATCGGTTCGAAATAAAAATACTTCTATGGATTTCTTTCTCTGTTTTTTTTTTTTTCTCACACTTTTCATTTTTTGTTGAATTCTCTATCATAAGCTGCAATTCATTGCCATCTTTGGTCCAAATAGAATCAATAACCCCGTCAAAATCAAACGGTTTTATTGTTTTTCTTTTCTTTTATTTTTTTTTTTTTCATCTTTACTACCTAAGAAAACTGAACATTTGGTCATGAGAATATTTCATTGTAGCCTGAAAATATGTACATAGTCACAAATCAAAATAGAGTTGCTCCGTTTAAGAAGCAATAAAAAGATTGATAACTGACTTTTATTTGCTTGTAAGAAAGTAGAGTTTCAAGTGCATTATCTCAGCAAGCCAATCTTTATGGATGTTTAATTTGCGTTTGGCATCTTTATAATGATTCATATACAATCTCCATTTATCACCATTACTTGCAAGGGTACGGTCCACAACCTATCACATTTTGTTTTGTTTTGTTTTTTTTTTTTTTTTAAATGAAAGGACCACTATAACTTATTAAATAAAAATCATTAAATCACAATGATTTTATCCCCCCCCAAAAAAAAAAAAAAAAAGATGATTCATGTATGATGTAAAACATATATATAATCTGTACATGAGTTTGGTTCAGCAACAAAAACACAGAATTCTAGTATGGATTCTGAAAAAAGTACACCCCGATTCTTCAAATTGGCAGGATAAAATATAATAATTATTTGTATCTGTACTGCTTGCTTTGGATTGAGACCTCTCTGCTTCTGGGATTAAAAAGACTAATTGACCTGTTTCATTTTTAATTATTATTATTATTACTATTTTTTATCTAACACATGTATACAAAACTGAAGACTAAAATTTCTCTATTATGCCCTGCATGTAGCTCATTTTATTTCCTTCAACTCCAATCGTGATAGCTGATACTCTGCAGCAATAAATATATGGAAAGCTTTCATTTGATATGAGAAGAGGAACAAAGTTCAAACTCAGATTTTTTATTAGTCAATAGTTACCTTCTTTTTGCTATGACAATATTGCAGTCTAAGCTTGAAAATTTGGATATAGTCACAAAAACAAAACAGAGTGGCACTGTTTTAACGAGCAATAAAAAAGATTGACGATTGACTACTATGTAACTGTACATGTAGAGTTCCAAGTGCAACTCTATCTAATCAAGCCAATCTTCATGGTTGGTTAACTTGCATTTGGTATCTTTGCAATGACTCAAAATACATTCGTCTTCATCTGTAAGGCCAACCGGACAAGTGCTGGCCACTTGTTTGCAAAATAATGTGAAGTTCAACATCGGTTAGAAAGGGGAATGAAGCATGATTTATAAGCGTGTGGATACTTTACCCTTGTAGACGCGTTTTAAACCCATAAAGACTGGATTGTAACAGGATTTTTCAGTTCCAAAGCAGATAATATCTACATATTGGTGGATTGGACTGTTACAACAATTTCCTATTCTAGTGTCTGTGGAATTTTATTTTATTCTTTTAAAATTACTATTTGATTGTATTAATGTGAAGAAAATTGAACGAGTAGAATACTTATATCCAAATAGCCCTTTTTTTTCTTTTTCTTTTTTAAATTTTTATTTAAGGAAAGTATTTACGCATGTATGTCTAGAATTTGTAAATCCCAAGTATTCATTAAATATGCAAGGACTGAGTGTTCTTTCCCTAAAATAAACCAAACTAAAATCAATGAGCAAACAAAATGACGTTTATCATATGCTTTGTTATTTGTATGTGGAAGGGCATATACACTACATTACAAACAAAAAAAAAACAAATCGAGAAAGGGAAAAGAAAGCTGTATTAATACTAATATACCTAGATAGTCCAAATAGTCTTTTTTATTGTATTATTTTTTTCAATACTACATTTTGATTATGAAAAATATCAGTATAATCATCTCACATTTCACTTCTTTTTCAATAAAATACCAAATTTTTTAGAATTTTTAATAAAGTTAAAATCTGATAAATTTACCCTTCATTTAATAAACTTCTTTTACCCATTTTTAAAAATAATGAATAATAAAAATGAAATAATAAAAATAATATGATCAAATCCATAATTAACTTTTTTCTTTTAATTTTTTTTAAAAAAAAGAAGGGATAGTGGTACCAATACACCTTCAATTATATATGGTTTGGCATTTTACACCCTAGATTGTTTTTTTTTTTTTTGGCATTTTGCACCTTTAAACTTAACTTTTTTTGCACCTTGTATCCTCCTCAATTTTTCAGTTAACTTTTTAACAGAGTTATCACATAATTAGTACATGAGACTAAAAAATATAATTTTGTAAAATTTAAGGTATAAAATGTTAAAAAAAAAAATCTAAAGAAAAAATTAATCAAAATACAAAAAATATTAAATAATGCAATTATTTTTTAAATCAGTTATTTAAAAAAAAAAGTAAAAAAATTACAAATACAATTTTTTTAAAAATAAAAATAAAAATATTTATATATAATATATATCTTAAAAAAATAAAGACCAACAAAAAGTTAGCAATTTTAGAAGAAGTATGTATATATAGTTGTGTGTGTGTGTTTTCAAAGTTCTTAGAAATTAAAAAAAAAAGAAATAGAACTGAAAAAAAAAAATCAATGTAAATAGGTCAAATTCTAATTCTATGAATGAAAAGTTTTAAAAATTGATTTAAATTGAAACAAAAGCAATATGTAAGGAAATGTAATGATATTTTTCATAATAAAATTGTAGCATTTAAAAACTAGCAAATTAACGGATGTTACGATGATCTTTATTCATTTTTAAATAAGTAATAATCTTTAACACTTATCGCTTTACTATATATATATATAGATAGATATTAAAATGCAGTAATTGATTAAAAAAAACAGAAAAACAGAAGAAAAAAAATAGACATACAGGTACAATTAATTGATGTACTTCAATTTTTAAGTAAATTTTCTCCTCAAGCAATTCATCATTGGTGGTAAAATGCCTCCTTTATTTTTATATATTGAAAAAATAATAAAACTAAATAAAATATTTTTATTGACATAAGGAATACATATAATATTGTTAATATAAAGCGCATATATATTTATAAGTCAATAAAACTTTATCAATGTCAATGGAAATCTATCAATGACCATAAAAATCTTTTAAAATGAAAATTTTCTTTATAATTCTATAACAAAAAATTTAAGAATCACTAATAGCTTTAGGTTATTAGATTTAAATTCAAATAATAACTAATAACGCAACTGTCAGGATCCGTCCAGAATTTCTTCCCCGGAACCCTAGACAGCCTTGATCCCAGGAAAACCCTACCGAACCCTCCAACGGAAAATCAGGCAGAGCCTCCCCTAAGGGATTTACTTACCACAAATTTACCTGCACTGAAAACACACTTCTAAAAACATCCCCTTATTCCTCCCACAAACTACAAATTGTTCCACAAATTTCAGCACTTCAAAATAAAACAACAGCAGCAACCCAGTGCATAAAAACAACGACACGTCCAATACAGTATACAGAGCATTATACAATTAACTGTGGAATTTATAAAAATGACAGATAAAGAAACAATACAAGATAGAGAGGAAAAAAGGGAAGAAAAACTTCTTGAACCTTCGGCAACGAACTGAGACGTTGGGCTCGCCCCGGACAATCAACGTCTCCAACCTGAACCTAGGGGAACGGAATTTAAGAGTGTGAGATGCTAATCATCTCAGTGAGTGACCCTAACTACTATACACCTTTAATATATAATAATATAAAAATAAGGGAATTTAATTAACCAGTACAGAACAATTAAATAAATAAATAAATAAACAATTGAAGTAATACTTTCTCTCAAAACCCTCACTAGTCACTCTGTTGGAAAAGTTCCCCTTTTAAAACATTTTCACAAAACCCGATGTACGTACTCCCCGAAAACCAAGACATCAAATAATTTAATAAACAACAATTAAATAAATAAATACCCTAAATATAAATAAACTGCAATAAATTATAATAAATCATTTTAGAACACCTTTGGGGTTTAAAATATTATTTGCAATTTACACCGACGCACCACACCATATACCGGTGATGCCCTTCGATACCCAGCGTCCTGAGCACCGACTGGCAGGGGGTTAAAGAGAGAAACTTGCAACGGTCACTTCGGCATCCTGACAGTACCGACTGCTAAAACCATCAACCCGGCCAAGGAGGGGGGCAGCTGTGCACAACAATAACCTTGCCTGCCCACGGTCCAATGGCAACTCACGGGTGAAGTAATAACCGCACGCTAAACCACATAATAACCGCGTGCTACCACGTGTCCATACACCATACACCAGAACATCAATACTGTATGAGTGCATCTAAAAATAAACATTAATAACCAACCGTACCGTTTTCCAAAATTACTGTGGAAAATATACCAAATTTTCACAAAACACCATCCCACATATTTTTATTCAACAACCCGGTACGAAAACACCGATAACAGATAAAACCATACATTTTCTCGTAATACGAGATTCAACAATTGAAATACTATGGGCATAATTTATAAAATTAAACCACCAACTTAAACAAATATTTTCATAAAATATTTAACCCAATTATGCCCGAAATTTATATAAAATCCAAACACAACAAATTACTGAAAATACTTACTCATGTGTAATAAATATCATTTAATCACAATAAAATAATAATCGGGAATTTTCTAATGACCCCAAAATTTCATTTAGCACCAATGGGTAAATATATATATAAAATAATATTTTTCCTGATTGTATTTAAAATACACCACATGAGCACAAATTATAGATATCAATTTAATACCACATAAATACAATTAATTATCCCAAAAATATTTTTAAAGGTGGGTCACTCACCTGGAGCACGCAATTAACCTACGATCCACCACGGGATCAATTTCACGACTCACCGGTGCTCCTAGAACAAAATTCACAGACAGTCAAATAAATTAATATTTTATTCGGGTAAATAATACCCGGTACCCGGGGGGTCAAACACAAACTTTAACCAAAATAGGCGAATGATATACCGAATCGAAGCTCGTGGAACGAGGATCACAAATCCGGTCTCCATCGACCCCAATTCCGCCGGAGGTGGCCGGAATTTGGTCGGGAAGCTTCGGCCGGTTTTGATTTGAGGAATCTTTCAAACGGTGGGGATTTTGGGCAAACTAACCCCGGAAATGGACTCAGAGGGCCAAAAATAGTGGGATAGAGGTATGGGACGGGTTGGGTTGGTCGGAAACGGCGAGAATCGTCGGAAAAATTCCACCTCGCCGCCGTGACTTCGCCGGCCCGATCTAGGCGTGTTCGGCGGCGGCTGGCCGGGAAATTTGGTGGCCGAGGTCGCGAGGTGGCGGGCTTGGACTGTCAGGACCCGTCCAGAATTCCTTCCCCGGAACCCTAGACAGCCCTGATCCCAGGGAAATACCACCGAACCTTCCAACGGAAAATCCGGCAGCACCTCCCCTAAGGGATTTACTTACCACAAATTTACCTGCACTGAAAACACACTTCAAAAATATCCCCTTATTCCTCCCACAAACTAAAAATTGGTTCCACAAATTTCAGCACTTCAAAACAAAAATACAGTAATCCAGTGCAAGATAAATACAACAAGAGTGAAAGAAATAGTACAACTGCAATAAAGAAGAACAGGGTACTTCACGAAGTAAAACAGCGATGAAGATCAAGTCCGCTCTGGATGAACACCGACAACCTGGTACCTAGAGGAACGGAATTTAAGAGTGTGAGATGCTAATCATCTCAGTGAGCGACCCTGCTACTATACAATATACTACCACGGTAATAGGTATATAAATAATAATTATTTGGAAATAATAATTTCTCTCAAAACCCTTACAATTCTCTCAGTTGGAAAGGTTCCCCTTTTAAAACATTTTCACAAAACCCTTTATTCATATTCCCCGAAAACCAAGACATCAAATAAATATCCGGACAGTAATAATTATATTTTTAATTCCAATACAGTTTCTAAACATTTTATTTTTAAAACACAGTTCTGAAAATCATTTGATGCGCCCACTATATACCAGTGGCGCCAGAGTACCCAGCGTCCCGAGGTACTGCCAGACAGGAGGTTATAAAGAGAAATCGGCATACGGTCGCGTGGCGTCCCACTGCGCCGCTGCTAACCTGGTGTCCCGGCCAAAGGGGGGTGGCCACCCTCTCCGATGGCATCCACAGGACACCCTCATAATATCACCTGCGCGCTACTCACACCCACCTGCGCGCTAATCATATCCGTGTGCACAATATCCATATCACATATACCATATCACATAATCAGAACACCAGTACGTGCACGGTGCATCTAAAAATCATAAAATCCATAAATTTAAATCATAAAACAAATTTCACATTTTTCATAAACATAGCGGGCATAATCCATCCGCTTGAACCGGGAAATTCTCCACAATTACTTTATAATCAATACCATAAATTCCATGATTTTCAAATCCACCAATTCCCAAATCCATCAATTCAAATATCCACATTTTTCCAAGCATAAATAATTTCTCGAAATATCATAATCAAATCTCATAATATTCCATGGGCATATTTTATAAAATTTGAAATCACCAACATAACCAAATATTTTCCTTGAAATATTTGAAAATCAAATCGTGCCCAATTTACCATTAAAACCACACCAATTCCAAAATCCTCAAAACCATAAAATAATTCCACACGGCATAAATTTGTAGAATTCGCATTTTCTTAAATCCAATAAATTCATAAATAATTCTACAATAAATCCAATAAATATTTGGCACATAGAAATTAAATTCCAAATATTTAATTCACACATAATATATTCATCAATTAAATTCCCCAAAATTAATTTGAAGGTGGGTCACTCACCTGGAGCATGCAATTAACCCATGATCCACCACGGGATCAATTCTACGACTCACCGGTGCTCCTAGAACAAAATTCACAGACAGTCAAATAAAATAATATTTTATTCGGGTAAATAATACCCGGTGCCCGGGGGGATCAAAACACAAACGATATCTAGAATTTACGAGTTATATACCGAATCGAAACTCGAGTGATGCTGATCACAGATTCGGTCTCAATTTCCAAGGATCGTACCCGACGGGGTCGGAATTTCGTCGGGAAGCTTTTCGGGTTTCGGCTCCGCAATTCTCCCAAACCGTCGCGAGTTGGCGGAAACGGAAGCCGGATTCAGGTTCAGGAGGTCGAACACAGCGGACTGGAGCCGGCCGAAAATTTCGGGTACTCGCCGGAACAGTAATTTCTGGCGGGCCGCCACGGTCACCGGCAACCGTCGCCGGCGGCGGCGCGTGCGGTGGCCGTTGGCTGTGAAATTTTGTAGTCTTGTAGATCTTGAGGAGAGCAATCCAACGGGACCGACGGTGAGCAAAACGGAGGTCGGACGGCGGAGAAATCACCGTTTGAAGATTTCCGACCCCTCGCTGGAAAACGCTCCGATCCCGGCGCGTCGGTGGTCCGATGGCCGTGATTTTTGGTGGGTAGGCTGGACTTGAGGAGAGGATCAAGGCTACCTGGCGCGTGTACTGTATATCGGCCAGAACAGGGTCGATTCGCAGTGGCCGGCGGTGGAGGGGAAAAACTCGCCGCCAAACTTCGGACGTCCGATCCGGGCGCATCCGGCGGCCGTTCGCCGTGAAATTTGGAGGTTTTGCCGGAAATGAGGTGGGCAATCTGGATGGCCGGCGCGTGTACAGTAACTAGACCGGAAAACGTGAAAATGACCGGCGGCCGGTGACTCTCTCTCTCTCTCCTCTCTCTCTTTCTCTCTCTTCCCCGAGTGTTTTAACAAATAAAACCCCTGCGTGACACTGTTCATGCCACGTGGACCAATCAGAAGCTGACACGTGGCATTACTGTGCACTTAAGTCAGATATATTAAAATAATACGGTACCCGGCGAATTTCAAACGTCCGTAACTTTTTAACCAAATGTCCGATTTAAGCGTGCCGCTAGTCTATGAACTTGTATCGACGAGTACTTTACAACCATACAAGAGTCAACTCAAAATTACATTACAAGAAAAAGTCAACTCCCGGCACCTTTTGGACAGTTTACACTTCAACTTGTTTTGCCCATAACTTTCAAACCGTAGCTCCGTTTTCGACGTGCTACCAGTCTACGAACTCGTGGCATCGTGCACTTCGCCACGGTACCCTGGTCAACTTGAAATTCCCACCGAGTCAAAAAGGCAACTTTTGACCCTTCGGTCAACGGTCAACGGTCAACCTCGGTCAACGTGCACGGATTCCGGTGCGATTTGGGACGGGGTGTTACATGGACGGTGGCCGGCGCGTGTAGCATTCTGGGGATTGAAATCCGGCGAAACACCGGTCAAACAGGGAGAGGGTGAGAGAGTCAAATGAGAGAGAAAGGGAGAAGAGAAATTCTGCGTTTTTTGTTGATGGGTCGGGGAAGAGAAGGAAGAAAAGGAAAAAAAGAAAAAGAAAAAGAAAAAAGAAAAGGGTGTTTTCCCACGTGGGGAAAAGAAAAAGAAAAAGAAAAAGAAAAAGAAAAAGGAAAAATAAAAAGAGTAAATTAAAAATAATCAATTAATATTAATAATGATATTATTATTTAAAATAATAATAAAAATAATTTGATTTTTAAACATGGTTAACATGTGGCATTTCACCATGGTGACACATGGTCACCTTCATTAAGTCACACGTGGCACATCGTTACGCGTGTAAAAATAATAATAAAATAATACAGTATTTGAAAAACTTTACAAGTCCATAACTTTCAAACCACATGTCCAAATCGGACGTGCCGCTAGTCTACGGACTCGTATCGATGAGCACTTCACAACCATGCATGAGTCAACGCTCAACCTTGCATGAATAAAAAGTCAACTCCGGCACCCTTTGGACAGTTTGGACCTCAACTTGTTTTGCTCATAACTTTCAAACCGTAGCTCCGTTTTCAACGTGCTACCAGTCTACGAACTCGTGCCAACGTGTACTCCATAACGGTATCTCAGTCAACCTAGAATTCCAACCGGGTCAAAAAGTCAACTTTTGACCCCTTCGGTCAACGGTCAATAGTCAACCTCGGTCAACGTGCAAAAATTCCGACATGGTTCGGGACGGGATGTTACAGAAATCAACCAATAAGCATTATCCACAAAAATCTATTGATTTTAATTATATCAGAAATTCCTGATAAGAGAATGACTGATTATATAACTCTATAAAGTTTATAAACAAGTTGGAATTATAATTCTATAACATTGTGCCAAAAAATCCATAAGATATTTGAAAGTCTAGATTAAATATACCCAATCTTTGTGATAAATATGGTCAACGAAGACTATAAAGCCTCATTACCGGGTCACTGCAAAAGGATATCAATAAAGAGAAATACAAATAAATTAAGAAAGGAAATTGCATATCTTAGTGCCCCTCTACCAATTTTTCATTAAATTTTTCACACATACTATTTAAATAAAATGAAATGAATTAAAATTATAAAAATATTTTACAATACTGTAATTCACGAATTCTACAAAAGTAGCTAGCCACTTAAAAAATAGTAATAATAAAAATAAATCTAGATAAAATATACCCTTTAGTTTTTGGAATAATACGAGGAAATTCACGAATTCTGCAAAGGTAGCCACTTAAAAGAGTTCATAAAAAGATTTGAAAATCTAGGTAAACGAAGACTTGAAGCCCTATTATCCCGGTCACTGCAATGGGGTATTGAATTTTGAATGGGGTTGGTTGTCGACAACAGTGGAATCTCCAAAATAAAGAGAAATATTTATAAATTAAGAAAGGAAATTGCATATCATAGAGGATCATGGTTTTACTCTGCCAACTTTCCATCAAATATTCACACTAACATTATATAAAAATCATTGTCATTACTATTAAAGCATAGCTATCCAGTAATTAGTCTTTGCATTAGTCATTGTTTACTCTGTTTTTTTCCCCCCTCTTGTGTCCTATTTTTTATTTTCATTAACTTAGTTTATTTAGCACTAAAGAAAAATATAACACAAATTTTTAGGTTGGTTTATTTAGCATTAAGGAAAAATCCTTTTCAGCAACAACTTGTTAAGATCTCCTTATGGAGAATCTTATGATGAGATTAAGGGCTTGTTTTATATGCCAAAATGTTTGACAAATACCATTTTGACCATTAAAAAATAGATGCAATAGTGGGTGTATATAGTGTTATTCATAAATTAGGAAAAATAAAATAAATTACCAGGAGATATAAAATAAGTTTTAATTTTAGAATATTGATGCGAGACCTGTGTGATATCACAGTGTCTTTAAAATGAATTTCACCCTACCGATATAGATGGCTTTATAACACTCATCTCCCATGATACAACCGATGACTAAGACTTTGGACACAGCACTTTCAAAATCTTTCTCTGCGAACTTTCAATACTTGAGCTTTACCTGACACCCAATGTAAAAACGTTTCCCAAAAATTCTCTCCGTTTCAAAAGGAGCTCTAGAAAAAAAAAAAAAAAAAAAAAACCTTTGCTGTTTTCAAAAAGCAATTTGGTCAAAAACTTATATTCCTTCAAAACCATAAAACCATAGTTAGAAAAACTAAAGGATTGAGCTATTAATATCCATTAAAACCCATAAAACTCATAAAACTCGTTTATGTCAAATCATTCAAACCTATTCAATAAAAACGTTACATATCTATATATATATATATATAATATTCATAACTACTCACAAATTTCTTAATGTTTATTAATGCTTCCCAAAGGTCAAGATGATATGTCAAACTTATTTGTCCAATATCTGGGTTCAGTTGTTAGTTGGACACTAGGGACCGGTCTGAGCATTATAATGTTTTTTTTTTTTTTTTTTTTTTTGCGGTTTTTTGAAAATAGAATTATAATGTGTATTACTATAGATAATTCATTTATTGGTGTCTGAAAATTGAAGTGGTTCCCATGTCTTTCTCAACCATGATGTGCGCTCGCTTATTTTTCCATATTAAATTAACAAGCAACTTGACACACCTATTTTGGTCTAAATATAGATTTTACCATCGGACTTTTCATATTATGTATACATACATTTATATATTTGTTTGAGTGATAAAATTAACAAAATATATTGTTCAATTCTGACAGTGTAACTATCTAGCTCAAGTTATGTTTCTAGCTCAAGGTCATAAATTAGAACAGATCACTCGCTGTACTGTTAGTGAATCAAATATTGCTTAATTTGTATCAAGATGGCTATAAATCAAGAAACTGAATTAGAATGCTCTAGTGATGTTTTCCAGAATTGTAAGAGTTATCAATGATTAACAAACTTAACAAACTGACATTACAAATTATATTAAAATCATTGGTCAGCTATTCAACTAATAGTTGAATTGGATGCTGATCTGGAAGCTGATTGGAACTCTACACTTTCTATGGTCTAGAACAGCCTCCTCTGCAATCTGACCTTTAGGATGCACATATCTGAATTCAAGTTCTTAATTTTTGAAGAGACTTGTCTCTTAAAAAATGAAAGTCAAATTTCTATATGTTTTATCCTAGCATGTTGTAGTGTATTTGCAGTCAATTTATGCAGCCCCTATATTATCTCTCCAAATGATAGGATTTGGAAGAAGAAAGCTGCATCTCTTTTGCCAAATTTTTCTCACAAAACACAATTCAATATTTGCATATGCCAAAAGCTCTATACCCTGCTTCTTCCTGGTACGCGTTATGACATGATGTCTTGGTTACTAGCATAGAGAACGTGATAGTTCTTGAAAGAGACTATGCCTTTATTTCTCAACAATTGAGGCCAGAGTTCATACTCCTAAGTGCTAACTGACAGTTTCTTGCCTGCAAACTGCATGGTGTAACAGTCAGTCTGTTTTCATCTAAAACCTGCAAACTTTGCCCCAAAAAAAAGTAAAATATATATAAAAAAAAAAATTAAATAAAAAAGGTAGAATATGCAATTGGTACTGCAGTGAATTTATAGGTGAAGTTAAATTACTACTGCAGTACATTAACTCAAGGGTTTTGAGAGACTTTTTTCACATGAACAAAATTAAAGGAAAATGGAAAATTTTCACTTGACCATGATGTAGTCTGACATTTAAAACATTTCTAGTAGGTAAATATTTTGTAAGCATGATCTAACTCCTAAATCCAGGTTTTTTTTACAAACTTGCAGGGAAAAAGAATATCGAGATGGTAACCGTGAATAAAATTGGCAGTTTCATAAGAAGAAGCAAGAAAGAGATTGGTAATTGATATTTATGTACCTAAGCAAGCAGAGATTGGTAGTAAGCCAATCTTGACAGATTATTAGTTTGCCTTTGACAATATTGTTGCAGCAATTAAAATATAAACCCTGTTAGAAATTACCATTCTAACAACAAATGCAGAGAAGAATCTTTATTATTAACAGTAACGTGGAGTCTTGAGGTTAAGAAATACTTGTTCTTGAGTCTTGAGGTTGAGAATCTTTATTACTATTAGCATTTTTGCTTTGGGATTTATAAAGTATGTTTGTGGCTACATCTAGAATTCGTGCCTTGAAATTATGCACAATGTAATGCCTAGGAATTAATCGTATTTTGTAAGTATGCAAGGATTGAATGTCTGCCAATAACTAAGCTATAAGTAAAATAAAATTGTCTGACAGTCTTCTACTCAATGAGGTTATAATGTTTATTGTATTGATAAATAGCTTACAGAAAAAGGTGTCTTAATAACACAGACCTAAAAAGACTGTCCAACCAGCGTGAGCTCTATTGTATTCTCCAAATTTGGTAATCTCAAAATCATAATTAAAGATATTTTCCAATTCATTTCACTGATTAGCCAAATTCTCAACAACAGATCAGGGGAAGAGATCCATTACCTGTAATATGACTGGTGAAATACGTGATTCATGTTCTAAGTATGTCACTGCTTCAGCTCAAGTTTGGAAGTTACAACTCCAATTTTGAAGATTCCATATGTACACCATGTACAACATAACAAATAATAAGGTAAGTGGCAAGCATACACAACAGAGAGGCTATGTTGTTGTTTATTCAAGCAGTAGATGGTGTACAACCAAATAATATTGATTAAAACATTAGACTATCCAAATTTAGAAACATCAATCCAAGTTCTTCAACATTAATTACATATAAATACAAACTTTAGAAACATCAATCCAAGTTCTTCAACATTTACTTCCAAGGGTAATGAAATATTTTTGCTCATCTTCGTCTCCTTTGTGGGATCACACCAAAAATCTTGAACATCAAATTTGGTCTCCTCGAGGTGATGATATGTCCAGCTATCAGTCCAATTATCAGTCCACCTCCATAACCTATTACAACAGCTTTCCAACTCAAGGAAAATGAAATTGAATCTAATTCCTCATCATCTTGAGAAGGTGGTAGCTAAGTCCCACACGTTTTTGACAATGGAAGACCACATAATCCCGCATTTCCCTCGAATGAAGAATTTGGAAATATCCCAATCTGTCCAGCCTGTGGTATTGGACCTGTGAGTCGATTTTTGGAGACATTCAAGTATTCAAGAAATGTGAGACTAGTTAACTGTGGAGGGATTTTACCAGAAAGCTTATTGTTAGAGAGATCTAACGATTCAAGCTCAACCAGATTCCGTAGAGATGAAGGAATATGTCTTGAAAAATCATTACTTGACAAATTGAGCACGATTAGATATTGTAGATCCCCTATTGTCTCTGGGATTTCTCCATGAAATCTGTTGTTCGAGAAATCAATGGACACAAACATGGCGAAAATTTTGACAAAAAGCATTTCTAGGCCCTTATTTACCTCAGTCACTGAGTACTGGTAAGACTCATCATCACCAATGTACGTCACTCCTGACGAATTTCTCTGAGAGATTTTGCTCATTGAAGTCCAATTTGTAAAATATTCTGATGATAAACTTCCACTAAAATCATGGAACGAGAGGTCAATGATACTTAATTTCAGAAAGCCAGAAAAGTTATGTGGACAAGGACAGTGAAATTTGTTATGAGCTAAGATGAGAACCTGAGGATTTAACAAATTCTGTAGCCAAAAAGGAAATGTGTCATCCAGCTGGCTAAGATTTAGAATCTGTAGCTCTTCACATTTAATGAGTGAGTTTGGCATCTTCCCATATAGTTGGTTGCAGCTCAAGTCCAGTGTCTTCAATTTTCTTCTATCTCCACAAGTCTCAGGCATTTCACCATGAAAGTGGTTTATTCTTAGATTTAGAACCAACAAAGAGCTATTGAAGTTACCCAAACATTGAGGAATGGTACCACTCAAATTGTTACTTGACAAATCAAGATATTGAAGATCCGCCAATTTACAGAACAATGGATCAATTCTTCCAACCAAGCTATTTTCTGATACAGAAAAGTACCTGGTCGACATTGGTGGAACAACAACTGGTCCGCCCAACATGTTGGAATGCAGGTCGAGTAAATACAGTTTCTTCCATGGAAGAACTAAGGGGGAGTTCTTCCCAACCACTAAATTTGTTATGAGAAAGATCCAGAATCTTCAAGGTCTCCGTCGGTGTGTTGAAGAACCATTTGGGAATTGGACCAGTAATCCTATTGTGGGAAAAGTTTAAGGATTCCAATTCATCTTGTGTTTTCAGAAACATTGGAAATTCACTAATGTTGCATGAGGAAAATGATAAGATATGCAACTTGGGGATATGATGATAAGCAGAACAAGAAGAAGAACTCCTACTTACATTATTTGTTACAAATAGGCCTCTATTATTCGAAAGCAAAAGATCATGAAGCAAACTCAACCCCGAAAAGATTGTGCCAAAATCAAGACTGCCACTTAAGTCATTTGAATCAAGGCACATTTCTCTGAGCATTTTGAGTTTGGATATGGAACTTGGGATGTGTCCAGTTAAATTGTTTTTACTTAAAAACAGGTTTTCCAACTTGGATGAATGATCAGAAATGTTTTGGATATTAAGAGATCCAGAAAGCTGATTGTTTTTCAAAGATAAGTATGTCAGAGAAGGTAATTTAAACAAAGACCGAGGAATGACACCAGTGAAAGAATTATATGACAGATCAATACATTCAAGAAATGTGAGGTTTTGAATAGTGGATGGAATTGAACCTGTCAAATTATTGTTCTGAAGATTGATAGATTTGATCTGATGTGGGAGTGAGCTTGGGAATTTTCCATCAAACAGATTTGTTGAAAGTATCAACATTTCTAATTGTGAGAGATTTCCAAATGAAGACGGAATTTGGCCACTGAAATTATTGTCATCAAGAAACAAATATTTCAACTGTGTAAGGTTTCCAAGTGAAGAAGGCAATTCACCACTAAATTGATTACCAGAAAGATCAATTGTAGTGAGCTTTGCAAGGTTCCCTACCCTATATGGAAGTTGGCCATAGAAATGGTTTGATGAGAGGCCAAGATATGAGAGTTCAGAAAGGTTCCAAAGAGAATATGGAACAACCCCCCGAAAGTTGCACTTTTCAAGATCCATAAAATTCAAGAATTTTAGTTTGCCAATTGAAACTGGCAGTTTTCCTGAGAAAGTGGTCTTGGAAAGATCCAAAAACTTGAGCGTACTACCAGAGTGGAATTCTGGAAGAGAACCAGTAAGACCACTGTTTCTGGACATACGAATCTATATTATCTTAGGCAACTGGAAGATACTCTTTGGGAATTGACCATGCAAAAGGCATGCCTCAAAAGAGAGATGTGTTAAGGAATACAAATTCCCTATGTGTTCAGGAACCGAGGAAGAAAGCTTGACCAAATTAAGATGAAGCTGTCTTAAATTTGTCATGCTTCTCGTGAGCTTTCCAAGCTCTCCTTCTCTTAGTTTCAAAAGACTTCCATCATGGTTAATATTAAAAGAAAGATCAAGGGAAACCAAACGTGTCAACCTTGAAATTTGAGATGGAATGAAACCAGAAAACATAGAAGAAGAGAGATTGAATGAGTTAACCTTGAAAGCCGGTGAAACTCAGATGGAATCGGAGATGGACTGAAGTTGTTGAAGGCAAGGTTGAGCTTTCGAAGACAGTGCAAGTTGAAAAGGCTGCTGTTAGAAAGCAGAGGACCATAAATCCAACTATTGCTGAGGTCTAGGCTTAATATGTGACCAGTTTCCGTGTTGCATAAGACACCATCCCAAGAACAGCAATCAATGGCAGAATTCCAACGTTTCATCTTTGGATAAGCGGAGGAAGAATGTTCATGTCTCTTGAATTTAAACTCGGTTTTTAGTTTCAGTAAAATGGAGCTTTGGTGTGGGAGGCAAGAGAAAGTAGTAATGGTGATGGTAGTAGAGGAAATATTATTGAGAGAATTTGATGAAATAGAGAAACAACAACATGGGATTATTATGGCCAAATAAAATAAGAGGAATCGATTGATATTCCTCTTCATATTTAGCATTATATGATCAGAGCTACCAAAAAAGGAAGTTAATTTGTGCACTATGGATCTCAATATATCGTAATTAATTTGTATGTAGGTTGTGTTTCGTGTTATAGTGCTATATATAGATGGAAAATGAGTATAGTACTGTTTCAGAAAACGCGGAAGAATTTATCTTTGTGGAAGTTCATAGAAATAATGTCTCAAGGAAAAAAAAAAAGGTTCAGAGAAATAATATATTAGTCAAAGTGGCACTTGGTTATGGTCCACTTGTTATATATAAGTTGGTCGAACGTGAAAAAAATAAAAATTAAAAAAAAAGAAGCGATTTTTCTGTTCACCGCATCGTAAATTATCACAGTTGATATATTTTAGTGTCGATTGTGTTGAAAGAAAGAAACCCTCTAAATTCTAAACCATATTAAACAAATAAATCTATTATCGGCTACATTGTTATAATCTCTAAAAAAAATAGTTTCAATTGCAAGCTTTTAATTGTTTATGGTATAAGATGGATGTTGTAAATCGTTTCTATAGTCCAAGAATATATAGAAATATTTATATATGCATCTTCTGCAACAGTCGAATCAAGCATGCCATTGAGGATGGTTAACGCAGCTAATGTACTTAAATAATATCATACATAATAATCTAGAACCTCATCTATTAGTCTTTAGATGGTTTCAAAAATATATAATATGTTTAAAGTTATTTATGAGCTTTTACATGATTCATTGTGCCCTTCAAGGATTGTAGTACTTTGCCAAAGTCATATAATCCACAAAACATCTTTTAATCTCAATATTTAAAGAAATAAAATGGCTAATAATAAATGTATTGATGAGAAAACCATCGGAGCATTCTTATAAAAGAATAACTAAATATATATATTTTTTTATCAAATGTTAATTTTTGAATTGATTCAAAAGCTAATATTTAAAAATATAATTTTGGACTTTATGAGTTTTTGAATTAATTTAAAAGCTAATATTTAAAATGATAAATTTGGACTTCATGAGTTAGTGAAACACTAAAATTCTAGAAACGCAATGTAAATCATATATATACTCATCTAAACCTCATGGGTTAATTCAATTACTAAGATTTAAACACGCAATCTTAGATTACATTAGTTTAATGAAATACTAAAATATCATGATGCAATCATGCATAGACCCATCCAAACCTCTTGAGCTATATAAGTTTAGAAATATACTAAAATTCTAAAATGGCAAAGTAAAAAATATGTTGGCCCATTTAAACCTCATTGATAAGAAATGTCCTAATAATCTTCCATCTGGATGGTCCTCATGAGAGAATTCCTATATATATATATATATATATAATCAAGCTCTTATCAGATCGATCTAATTGTTTTACTATTAAAATTTCCTTCATTAAAGCTTGAATCACTTCAATGGCTAAAATTTAAAAATTCATTTTAAAAATTTAAAATTTAAAATTTTAGTATATTATTAAATTTATATTAGGTCATTTATTAATCTTTAGAAAACAATCCAAAGGCTTATAAAATGAAGAATGCTAAAAACATCTTTACCTAATATGATATGACGTAACTCTACATATAAAATTTTGATATGATAAGGACATTTAACCTTACAATTATAACAGTTAAAAGAGAGGATTTCAAGGACCATCTTGAGGGCTATTTTAAAATTTTCAATATTTTCTCACAATTATACTTTTATTCATAAACATATATTTATAGGATATTCTTTATAAATGCTTTATTTGGGAAATTTTTGTCTTTGCGATACAACCTTTTTGGTAATTTTGAAAATTATAGTACGTTTTAAGGTTTATATTTATTACTTTTCTATTTGTGGTCCCCACTTCTTCCCCTCCAAGTTTATTATTATTATTATTATTATGTGATAAATAAAGGTCAAAATTTCCTTATGTTATCTTAGATATTAGATCTTTTTTTGGCAATATATTATATGTTAAATTAGTAACCTAATTGATCAAATATTCTAACTATCATTCTATAAATTTATATTTATTTATTATTCTTATTTACATAAAAGGAAAATTACAATGGTTATAATGCATGATTGTCGATTATAGTCATTCTAAAATTTTGGAGTTTGAAATTCATTCAAGAAAGGGGGGAAAAACAAAAAAAGAGGAAAATTTATTATGTTATATTTTATTCTTATTTTTATGTTATATTTTATTTTTTATCTATATAATTTAACCAAAGAATTTGTTTCAATACTTATACTTGAAAAGTGAAATAAAAATTATAATTCAGAATACACTATTAATGTATGTGTTACAATTTGCTTTACTAGAAAAAAATGATTATATTTATATGTATAATAAAATGAATGTAAAAAATATTAGTTTGTTCATTATTTTAAATTGTAATAAAAAAGATATTTCGTGTGTACATAAAGTAACGCCCAATGTAAAATAATTCAGTTTCTAATATATTTGGACACCTACAACAAATCATCTTTGTTTTCTTTTTTGTATATGTGGACTGTAAACCATATACTTTAATAAATCAAAAACTCCATAAATTGATAATTTAAATATATTTCATGAGTAAGCATAAATGTCAAAACTTTATAATTGAAAATGAAAAGTATGAACAACATCTGCATGATTATAAGGGGAAAATATTATACAGGAATCATATAGCTTAAAGCAAACTATTTTTGCTTCATAATTTTGGTTTCCTTGCATTCCAAAGTTTTTTTCCTTGTTTCTTTGTGTTCTTTGCGTTTAAAGATTAAAATTGCTAGAAAGATTATTTTGGTATTTATAACTATTAGTTTTTGTGGAGAATGTTGCAATATTTTGATATTTGGCAAAATTTGTCATTTCATTTTTTTTTAGAAAAAATATTTAACATATGTGATTTTTAATTACATGTTTCCTAGGGAAAAATAAAAGAAGTTATTGATTGATCTTAGTAATTTCTTTAATTGTACCTTCTGTTTAAAGTAAAAATTATATGAATGCAGGTATATAAATACATAATAGTAAAATTAAGGTGAAAAATGGATGTTAATGATTAATATGGTAATTTACATTAATTTGAATTGTATTTTCCATTTACAATAAATAAGTATATCATTATGAGCAAGTAAATTTATCTTAAACATGATTGCTACCATGTCTAGTATACATTAGAATTCTTTAGTTAGGAATTCCTTAATTTTAATAAGTAAAAGATGATTATAGAGCAAATGCTAAAGATTGTCATATTCCATTTAGGATTTTAGATTTCAATTTAAATATTAATTATAACATTATTCAATATTTAAACCTTTATCATATAAACGTCCGTCTTTCAACTACATTTTTCATTCCTATTAAAAGACTTGCTATATATTTATGGTAGTTGTAATGTATACTTCTAAAGTGCTTTCAATTCATTTATTGAGGGGCTGGTGTTGACAAGGCCAAAAATATTTTGGGTAAATTACATAATTTCAATTACCCATGAAAGTTCTTGACAGCAGAGTTATTCTGAGATTGGAAATTTTTTTTTTCCCCCCTTTTTTGCTGAGACTGAGATGACTAGTAATTCGATATTTGGCATACATATAAGTGTCAAACGACTTAATCATCATTTATACAATTCATATTTTTTATTTTTTGGGTATTATTATAAAATTCGTTTGTAAAAGATAATATATCAATCAATTTATATTTCAGACTAATAAAAAGTAAAAAATCAATTTCTACAAGTTTGAGGGGGAAAAAAAAATTATTTAAGTGACCTTGACAGAGAGAGAGCGTGGTTGACATGCCACTTCCAGTAGGCGGCAGGTCTGATTTTCAAATCTCTCAATATGGATGGAAAATTCCATTATATATGAAGTTGTATTAAAAACATTGCTCAAGTCGCATCAAACTATATGGGTTTATACTACAAGAAAGATGTGAAACCTTTGACCCCATCTCAGTTCATATGTGAGAGAACATTAATAACACAGGATTCAAATTGAAAATCATTGTTGAGGAAGGTGATTTTATAGTAATACTGGGGACATATCCAAAATTTTATATGGACTATAATTGAAGTAAGAATGAAAAATTACAGCTTGAGATACAAATATGGGTTTCAACACCCGCGTGCAGTGCATTAATAGCCAGTGGAATTCATCCTAACCTAATATCCTTTTACCTTCAATTAACCTTTCTTAGTTGTGAGGATTAAATGTTTGACTCCACAAATGAAAGTAGATCATACGTACAAAGTGGTCCTCTGCCAATTTCTCCAATAAAATTTTCACATCGATATTTAATATTTATCGTCATTGTTTGTTATTAGAGAACATAGCTATCCATAATTTAGTCTCTTTGTATTAGCCCATTGTTTACTTCTTTTCTTTCCCTCTGATAGTCTGATCATTAGTTTCATTCCCACTTTTGATTATGAACTTGGTTTTCAGCCTTTTTTTAATTTTCAGCTACATATGTTGTATATTAGATCTCCAATATAGAGATCCACATTACCATTAGATTATAATATTATTATAATGTCCACTATTGCCATTAAAAAATATATGTATATATATATATATATAATATTATTATATTATAAGGTCCACATTGGGAGTATTTCCTCTGTTTTCTCAAGCTTGTGCCAACACTTTTTAACTTTTTATGGTGCTTCAATTTTTTACCCACTATTATTATTATTATTATGATGTGGCAGACCTATTTTTGTCTCCCTTTCAATGTTCCACTAATAAAATAATGTCACTTCAATAGTAAAAATATAATTTACTCAACAAATAGGGTACTTTACATCATCTTCCTAAAATCAATTTTCAATTCCAACCCATTTCAGTACCCATAACTACAACTGTTTAACCTCTTCATTCTAATGTTGTTCAGTTTAACATCATCAACTATACAAATCCAAAGATAACATGTCAGGGTTTTTCCTTTTCTATTTTTTTTTCTTTTTTTCTTTTTTTCTACCCAATATATTAAGTTAACGAGTTAATTGCTCGATATATCTTTATTCGTGTTGTGAAAACGAGCTTTGCCCTTAGACTATCCAACCAATAAATAATATGTGTTTGAGTGACGTACGGTTCAAGAAAGAACTTGTGGCCTTTTTTCTCTATAAATTTAGTCGCAGCTCCTGTAGTTAAGTGCTAATTACCACCACCAGTTTCTTGCCTTTCAAACTTTATGGTGCCAAACTTTGCGTTTCGAGCCTCCTCCATATTGCTACCAGTACCAGGAAACATAAGGACTAGTAATGGAGTACAAAGGCTTATGAATTACTGAGGTTTTAGTTTCTAGCTTTCAAAGAATTGTGAAAGACCATAATACTAGCACTTGTCAGTTGCGTCCATCTAATGATAAATAATAATAATAATAATAATAATACATTTTAAAAAAACAAAGAAAAAAAGACCAGGCAGGGTATATGTGTATATATACCCGTACTTTTGATTCAACTACAATAAATACGCCTCTATGGATTCTGACCATATTCATTTTCTCCATTTGTCAACATGATCATAATTTACCACCAACTTCAACTTTTTTACCTTCTCTTTCCATTGTTTGATTAATTCTCCATCATAATCTGCAATTAATTGGCATGTTGGCCCAAGCAGAAAGCAATCAGTACCACTCTTCAGCATAAAAGGGTTTAATTTTCACTACTTGCTAATGATATGTGATCTTGCTGTGGATTGAGACCTCTCTGCTTCTGGGCTTAAAAAAGACTGATTGACAAGTCTGCAATTTTCAAATTTTTTTCTTTTTTTCTTTTCTGCTTTAAGACATAACAAAACTGACTCAAATTTTTCTCTAATGCACTCCATCTAGCCCGTTATCCTTCTTCCAATCGTGATAGTTGAACAATAATTCTCTTCCGCTATCAATTCTAAAGCAATACGTATACAGAAACTTCATTTTATACAAGAAAATGTACAATATTCAAACTCAGGTCATCAGTAATTTGTTTCATTTAGGATAATGAGAATATTAGATTCCAGCCTTGTAAATATGATTAGTTTGTCCCTTCTGAGGATATTCACTATTCCAAACAAACTATTAAAGTTAATTTTTATAGGTGAGGCCTATACCACAAAGCGTTAATACAGGATTTTGAGAGACTTTCTTATTGGAAACTGGATAATTACCACTTTTCCAGTATTATATTCTTGTTAAACAATATTGGTAAGGTAACGTTTATAATAATAATAAAAATAAGAAATTGTTAGCGTTAAGATTTCTAACTATAGAATACCAAAACTAAATAGAAATCAGTAACATGTAATTCAACTTAAAACTCAGAATGCATCCATAGGAATGACTTGAGGCAGAATCCACATCAAGAATGTAACAATACAACAATCTATTAACAAAGTTTCTCTCTCACCATCAAACACAAAAAGATATAGAGTTATTTCGTCTGATCCAACTTCAGGCTGTAGATACTAAAGTCTTGACATTAAGAAGTAATTAATTTAACTAACAAGTTAAAAGAAAACCCCTCAAGCTGAAAATTTTGATTTTCAATACTTCCTAAGGTGGTGTAACTAAAACAACTGCCATATGTCATATGCCATATTTTATCAGTGAAGCAAGAATTGGTAACTGACTTTTATGAATCTAAAGAGGTAGAGTCCCAAATTCAGCTCTATCTTAACAAGCCAATCTTCATGGATCGTTAGTTTTCCTTTGGCATTTTTGGGGTCTGTGAAGCAAACAAAGAAGCCGTTGTATTAGCATAAAGTAACATTTTGAATGATCAAAAACTTGTATCAAATGACGTAATTAGCACCTTGCACTGTGTAATCTAATTATGCTCTGTTGTGTGAAGTGACATCTTCCAGTACTCCATTTATGCAATTACCATTCTTCGAAAAAATGGACAACCTCATCAAGCTGGTATATAGATCAAAATCATTAATTATTAGAGCCTTAGAATGACAACACAGTTGACGTACTCAAAACATAGTTTTGCCCACTTCCTAAGAACTTAAACCTTTTGGGAACTATGATTATCAAGAAACATATATGATCAATAATAATTACCTTTATGGAATTCATTTCTTGCACAGGTGGGGTACTCAAAAATTCTAAGAGATTTTCCATTTATGTCCTGCTTACATAATTAAAAAAACGGTGAAATTCTTTGTACAGATGAAAAAAAGAAGATATGATAATACAAATGAAAAGTAGTGATCCATGCTTCACACTTAAGTAATGTACCTGAAACGGCAAAGGACTGTGAATCATCTACAAACTCCAACAACAACTTGGGTATGTGAGCAATTTTAGGCCAATCCTCACCCTTATCCTTTTGACATCTCTGTGATAAAATGGGACAGTTCCAAATATTTAGTACTTGTAAAGAGCTGATACTCTGCAATCCTTTAGGCGGTGATCTTAAATTATTGCATTCACAAATTATGAGTTTTGAAAGAGAGGTAAGATTTCTAATTGACTTAGGGATAGCCATCAAGCTATTACATCCTCCAATAAAGAGTAATTGTAGGGTGGCAACATGTTTTTTAATTGTGGAAAACCATACATTTGGAGAGAAAGAAGGCTCTTAAGCGCTTTCCACATAACGACATCAGAATTGGACATGTCAAGCTCATTGCAGTCTTCAGTATCCAAATACTCAAGTGAGACAAGATGTTGAGTACCAGGGGACAAATACTTTAATTTTGGGCACGTCTTGATCCTTAGACTCATGAGGGAACTGAGGTACTTTAGCCAACTTGGTAGTGATTGTAGGTCTTCAGTATTACTTAGACACAAATGTTCCAAATTGGAGATCAAACAAGAGAAAGAAGAAGTGTAACACCCCATCCTGAAGTATATCGGAATTTCTAACATTTGACCAAGGTTGACCAGGTTTGACAATCGTTGACCGAGAAGGGGTCAAATGTTGACTTTTTGTTCCTAATGGAATTTCACATTGACCAAGGTACTGTTAAAAAGTACACGTTGTCATGAGTCCATAGACTAGTAGCATGCCGAAAATGGAGTTATGGTTTAAAAGTTATGAGCAAAACAAGTTGAGGTCCAAACTATCCAAGGGGTGCCGGAGCTGACTTTTTGTTCATGGAAAGTTGAACTTTGACTCATATATGGTTGTAAAGTACTTGTTTATACGAGTTCATAGACTAGCGGTACATCCGATTTGGACATGTGGTTTGAAAGTTATGGACATGCATAGTTTTCCGAATACTGTAATATTTTAATATATTTTGACTTGAGTAAACAGTATGTGCCACATGTCGTATTTTCAGCCAATCCCATGAGTGAACAGTATCACCCACGGGTGGCTTTTATTTTGGCTAAAACATGTGAGCCGAGGGGAAGAGAGAGAAAGAGGGGAGGAGAGAAGGAGAGAGAGAGAAAGCTTGAGAAAGAAACCCAACCAACCACCGTCGATTTGCCATTTCTGGCCACCCTTTCCGTACACGCGCCACCCTACCTTGAAGTCCACTTGAAAACCGACCGGCCAGCCAAAAATCACGGCCAACCGACCGCCGACGCTTCCGGATCAAAATTTTTTCCGGCGGCGATGCCGATTTCTTCAAACCTAGATATCTCCCTATTCTGGCCTCCGTTTGCCTCACCGCCGGTCCCGTTGAGTCACCCAGTCCCCAATCTACCTTTCCACCAAAAATCACAACCAGTGGCCACCATCGGACACGCCGCCGGCGGTGACGGGTTTCGGTGACCACCGTGGCTGGCATGGGAAATCGACTTTCCGGCGAGTTTCCAGTTGCACTGCCCATCCTTTTCCACTAATTTTGACCCTCTGAACCCAAATCTGATGTCCACTTTCCTCAATTCTTAACAGATTGTGAGAATCGAAGGCCTAAAATCCAAGAGCGTTTCGGTGAAATTCCGACCACCTTAGGTCCAATCTCTGGAAAGTAAGACCAGATTTGTAATCCTCATTGCACAAGCTTCGATTCAGTATATTACTCATAAATTTTGGTTGTCATTTGTGTTCACTCCCCGGGTACCCATTTGGGAGTTACTTGATTAAAATATTAAAATAATTAGTTTTGTGTATTATGGATATTTTAGGTGCACGTGTGTGTAGTGGAGTTGATCCTGCAGAGTATCTCGATTGATATACGTGCTTGAGGTGAGTGACCCACCTTCAAAATTATTTTGGGTTGGTAAATTGTATATATTTTGTGTTGATTATATATTTGGAAATTTTATTTCATGTGTTAATTGTTTAGTAAATTTCTAATTGAAATTTTATGCCCAAATTGAAGGAAATTAATTACTTGTGTATTATAAATATTTTGGGCTTTAAGAATGTTCGTGAATTTGAGGTTTAATTTAATAATTATTGAATTTTGTTGTTGGAATATTTTATAATTAGATATTTGAAAAATATGTTTTATGTGTTTGATATTAAGAGAATTTCCATATAAATTATATTGCCAATGCATGTTCTTTTAATATGTATTTGGGTGCCAAAAATATATTTGGGAATTAAAAGAAATTGTGATTTCAATTTCCTTTTATAATTGTTAAGTTTATCATGTGATTTAATTATATTTTGAGGTTTGAGAAATTGAAGGAATATTTATTTTAAATTATTGTTGATTTCATTGATGGATTTGAAATTGATGGAATTTATATCGTTGGATTTATGCTAGTGATATTAAAGAAAAATGTGGAAATGTGAATTTGAAAAATGATATAATTCCCACGATGAATTTTGGAAAAATTGGATATTTTAATAATAAACTTGGTTATTTGTTTCAGATGCACTTATACAGTATTGGTGTTCTGTACTGTATATGTGGATGAGCGTGCAAGTTATAATGTCTCCCGTGAGTTGCCATCGAATCGATGGCAGGCAAGTTTGATATTGGCCATAAGCCTCCCCCCTCCATGGCTGAGATGACGGTTTAAGCAGCGGCGCTGTCGGGATGCCGAAGCGACCGTATGTAAGTTTTTCTTTTTAACCTCCCGTCAGACGGTGCTCGAGACGCTGAGTATCGTAGGGCATTACTGTTATATAGTGTGGTGCGTCAAGTATTATTTTTCTGATATAAATTTCAAATCCTAAAGTTTTAAAATTGTATTTAAATTAAATGTATTTAATTTGTTTTATCATCTATTTCCAATTAGTATTCTCTAAAATATAATTGTTCATATTTATGTCACTTATTTTAAGTCAATGTTTTTTTTAAAAATGCATCTTGCCATAAAAACATTATATAGATTGGTTGAATATTTCAAAATGATTATTATAGTATTTTTCTACCACTTATTTTACAGGATTGTTTGTAATTATTTAAATTATATTTTTAACACTGTTTATTTTGATTTATTGAATCAAATTTTATGAATTATATATTGAATTTCACTTTCATGTTATATCTCTTTAATGCGAGTATTCTAAATTTATTTTATTATATTTATATTTTATTCGTATTTGGATTATTTAATTATTTATTAAATTAATTATTCCTTGATTTTTGGGGCATAAAAGATTGGGTTTTGCGAAAATGTTTTAAAAGGGAAACCTTTCCAACGGAGTGAATGGTAAGGGTTTTGAGAGAAAATATTATTTTCAATTAATTATTATTTATTTACTTATTTATTCTTAATTAATCAAGTGTACTATAATTATTATTATTATTATAATTGTATATTAGATTGGGTTACTCACTGAGATGATTATATATCATGTTTTTAAATTCTGTTCTCCTAGGCCCAGGTTGGGAGACGTTGATCGTCTGGGGCGAGCCCAACGTCTCAGTTCATTGCCGAAAGTCCAAGAGATGCATTTCCTCCATTTTTCCTCTCCATCTTGTATTGCTTCTTTATCTGTCATTGTATTAAAGTTATATTTATTTGTATAACGCTCTGTATATGGATTGGACAGATATTTGTTTAATTGCTTATAGATTCCCTGTTATTATTTTGGAGTGCTGTAAATTTGTGGAAACAAATTGTAGTAAGGTGGGAGGAATAAGATGGTGTTTATTGGAGTGTGTTTTATGTGTAGGGAATTTTGTGGTAAGTCCTAACCTTAGGGGAGATGCTGCCGAAATTTTTCGTTGGAATGTTCGGTGGTGTTTCCCTGGGATCAGGGCTTATCTAAGGTTCCGGTGAGGGATCTTGGATGGATCCTGACAAGAAGTGATAAAAGCAGAAGATGATGATGATGATGATGATGGTGTTTTGTCTGCTGTTGTCCGAGTTTGTGGTATTGTAATGCTCATCATGGTCTGATTCAATGGCTTCCAAATAGAATTTTCCAATGTAAGGCTTTTGATGAATGGGGAAAATGGTGTGAATCTTAGCTCTAGCCAATCCTCAATATGTAAAGAAGAAATATAGGGAAATGCATAAATGAGCAATTTGCTGCCATCAATGGCATTGTGTTTGTGCTCGAACAATTATCATCTTCATCATTGCTTATGTACTTCCACGATCCTTTAAGATAGGCAATTTTTTAAAACTAAGATGTACCAAGGACAGTAAAGGCATAATTATTGATGACAAAACAAATTCTTTTGAAATATACTCCAAAGCAGGCACATCATGTAATGTCAATGACTTGAGAGAAGGGAATTGATACAAAGTTGAACATCCTTTTAATGTAAAGCTCACAAGCTGTGTAAGTGTGGGAAGTCAACTTGAGAAATTGATGCCTCTATAACCACACAAATGCAAATCTTTAAGATTTAGATGTAACACCCTGTCCCGAAGTATACTGGAATTTTTTCAAGTTGACCGAAGTTGACGAGGTTTGACCTCTGTTGACTGAGAGGGGTCAAACTTTGACTTTTTGATTTGGATAGAATTTTAGGTTAACTAAGGTACATTTTGTGAAGTTCATATCAACCCAAGTCTGTAGACTAATCTCACATTGAAAATAGAGCTACGGTTTGAAAGTTATGAGCAAAACAATTTGAGGTCCGAACTGTCCGAGGGTGTCAGAGTTGACTTTTTATTCTTATAAAATTGAGCTTTGACTCATGCTTGGTTATAAAGTACTCATCAGTGTGAGTTCATAGACTAGTGGCAGGCCTAATTTGAACATGCAGTTTGAAAGTTATGGACTTGTCAAGTTTTTTCGAAACAACAGTTACTATTTATTGATATGTGAGTGGTAAACAGTGATTCCATGTGTCATTTGCTGGCCAACCCATGAGTGCACAGTGGCACCCACAGGAGCTATTTTCATTGGTCAAGGAGGGTGAAGGAGGAGAGTGAAGGAGAAAGAGTAGAGAGAGAGGGAGGTGAGAGAGTCACCACCGGCCACCACTGATTCACCCCTTTTCAACCACCAAAATAGTACACGCACTGGACCATCATGTAACCCAACCCATTTTAGGCCAGCCACCTAAGTTTCACAGTGACATTGTCGGCAATGCGCCCAAATCGGCCGTTATTAGGGTGAGTGGCCCGTTTCCTTCTCCGACTGATTTCTCCCAAATTAAACCTCCATTTGCTTCTCCACAGTCCCATGGGCTTAATCATCACCAGAAATACCTCTCTACCAATTTTCATGGCCAGTGACCACCGGACGCACCACCGGAGGTGGCGGATTTTGGTGACCATGGCGACTCGTCTGAAAACTTGGTTCCGGCGAGTTTCTGATGACACCTCCTACTCCTGAATCTAAATCCGAGGTCCTTTTCCTCCAACTCCTAATGGTTTGTGAGACTTGAGGACTTTAAATCCAAAATATTTCCGGTGAGATTCCGGCCACCACAGGTTCGATCTCCTGAAGGTGAGACTCGATTCTTAATCCTCGTTTTATAAGCTTCAATTCGGTATATTGTTTGTGAATTTTGGTTAATGTTTATGTTAGCTCCCTGGTACCTATGTGTAATATACCTGATTAAAATATTAATTTAATCAATTTTGTGTAATGTTGATATTTTAAGAGCACGTGTAAATTGTGAAATCGATCCCATGGAGGATCTTGATTGAATTGTGTGCTTGAGGTGAGTGACCCACCTTCAAATTCATTTTTAGGTGTTAAATTATATATATTTTATGATAAATGATTATTGGAAAAATACGTTTTAAGTATTGGAAATTCAGTAAAATTGTTATATAAATATATATTGCCAAAATTGTGATAATTTGGATATATATATTGCTACCAAATTATATCTTGGGTTTGAGAAAATATATGTGTATATATATATATGTTGTTAATTGAATTTCTAAAAAATGTGATATACATGTTTAATATTTCATAAATTGGTATTTAAATTTATGATGATGATTTATGTTGATTTAGAGCATGTGTTGCATCAAAATTTGTAATTTGGGTTTCTAAAGAAAATATGTTTTGGAATCTTTATTTTCAATTATTGTTATATTTTTATTGTTGAATTTATTGTATATAATAAATGCATTTATGTGGATTTAAGCAAATGTGAAAATCATGTGATTTTCATATGAATTGATTTTAAGGTTCTGAGGAAATATTCATGTTAAAATATTGAAATATATTTATTTGAATTTTGATCATTGTGGATTTATGCGGTTTAAATGATATCTTTGATTTAAATTGATTTGAGAATTTGAGAAAAATATTGTTTAGAATTATGATGTTTTAAAAATATATTTATGCATTTAAATATTTCGGGTTTGATTTTATGCCACTGGAAATTTGGTAAAGTTGCATCAATGAGATTATGAGAATGGATTTTAAGGTGATGGATTTATGATGATGATTTAAAAAGGAATGTGGAAAATTACGAGTTTAAATAGATGGAATAAATCTGGTGGTATTTTATGTAAATATTGATTTTATGATTTATTGGTATTTTTAGCTGCATCATACAATATTGATATTTTGTACTGTATATACAGACATGATTAGCACATAGGTGGATATAATTAACCTGCAGGTGGATGTGATTAGTGCACAGGTTTATTTATAAGGTTTTCCTATGGTTGCCATCGGATCGAGGATAGGCAAGTTTGATATTGGCTATAGTCGCCCTCCTCCATGGCCAGGACACCTGTTAGCAGCGGAGTTATGGGATGCCACGTGATCGTATACCGGTTTCTCTTTTTAACCTCCCTGTCAGGTGGTGCTTGAGACGCTGAATACCGTCGAGCACCACTGATATATAGTTTGGTGCATTAAATGGTTTTCTCAATATGATTTTCAAAATAAAATATTTTAAAATTGTATTTAAATTAAAATGTATTTAATATTGTTTCTACTGTTTATTTTGATTTGAGATTTTAACATAAATTTCATGGAAATTGTATTATGCTTTTAATTACCTATTCGTATTAATGTTTTAAAATGTAATTTGCCTTGATTTTACTATTTAAATTGATTTGGTGTTTTAAAATAAATTCTATTATATTTCAATGTATTTTATTATATATTAACATTTATTTTAAATGGATATTTTAAACTGATTTAAATATTTCTTTATTTAATTGATTTATTTTATTAATTTAAATATTTCCTGGATTATTTTAATATGAATTTATTAAGATTTTTGTTTTATTTGTATTATGATATTTTATTTAAAATTTAATAATTGTTATTAAAATTATTTTTATTTCCCATTATAGATTTTGGGTCTTTAATTTATTGTATTTTATTATCAATTTATTCAATTGATTATTTCTTGATTTTGGGGTGTACAAATATTGGATTTTGCAAAAATGTTTTAAAAAGAAAACCTTTCCAACTAAGTGAATTGTGAGGATTTTAAGGGAAAACATTATTTTTCAACTACTTAGTATTTAGTTACTCATTTATTATTAATTAATCAAGTGTATTATGATTATTATTATTACTATTGTTATTATATTAGATTGGATTACTTATTTAGATGATTAGCATCTCATAGTTTTTAAACTTCATTCCCCTAGGCCCAGGTTAGTAGATGGGGTTCATCAGGGGCGAGCTCGATGTGTTGATTCGCTGTAATAATCTGAGGAGTTCTTTCTTTTCCTTCCCATCTTGTAATATTTATTTTATCTTTTGTTGTATTAAATTTCATATTCAAATGTATCTTTTAATGCTCTGTATATTATTTGGGATATTTATTTATAATATTGCACTGATTCCCTGTTAATTTTGAAGTGTTACAAATTTGTGGAAATTAAATTGTGGTAAGATGGAAGGAATAAAGAGATGTTGTTAGAAGTGCTTTTGCTGTGCAGAGAATTTTGTGGTAACTCCTACCCTTAGTGGAGATGTTTCTGGATTTTCTATTGGAAGGTTCAGTGGTGTTTCACTAGGATCAAGACTAATTTAGGGTTCCAGTGAGGGATCTTAGACGAGTCCTGACATGGATGTGGTTGGAGTCCTTCCAATGTCATTTCATGATCAACAATCTCCATTATTTCAACTTATACCAACCCAGTCTTGAGGATTGAACTTCTTGTTTTTCCTTCAAATTTGAATCAATAACATCTTTTCCATTACTCAGATTTCTAATCAAGAGCTTTTGTCTCAAGTTGTTTAGCAACATTAGTTCCTTTAGCTCACTTACCTCAATATTATGCCTAAACTTGGTCCCCGCAATCACTACAAATTGTGACAATGTCTAAAGATTAGTTAATTGTCCCAGTTCGCTTGGCATATGAGTCAAATTACTTAACCCTTTAAGCCCAAGATGCCTGAGGTTCACTAAGTTCTTCATATCTCTTGGTAGTTCCTTGAATCCAACCATGTCTGACACCTTCAGTGTTTGTAAATTATGTAACTTGGTAATGGAATTAGGCAATATCTTGATTTTTGTTTTAGAAAGATCAAGATATCTTAGATGCTTCAGTTTACCAATGGACTCTAGTACAATCTTGATCCCTAAATTATGCTGATCCAAGGTACGTAAGAACTTAAAATTTGAAATAATCATATCACATATCGATGCACCTGTTGTTTCTTCAATACCCCACCATGGTTGACTACACAAAAGAATTGTTCTAATCCTATTTGATGTTTGAGACAATGAAGTTGGAATTTGCCGCGATGACTTCAAGCAAAAATTGAATGAAACATGGCAGGTATTGTAACATCCCACATCGGTTGGAAAGGGGAATGAAGCATGCCATATAAGTGGGTGTGGATACCTTTCCCTTGCGAGGCCTTTTCCTGTGACCCACCATTGTAATGGGATCGGAAGGAGCAAAACCGTGTGGGCCGGGCCCAAAGCGGACAATATCGTATGTGGGTGGTCTGGGCTGTTACAGTGGTATCAGAGCCGGACCCGGATCGGTGTACTAGCGAGGACGCTGGGCCCTAAGGAGGGTGGATTGTAACATCCCACATCGGTTGGAAAGGGGAACGAAGCATGCCATATAAGTGGGTGTGGATACCTTTCCCTTACGAGGCCTTTTCCTGTGACCCACCGTTGTAATGGGGTCGGGAGGAGCAAAACCGTGCTGGCCGGGCCCAAAGCGAACAATATCGCATGCGGGTGGTCTAGGCTGTTACAGGTATTTTGTTTAACATTTTTCTTATCCGAAGGCAACATAACACACTCCATTCCTGCGACTTGTATTGCAAGATGATGAATGAGATCATGCATTTTGCATTTCTCTTTATTGCCGAAAGCATCTTCTTCCACCTCTTGAAAAATAATTTCCAATATAATTCCATGAAATACTTATGACTGACATCCTCTTGACTACGTTGTATTTGTAGACTTTAAAAAACTTGAGCCATCCAAAGATATATTAGGTCTTTTATATTAATTTCATAATCTTTAGGGAATAAACTTCAATAAGCAAAACATTGTCTCAAATGTAATGGCAGATGATTATAACTAAGCTTGAGTGTTGGCAAAATATCATTTTCATCTTGAGATATGGTTAAAAACTCAACATCGTGGAAAGATGACCATTTTTCTAAATAAAGACCAAGATTGAGTTTCATCCAAATGACCTAAAAGATATGGTTTCTTTTTGCTCATTATCTTTGCAACCACTTTACTATGAGTAGTTACAATTATTCTACTTCCCTTTACGCCATTTAACAATAAAGTTCTCAAGCTTAACCACAATTCATGGTTCTCATTCCACAACATCATAAAGTAGATACCGCTTTCCACCTATTTTTCATCGAAGCTCCTTTTGGAATGATTCCATCTCAGAATTCTCAAACCTCTCACTATCAGAACCAGATCTAAGAATCTTCTCAACAAGTAATCTAACATCAAAATGAGTACTAGAGACATAAACCCACATTTTTTAGATCAAAATGTTTTTGTAGCTCATCATCATTAAACAAAAGCCTAGGAAGTGTGGTTTTTCCTAGTCCTCCACTATGAACTATGGGATAACCAGAAGATTCTCACCAGTTTCATCATCCAACAAACATTCTAGGATTCTCAATCTATCACCATCCCTCCCAATAACAAATTCTTCTTGAGATACAAATGAGTGAGTATGCTACCATGATCTATACACAAATTTTGCTTCTTCATTTCGAATCTCCAAATAGAAACATCTATAAACTCTCATAGCATCTAGTTTCTCTTTAACAGCTTTTATTTTTTGACCCATCTTGTGCTTCAAAGCAAAATGATTTAGCGTTGAGAAGAAGAAGTTGCATACCTGCAGCAAGGTCATCTTGGTCATTTCACTTCCAGTACTACCAAGAATTTGCTGTCTTAAATCTTCAGCTGAGAATTCATCAAGCAAAGTCACCAACTTCTCCTCAGCATCAATAAGTACAGCTTTGATCAATGAAATGGTGTCTTCAAGTCCTGAGTGTGCCTTGTTTACCCCTAAAGCAATCCAGTTTCTTGCATAGCTGAAGAAGCTACCATCCCAATGATCCTTTCAGCAAACCCGAAGAGAAGTGATTCTACCATTGGCTTGTTTGACTGGTAGATGGAAAGCTGAAATTGCAAAGCTTAGAAGGAGAAAGATTTTCTTGAGATTACGATTGAGAAAAGGACTCTACTTCCTAGCCAATTATTTCTACGGCTTTGACAAATTAAAATATTGTTTTCCTTAGCTTTATAGGGTTTGTGGCCAATTTTCTATTCAGGTTTTTCCTTTAAAATGTGCTTTTAAAATATTAAATGGTTAGACTTCCACTGCCACCTCCAAAAACATAAAAAAAACAATAATAAAGAAATAATAATGAATGAGTTATTGTAATTCGTGTGAGCGGAATCAATTAAATTTTTGTATCAAACATATGCCAATATTTCTAAGCAAAATTAATAATTTCATTTTTTATCCATTTTTTAATTCTTTAAAAAAAAAATTTGCTAGACCATCAAATGATGTGGTAGAATATTATCATATTCTCTTATCTATATTTTAGGTTTTTATTAACCACTAATATCCTATCAAATTTTGATGAAAAGGATTTGATGCCTAATGGTAGAAAGCTTGACTTTGCTTTTCAAGAAAACTAAAAAATAAAAGAAACCTAGAAATAAAACAGTTTGCCACATCCAACCAAAGGCAGCTAGCTCAAACTACAAATTGTGGTCAAGTAGTGTGTTTGCTTTCAAAAGCTTAGACTCCATTACATGTCTTTCTTCATTAAAAGCATTTCATTTCACTGTTGAAGCACAAAAGAACTCAATTACTGAATCAATACATTCTGAAAATTAATCTTCAACAAGATAATGACAATTTTTTACACTTATTCCTCAGTTTTGGATAAACAACTTGCATTTCCTCGACTACAACTGATATTCAACTTTCAACATACATAAATATACAAGTAAAGAGAAGCAAAGTTAACATTAAGTCCCTTTCATCTGTGGAAAAAATAAAAAGATAAATTTCTAATTTGTGATGAATTATTCTCAATAGAGACCCAATATTGAATTTTCCGAGGTCTCCAAAGAAAAAAGAATTTTAGAAGGGAAGAACCATGTTAGCAAAAAGGTATTAGTCATTAGGGCTGATCTCTAGAAGTCGGCTTTGATGCAAACCCGCCTAAGCTCGCACCACCGACAACTCACTGGGGTACTGATCCGGTACGGATGAAGACTGGACCGATCACTAGGGCTCAAGCTAAGAGGTTTAAGGACAATCTTGCTGCCTTTATCCAGAAAGTAATTCATTCTCAAAAGGACTTGTCCATACCTGAAGATAAAAGACCTGTTTTAAGTATCCAAGTGGTGGAAGCTGATACAGCGAATACCCATACATCGGACATTTTATATCGGACACCCTTGCCTCGGACATCTGATCTCGGACTTCAGACATCAGATGTAACTTAGCTCAGACAGACATCAGTTAGCTCGGCCAGACACAAGTTAGCTCGGACAGACATCAGTTAGCTCGGATAGGCCATAAGTTAGCTCGGACATCAGGCAGACATAAGTTAGCTCGGTCGAAGACATAATTCAGCCTAGATGTCAAAGTCAACTCGTTACCTAATTTGCGATTGACTTTATTTTTTTTTGGATTTTTATTTATTTATTTTCTGGACAAATAACTTTAGGAAGGTTTTTATTTTATTGTAAATTAATTAATTCCTTATTTAATATAAAGGAATTAATTAATCAAACTTAGATTAGGAAAGGAAGTATAGTTTCGGCCAACTAGGTTTCTTTAATTCTCTTCATTAACTAAATGGTAAGAAAAAAATCTAATGATCCAACATACCTGTAATAGTTTGGTTTCTTTTGCTCAGATTCATTAACAAGTTCAGCTGCTTCCTCTGGAAGAGCCTTAATTTCTGCCATCTCTGATCCAAGTCCATTCGACAAAATTCAGCTCGCAAAATAGACAATTCCAACAAGACAAATCTCCAACAACAAGACTTCGCTTTGGCAGCATCAGCCAAACCATACCACTATGAACTAAAGAAGAAAATCCATTAAACTCGAGCCCGAAGAAAATAATACACTACTAGAATCGCATTGATAAATGATGCAATAAATGCATCGCACAAAATAAACAATGACGTATCGCACGACGTCACCTAATGTCCTGCCGCTAAAGCCGTAAGACAACAAGCGATGCAGTATGAGAGTCACCTATTTTAGAGTTTTTAGCGATGCATATTGACTTTTAGTGACACATTCTTTCAATCCACTTATAGCGATTCATTATTTAGCGATGCTTCATCACAATGTCGCTAAAAATATATTAGCGATGTTTCATATAGCATTGTTAAATATAGTCGTCGCTAATGAATCGCCTATTTAGCGACGCATTCATAGAGTCGCCTATTTAGCAACGCTACGCTTTTAGCTATCCTCTCAGCATTGTATTAGATATGATGGTCCACTTATAGCGACGCATTATTTAGCGATACTGTTCGGAAGAGTTGCTAAAAAAGCTATTAGTGATTTATTTTAAAGCATCGCTAAATATATGAGTCGCTAAAAATAGGCAAGTGAAGGTCGCCAAATATGTTAGACGATGTTGTTATGCGTTAAAAATAGTAAAAATAGTAAAATAGTGTCGCCCATTCTTTTTTTTTTTTTTTAATTTTGTGAAAAGTGATTAAAATAGTAAAAATATAAAAATAATTAAAATATAAAAAAACTAAAACTAGCTTCATCCAAAATAATTAGTGTAACACCCGTCCCAAAGCAAGCTGGAATTTTCTCATGTTGACCAAGGTTGATTGGGTTTGACTGCCATTGACCAAGAATGGTCAAATTTTGACTTTTTGACTTGATAAGAATTCTAGGTTGACTGAGGCACCATTGGAAGTACGCATCAACCCAAGTCCGTAGACTAGTAGCACGTAAAAAATGGAGCTACAGTTTGAAAGTTATGAGTAAAACAAGTTGAGGTTCGAACTGTCCGAGGGTGCCCGAGTTGACTTTTTATTCTTGTAAAATTGAGATTTGACTTATATATGGTTGTAAAGTACTTGTCGATACGAGCTCGTAGGCTAGAGGCACGCTCGATTTAGGTATGTGGTTGGAAAGTTACGGACCTGTGAAGTTTTTCCGAGATAGCTATTACTATTTATCGATCTGTGAGTGTGCATGAATAGTGACACCATGTGTAGCATTATAAAGGGTGCCATGTGTCACGACAAGGAAATGCCACATTTCAGACAATTAAATATTACATTATTTACTATTTTATTTTATTTTATTATATTATATTATTATTTTAATATTATTTTATATATTTATTTATTTATTTTCTTTTTCTTTTCTTCTCCCCCACGTGGGAAAATACCCATGGGACTTTCTCCTTCCTTTCTTCTTCTTCTTCTTTCTTCTTCTCTCTTCCTCTATCCTTCCGGTCGGTCCCTCTCTCTCTGTTTGCAACTCTTCCGGCCATCGGATGGCCACACGCACCAAGTGATGGGATGGTCCACGGCTAGGCAAGCCCGACCGTCGAATCTCTAGTCAGTTGGCCGATGGACGCGCTGGGATCGGCGTCTAACACCGGTGACCTATGTCCTCCCTGTTGCCTGGTTTTCCGGTGGCTACCGGCCATGTGACGGGTCCTTTCCCATGAAATTTGGGCCCCTTGAGTTCGTTTCCAATCTCGAATTGGCTCAAATCTTGCTCATTCGCGAGATATGACAAGTGCCCATTTTGGCAGCAACTTCATGGTAGGATTCTGGCGACCTTCGGCGTCGGTGGAGCCAGTTGAAGGTATATCCTTAATGCTCTCATCATAAGCCTCAAATTGGTAGCTAGAATGTGAATTATAGTTGAGTATTTAGAAAGTTGCCATTGATGAAGCTAAGTTATGTTTATGCTAAAATTGGACAGAAATTGAACAAGTTTTTACTAATTGTTGCTACAATTAAGTTATTGATGATTGTTGGGAGTTAAAGAAACGATCAATTTGAATTAATTATCAAAACACTGAAAAATCCCAAATTTGCAGTTTAGGCCATACGGGTTCATCTTGTATTTTATCAAATTAAGGTGGACAATGTTGATAATATTAAGCAGAAGGTGTGAAAGGATCGTTATAGATTTTTGTGAGTTTACTTGTATGTTGATTGGAATTATTAAACAAAAATTATAGTTAGCATGTGTATAGATTGATATATATAATCACGTATTGTGAACAAGTGATGCATATATGTATGTATATTCAAATATATATATATATATCGTTAAAGCTTTGGATATATATATAAATATATATATATATAAATATATATATATATAAATATGGAGGTGTGTGATTTTATATGAAATTATATAATTATATATATGTGGATTATATAAATTTGAAAGAAAGTATTTAATCTAGCGGTGTTTATGAGATTTTGATATTTGAAAATATATGATTTATTGGATAGTATTTAATCTTATGTATTTAACTATATATAACTTTTTATATGGCTTCACTGATAATATTTTCGATATAAATTGAATTGAAGGTTTGAGGAATTGATTATATTGACTTGTTGTGATCAAAATTATAAATTTTATCGATTTTTGATGCACCATACAGTACCGGTGTTCTGTAGTTATGGATGTGAGTAGCACACTGGTGGAGTGTGATGAGCACGCAGGTTTGTACTCTCCCGTGGTTGCCATCGGACTGAGGGCAGGCAAGTTTGATATTGGCCATAGCCGCCCCCCTCCGTGGCCGGGATTGAGTTTTTAGCATCGGCACTGCTGGGATGCCATAGTGGCCTGGATGCCGGTTTTCTCTCTATAACCTCCCCGTCAAATGGTTCTTTGGGATACTGGGCATCGTAGGACACTACTGATATATAGTATGTACATCAAGTATCCTTTGTACATATATATATATAAATAATTTATATTTGTATGTATCATACCGTACGGGGACAGCGATCCGATGTGGTCCATGAAGAGCTACCCTCGTAACTATGTTGCCTACGAGTCCAGGGGATTGGACAGTCAATCTAGACAACCACCCTGAACTGTATTGGTAGCAGTGTACCGACAACAGCTGGAATCATGGATTGCGCAGCATGTTGGAGGGTATCGTTTGTACCCCTAATAAGAGCATATATTCAATAATATATTTTGAATTTTAAAATATTATTTGACCTCATACTATTCTATCTATTCATAACCTGAGTTTCTAACATTATACTTAATTATTTTTGTTGTCATTACTAGCATTAATATTATTCTTGTTATTAATATTACAATTATTATTTATCAAAATTATGTTTACAATTATTTTCATTATTACTAATATTATCATCATCATTATGATTATTAATTTTATTTTTATTTTTAGTTTATTATTATCATCATATGATATAATCCCGACAAGTATCACAGCCTACGGGCAAGGAAGATAGCCATTGGGCAAGTATAATATTCCTTGGACAAGTGGTAGTCTTTGGGCAGGTGAGATAGTCTTTGGAACAGCTGTGATTATGTGATAGCCCTTGGACAAGTGATTACCTTCGAGTAAATATGACGGATGATATTAGTACTATTTTTATCATGAAAACGATTGCTATTATTATTATTGTTGTTGATGTGATGATTGTTTTACTTTTCTTCCTATATTACGCATCGGTATATTTTGTAACACAATATTTGACATGTATTTGAAATGTACGGCAATAAGTGGGTGGTGTGGGTGGACGTGAATGATTAAAGGTATAATTGGTTGTTTATTTAGTTGATTATTCCTATTGGATATATATATGTATGTGTTTTATATAAATTGTTATCGAAGTGCTGCTATTGTGGAAATTATTGTAGTAAGGTGGGAAGGATAATGTGGTACCATATAGGAGTGCATTTTCATGTAGGTAAATTTTGGGCATATTTTACCCTTAGGGGAGATGCTACCGGATTTTCCATAGGACGGTCTGGTAGGGTCTCCCTAGGATCAGGATTTGTCTAGGGTTCAGGGAAGGGATTTTGGACAGGTCCTAATAATTAGAATATAAAAATTTAAAATAATTTTTTTTTTCATAAAAAATTAATTATCAAATAAATTAAATATTATCTCATTGACATATTTTTACATAATTTGTAAACTATTGTATTTTTTCATAATAAATTTAATATTAATTAAACTTCCATAAATGTACACTCATTGAGATGGAAGTTGACATCCTCTTGTTGATGATATTACACTCTCATACTGCGTATGGAAAAATTAAAAAAGTTATTAATACTTATGCAAAATAAATAAAATATTAATCATTATTAAATTTGTAATTTAGTAAATGAAAATTTAAAAAATATTACCATCATTCTTAAGATTTGGCGAGGTGCATTTCTCATAATTAAAAGTGGAAAACACATAATGAAGCGGATCAAAAAAATAATTAAATGAATAATAATAAATGTTATAAATATTACTTAAAACATAAGTTAATAAATATACGTACCAATTTATTTAGAAGATATTATTTATCCATATCCCCTTACAGTCATTACAAATATAGTCACTCTCACATTCATCCTCATTATCATTTTTATCAATACTTGGCAACTATATGACAAGTGTATTGTGAGCCATTGTAGTATCTCCAAGAACATCTTCTTCAACAAAAGTACGATGTTATGGTGAAGTTAAAACAAAAAACCATCTCGAATCAAATTGATCTTCAACATAAAATACTTGTTGAACTTAGCAAAACAATGTCAACCAATATCACAGACAAAATTTCTACAAAAGCAAGATTAAATGAACCAACCTGCGGTTAAAATGAAAAAAATCCAACCCATCACATGTCTCCGCCAACCACAAAGAAAAAAGAAACTCACCTAAACAATGGAGACGAAGAAAGAAAAAACCCAGAAAATCATGCAACACAGAGAAATCCAGCTTCCCGGCCGACAACAACATAAACAAATGAAAAATGAAACCCGAAATATCCCACTCTTCAAATATCTCTTAGATTACTTCCAAATCTAATATCTATTAGATAGATATAGTTTTAAAAAAGAAAAGGGATTTAAAGGCGCACATAAAAATTTTAAAATGCGCCAAAAATTTTCAAAAAATGGCAAAAACACGCATTTTCTCTCAATTTCATTTTTTTTCTTTCATTAATTTTTTAGTTTTCATCTACAAATAAAAACTGAAAATATTTCTTAAAAATGCGAAGCAAAATATCGAAGATTACTGTTTATTTTTCTGTTTTTCAAGTACACCTTCATTCTTTATAAAATTCGCATGTCTTTTAAAATTTTTGTTTTTTTTAATTGAGAGAACAGGCGACGCATTCTCTTCAAGAAGGGTCGCTTGTTCTTGAATTGTGGGATCAAGCGATGCATTATGTAACGAATATAGAATTCTAATTCAACAAGCATTCATTGACCAATTTATCTACATAAGTATGTTAAATGATAGCTTACTTGTTTTTAAAAATTGAAAGTCTATTAAATTGCTTTTTCTTAAAAAAAAATTAAAAAAAATTGAAGGAATAGGCGATGCAATTTCATTAAAATGCGTCACCTATTCCATGTTTTATTATTATTTTTTTAATCTTTAATTAGTTTTGTTGACTGCTCATCTAGAAATTAAAAAAAAAACATATTTGTAAAATTAAAAAATTACTAAAAACAACTTTCAAATTCAAAAAAAGTTAAAAATTGGTTGAGTGAAAAGGTGACACAGTTGTTGCAAATGAGTTGCCTTTTCATCCATTTGGCGACTTTGGCTTGGTGTTGTGGTGATTCCTTCAGAGTGTAAAAGGTCCTCGGTTCAATTTTTGTTTTTTTTGTTTTTGTTTTTTTGTTCTTTTAGTCAATCTAATTTTATTTCAACTACAAATACCCAGTGAAAATATTAGAGCAACATAACTGAACTGTTTTTTTTTAGATTTTGGTAATAGGCGACGCATAGGCTCCATTGTGCGTCATCTTTTTTTTTTTTTTTTTTTGTTTTTCCCATTTAATCAATCTAATTTTAGTTAAGCTACAAATAACCAGTGAAAATATTTGAGTAACATAACTGAGCTGTTTTTTTTTTTTTTTTTTTTTTAAGATTTTGGTAATAGGCAATGCACAATGAAGATTATGCGTCGCCTGTTATCCTTTTTTTTTTTTTTTTGGTTTCTTTAGCTAATCTAATTTTATTTCAACTATAAATAACTAGTGAAAATATTAGAGCAATATAATTGAGCTATTTATTATTAATTTTTTTTTATAGATATTGGTAACTGGTGATGTGAGATCCCACATCCGTTGGAAAAGGAAACAAAACATGCCTTATAAGAGGGTGTGAATATCTTTCTCTTGAGAGACCTTTTAAAACCATGCGGGCTGGACCCAAAGTGGATAATATCTCATGCGGGTGGACTAGGCTGTTACAGTTGATATCAGAGCCGGTATCTAGATCGGTATGCCAGCGAGGACGCTGGACCCAAAAGTGGGTAGATTGTGAGATCCCACATCGGTTGGAAATGGGAATAAAACATGCCTTATAAGAGGGTGTGGATACCTTTCCCTTGAAAGGCCTTTTAAAACCATGCGGGCTGGGCCCAAAACAGACAATATCCCATGCAGGTGGACTGAACTGTTACAGGTTACACACAATGTGCATCGCCTATTACTAACTTGAGGCGGAGACGCACAATGTGTGTCGCCTATTACTAAAATCTTTAAAAAAAAAAAGAAAAAAAAAAGAAAAGAAAACCAGCTCAGTTATGTTGTTTTAATATTTTTACTAGTTATTTGTAGTTGAAATAAAATTAGATTGATTAAAAGAAAAAAAGAAAACAAAAGAACAGGCGACGCATAAATGAGACTATGGGTCGCTTGTTACCTATATTTAAAAAAAAAAAAAAGACCAGCTCAGTTATGTTGCTTGAATTTTTTTTTCACGTTATTTGAAGTTGAAATAAAATTAGATTGATTAAAAGAAAAAAAAAAAAACAGGCGATGCACAAAGAAGTCTTTGCATTGGCTGTTACCAATATCTTTAAAAAAAGAAAAAAAGAATACTATTTAAGAGATTTGCAAGAATAAATTGTACATGAAAAATTATATAATTGAACAACAACGTCGTATAATTAAATTTTGTTATTATGTAAACATAGATAAGTGGATGGTTAATAACTTTTCATAAGTCTAGCCTTTAAACAATACAATTCAGATAAAATATACGCATAGTATTAAAAGCGACTCTGTTTAGCTGCATATTCAACTACTCTTAACGATTGTATCGTGTGTTGTTGTTTTTAGCGACCGTTTGACATCGAGTGTTTTGGGATGCGTCGTATATTTATTGAATTTTTACTGACGGGTTAACCTTAGAGTCGCAATTTTATTTTTGCAAACGCATTTGTTTCGTAGCGTCGCTAAGTGAGTGTCGCTAGATATCAATTTTCGCGTAGTGATAAGAAAAAGGTTTTAATTATGTGCAAAGATATGAACTCTTCAGTTTCAGCAACCCCAAAAAAAAAACAAAAAAAAAAAGACCTCCTCAGATGGTGTATCACCTAGGTCAGCCCTCCTCATCAAGGCTTTGAAATTTCATGGTCAGAAAAATTCATCTATCGTGTTAATTCCATGAACCATTTTAAAGCTTCAGGGAACTCAACATATGTCCAATTCCTATAATTGTTAGTATCTTATTTGAACTTGAAATTTTTTATTTTTCTTTGAATTACAGCTAAATCAATGTCAAAATCATAACTAGAATGCAAACTTAGGAATATGCAACACTTAGTCAGACCACTACCACCCCATTCCATGACCACTTTGGCTTTATAGTAATTGAGTAATCAAGCCTTTGGAAAGAAAACTGAACCTAAACTGGATACGTACCACTGGTTATCAAATAATTCATCAGCTACTTAACATTCATATTAATAATTTCAAAGATCAATTTTATAGGATACATAAAAGAATAAAATTACCTGAGCAAGCATTGACTCATCAAGGATTTCAGATAGGCTATGAACCTCATGGCTAGGACCCAGAACTTCAGCTTTAATTGTTTGCCATTGCTTAACGAGTGCTTCAGCTTCTTCCATACGCATCAGCCTTCTTGAAACGGCCATCATAGATGAGAGACCAGCAGCACGGCACGCTTGTGCATCTCCAGCATCAGAGAATTTTTTGAACTTCTTAGTAACTATTGTAAAGAGCTTCTTGAATCTGCCAGCCATTCCATTTCCATTGATGTAAGCAGGAACTACATTGTTATCCACCGTGTAATCTGGTGGCCATGCAACGGAACTTGGATATGCTTCAGATTTATTAGCGACCCAAGATGCACTTCTCTTCTCATTTATATTCATCCTCGTAACTTAACAGTAGCAAGGACAATGCATCCAAGTACTGCAACGGAAGTTAACCTCTCCCAAACTTTATTATGGTGCATGCGAATATTTGTTTTCACTTGAACAGATGGTGCACCACTGTTGTTTCCGTTGCTATTTTTGTCCAAAATCAATGAACTTTGCAAATCAATTGGAGCTAGCTGCTTGACAGTTGTACCTAGATTTGGATAAGAGCTCATACGAGAAAGAGACTCATTTATATTCATCCTTGTAACTTAACAGTAGCAAGGACAATGCATCCAAGTACTGCAACGGAAGTTAACCTCTCCCAAACTTTATTATGGTGCATGCGAATATTTGTTTTCACTTGAACAGATGGTGCACCACTGTTGTTTCCGTTGCTATTTTTGTCCAAAATCAATGAACTTTGCAAATCAATTGGAGCTAGCTGCTTGACAGTTGTACCTAGATTTGGATAAGAGCTCATACGAGAAAGAGATTTCCCAAAATCCCTCCGCTCTGACAAAGTAGTATTGGACAATGGTCTGTGATTTATAGTAGCCACAGTTTGTGGTGCTCCTTTAATTTTGTTTGTTCCCAGCTATTTTCTTTTCACCATTAAAAAAGTTTACCAGAAAACCAAACATTTATAAATAACATTCTGGTTGAAACTAAAGCAGTTACACTTTTCATTCGATCAAATATAAATCTCACCAAGGATGGACGGCAATCCCGTGTGTCTAGAAACACAGTGAGCACAGCATCCTTCAGCCACTTTTCCTGGTCATTTTCAGCAGACATTCTGTCATGAGAAAGAGTACTGAATTGAAGACAGACATAAAGTTTGAAAAGAAATAAGTTAACTTGAAGTGGCACCATGTGGAAACAGTCCATCAAAGCATCATGATATTAAGCACTAGATTTAGTCATAAGGGAAAAACAAGTGTGATAGTCCATCAAAGCAAGATATATTCAGTAACCATAATTTCTGAGTGAATATAAAAACTCAAATGGACAATACAGGGATACACTTTTGGCAAGTAGGGTGTATTCAAAATGGATGTTCAAAATATGACCTAATATAAGAATTCCTATACGCAAAAGAAAACATACCAACAATTGATTTTAACCAAAAGCATCTTTAACATCCTTCCCTGGGACTGAATTTAGCACAGCAGGATTTGAATTTAACTCAAACTGCTGAACCTTTTCAACCACCTCAGCCTTATTACCCTGGAAACCAAGATAGAACCAAAGTACTACATTGAGGTACAAGAAGGAAAGACTGATAAACTAATATTCCTAACTGCTAAAACCGAGACATTTCTAATGTATTTAAATGAAGCAGTAACATACGAAATTGTAGGAGTGAAAGAGGAGCACACTTCACCCAGAAGGAACAAACAAAAAGCTTCCTCCAATTTCATACTGACGCCTTCCATTGTTATCAGACAATCACAAATGTTTTTTGCTTTGTCATTCTGCAAACAGAAAAAGTAAAAAAAAAATAAATAAATAATAATAATAATAATAATGAGAATGAGAATGTACATTATGGTAAACACATTTATCCTCTCTCAGAAACAGAATTAGGAATTCATATGTTTATGAAAGTACAGATAAGATAATGCAACAAGGAAGATATTCACTATTCTAAACAAACTATAAAAGTCATTTTTTATAGGTGGAGGTTACCACCGAAGCGCGTTAATACAGGATTTTGAGAGACTTTCTTACTTGAAACTGGATAATTACCACTTTTCCAGTATGATGTCTGACTAGTTAAATAATTTCTGTACGGTAACGTTTTGTAAGCATGATCCAATTCTTAAGCATTTGTGATTTACAAATTTTCAGTAAAAATATAATAATAATAGAAATGAGAAATTATTAGTGTATAGCTTTCTGACTAAAGAATACCAAAACTGATTGGAAATCAGTACTATGTAATTCAACTTAAAACTGAGTATGCATCCAGAGGAATGACATGAAGTAGAATCCACCATCAAGAACGTAAAAATGCAACAATCTATCAACAAAGTTTCTCTCACATCATCAAACACAAAATAATTCCTCATTTGGTTTGCTGTCACGTCTTTGATAAATGCTTAGAATGGCCTTTTTTTTTTTAGAGATGGCAGTTTTAATTTCTATTGGACTTCGGAAAAACCTACATTGGGAACCTTTAACAAATCTTATATTAGCCTCTTACTTTTGCAACTATTACTAGAAAGGACTTGTAGTCTAATAATATTATGTGGTGGGTTATATTTGAAATAATTTTGATAAGGAGTGCTGAATGTATTTGGAGGAAATCGGATATAATGAAATTGAAAAAACAGAGGCATAAAAACAGAGTATTGAAGCTATGGCAAAGGAAATATATGCGTTACTACGCAATGGGATACATTACAATCTCATAAGAGACTATGCCTATTTATACTTCATTTGATATGGGAGGACGAAAAAAAGTTCAAATTTAAATTTATCAGTCATTAGATTCTTTCACGATAAAAGAATATTGAAAATGTATTATGTAGTCATAAAAGCAAAACAGAGTGGCTCTGTTTTAAGAAGTATGAAAAGATTGATTATTGACTTCTATGTAGCTGTACTAGCACAGTTTCAAGTGAAACTCTATCTAAGCAAGCCAATCTTCGTGGATGGTCAATATGCCTTTCTCATCTTTGCAATGACTATATATACACTCCTCTTTATCTGTATTAGTTGAAAGAAATACTGAATGAACAGAATACTTGTATCGAAATAGTGGCATTTTTTTTTTTTTTTTGGATTTAGAGAAAGTATGTATGCAGGTATATCTAGAATTTGTAGATCCCAACAATACATTAAATATGCAAAAGTAAGAAATCAGGTTTATCATATAAAGTATTAATTTACGAACAAAAAGGGAAGAAAAAGGTGACTGGAGGACTATGTACCTGATTCATCTTCGAAGTATATGTTACTCTCAGCTCAAATTTGGAACTCAGAACTTTTGAAGATCTTATAAATGTCCTTATAATAATGCATATGAGAAGAATGCTTTCCAATATTGAAACAGTCCGACAATCATTAAAAAAAAGAAAAAAAAAAGAAAAAAAAAGAAATGCAAATTATAATATCTATAAAAGATTAGGTACTGCTAATAAGATTGCTTACTGAGATGACAGTTTAGACTCTTCACCATCATAACTGACTCGGAAACCTAAATGAATAAATGTCAAACTCAAAACAAGAGCAGAGCAACATCTCTGAAACTTCAAAGACTCAATTTCATTGATCTAAAAAAGCATACAAGCTTTCAGAAAACCAGAAATGAAAGCAAGAAAAGTCTGCTTCGTTAAGAAGAAGATGTTTCATATGTGAAGCTTAGAGAAAATAAAGAAGGCATCTTTTGGAATAGCTGCTTCTAACAAAAATAAAACTACCTATTATGTAATAAACTAGAAAAGCAAAACCTAATGGGCGCCATCAGTAAAACACAAGTTATTGAGTAATGGTAACTTGTCAACGGCATGTCTTCAATCTCTAGGCTTTTCCGTTTCTTCACTGCATCAATAATATGAACCAAAATAAAGGCACACTTGTGAAACATTCTTCAAATCAGAATTATTTTATTAATATTCATAACTTTTATAAGTTTATTAACATTCATAAATTATATAACTTAATTTAGCCACAGGAATCCAAACACTTTTAGTTGAAGTGCTTTCAACTATTTGCTTCTCTTAGTCCCTTGGTCGGATCACACGAAAAATCTTGAACACCAACTATGTGGCTTTTTGAGGTGATGATATATCCTAGCATCAATTCATAAAAAGATTTATTTTATGGAAAAAAAGTGTTTACTTATTTTACATAAGCTTCTAAAAACAACCCTATAAAAGTCAAAGTTTATGAAAGCGGGACATTTAAAATATCATTGACTTTTATTGACTTTATAATTATTACAACATATCTAAAGATAAACTCTTAAAAAAGAAAAAAAGAAAAAAAGAAAAAAAGTACTCTAGGAGATGCTCTTGATAACTTATATGGGTGTAATAAATTACTAACTAAAACTCTACATATCTTACCAAAAAGAAATTAAAACTCTATGCATAGATAAAGAGAGACTTATAGGGCCAACAAACTATCAAAGCATTTATACTCAATTTAATATTTCGGTCGGGTCTTAATTGTAGTCTTTGTGTTCGTATAGTAATTCATTTTTTCTTTTCTTTTTGTTGGTCTTGTTGATAGGGATCTGCGAGGAGGGTAGTTACATAGATTTCAAATGCTCGCTAGTATCATCACCAATTTGGTGACACCAAATAATTTGTAAAACAAATTTATAAATTATTCTATATCTTAGAAATCCAAACACAATAGCTTTTACATTTCGTATACTTCAAAAGCCATGCATCGAGACAACTAATCAAATGAAATTCATATTTATTTTTATTTTGTCATATTCTTTCTCATCCACACCCAATCCTTTGGTTAGAGGGTAAGATTAATGTGTCCCAACAATATTTGGGTTATATATATAATCTTTTGGCAATGTGGTCATAGTGTGTTCCACCAATATTTTGGTTATATATATATATATATGAATTTGACCTAGAATAATTTATTAAGTTACTATGTTTCAGAGATATATCACGTGTAGAAGAATCCAGTACTAGCAATTTATCTGTAGCTTCCACCATACTAATAAAGAATTATCATTGTAGGCTATGTGGAACAATGTACATATATTATCTGTACATGTGAGTTTGGTTCAGCAATGAACATACAAAATACTGTTATGGATTCTGAAAATAGTACCCTAATTCTTCAATTGTCAGCATAAAATATATAGGTATGCTTTGTATCTGTATTGCTTGGTGTGGATTGAGACCTCTCTGCTTCTGGGCTTAAAAGACTAGTTTCTCCATATGCATTTCTAATTGTTATTATCTTTAACACTTAACTAATTGAATATTTGGTAGGCCAAAATTTTCATTATTGCATTGCCTTTATCCCATTGTCTTTCTTCCAATCACGCAGCTGATACTCTGCAGCAATAAATATATGGCAAACTTCATTTGATATATATTATAAGGAGGAACTGAGATTTGTCACTCATTAGCTTCTTTAGGACATGACAATATTGCCGTCTAAGCTTGAAATATCTATATATTGCCGTCACAAAACAAAAACAGAGTAGCAGGAAAAGATTGATTACTAACCTTTATGCACATGGACTGTACAAGTAGAGTTCCAAGTGCAAAATCTTAGCAAGCCAACCTTCATGGATGGTTAATTTTCCTTCGGTATCTTTGCAATTATTCAATATACAGTCCTACTGATCTCTAGGGCCTGTTTGGCTGCTTGTTTTAAACAGTTTCCTCTTCTAGTGTCTGTCAAGCAAAAAAATTAGTATTCAATTGTATCAGTGTAAAGAAATAGCGAATGAAAAGGATATTTGCATTAAAATAGTGCACTTTTTTTGGATTTAAAGGAAGTATTTATCTGTTTATATCTAGAATTTGTAAATCCTAAGAATTCATTATTTTAGTTATGTTCTATAAATATGGAAGGACTGAATGTTCTTTCCCAATTCCCAAAACTAAACCAAACTAAAATCAAATGCTTGACCGGCTTCTACTCCATGAGCTAACAAAATGAAGTTTATCATATACTCTGTTATTGGTATATCAAAGTGCATATATACTGTATTAATTTACAAACAGAAATAAAATGAAAGCTGTATGAATACTAATATACCTTGATAGTCCTAATGGTATGACCTTCAAAGATGTTGAACCAGCATGAAGCTCTATTTTCTTCAAATTTTTCAAGTTGAAGGTCATAAAGAGCTTCTCCAATTCAATCCATCCTGATTCTCCAAATTCTTAACAAAAAGGGAAGCAAAAGATGCAAGTTTTATCAGATGCATCAGGGGCAAGAAATCCATGCATTTCAGTAGTATGACTGATGAACTATGCACCTGATTCATCTTCAAAGTAGCTGTTACTCTCAGCTCATTCAGAATTCGAACCTTTGAAGATCATATAGATGTTCGTAATAATGCATATGAGAAGCATGCTTGCCAATATTGAAAGAGTTTAACAAGCATAGCAAAAGGAATTCAAATTATAATATGTTAAAAGATTAAGGTATTGCTTATAGGATTGCTTGCTAAGATCACAGTATAGAGTCTTCAAAATCTATTGATTAGGAGGTCTATATGGATAAACATCAAACTCAATAGAAGAGATGAGGAAGACCTCTAAAACTTCTGAGACTGAATTTTATTAATGCAACAAAGCTTATAAGCATTTACAAAACCAGAAATGGTAGCAAGAAATGTAAGCTTCATTGTGAAGAAGATTTTTATTATGCGAAGCTTAGAGAAAATAAAATGCATCGTTTTGAACAACTGTTTTCATACAAAAAATTAAAAATTAACTATTACTTAATAAACCAGACAAAGCATAGTTTAAATGGGACACCATCATCCGTAGAACACAAATTACTGAGTAATGGTAACTTGTCAACAGCTAGCATCATCTTCAAGCTCTAGGCTTCGACCTTGTTTCATCACTGCATCAATAATATAAAGCACAAAAAAAGGCAGACATGTCAAATTTTCTTCAAATAAGAATAAATGTATCTATATTCAAAATTTTTATCACTTACTTTAGCCACAAGAATCCAAGTTCTTCTACCTTAACTTAAAGCACTTTCATCTGTTTACTCCTCCTAGTCTCCTAGGTGGGGTCACACGAAAAACCTTGAACACCAAGTATGGGCTCCTTGAGGTGATGATATATCCGAGCATCAATCCAATTATGAGTTCGCATCCATATCCTATCGCAACAGCTTCCCAACCAAAACCAGATAATATTGAATCATCTGATTTCTCATTGTCATGAGGTGGTAAAGGAGAGGTTCCACACTTCTTTGACAATGGAGGACCACATAATCCCCAATTTCCCTCAAAGGAAGAATTTTCAAATATACCAATTTGTCCAGCTTGAGGTATTGGACCCACAAGTTCATTATCAGTGAGGTTCAAATATTCAAGAAATGTGAGTCTAGTAAACTGCTGAGGGATTTGATCGGAAAGCTTATTTTGAGAGAGATCTAAGGATTCAAGCTTAATCAGATTCCCTAAAGATGGTGGAATGGGTCCTGTAAAATTATTACTTGACAAGTTGAGCACGACTAAAGTTTGAAGATCCCCTATTGTCCTTGGAATTTCTCCGTGAAATTTGTTATTTGAGAAATCAATGCACATGAAGAAAGTAAAAATTCTAATGTAAGGCAAATTTTGTCCCTTATTTATCATGGTAACAGAGTAGCTATAGGATCCCTCACCAATGTATTTCAATTGTGACTTATTATATGAAGTTTCTTCCATCGAAGTCCAATTTTGAAAATAGTGCGACGGTAAACTTCCAGTGAAATCATTGAAGGATAGATCAATGATATTTAAGTTCACAAAGCCAAAAAACCTATGTGGATGCCATATTGGACCGTAAAATTTATTGGAAGCTAAAATGAGAAGTTGAAGCTTCGAAAAACTCTGTACCATAAAAGGAAACGTGTCAGTCATCTGATTGTGCCCGAGATTTAGAATATGCAGCTCTTTGCATTTAATTAGAGACTTTGGAATCTTTCCACGTAAATTGTTGTAGCTCAAGTCCAATGTTTGTAATTGGTTCCCATCCCCACATGTACTAGGCATGTTGCCGTTCAAGTTGTTTCCTCTTAGATTTAGAACCAAGAGAGAGCTACTGAAGTTTCCCAAACATTGAGGAATAGTACCGCTCAAATTATTACTTGACAAATCAAGATATCTTAGATCCCTCAATTTACAGAACAGTGGATCAATTCTTCCAACCAAACTATTTTCTGAGATGGAAAAGTATGTTGTGGACATTGGTGGAACAACAAGTGATCCATGCAACATGTTTGAATGTAGGTCAAGTGTATCCATTACCTTCCACGGAAGAATTAACGGAGCTTTTTCCCAACCGCGAATGAAGTTGTGAGAAAGATTCAAGTAATACAAGGTCTCTATCCCAACGCTCAACAACCATCTGGGAATTGGATTGCTGATATTATTGTTGGAAAGATCTAATGCCTCCAATATACTGATGCAGCAGCTGCAATATTTTAGTTTCTGTCTAAACGCAGCGTTTTATTTCCTTTTACTTCCCTTGCTGATATAGCCTGTTTTGTTATTTTAATTGCTGAGGTGGCTTCATGCCTTTTGTTTTTTTACCTTCACCCTGCATGGTGACAAAGAGGAATATAAAAGTAGTTGTAAAAAACACAGATTGGCTAATTTCTGAAATAGACTGAAATGCTTGTTTTCTCTCATTTTTTTTCGTGACTCATACTGGAATTGGACCAGAGTTGGATCTGGACAGGAATGAGAGCCTGAGATCTGCTCCTTGGTAATTCCCTCTAGAATTTTCTGCATCAAATTGGTATCAGAGCCCACAGGTCCCAGGTTATTCTCTCTGAAATTTCCATGGCTGGTTCCGGTGAAAGCTCTCAACGAAATTCTGGCGAAGACCCAAACTCGAAAATGCTCTTATCTGCAGTGGCTAAATTAGATCAGAAATTCGACACCCTTTCTAATGAGATTCGGCAACTCTGTGCTGCAATACATTTTGGTCTGACGTTGAAAACTGGAGCTGCTGGTTCTCATCTCCCAGAGCACTCCGGCGACCGATCTGCAGCAACACAGATGCCACAGACGCCCATTCCTTTGGCACACCTAGCAGATCCACACCTCCAAGATTCGCCTCCTCCTCGAATTCCCAGAACTCAACACCGACAATTTCTGGATGTTCAGCAACGTATTCCACTCTCAATCGACTCGGACTCGGAAGATGAGATGGAGACAATGGCTATGAATCGAGCCCCTCAAGCTGGTCCTCACAGGTATGCTCGAGACCACCAACCTTCAGACTACCGAATTAAAGTAGATATTCCAAATTTTGATGGGTCTCTGAATATTGAGGATTTTCTTGATTGGGTACAAACTGTTGAGTCTTTCTTTGAGTATATGTCCATACCGGAGGATAAACAGGTTCGTTTGGTAGCTTACAAATTCCGTGGGGGAGCCTCGGCATGGTGGGAACAGGTTTTGAGTAATAGACGAAAACAAGGAAAGGGTCCGATACAATCTTGGTCAAGGCTACGCAGAATGTTGCGAGCCAGATTTCTCCCCGTTGATTTTGAGCAGATCCTTTACCAGCAATATCACCATTGCCACCAAGGTAACCGTTCTATTAGTGAGTATACTGAAGAATTTTATAGACTAAGTGCTTGGGTGAACTTGAATGAAAATGAAGGCCAACTAGTTGCTAGATATGTGGCTGGGTTACTTACTCCAATTCAAGAAAGAATAGAGCTTAGTCCTGTGTGGAATCTGAGTGAAGCTGTCAATTTAGCTTTCAAGATTGAAAAGCAAATTGAGAGGCATGTAACTAAAACACCAGCTAAATGGAAACCCATGAGTGAACTGTACCCACCAAAAATTAAATCCCTATCACCAGCAGCCCCTTACCAAAAGACCACCCCTGCTGATAATTCCATGAAAAATACCAGCAAACCCCAAAACCAACCCAACCGGCCTTCAAATCCTTATGCCCGAAACTTTCCACTCAAGTGTTTCAAGTGTGGCCAGCAGGGGCACAAATCTAATGAATGTCCACTGCGAAAACAGATTAACATAGTGGAGACTCAAGACGATTCGGGAGAAGAGTTTGCCACCGTGGGGGATGAAACCGAGTTGGTGGATGAAGACCAAGGTGAACCAGTTATTTGCATCATCCAGAAGCTATTGTTCTCTCCTAAACACCCCATGGAGCCTCAACGCCATTCAATTTTCAAAACCAAATGTACTATCAACAAGAAGGTGTGTGAGGTGATTATAGACAGCGGGAGCAGCGAGAACATAGTGTCCAAGTCCTTGGTTAAAGCCTTGAAGCTTCCTACTATGAGTCACCTGAATCCTTACAAGGTGGGTTGGATTAAAAAGGGCATCGAAACCAAGGTCACCGAGCTGTGTAAAGTTCATTTCAGTATAGGAAAACATTATGCCGATGAGGTTGTTTGTGATGTTGTGGACATGGATGCATGCCATATTCTTTTAGGCCGACCTTGGTAGTTCGACAACTCTGTAACGCATGATGGTCGACAAAACACACATTCGTTTCAATGGAATGGGAAGAAAATTGTCCTACTTCCTTCCAAGCCCCAAAATGACCCTACTTTGCTGCCCACATCTGGAGTATCACCAAAACAACTCTCGGGAAAGGGTCCTATACTTTTAACAACCTCGGGAAAACATTTTGAGCTTCAAGCTAAACACTCACAGATCTGTTTCGGTATTGTAGCTTCACTTCAAGCTCCTGCAGATTCTCAATTTCCACAACCCATTCTCCAACTGCTTCAAGAGTTCGCTGAAATCTGTCCAAGTGAACTTCCGGATTCCCTACCACCCATGAGGGACATCCAACATGCTATTGACTTGCTACCCGGGGCCAAACTTCCTAATCTCCCTCACTACCGAATGCCACCAAAAGAAGTTCAAATCCTACAGCAAATGGTTGATTAAGGACTTGCTGAAGAAGAACCTTATCCGAGAAAGCCTAAGTCCTTGTGCAGTACCAGCTCTTCTAGTCCCCAAAAAGAATGGTGAATGGAGAATGTGTATTGACAGCCGTGCTATCAATAAGATAACTACCAAATATCGGTTTCCCATTCCCCGGTTGGAAGACATGTTAGACAAATTAAGTGGGGCTCAAGTGTTCTCTAAGTTGGATCTTCGCAGCGGCTACCATCAAATTCGAATAAGACCTGGAGATGAATGGAAGACCGCCTTCAAGACTCCTACGGGTCTCTACGAGTGGCAGGTCATGCCCTTCGGGTTATGCAATGCACCGAGTACCTTTATGCGTTTGATGAACCAAGTTCTACAACCTCTCATTGGCATCTGTGTGGTGGTATATTTCGACGATATTCTTGTGTACAGCCACTCAACCGAAGCCCACATTGAGCATGTGCAGCGGGTATTTGTGATACTCAAGGAAAACCATCTGTATCTGAACCTCAAGAAATGTGTATTCATGACCCCAGAACTTCTTTTCCTCGGGTTTATTGTGGGCAAGCATGGAATCAAGGCCGACCCCTCAAAGGTAGCTGCAATCCGTGATTGGAAAACACCCTCAATAGTCACTGAAGTTCGCAGCTTCCATGGACTCGCAACTTTCTATAGACGTTTTGTGCGCAACTTCAGTTCTATCGCAGGTCCACTAACAGACTGCCTCAAGAAAGGAAAATTCCAATGGGGACCTGCTCAGCAACAAAGCTTCGAAACTCTAAAAAAACATCTTACTGAGGCACCGGTATTGGCACTTCCAGATTTCGACAAAATCTTCGAAGTCGAAACGGACGCGTCTTCAACGGGCATTGGAGCTGTCCTTATGCAAGAACAGCGTGCTATTGAGTTTTTCAGTGAAAAGTTGTGCCCTGCCCGTCAATTGTGGTCGGCCTACGAACAAGAATTATATGCTATCGTGAGAGCTTTCAAGCATTGGGAACATTACCTGATCCAGCGGGAATTTGTCCTTCATTGTGACCACCAAGCTTTGCAACATTTCAGTTCACAAAAGCACATCAACAAGATGCACATCCGATGGTCACAATTCCTTCAAAAATTTCCATACTCATTCCACCACAAAGCTGGGAAACACAACCGAGTGGCAGATGCTCTCAGTCGCAAGGTGTGCCTCTTGAACAAGTTGCAAATCGAGGTTGTGGGATTCGACGCTCTCCAAGACCAATACCCCGATGATCCCGACCTAGGACACATTTGGCAAAAATGTCATTTGCATGAGGCAGCCGGCGATTTTCATATTCATGATGGCTATCTCTTCAAAGGGCTCCAGCTATGTATCCCTCGAACTTCTCTTCGTTTTCAGCTTATAAGAGACCTTCATGGAGGTGGTTTGGCTGCTCATACCGGAAGGGACAAAACAATTTCCTTACTTGAAGAACGCTACTTTTGGCCTCACCTCAAACGAGATGTCACTAAATTTGTCAAACATTGTGCTGTTTGTCAAACTGCTAAAGGCCAACAACAAAATACCGGCCTCTACACACCCCTGCCTGTCCCAAATCATATTTGGGAGGACATTTCACTTGATTTTGTCCTCGGTCTGCCACTTTCACAACGCAAAGTCGACTCCATTTTGGTTGTAGTTGATCGGTTCTCCAAGATGGCTCATTTTCTTCCTTGCAAGAAAGCTGTCGATGCTTCGTATGTGGCCAACCTGTTTTTCCGTGAAATAGTGAGACTTCATGGCATACCGAAGTCCATCACCTCTGACAGAGATGTAAAGTTCATTAGCCATTTTTGGAAAACCTTGTGGCGCAAGTTTGATACGGTGCTTCAGTTTAGCAGTGCTTATCACCCTCAAACGGATGGTCAAACCGAGGTTGTGAATCGAACTCTTGGTTCCATGTTGCGTAGCCTTGCAGGTGACTCTCCAAAACAGTGGGACTCCTACTTGCCCCAAGCTGAATTTGCCTATAACAGCATGGTCAATCGTTCCACAGGATTTAGTCCCTTTGCAATCGTCTATACCAAACCTCCCAACCATATTGTCGACCTTGTCTCCACTTCTTTCCCTCCTCACACAGCTGCTGACACTTTGGCCCATAGAATTCAAGATATTCACACCCAGGTCCAACACAATCTGAATGCCAGTAATGCCTGTTACAAGGCTACAGCTGATCTCCATCGTCGCCATAAGACGTTTGAAATTGGTGATCTTGTCATGGTTCATCTTCGGAAAGAGAGGTTTCCTGTCAGTGCCTACAACAAACTCCAAGCTAAAAAGATAGGTCCTTGTCGCATAATACAAAAACTTGGAGACAATGCCTACCAACTTGAGCTCCCTTCACATCTAAAGATTTCCAATACATTCAACGTTGCTGATCTTTTTGAATACCACCCCCCTGATGTTGCTGACTTATCTTCCTCGCTCGTGGTCGAGCCTTCTTCAAGTGTGGGTGAATGATGCAGCAGCTGCAATATTTTAGTTTCTGTCTAAACGCAGTGTTTTATTTCCTTTTACTTCCCTTGCTGATATGGCCTGTTTTGTTATTTTAATTGCTGAGGTGGCTTCATGCCTTTTGTTTTTTTACCTTCACCCTGCGTGGTGACAAAGAGGAATATAAAAGTAGTTGTAAAAAACACAGATTGGCTAATTTCTGAAATAGACTGAAATGCTTGTTTTCTCTCATTTTTTTTCGTGACTCATACTGGAATTGGACCAGAGTTGGATCTGGACAGGAATGAGAGCCTGAGATCTGCTCCTTGGTAATTCCCTCTAGGATTTTCTGCATCATATACCTTGCGTTTTCAGGAACATAGGGAACTCTCGGATGTTGCAAGAGGATAAATATATTCCCCGAAATTGACTGGAGAGATTGGATGTCGTACTTAAATTTGTTATAAATAAGCCTCTGTTATTTGAAAGATCAAGATAAGAAAGCGAACTCATCTCTGAAAAGATGCCAAAATCGAGTTTGCCACTTAAATCATTTGAATCAAGGTTAAGATAGGAAAGCATTGTGAATTTGGACACTGAACTTGGAATATGTCCTGTTAAGTTGTTTCCACTTAATATCAGAGATTTTAATTGGGATAAATTAGAGAAATTTTGGATGTCAAGATAGCCTGTAAACTGATTGTTTTCCAAAGAGAAGTATCTCAAGGAAGGCAGTTTAAATAAAGAGCCAGGAATGACTTCAGTGAATGAGTTATCTGACAGATCAAGCCACTCAAGGAACGTCAAGTTAGAAATAATGGATGGAATTGAACCTGTCAGATCATTGTGACTAGATTCGATAGATTTGACACGACGTGGGAGTGATATTGGGAGTTTGCCACTGAAAGAATTACTTTCAAGAACCAAATGTTCCAACTGTGTGAGGTTTCCTAGTGAATATGGAATTTGACCGCTAAATCCATTTCCCCCAAGGAGAAGATATATAAGTTCAGTAAGATTCCCAATCGAAGAAGGAATAATCCCCAAAAAACTACAGGAAGAGAGAGTCAAACTATTCAAGGATTTAACGTTGCCAATCGAATTTGGTATTTTTCCTGAAAATTTTGTATCAGCAAGATTCAATAACTTGAGCATACTGCCAGAACGAAATTCAGGAAAAGAACCGGAAAGATTGTTGTTGACAGACAACTGGATAAACTGTAAGTTAGGCAAATTGAAGAGATCATTTGGAAACTCACCAAGCAAATTGCACCCCTGAAAAGAAAGGTGTGTCAAGGAAGATAAATTTGCAAAGTGAGTAGGTACAGGTGAATCAATTTGCACCGAATCAAGGTAAAGTTGTCTTAAATTGGTCATGTTTTGGGTAAGCCTTCCAAATTCTCCTTCTTTCATATAACCATTGAAAGAAAGATCAAGTGAAATCAAATTTGTAAGCCTTGAAATTTCAAATATTGGAATATGCCCATAAAACATAGAATTAGAGAGGTTGAGATGGGTTAACCTTGAAAGTTGGCCAAACTCTGAAGGAATCGGGCAATAGTTGAAGTTGTTGAAGGCAAGGTTGAGCTTTTGAAGATGAAGCAAGCTGAAAAGGCTGCTATTAGAACGCAGAGACCCATGAAGCCAACTGTCACTGAGGTCAAGGCTTATTACATAACCAGTTGCCATATCGCATGAGACACCATCCCAAGAAGAACAGCAGTCACTGCCAGACTTCCAATTTTTCATCTTCGGATATCCATCATAGTATTCACGCCTCTGAAATGTAAACTCAGTTCTAAATTGGAGTAAAATAGAGCTTTGGTGAGGGAGGCAACTAGAGAAAGTAATGGTTGTGGAATTCAGGTGCAGAGAATGTGAATCCAACAAACATGGATAGAAGAGGATCACCAGCAAAAACAAGAGGAACTGATTGAACATATCCCTCTTCATTTTTATCAGAGATTACGAGTGTAAAAACAAAGTGAGTAAAGTTTTCCAGTTGGTTCTTTGTTAAATATTTTTTTCCTTGAACTTTCAATACAATTTATAATTGAGAAACGAATTTATTTATTTAGTTTTTGGGGGTGATATTCAAAGGTCTTTTTGTGGTTCACCACCATATTTTAGTTCTTTTTATCTTTTTCCCGTATCATTGATCAACCATGTAAAGTCTTTGTATTTTTTTAATGTGTTTGGTGTAGTCTTTGGCTATTTGCAATACAGGGATGGTCTCCGAAGTCATATAAAACATTATCTCCGGGTCCCTACAATATTTTAAAAAAAGAAGAAAAAGAAGAAGACTTACTAGGCTATTTTCTTTCTTTTTTCCTTAGCAATGTAACGCCTTTGCATTATTAGCGTGCTTGTCTAGTGATTTATTTACTTCTTGGTCTTTGCGATAAGGACGATAAGGACAGGGGATGGAGGAAATTTAAATATGCTTAATCTTTTATGAGTGTAAAAATACCAATACACCCTCTCCATAGAAAATAATTAGAACACACCAATTTCCTATTTCTCCAAAGTTTTCACTCTATCATTCTCCTTCTTTTCCATTTTAACTGCTTCGTCATTATTTCAAAAAAATCAAAATAAAAATAAAAAATTGCTTCTTCATCAACTACGTTTCTTTCCAATTTACCAAGAATATATATATATATATATTCGAAATTGCTTTTGCACTTTGTGTCAAGCCAAAAAATATCAAATTTAAATAAAAATAAAACAGGAAAAATGACTACAGCTTGTGGTAAGTAAAAATGTGAAAATTTTGGATATTATTAGTCGATTATAGTTGAGGTATCTATTATGGCTCTCCCAAATAGTCTCAACATATATATATAGAAAGAGATAGAGAGAGAGAGAGAGAGAGTGAGAGAAACTTTATATAGACATAAATATTTCTTTTGTCAATAAAACTAATAAAGATGCCAACCAACCAATTGTAGACTATTTGATCAATTTAGAAATAACCAGATGTTTGATTTTGTGCACAAGTAATTACATTGCATAAAATTGGAACAAACATAATGATACTCACTGTGTGGCATGCTGTAAATTTCCTTTTTTTTTTTTTTTTTTGGATGAAGTAAATTACCAATGTTATGAAACAATTGTTAGGATTTTGCAACAATGGCAACAAATTTTCTTTTCTTCTGCTAAGTAACAAGGAGGACAACACAGAAAATATAAATAACAATTTTATCAAATCATGATACGAGCTTTAGTCATATGTACAACACATAATATATAAATTAGAACACAATTTCTTCGAAAATAAACATATTAAATGCATAACAAAAAATTAATACTTGAAAAATTACAATTTACACAATTAAAGTATAACACTACTATTGCAGGGTAATACTAGAAGTAGAGGACCACTCTACATTAGCATATTACTCTATTGGCAGTAGAGTAGTACTCAGAGTTATAGTAGATGAAAACTACACTATAATAGAATCAGTCTACTAGGATATGAAAACTACGTTATAATAGAATCAGTCCGCTAGGATAGAGTGTAACTATACTAGAATAGTAGATTAATACCCAATCTAATAGAATTACTCTACTCAGGTAGAGTATAACTATATACTTATACTCTGGTACAAAATTTTTGAAACAGTGATCAGAAAACTCCATTTTATGACACCTAATGGTAATTTATAACACCTTCAATTCCTTTGAATACAATTATTAAACTCTTTTTAAACTCTAAAATTAAAAATTACGTTAAAAATTTATTAAAAGTCAAAATGACTACTAATATTGTTATTTCAACAAACATATAAGCAACTCCTACCCAAGAATATTAATTTAGTAACAAACAAATCTCACAAAATATATTTATTTCTATGAAGAATGAAGCAATATTTTTTATCATTTACAATAATTTTTCCTTTTACTTCGGTATCTCAAATCTATGATTAGACTTAGCAACATGTTGCGTTATGTCGTTTTCATGTCCAACAAATCTCACAAAATATATTTATTTCTATGAAAAATGAAACAAAATTTTTGATCATTTGCAATAATTTTTTCCTTTACCATGATCTCTCAAATCCATGATTAGACTTAGCAACATGTTTTGTTATATTGTTTTTGTGTCATGTTTGTGTCAAATTCCTTCACCCAAATGTCACCTGTTAAGTTTTTGTGTTGAAATATATAAACGCAAACTCATTCATCAAATTATTATGTAACTCATTTACAACCTATTAAGATGTTGAGCTCAATTATTTTAGTAAATGGAATAAAATATTATATTAAAAATATTGAAATAATAAAAATTAAATACAAAATTATACTTAATTAATGGTTAATAGTATAAAAATAAAAAAAATAGTTATATTTTTTAGATTTTAATACTAAATAAATGAATTAGAAAATTACATACAAGAAAATAATATTGAATATCATCAACAAATATAATAAAATATTTAATAAATATAAATTTATATTATCAAAATACTTTCTTAACGTGTTGTTACCGTATTTCACCATTATTAATCAATGAATTATCATGTCTTATCATGTAATGTAACACTATTAAGACAGAATACTGATAATATCATGTGGATCTGTTCATGTGGAATTTAGATAGGTCTATCGTGTGGAATTTGGATAGGTCTACCCATGATCTTTCAATTGTAAATACGAATAGCTTACCAACTCAACTATCTCACTTGATGAAAAATAAAACAATATGAAATTATATTTTGTATATCTTGAACTATGAAAAATAAAAGAGAAAATATATTGTGCTTATGAAAACCTTGCAAAATCAACCATCAGTATATGGAAAGTTCCAATCAAAAAATAGGAAATCAATCGTGAAGAAGAAAAAAAGACATGAAAATTTTGGAAAAATAAGGAATAGATGCGTTTAAATTATTTTCTACGAAGAGGGGCATATTAGTATATTTATAATGAAAAGTTAAATATCTTTATTGTTAAAAGTAGGGTTATATTTCATTAAAGACCTAAATTATGAGCTATTGGTTCAAATTTTATAGATACATCAGGACCAAGAAATCCATGCATTGTCACTAATATGACTGTACCTAATTCATATTCAAAGTATATGTTACTAATGGTTCAAATTTGGAGATCTTGTTGTGGTCCACCACCATAATTAAATACGAGACTTATGTATGATATTTGGTCTTTTTTATTTATTTTCTTTTTCTTTTTGTAAAGTCTTTGTACTATTAATGATTTTATCTAGAAAATTGTTTTCTTCTTAGTCTCTGTGATATGGATGGCCTACGAAGAGGGAGAAAAGAGAAACCACCATATATTAGGAAGGAAAGAAACCGGATCTTTGATGAGCTATACAATTCTGAGCAATTATTTAACACAAATACAAATTCAAATACGGCACCAAGATGGAACACAAGACCCCTTGGTGTTCAATGCTTCGGTAGCATGTTAAACCCCCATTAATTCGAAAAGTGATAGCTAATAGGAAGTGGATCCAATAGTGCATAATATATGGAGCCAATACATATTCCAACAAATACTGTATTTTCTCTTTGTAATGGCATATTGATTTTCAAGATGGATTGGCTACTTTATAGATCAACAACATATATACATGAAGAATATCAACTTTCAATTCTTAACAACCACAAAGAAAAAAGAAATTTCCAATTAGTTTCCATATTAACTAATAAATTGATCGAGATAAATTACATTATACTTTCCTTACGTTTACATTTCTTTTGCATATTTTTACCAAAAAGAAAGAAATTATTTTTCATATTTATCTTCTACTTTTGAAAAGTTATCAAGACCACTACTCAAAAATAATTTTATAATAATTGTTTTGATGTTACATCGTTTGACTAATGCTTAAATTACATTATACTTTCTTGACGTTTACATTTGTTTTTGCATTTTTTCCCCAAAAAAATATTTTATATTTGTATCTTATACTTTTGAAAAGTCATCAAGACAACTATCCAAAATAATTTCATATTTGTTTTGCTGTTACATTTTTTGATTAATGCTTAGATTGGTCATTATTTTTTTTAGAGATGACAGACTTAATTTCTATTAGATTTTAGAAAAATCTACATGGAACCTTTGTTAGATCTTGCAGTGGCCTGTTTCATTTTGAAACTATTACTAGGCTAAGGACTTGTAGTCCAATAATATGTGTGTGGGTTATATTTGAAATAATTTTTTATAAGGAGTGGCTGAATATGTTTCGAGGCAATCGGATATAAAGAAATTGGAGAAACACAAGCATAAAAACAGAGAATTATGGCGAAGGCAAGGGAAATATATGCTTTACTATGCATTTGGATAGGTTTCAATATAATAAGAAATTTGTCAACCAAGGGATACGTTGTAATATCTCTCCATTTTTAACAGAGATTAGGAGTGAGAAAATATATATTTATTTCAGCAATACTTTTTGTAAAGACGCCTTTGATTTTTGCAGTGCTATTTATTAGTGGAAAGCAATATTCTTCGGAAACACGATTAGTTTTTAAAGTTTCTATTTATTATTATTATTATTATTATTCTCTTTTTATTTATTGATTTGTCTAATTTAGTTATATCAAGTGTCAGGGAATCTTAGTTATTGTTTTTTTTTTCTTTTTTTTTTTTTGTTGAAAAGAAAAAAAAAATTATTGATGAAGTAGCAATCTTACAAAAATCATCCTCTACCAAAGAAACAGGACATTCTGGACCTGATTCCATCCAAGAGTTAAAACCAGAACAAGAAAGAGCCTTTCGAGTTATTGAATGAGCAACTCGGTTTACAACTCTTGGGACGTAACCACACACACAGTATCCTTACTACTAAGAATTTACTTAATTTCCTCAACAATAAAAACAACACCACCTAAAAAATCTGTAACATTATGCAAAAGATCGATAGCCTGTAATGGATCACTTTCTGACTCAATCTGAAAAGGTCCAGATTGAAAACTAAAGAACAAACCTCATCAAATAGCGAAGAGCTCAGCCGAATAATACCATGTTGCAGCAGCCATTAGAAATCCAGCATATACTATCAATTTTTAAACTCGAACAACTATAAACTTGAAGGAAGGGAAAAAGTAAAAAATAAAACCAAGACAATTTAAAGTTGGATTCAAAATTTTTTTTTTTCTCCATTAACTTTATAGTTATTTAGTTGTCTAACAAATTTTAATATTACTAATATACACTCCAAGTAAATAATTATGCAAATTTAAGTAGAATAAAATAAAATACAAAACTAAAAACCAATTATGTTATCAAATGACATCTTATTTATTATTTATTTTTATTGTTATTGGAACTTTGAAAGGTCTTATTGTGATTCACCAACATAATTAAATAACAAGACTTATGTATGACATACGGTCTTTTTTCTTCTTCTTTTTGTATAGTCTTTGTATTATTAATGTGTCTAGAAATTTGTTTTCTTCTTAGTCATTGTGACAGGAATGGTCTACGAAGAGGGAGAAAAGAGAAGCTACCACTTACTGGGGAGGAAAATTACCGGGTCATGCATGTGCTACACAACTCTAAACAATTATTTAACATAAATACAAATTCAAATGGGGCCCAAGATGCAACAAGGCCTCTTGGTTTCCAATACTTTGATAGCATGTTAATCCCCCATTAATTCCAAAAGTGGTAGCAAATAGGAAGGGGATCCAACAACGGCATATTAAGCCAACACATATTTCAACATCTACAACCATTTAATGGAATATTGATTTTGAAGGTGGATTGGCCATTTTGATCAAAACACAGATTTTACTGTTCAACTCCAGGAAATAGCATAAATACACAAGAATATAGGAGTTACAGATCAAGAAAATATATACGTGAAGGATATCAACTTTCTATTATTAACAACCACAAAAAAAAAAAAAAAAAAATGATCCAATTACTTCCCATATACATCCTATTTTCCTCCCGTTTATACTTCTTTTGCATATATATATTTTACTTTTGAAAAGTCATCGGGATAAAAATTCAAAATATTTCCATATTTTTTTGCTATACCTTTTCATAAATGCTTAGAATGGTCATTATTTTCTTAGAGATAACAGTATTGTTTTCCATTAAACGTTGGAAAAATCTACATTGGCAACCTTAGTAAATCTTACCTTAGTCTCTTTCATTTTGCAACTATTAGTAGACTAAGGACTTGTAGTGTAACAATATGAGTTGGGTAATACTTGAAATATTTTTTAGGAGTGGTTGAATATATCTGAAGGCAATCGGATATAATGAAATTGAAGAAACGGAGGCAATAACGGAGAATTGAAGCAGAGGCAAAGGAAATATATGCTTTACTGTGCACTGGGATACATTACAATCTAATAAGAGACTATGCCTATTTATAGTCATCTGGTGACGGTAGTTTGTAAGGAGGGTTATTAAGGTCTCTTCCCCATGAAGTACCCAATCAAAATACTTTCTTCTAAATGAAGTTGCTGGCTATCAGTGAAATATTACAAATTATGTATTTTCTAACAATATATACAAAAGTATACGACATGACTTATTTTAAGCTTTTCCTAGCTTTCAAAGCATTGTGAAAACCCAGTACTTAGCAATTTCACTTCTGTAATGTACTGCCTTTAGACTGAAGTTCTCTAACAATGCACTGCCTTTAGCTCGTTTTCTTTCTTCCAATCATGACAGAAAATACTCTATGCAAAACTTCATTTGATATGAGATTCAAATTCAAATGTATCACTCATTAGGTTCTTTCAGGATAAAATAACATTGCAGGACTCAAAGCTTAAAAATGTATTACATAGTCAAAAAACCAAAACAGAGTTGCTCTGTTTTAAGAAGTATAAAAAGATGATTATATGTAGCTGTACAAGAAGAGTTCGAAGTTCAGCGTGGTAGCAAGCCAACCTTGACGGATACTTAATTTACTGCAGCAATAAATACATGGAAAGCTTTCATAAGAAGAAGAATGAACAGAATACTTGTAATAAAACAGTGGCATTTCTTTTTTTTTTTTGGGGTATTTTAGCAACGTTTTTTTTTTTTTTTTCCTGGTATATCTAGAATTTGCAAAAATCCCAATAATTCATTAGAAATGCAAGGACTGAATGTTCTTTCCCAAAAATGAACTAAAGTAAAATCAAAACACTTGATCAGCTTCTACTCGATGAGCTAACAAAATGAGATTTATCATATGCTCTGTTATTGGTATGTCAAAGGGCATATATGCAAAAACAAATAATAATAAATAAATACCAAAAAAAAAAGGTGTCAGAAAATAAAGCTGCATCAATACTAATATACCTAAATTGTCCAAATGCATATGAGGGCATGCTTTCCAATGTTGTAACAGTTCAACAATCATAAAAAAATAATAAAAAAATAAAAAAGATATGCAAATTATAATTTTCATATTATATACTTAAATACACAATTTTTCTCTAATCTGGGATATTCTATCCGGAATTTGTTCGGGAAACACACCTATCCATATTGGCAAAGGCATTTTCCTGAATAAGAGAAAAATCTTACACACATTACATATATATATATATATGCATTTTCCTTTCCAATATTCAAATTATAACATGTCTAGCTGCTAAGAATATTGCTTTAGTGAGATGACAGTTTAGACTCTTCATAATTGAATAAATGTCAAACTGAATATAAGAGTAGTGGAATATCTCTGAATTTCTAAGAATCAGCAAAAATACTAAGGAAAAGTAGTGATGGATGTACTATAATCGTAATCGAGTAATTATTAAGAAATTAAAGTATAAAATTTATAATTACAGTTGAAGTAGAAATTAAAAAAATAAAAATTTATATGTAAAATATTTAAATAAAATACATATAAAATAATTGATAATTATATAAAAATTTTATTATAGCAAAAGAATATGAAAATTTTTTTTAAATAAAAAAAAACATAATTAACGAGATTTTTATTTTATAATAGAAAAAAATACTTTCTCTTAAAAAAAAAAAGAAAAAAACCCCTTAAAATTCTCTCTCTAATACTCTCCTTCTCTCTTTGTTTTCCATGTTTCTCACGCACCTCAAAATGGAATTCAATTCGCAAGGTATAGAAATACATACATATATATAGAGGTGTATTAGGCGGTCAAAGAGGATGAGGTGGTGGAGTTGGTAATATTGAACTCTGATTTGCCACCTACACGTGCAAGCTGTCAATACAGGTAGAAAGACTGCATTCTTCCACCTCCTTAGTAGAAGAAAGAAGCTTTCCACCTAATGTGAAAGCTATAGATACTGCATTGCAAATTTTGACTCGTTAAAAAGCTTCATTAATATGCAAAAGACAAAAGTAGTTTACTTGCCGCCACAGTAATGTGACTTAAAAAGCAGAGGATTGTTATATCAGCTACAACATCAGCTGCAATTATGGGAAGGGAACAAATTTCAGGCAATCCTCACTTTTTGCCTTAGACATCTCCATATTAAGAAAAGATAATACAAAGAGGACGGCCTTGCAATATGCACAAAAAAACATAGTAAACCCATGAATAATAATAATTAAAATCCACATACATACATATTATATATATATATAATAATTATTCAATTTTTGAGCTGCCATGCTGCCAGATAAGTCTGAGCCGCGGTGAGCAAGATGACAGAAATGGCCCCACATAAATGCAAGAAGCGTCCAAGGGCTTCTGAAATGGGTGTTGTAACATTCTGCCATCCATATCTTGAACTTGCTATCGCGGTACTCTTGAATTCCAAACTTAGCTTCAGCATAAATATCAGGGTTTGTGACCAAATTGCTTGCTATGCAGTTAAATAGATCTGCTACATCTTGGTCGGTTCCCAAGCAATTGACGATGACGTTCTGGGATCTTAGGATCATCACATCGTCAGCATTGTCAATAAGTGAGTCCATGAAGCACATATAGGAGGTGACACCCTGCTTCTCGTCCAAGTACGTATAGTTTGATTCGAAAGCCAACAAGTTGAGCAGCAGGGATATGATGGAGGCATCTATGCGTATTGGAGGAAGTGTAAGCACTCCCCTGATGAACAGTTGAGATTCAAACTTGACATCCCTAGAACTACCTGTTCTGTTTGGTCTGAACCAGATTCCCTTAGAATTGAGCACCCTGGCTGAATGATAAGAGTACCAATCACTGGTAGCACTTGGGGTGGCTCTTTTTTTGGGGCTGGACCGGATTCCCATGCAGTGGCCCACCATGTCTAAAAGAGCTGAGGGTATCATATCCCGCACCTGACGAAGGTGAGAGGGACGTTCAAATTCTTGTTCTGCAGGAGGATGTCTTCCACAGTTAGTGATCAAATTTTTAAATATCTTCTCCCTTTTACATAATTCATATTCTTCATGGACCTCCATTAACTTCTCGAGAACAATGTGAGGGAGTTGGTTCTCTAACAAGAACAAGTCTCGCTTGACATTAGCTATCTCATTATTATTCATCCCTATATCATAATACTCTTTTACTCCCAGAAACCACATGATAAACACTAGAATGAAGCAACCGTCAAGAAACATCATTTTTGTGAATGCCTTATTATCAATACCTTTCAATCTTTTCATATTATAGAATTTCCTTGCTTCTCTGACCACTTTTTTGACTCGTATAAATCAATAACCCCATCACGAGTTTTACAATATTTCCATGCCCATTTAGTCTTCCTTTTCTCAAATTTTTCTGAGGTCACGCTTCTCATGGTGAGAAGGACCGATGGAAACCACAAAGAATTTTTGTCAAGATCACAACCTTCATTTTTGTCAAGATCACAACCTTTATTTTTGTCAGGATCACAAAGAATCTTTGGAACCTCTTCTATCTTGCGCCCTTTTGGTTGTTGGTTCCTTCTTGGAGTTGATGATCCATCCTTATTGAGCATGAAATGAAGCTCCTCGTAATCAAGATGGAGAGCAGGAGGTCCTTATTGTTGTTGTTGATAGATGCTGGTCCTTCATTTTTCTCCGGAACCTTTGGTATCTTGGGCGGCTCTTCTTGTATTTCTTGGTTCCTTCTTGTAGTTCATGATTCCTCAACAAGATCCTCATAATGGGGTCCGTTAGTATTTTCCATGTTGATTACTACTTCCATTTCTGCTTCAGATTGCTCCTCCATTTTTGATGCAGAAAGAAGTTCCTCTCCTGGTATTTCTTGATGTGAATTTTATATATATATATATATATATATATATAATTAAGAAGAAAAAGCAGAAAGAAAATGATCTTATTAAGGAAATTTGAGAGAGTGTTTGTTATCTCTGAAAATACCTCAGTACGTACCTCATTCATTCATTAATCTGTATTTAATTATACAAGAGAAGATTAGTCGTCTAACTGCCTAGCCCTAACTCAATCACGTGCTTTTTTAATAGCTTTTAGCTAACTTTGCACAAATACTAGTATACAGCTCATCAGCAATAGCTGATGTGACAGTCACACTTATTAATCCCCCTCAAACTTATTTAAGTTTAGCTTATAAGCAACACTTGAGTTTGAAAGCAGAAATGAAATTCCCCCTTGAACCAAAGCCCACATGACCCTTTAACTTTGGAGATCAGTTGTTGATTGTGAAGAATACCATATCTTTGGACATGTCTACCATCTAATTGCAGCCTTGAATATACAAGTGCTGAAGTGAGACAAGTTGTTGGGTACCAGGGAACAAAGCTTTAATCTCTAGCACTTCTTAACCCCATGGCTCTTGAGAGACAGCCCTGTTGAATTAAATTAATATTTGTGGACTTGGCATAATCAATTACTCACTTACAGGGCCTATTTATGCCATTAATGGGACTGGCTTATTTTATTATTTTGTAGTAGGGCCCTTGGTCACACACTCTCTATAAGACTCTAGTTGGCCCATTGGACTGGAGGACCAACTCTCTTTATAAGCCCAATGACTTATCCATATTTTTCCTAGTATAATTATATTATCAAATTATTATTATTTTATGTGTGTCAAAATTAATGGATAAGTCTGACTTGCAGAGACTATTTAAAGGTCTAGGGCAAGCAAACAATTGATGCCATACGGTATTTTGATATTAGGGTTTTCAGAGATCTGAGAGTGGTTTGAGAGTAGTGTGTCCATAGGCACTACTTTACATTATTTTCTATTTTGCAGGATTAAAGATCTAATTTATCAATGGCTGCGTTTGGAGGTTAGTAAATTATGACTTATGGAATTTATTATGTATATTTAGATCCATAAAAATCTAACAATTGGTATCAGAGCACATGGTTAATATGCATAGTAAATTTCTTTGGAGTTTATTGCAGTTAGCATGTGAATATTGATCTGTGTTTTTGCCATTATTATCAGTGTTCTAATATATATATATATACTCATGGTCGTTTTTGTTTGTTCTTAAAATAAAATAAAAAAAAAATTTATTTGTAAATATCGGGCTTGTTCAAAAAAAAAAAAAAAAAAAAAAAAAACTGGGTTTTCGGCCATGAATTTCACACACTGATTTTCTGGGTTTTGGACCAAATTAATTTGGGTAAAAGTTTCCCAAGAATAAACGAAACAAACAGCATCAATTTTGACTAAAATTTGCTTGAATTTCTTGTGTTTCCATGGGTTTTTGTTTGTGTTTTTGGCTGAAAATAAACCTAGCTTGGATGTTTATTTTGAGTTGTTTTTGAATCAAATTTGTTTATGGGAAACGTTGCCCAAGGGAAGACGAAACTAACGCAGCCGGAATCGTCGGAAACGGTGGCCGGAAAGGTGAGATTTGGCCGGGTAAAATCGCGGGTCGCGTGATCCGTTTGGACTGGAACCGGGTCACCCGTGACCCGGTTGGTTGAAGAAGAAGAGAGAAACGACGTGTCGTTCTGGGTGGTTGCTGACGTCAGCACGACACGTCGTTTGCTGACGTCAGCAGATGACGTCAGCAGGCCCAAAAAAAAAAAAAACTTATTTATTTTTGTTTATTTATTAATTAATTTAGTGATTCAATTGTTTAATTTATTTATTTATTGTTTGTTTATTTGTTTAATTATCACATTCCAATTTTATTAAAATAAATTAAATATTTGTGATTGGAAAATTGGTTTGTGTGAGCTTACCCAAAGAGGCTTTGTGCCTAGTTGGTATAGTAGTGTAGGATTTTAGGTACTCACCTGTCGTGAGACTTATTTTATCTGCATTATGTGTACCAATGTAATGTATATTGGCATAGTGGATGGGATGTTTTATATTTGCCTATTTCATGAAATTGCCAATATGTTATTTTTCTCCCACTTATTAACCAGGGTCTATGCGGGTAATTAAGCTACCCTGTCGGTAGTTCTAGTTGCTTTGTATGACGCCTGGAATGGCAGTGGAAGTTAATTAAATGCCATGTATTGCAGGTTCTGAGTTGCCCTGTCGGTAATTCAGTTCAATGCATTTGATTGTGGTTATTTGATTGACTGTCCCTGGCCCGCGTAAGGGTATCTTTAGTGCTACAAAGACCCTAAGCGATATTTATGTTTGTGTTTTTGTGTTGAGGGGCTGGAAAATAATAATTGAATTGTCTTAAATTTTTTAAATGTCTTGTTGTTTACTATTTTTACAGCTAGTAGCACCCCAAATCTTATGCCTATGACTGCCATGATGAAATTGGATGGGACAAATTATCAGAAATGGAAGAAAACCTTAGTTATGAATTTGACCTTCATGAAATTGGATTTGGCTTTGGAGATAGATCCACCAGAGATTCCGACTGATGAAAGTACTGTAGCAGCTAAGAAACTTTATAAGAATTGGAAACATTCTAATAAGTGCTACATGATGATGATGGAGAATTATATGAATGAAGCTATATATACTAATATTCCTAAGGTTGATGTAGCAAAGGAACTTCTTGAAAAGATAGGAAAGAAATTTATCAAGTTTGATATGAATAAGAAGTATTATTATTTGGACCTTTTAAATAATACTTAGTATGATGATGCTTATCAGATAGGAGAAATAAAAGAGTACTTCAATGGAAGGTGTGGCTACTGCAATGAAATTGGACACAAGAAGATAGAGTGTTGGAATTTAAAGGGAAAGCAAGAGAAGAAAGATAATATTTTAATGATTGTTGCTTCCAAACGCCCAAGAGTTAATGACAATTCCTCAATGTTATAGCATAAACGTTTGGGACATATTTCTAGGCACAGAATGGAAAGGTTAGTGAAGGATGGGATACTTCCTAATCTTGATTTCTCTGATCTGTTGACTTGTGTTGAATGTGTGAAAGGGAAGTTAACTGCCAAGGTAAGAAAGGATAAGTTAGCTAGGTGTGGAGATGTTTTGGAGTTAATCCACACTGACATATGTGGACCTTTTACACCAATTGCTTTGGGTGGTTATAGATATTTTATTACCTTCATTGACGATTACTCTCGTTATGGACATGTTGAGCTTATTCGTGAGAAGTCAGATTCTTTAGTTGCCTTTAAAGAGTTTAAGGTAAAGATGGAGCTTCAAAAGAATAAGAAAATAAAAGCTGTAAGGTCTGATAGAGGTGGTGAGTTTTATGGTAGGTATGATGAAACTGGAAGGAACCCAGGGCCTTTCGCTATTTATTTGAGTGAGTGTGGCATAGATGCGCAATATACGATGCCTGGTACACCTCAGCAAAATGGCATAGCTGAGAGAAGGAATAGAACTTTGTTGGATATGGTGCGGTCTATGTTGGCAAATTCTAGGTTGCCAGATTATTTGTGGGGAGAGGCTTTAAGGACGGCAGCTTATATTTTGAATCAAGTTCCAAGTAAGTCCGTTCCTAAGACACCTTTTGAGTTGTGGTCAGGAAGAAAGCCTAATTTGCATCATTTTCGAATATGGGGTTGTAAAGCTGAAGTAAGGATTTATAATCCCCAAATTAAGAAGTTGGATCCTAAAACCATTAGTGGATATTTTGTTGGCTATTGTATAGGATCTAGGGGTTCAAGATTCTTTTGTCCTTCTCACACCACTAGGATCGTGGAATCAGACAGGGCCATTTATTTTGAAGATGATTTTGGGTTTGGTGATAGTAATGGTCCAAAGGAATCTCAATTTAGAGAAGAAAGTGTTTTATTCCCAGTATAGTTGTTCCTGATAGAGATATTGTTGATCCAGTAGTTGATGAACCAGTAGTTGGTCAGAATGAACTTGTTGTTGAAGAGCAGGATATTCCAGCTATTGCAGATGCTAATGTACCCTTGAGGAGGTCACAAAGGACTAGGAGATCAGCTATTCCTGATGACTATGAGGTTTACTTGCAGGAGCATGAGTTTGACATAAGTGATGATTCAGATCCAGTCACTTATGAAGAAGCCATAAGCAGTTCAAATTCAAATTTTTGGTTGGATGCAATGGAAGATGAAATGAAATCCATGGCATCAAATGGAGTATGGGATTTGGTTGAGTTACCAGAGGGTAGCAAGCCTATTGGGTGCAAATGGGTCTTTAAGACTAAAAAAGGACTCCAATGGTCAAGTGGAGAGGTATAAGGCTAGACTTGTAGCTAAAGGGTTTAGCCAGAAGGAAGGAATTGATTATACAGAGACTTTCTCTCCTGTATCCACAAAGGATTCTTTTAGAATTATTATGGCGATTGTGGCGCATTATGACTTGGAGTTGTATCAGATGGATGTCAGAACTGCTTTTCTGAATGGTGATTTATATGAGGATGTATATATGGTTCAACCAGTTGGTTTCCAACAAACGGGGAATGGTAATTTGGTTTGTAAGCTTAAGAAATCTATTTATGGTCTTAAGCAAGCTTCAAGACAATGGTATCTTAAGTTTGATGAGGTTGTCATCCAAAATGGCTTTAAGGAGAATGTTGTTGATAGATGCATATATATGAAGGTCAGTGGGAGCAGTTTTATATTTCTGGTGTTGTATGTTGATGACATACTTTTGGCTACTAATGACACTGACCTATTAGCTGAGACAAAGCAGATGTTGTGCAACCATTTTGATATGAAAGATCTTGGTGAGGCTTCTTTTGTTTTGGGCATCAAGATTGTTCGAGATAGGACTAATTATGTAGTGCAATTGTCTCAGAGAGCTTATATTGATAGAATTCTTAAGAGATTTGATATGCATAATTGTTCTCCTGGAAGTGTACCGGTTACGAAAGGTGAAAAGTTTTCTAAGGATCAGTGCCCCAAGAATGATAGAGAAAGGATGGCAATGAAGAATGTTCGCTATTCTTCAGCAGTAGGTAGTTTGATGTATGCTCAAGTTTGTACACGGCCTGATATAGCCTTTGCTGTGGGTGTGCTTGGTAGATTTATGAGCAATCCTGGTCCTATTCATTACCAAGCAGTTAAGAAGGTCTTTAGGTATCTTCAGGGTACTAAAGATCATATGTTGACATATCGTCGCACCAACTCTCTTGAAGTAGTGGGTTATAGTGATGCAGACTATAAAGGTTGTGTGGATGATAAGAAATCTACCACTGGTTATATATTTATCATGGCAGGAGGTGCTGTGTCTTGGCGGAGTGCCAAGCAGTCAGTGACAGCATCCTCGACTATGGAGGCAGAATATGTGGCGTGTTATGAGGCTACCCGTCATGCAGTTTGACTACGGAATTTTATCCGTGATTTAGGAGTGGTTGACTCCATTGAGAGGCCTATTATGATGTATTGTGATAATACTGCAGCGGTGTCTTTCTCCAATAATTTAAAAGGTACTCCTGGTGCGAAGTACATTGATGTGAAATATTTTTTGGTAAAGGAGAAAGTTGAAGAGGGCCTCATTACTGTTGTTCACACGCCGACTTATAGCATGGTGGCAGATCCACTGACCAAGGCTTTACCGGTAGGCATATTTGAGGAGCATGTGTCCCGTATGGGATTGTTAGGCAGTTGAGACTGCTGTGGGTCAGTGGGAGTTTGTTATGTTTTCTGTAGTAATATCCATGTTGAGAATTATTTATTTCTTTGAATATTTTAATACATTGATGTATGTGGATCATTATTTATTTATGAGATGATTTATTACACATATTATTGCTCCTTATATTTACAGGCCTGTTGAGACTATTAGTCTATGTATATGTGTATGTTGATCCACAGGTGCCATGGTGAATCTCTACTACCTAGTTTGGGTATATTGTTGTATCCTGTCGATACGCAATGTGCTTGAATGAAATGGTTTTGTGTGTTGGGGGATTGCACATGGTTAGGTAAATCTCTACTACCTAGACTGAGTTTATGGCATGCAAAGTGCTCAGTTGAAATGGTAACATGTTTTGGGAGATTTACTGAGAGAATCTCTACTGTCTAGTCTAATATATTGTTGTGCCCTGTCGGTATACTATATATTTGGATGAAATGGCATTATGGTTCGGGAGATTCTATAGTAAGTGAGTTTGGATTATATGATGATGATTATGCAGTCCAAGTGGGAGAATGTTGAATTAAATTAATATTTGTGGACTTGGCATAATCAATTACTCACTTACAGGGCCTATTTATGCCATTAATGGGACTGGCTTATTTTATTATTTTGTAGTAGGGCCCTTGGTCACACACTCTCTATAAGACTCTAGTTGGCCCATTGGACTGGAGGACCAACTCTCTTTATAAGCCCAATGACTTATCCATATTTTTCCTAGTATAATTATATTATCAAATTATTATTATTTTATGTGTGTCAAAATTAATGGATAAGTCTGACTTGCAGAGACTATTTAAAGGTCTAGGGCAAGCAAACAATTGATGCCATACGGTATTTTGATATTAGGGTTTTCAGAGATCTGAGAGTGGTTTGAGAGTAGTGTGTCCATAGGCACTACTTTACATTATTTTCTATTTTGCAGGATTAAAGATCTAATTTATCAATGGCTGCGTTTGGAGGTTAGTAAATTATGACTTATGGAATTTATTATGTATATTTAGATCCATAAAAATCTAACAAGCCCATGATCTATTTTTTAATATAAATGATATTATTTCCTCTTTATTTTTTCACCTGACATTATTGGTGAGAAAACATATACGAATTCCAATTGGGTCTTCGTAATGTGCTTTCTTGTGTATTTATAGTGCTATTTATAAGCGGAAATGTACTTTTTTTATTTTTTATTTTTTTCAATGGTGACAAAAAAAATAATAATAAAGTACTGCTTGGTTATTTCAAATCGTTTTTCTTCACCCCCCCCCCTTTTTTTTTCCTTCTTTTTTTTTCTTCTAGTTGATAATTATTGGAAGCTCTATTACAATGACAGGCATTTTGGTTTTGTTTTGCTTGTTATTTTATTGCATTTTAATTACAATGGTAAACGAAGACTTAAAAGCCTTATTACTAGGTCATTATAGTACTTGTAACACCCCGTGTCAAAGTATGCTGGAATTTTTTCATGTTGACCAAGGTTGATTGGGTTTGACCGTCGTTGACCGAGAAAGATCAAACTTTGAATTTTTGATTCGGTAAGAATTCTAGGTTGATCGAGGCACCATTATGAAGTACGCATCAATACGAGTCCGTAGACTAGTAGCATATTGAAAACAGAGCTACGGTTTGAAAGTTATGAGCAACACAAGTTGATGTCCGAACTGTCTGATGGTGCTTGAGTTGACTTTTTATTTTTGTAAAATTGAGTTTTGACTCATATATGGTTGTGAAGTACTCATCGATACGAGTTTGTAGACTAGCGGCACGCATGATTCGGACATCTGGTTTCAAAGTTATGGACCTGCAAAGTTTTTCAAATACCATATTATTTTAATATTATTTTTAAACGTGCAAACAGTATATACCACGTGTACCTTAGTTAATGGTGCCGTGTGTCACAACGAGAAAATGCCACCTGTTAGCCACAAGTAAATGTTATATTATATTATTTTTGTTATTATTTTATATATTATATTATTATGATAAAATTTTATTATTTTAATATTATTTATTTATTTATTTTTAATTCTCTTTTTTTCTTTTTCTTTATTTTTCTTTCTTTCCCCACGTGGGAAAACACCACGGGGGCCTCCTTTCTTCTTCTTCCTCTTCTTCTTCCTTCTTCCTCTCCTTCCTTCGCCTTCGCCGAACCTCTCTGTCACGACCTATTTGAATTTTCCGGCCACCATTAAGAGACACGCACCAACACCAGTGAATCCCAGTTGCCGATGAGCACAGCCAACAAATTTGGTAGCCAATCGGCTGGTGACGCGCCTCGATCGGGCTTCCATCATCGGCGACAGTAAATTTGGTTTTTCCGGCGATCCAATCATTACCCTGCCAAATTGATACTCCTTTCTAATATTTTTGAACCCTCTGAGCACAATTTTAAGGTCCATTCAGCTCAATTCCTTGTTGTTTGAGAAATATGAGAAGTTGAATTTTGACCGAAACTTTCTGTCCATTTTTCGATCACCGCCGGTCGATTTGAGCCCAACGGAAGTTGGTAACGTATTTCTCGCCTCTTTAGCTTTCTATTGGTATCTCATTTGAAAATTATGGTAGAGTATTTTGAAAGATACTATTTTTGAATAAAATATTATTATTTAATAGGATAGTCTGAAAAAATGTCTATTTAATATTTAAATAATTATTATTTATACTGTAGATGTCAAACTGTGCTGAATTGGATAAATATGGTTAGAACCATATTTAGTATGAATTGATTTGTAGGTTGAGGAATTAATTATATTAACTTACTGGGATAATATATATATATATATATGTGTTTAATTATTTAATTATTTATGAAATTGAATTGTTGTGGAAGAGATTAATTTTTTGAGATTATGGTTTAATATTTATTAAATCTATTCTTGATTTTAAATGTTAAGATTTTAATATGTAAATAATGCATTATGTGATTTAAATTCCTAATGAATTTTTATGCATCTTTTATTATTAATTTGGTGTAAATCAATTTTATTGATGTGAAGGAAATATTTAATTAAAAGATATTTAAAATGTATTTATGTGTTTAATAATTATGTATGCTAGGACTTGGTATTTTGGTGATAGGAATTGAAATATTTAATCTGATGTCTTTGATGATGGATTACAAGAGAGCATGAAATTTTATAAAACTGGTAAGGGTGTACGATTTGATGATATTTTATCAAAATTCTATATTTTATAATATTATAAAATATTTTTATTGGTTTTCGATGCACCATACATGTACCAGTGTTCTGTAGTTGTAGATGTGATTAGCGCGCAGGTGGATGTGGATGTGATTAGCACGCAGGTTGTAATGTCTCTCGTGAGTTGCCATCGGATCGAGGGCAGGCAAGTTTGAAATTGGCCATAGCCGCCCCCCTCCATGGTCGGGATAACGGTTTAAGCAGCGACGTGGTGGGACGCCACGCGACCGTATGCTGGTTTTTCTCTTTAACCTCCCTGTCAGATGGTGCTTTGGGATGCTGGGCACCGTAGGACACCACTGATATATAGTATGTGCATCAAGTATCTTTTGTATATATATATATATATTTTATATTTTTATGGATCACACCGTATGGGGACAGCGATCCGATGTGGTCCATGAAGAGCTAGCCTCGTAACTATGTTGCCTACGAGTTCAGGAGATTGGACAGCCAATCTAGGCAACCATCCCGGACTGTATTGGTAGCAGGGTACCGACGATAGCTAGAAGTATAAATTGCATAGCATGTTGGAGGGTATCATTTGTACCCCTGATATGAGTACTTATTTCATAATATATTTTGAATTTAAATTATTATTTGACCTCGTACTATTCTATCTATTCATAATCTGATTTTCTAACATTATACTTAATTGCTTTTATTTTCATTACTATTATTAATATTATTCTTTTTATTAATAGTACAATTATTATTTATCAGAATTATGTTTACAAAAATTTTCATTATTACTAATATTATCATCATCATTATCATCATCATTATTATTATTATTATTATTATTATTACTGTCATTATTTATTTTTATTTTATTATTATTATCGTTATTTTCATATTGTAGCGTTGAACAAGTATCACAACCAACGGGTGAGAAATATGGCCATCGGGCAAGTATAATAGTTCTTGGGCAAGTGATAGCCATCGAACGAGTATGACAGCCCTTGGACAAGTGTGGTTATATGATAGCCTTTGGGCATGTGAGATGACTATTGATAGCCTCGGACGAGTTATATTAATATCATTATTAGCATTAAATGGTAAGTATTATTATTATTGTTGATATAGCGATTAATTTATCTTTTTTTTTATATTAAACATTGGTATATTTTTAAAACAATGTGAAATGTACTTGAAATTTGCAGCACTAAATGGGTGGTGTGGGCGGTCATGAACGTATGATGGAATATTTTGGTTGCTTACTTAGTAAATTATTTCTGTTGTATATATATATATATATTTTTTATCTAATTTGTTATCAAAGTGCTGCCATTTGTGGAATTTATTTTTAGTGAGGTGGAGGGATAAGGTGGTAGTATATAGGAGTGTATTTTCGTACAGGTAAATTTGGGGCATGTTTTACCCTTAGGGGAGATGTTGCCGGATTTTCCATAGGACGGTTCGGTAGGGTCTTTTTGGGATCAGAATTTGTCTAGGGTTTCGGGAAGGGATTTTGGATGGATCCTGACAGTACTAATAAATTAAAAAGGAAATCACATATCATAGATGATCATGGTGCTACAGTGCCAACTTTCTACCAATTTTCCACACTAACATTATTCGAAAATCATTGTCTTTATTATTAGAGCATAGCTATCTAATCAGTAGTCTTTGCATTAGTCATTGCTTATTTATTTTTCCTCCCTCTCATGTCAAACTTTTGATTTTACAATGACAGGCTTTCTTGTTTTGTTTTGTTTGTTATTTTATTGCATTTTTATTTTTATTTTTGTGGTTGCTAATTAAGGATGTAAGGTCTTTGCATTATTAGTCTGCTTCTCTGGTGATTTGTTTTCTTTTTAGCATTTTCAATAAGAATGGTAAACGAAGACTTAATACCTTATTACTAGATCATTACAGTGAAGAGAAATACTAATAAATTAAAAAAGGAAATTGCATATCAAAGACAATCATTGTGCTCCACTGCCAACTTTCCACCAAATTTTCACAATATCATATTCAAAAATCATCTTCTTTATTGTTAGAGCATAGCTATCTAATAAGTCTTTTCATTAGTCATTGTTTATTTATTTATTTATTTTTCTCCCTCTTATATCCAACTTTTGATTTTACAATGACAGGCTTTTTTGTTTTGTTTTGTTTGTTATTTTATTGGGTTTTTTTTTTTTTCGGTTGTTGATTAAGGATATAATGTCATCATTCATTCAAAATCCTTTACTGGAATTCTAGATAAGCTTTGATCCTAAGAGAAGCCATATCAGACCATCCTATAGAAAATCCAACAGCATCTCTCATAAGGGTTGAGTATGTCCCAAAAATTCCTTAGACAAAAGCATACTCCTATACAACATCATCTTATTCCCCCCATCTTACTACAATAGATTCCATAAATTTTCAAGACTTCTATAACAATAGTACTGGGATATATACGCGAGGAATAATTTAATAAAACATAAACACCTTTATAATTCATGTCTATCCGCGCATCATCTACTTAGTACAGTCCTACATTTCTATAATGATTATGAACATACCAATGCGTAATGCAAATAGAAGGGTAATAAAACAACAATAATAATAGTAATGTCAACAACAATAATAGTACAACTTATCCGAAAGGTACTACACTTATCCGAAGGCTATCATACTTGTTCAAAGATTGTACTACTTGCTCGAAAGCTACCGTATAATAATAATAATAATGATGATGATGATGATGATGATGATAACAATAAAAATAATCATAATAAATAATAATAGTAATAAATACAACAATAATTAGCGGCAATAATAATAATAATTAAAAATATAATGAAAAATAATAATAATAATAACAACAACAACAACAACAACAATATTAATAGCAATGACAATAATCAAAATAATTAATAATAACTATTACAATAATAATTAACAACAATATCGATGATAAATAATAATAATAATAATAGTAATAGTAAGTCATTAACAACAAATAATAATAATAATTCCATAACAATTAATAATTTTAATAATAATAATAATAATAATAATAACAACAACAAAAAATAAGGGTAACAATGGAAAATCATAATTATGAGTAGATAAGATAAAATAAAAATAAAATTATAAATATACTATAAAATATGCACACTTGTAGCTGAGGTATGTACGATACCATATAACATGCTAATATGTAATCCTATGATATTAGCTGCTATAGGTACACTGCTACCATTAGTGGTTACCTACCACTTGAACTCATATGCAGTAGAGTTACGAGGCTAAGCTATTCATGGGCTGAACTAAATCGTTGCCTCCATACGGTATGGTACATACAAACATAACATAATATATATATATATATACAAGTATATGGAAAAGATACTTGATGCATCATACGATATACCAGTGGTGTCAGGCAATACCTGGTGTCTTGAGTACTATCTGATAGGGAAATTAAAGAGGCAAACTTACAATTGGCCATCTTGGCATCCACGGTGTTGATTGCTAATACTTGTCATAGCTAAAACAATCATCCTTTGACCGATGGGAGGGTGGTTGATGCTCATTAAACAAATATACTTGCCAATCCTCAAGCCCACAGCTCTCACAGAATGACTACATATATATGCACGCTTGTCCATAATGATAGTCATCTTGTGACCCAAGGGGATGACTAATGCACGCTATGCAAATATGCTTGTCTACCATCTCTCACCCCAGCTCACAAAAGATGAACATGTATATAACTTGCGCACTAATTCATAACATAATATATAACCATAATGCGACTAAGGAAATGGGTGACTAATGCTTAGTGTGCTAATATACTCGTTAACCCTCAGATCCATGGGTTCTACAAGATAACCATAGGATAATAAACAACCATCCATAGGAGAGCCATACATACTTGCGTGCTAATCAACAATATGGTACAGAACACCAGTACTGTATAGTGTATCTAAAAATTATAAAAATTTATAATATCATAAATATCAAAGTTTGATAAAATACCATTGCATTTGATACACTATTGTTAAACTCATAAGATTCCATATTTCCTTTTTAAATAACCACATAAATTCAACAATTTTATAAAATTAATTATTACTACAATAGTTTCTTTAAAATCATAAATATAAATTTTATATAACAAATATATTTATATCACATAAGTTTTGTTTTACATAATAAAATTAAATAACAATTTTCTTAAATTTTAAAACAACACAAAACTTTTTGAAAATTTAAATAACACAATATATATATATCAAATATATGTAAAAGTAAGCACATATATTTGAATTGCATACAATTTTCACGTTAAGTACAAAAATTCACTCAAAATGACTACTTTTTAAATACACCATCATAATTCACAAACAAAGTACCAATGGAAAGCTAAAGAGATGAGGAACATGTAACTAATCTCCATTGAGTTCAATACCATTAGGGTTGATCGAAAAAGTTTCAACCAAATTCCCCTTTTATGTATCTCACTAAACGTTTAGAATTTGGATGAATGGAGGCCATTTTTCAGGTCAGGGATCAAAAACTTTTTTTTTTGGGGGGGGGGGGGGGGACCGATCTCATGGTCGGAGACCATTGGAAAACCGACCAATGGAAGGATGCTAGCCATCGTCGATGGACCATTGATTCTAGCATGTTCGCATCGCCCGATTATGGGCTCTCATGCCAACCGAAGCGTGTCGCCGCCTGGAGGTTGGGGTGTGGTCGAAAGGCCGATCAACATAGAAAGAGAAAAAGAGAGAGAGAGAGAGAGAGAGAGAGAGAGAGAGGCATAGAGAAAGAAAAAAAAAAGAGAAAAACAAAAAGAAAAGAAAAAATAATAATATTTTATTAAAGATGACATGTGGCACTTTTTTGTTGTAACACTTGGCAACTTTCTGAATGTAACATGTGACACATCTCATTTGATGTCACGTGGCATAAATTAGAGATTCTATTTAGTATTCTATGACCTAGTAAAATCATTTCCGGGAAAGACAGGTACAACATTACAGAGTCGTAACTTTTCAACCATAAGTCCAAATTAAGCATGTCACCAGTTTATAAACTTATATTGATGAGTACTTTACCATGGTAACTTGGTCAATACAAAATTTCTCTTGCAGTAAAAAGTCAATCTTGGAACCCAATTGGTCAACCTCGGTCAATCTTTGTCAAACTTGATCAAAAATTCAAATTCGGGGCATTTTTGCAGTCGAAGTGTTACATGTAAAGTCTTTGCAATATTAGTTTGTTTCTTTGGTGATTTGTTTTCTTTTGAGCTTTTTTTCAATAAGAACAGTAACTAAAGACTTAGAAGCCTTATTACTGTGTCATTAAAGTGGAGAAATACTGATAAATTAAAAGAGAAAATTGCAAATCATAGATGATCAATTAGATTTGCACACTAACATTATTAAAAAATCATCATCTTTATTATTAGAGCATAGCTATCTAATACTTATTCTTTGCATTAGTCGTTGTTGACTCTTTTTTTTTTTTTTTTCTCCCTCTCATGTCCTACTTTTGATTTTAACATAGTTTATTTAGCATTGAAGAAAAATCTCCTACTTTCTATTTTAACTTGGTTTATTTTGCGCTAAATTAAAGTCCTTTTCAGCAACAAAATGTTAAAATCTCCTTGTAAAGATTCTTATTATGATCATAAGGGCCAGTTTTATATATCAAAGTATTTAACCAAGATTTTTGACAAATACCATTTTGGCCATTGAGTAAATAGATCTAAATGGTATATAAATTATGGTCACAACTACTCACAACTTCTTAATGTTTATTCACCCTTGGATGCTATCCATTCAAAGGCCAAGATGATTTGTCAGAAAATTAATTATTATTCAATGTCTAAGTCTTTAGTTTTTAGTTGAACACACTACCAAGACCGGTCTGAGCATTATAATGTATTGATTATCCTTTTTTTTTTTTTTTGAAGATAAAATTATAATGTATTATTATATATATAGTTTACATATTGGTGAGTGAACATTGAAGTGGTTCCTAAATCTATCGCAAGCATGATTTGCACTACACTTATTTTTCTATATTAAATTAACAAGTAACTTACACACATATTTTGATCTGAATATAAATCTTACCATTAGATTTTCCATTATATCTACATATATTTATATATTTCTCGGAGTACCAAAATGTTTTTGTTCATTAATCTGACAGTGTATCAAGTTTAAGTTCTGTTTCAAGTTCAATGTCATGAATAAGAACTGATCATCACTCTCTCTATGGTTGGTGAATCAAATATTGCTTAGTTTGTATCAACATGGCAAGATAACAAGAAACTGAATTAGAATGCTTTACTGATTAACGCACTTAACACACTTAACAGACTGACATAATTAATATTAAAGTCGTTGGTTAGCTATTCAACTAATAGCAGGCACTTGTCTGCCCTTTAGAAGGCACATGTCTCATTTCAAGTTCTTTCAAGATCTTGTGTCTTACAAATTGAACCTCAAATTTGTATGTATGTTTTATCCTTGCATGTTGTAAAGGATTTGCAGCCAATTATACAGCCCCTATAATATCCCTCCAAAATGATAGGATTCGGGAAAGAAAGCTGCAGCTCCTGAGTCAAATTTTTTGTGCCAACACGATTCAGTAATCGCATGTGCCAAAAGCTCTATACTCTGCTTCTGGCTGGAACGTGCTATGACATGCTGCTGGCACCAAGGAAGATGACACAATTTATTGCTTTTTTTTTTTTTTTTTTTTTTTTTTGGTTGTTGTTAATTAAGGAGGCAAGGTCCACTACAACAAATGTAAGCTTTTATACTATTTAATTATAGCATTTTAGAAAAATGCTATTGATAACATAAAATAATGACATTTTTACTTCATTTTATACGGTTTAAAATTAATCGAACATAATTTTATTTTTAATAGCATTTATTAAGCATACAATATCATTATTTAAAAAAAAAAATTCCCTTTTAAGCGTGCTTTCTTATTTACATGCCACACATTTATTTTCTTTGTCTGGTGATTTGTTTTCTTTTTAGCTTTTGCAAAAAGAATGGTAAAAGAAGACTTAAGAGCCTTGTTACTGTTGAAATGTGGTGATCTTGCCACAATGTGCAAGGTAGTTCGGTTACACTTGCACTCTTTGTTTTGCAACATCAAAGACCAAACATTATTTATGTTTATGCATTTTATTTTATCTTGTAATGTTTAAGAACAATATCCTTTTTGTAATGCCCTAAGCTCATTATCTAGCTTAAGGCCTTTTTTGTCTAGTTTCTGGAATTGTATTTCCAGCAACATAAGTCCACTTCCTTGGATGCCGTTTGAAGTAGGTTTGGTATTTGGACCTGAATTTTTGATATGATAAACTAGATATGTAGAGGAGACAGCAGCAAAAAGAATGGCCCAATTTGGATCTGGGAAGGCTGAGTTAAGCCCAAAACAATCTGACCCTTGTGCAGTTTTGTTGCCCAGAAAACTGGGCAAAACTGCCTCGGGTTTGATTACTTTTGAATGGGTAAATGGTCTTTGTTTTATCTGGTTTTTGGCTAGAACATAGTTTAATATTCAAAAAGGCTTCTCTCCAATTTTCGATTCAAATGGAGCTGGTTTTCAAATTCAAATGCCTTAGACAAGCTGAACTGCCCATTAAAGAAGGTTTCTTGCATGCCCAGCACATTGATTAGAGTTAGTTGAGGTCGTTTGGCTTGGTTGGTTACTTTTAATGCTTTTGTATTTATTGATAAATATGGCAGCATGCCTTATTGTCTTTTTGATGTATTTAAAAGTATGAAAATTGCAATTGAAAACATTGAGAAAGAAAATATTCAAAAAACAGATTTTGAAAAACAACATTTTTGGCTCTCTCTCTCTCAACTACTACATTTTTGGTTTCTTCTTCTTCCCAAAAGCTAACAACCTTCTCAAGAACCCTAAACCTCCATTAAAACCAGAAACAAAACCTTAACAAACCCAAAAAAAACAAAATCAGGAACCAAGAACCAACAACAATCATTCTTGACTAACACCTTGAATGATTGTGCTCTAGGGTACAACAACATAAACCTACACCAAATTCCATCATGGTATCAGAGCATAGTGTAATTTCTTAGGACCTTGTGAGCTTTCAACCTAGACCATTTTATTTTTGAGAGGATCCCCCACCTAAAGCCTTCCAACCGAAACCAAAACCTCCCAAAAAGACTAGTTGAAACTCACCAAAACACCACCACCCGAGAGCTTGTTCTTGTGTCCATTTTTCAAAACTTTTGAAAAACCATTTTTTCAAATGGCTTCACAATCCTTTGCAACCCCAACACCACCTAAGTTTGAAGGCCAAAACTATTCCATTTGGAGTATAAAAATGAAAGCCTACCTTCAAGCCTTTGGTTTATGGGAAGTCATAGAAGAAGGTTATGTAGTGGAAGAGTTGAGAGCTAATGCAACCCAAGCACAAAGAAATGCACATGAGGCTGAAGTTGCCAAGGGGTTCAAGGCCCTCACTGCCTTGCACTCCTCCATGAATGATTCCATTTTTACAAGGATAATGTCATGCACAAGTGCTAGAGAGGTTTGGATAAAGCTTCAAGAGGAGTTCCATGGAAATACTAGAACTCGAAAAATGCAAGTTTTAAACCTAAGAAGAGAGTTTGAGACCTTGAAGATGAAGGAGAATGAGCTTGTCAAGGATTTCATGGAAAGGATGCTCAAACTGGTAAATCAAATTCGGGTCCTTGGTGAGCAATTGACCGATCAAAGGGTAGTAGAGAAAATATTGGTGAGCTTACCCGAAAGGTTTGAAGCTAAGATTTCCTCCCTTGAAGAATCTAGAAATCTTAGTGAAATAACCTTGAGTGAGCTCATCAATACTCTTCAAGCAACTGAACAAAGGAGAGCCATTAGAAAGGAGGAGACCATAGAGAGTGCATTCTATGGTGGCCACAGCAACAAAAAGAAGAATAAAGGAAGGAAGAGTAACAACACCAACCAAATCGGTTTTACAACCAACAACAACACAAACAACAACAAAAATGGATGGAATCAACAACAACAACAACAAAGCCATCAAAACCGAGGAGGGCATCCACCTTGCCCTCATTGCAAGAAGCTTGGACATCCACCATCCAAGTGTTTTTGGAGGCCGGATGCATCTTGTGAAAGATGTGGAGGAAAAGGCCACATTGCCAAAGTATGCAAGCAAAGGAGACAATAAGCCAATGTGGTTAATGAAGAAGCCGAGAACCTATTTGTGGCCACATGCCTTAAAGTCACGAGTAGTGGTCTCGGTTGGCTTGTGGATAGTGGTTGCTCACACCACATGAGTTTCCAAAAGGATGGCTTTGTGGAGCTTAACCGAAACTACAAAACCAAAGTGAAGATTGGTGATGGCCGGTTCATGAAAGTAGAAGGCAAAGGAGATGTGTGCTTGAACACCAAGGAAGGTACCAAAATTATAAAAGATGTGCTATATGTTCCTAGTTTGTGTGAAAACTTGCTTAGTGTAGCACAATTGGTAGAAAGAGGCTTTGCTTTAAATTTTGCAAAAGATGGATGTATCATATATGATGCTTGTGGTAATGAGTTGTTTAAGGTACCATTGAAGGACAAAAGCTATAGATTGGACCTAGTTAAGAATGAACAAGCCTTAAAAACCAAAGTGGAGTCCATTTCTCAACTTTGGCATAAAAGGCTTGGGCATTCTAGCTATGGTGCCATGAAAAACACCAATGCCATTATGAAGGACATGCCAAAGATTGAGGAGATGAAAAGCCTATGTGATGTATGCCAACTAGGGAAATCCACATGGCTTCCATTCCCTAAAGCCGGTTCATGGAGAGCTAAGGAGAAGCTTGAGCTAGTCCATTCGGATGTGTGTGGACCAATGAGTTTGTCATCAATTGGAGGATGTAAGTACTTCCTAACCTTCATTGATGACTACTCAAGGATGTGTTGGGTATATTTCTAACAACCAAGTCACAAGTGCTTGAGAAGTTCATGGAATTCAAGAAGATGGTGGAAACCCAAAGCAATGCAAAGATGAAATGCTTGAGAATCGACAATGGTGGAGAATATACAAGCTTGGCTATGGAGGATTTTTGCAAAGAAAATGGAATGGTGCATCAATTCACAACACCATACACACCACAACAAAATCGTGTTTGTGAGAGGAAAAATAGGACCTTGATGGAGATGGCAAGGTGCATGATACATGAGAAGAACATGCCAAAGAAGTTTTGGGCCGAAGCCATATACATGGCTAGCTACATCCAAAACCGAGCATACACCAAAGCCAATGAGTCCAAGACACCCTATGAGATATGATATGGAGAAAAACCATCTTTGGACAACATAAAAATCTTTGGAAGTGTTTGTTTTCTCCATGTTCATCCACACATGAGAGACAAGCTTGACAAAAGGGCAAATGTGGGCATCTTGGTCGGCTTTAGTGAGGTTACCAAAGGTTTTAGGGTTTTCAACTTGAAAACCAAGAAACTTGTGGTAACAAGGGATGTGAGGATTGATGAAGATGCTGTTTGGGATTGGACAAAGGAGGAGCTTCTTGTCCATGAAGATAATGCTCGGTTGGATGATGGAGAAGAAAAAACCAATGACAATGACAATGAAGAAAATGAAGATGATGAGGAGGATGCACTTGAGACCATTGGAACCGAATTGGAGATTGGAGATGGTGTTAGAGGAGAAAGGCCATTGCTTGAAATATATGAAAGGTGCAATGTTGCCTTGAGTGATCCTACCAATGCTCAAGAAGCTATGCAAAAGAAAGAGTGGATAGAGGCCATGCAAACCGAAATGGACATGATAGAAAAGAATGAAACTTGGTCTTTGGTTTCTAAGCCTAAAAACAAGAAACCAATTGATGTAAAATGGATCTTTAGGACCAAGTTCAACCCAGATTGAACAATATGCAAGCACAAGGCAAGGCTTGTGGCAAAAGGCTATGCACAACAAGCGGGTGTAGATTATGGAGAGACGTTTGCACCGGTTGCAAGAATGGAGACCATAAGGCTCATCCTATCCATCTCGGCCTCAATGTCATGGAAGGTGTACCACCTTGATGTAAAGTCGGCTTTCTTGAATGGTGTGCTTCAAGAGGAGGTTTATGTCAAGCAACTCGAGGGCTTCATTGTTCAAGGACATGAGGACAAAGTCTACCATCTACACAAGGCACTTTACGGGTTAAAGCAAGCACCTAGGGCTTGGTATGGCAAGATTGATGGTTACTTGACCTACCAAGGCTTTAGGAGGAGTCCAAATGAGCCAACACTATACATAAGGAATGAAGAAGGCATGATTGTTATCTCACTCTATGTGGATGATTTGTTGGTCACGGGTGAAAATGAAAAGAATGTGGAAGTTTTGAAAAATGAACTTGAAAAGGAGTTTGACATGTCAAGCCTTGGTGAAATGAATTACTTCCTTGCAGTGGAAGTGATGTAATGCTCTAGGAGTATTTTCATATCTCAAGAGAAATACATGAAAGATCTTTTGAAAAAGTTCAACCTTGATGAATGCAAGCCAATGTCAACACCAATGAGCCAAGGAGACAAATACAAGAAGGAGGATGGCACACCAAAGGTAAACCCGACCCTATATAGAAGCATGATAGGAAGTTTGCTCTATGTATGTTCATCAAGATAGGATATTATGCATGCCACATGTGTTTTGTCTAGATATATGCAAGCACCATCCCAAAACCATTTTGTAGGTGCCAAAAGAATTCTTAGATACTTAAAAGGAACACAAGACTTTGGAGTTTGGTATGATAGGCAAGATGTGATGAGATTAATGGCCTACTCGGATAGTGATTGGGCTGGATGCTTGGATGATATGAAGAGCACTTCGGGGTATCTTTTCTCACTTGGTAGTGGACCATTCTCATGGAATGCAAAGAAGCAAGCAACAACCGCTCAAAGCATCGCCGAAGCCGAGTACATTGCTTACTCTTCATGTGCAAATCAATGCATTTGGCTTAGGAAATTATTGGAGGACCTTGGTTATCCTCAAGAGGGTTCAACCATCATCAAATGTGACAACACTTCAGCCATATCAATAGCCAAGAACCCCGTTCAACATGGAAGGACAAAACACATACCGGTGAAGTATCACTCTTTGAGGGAGTTTGAAGAAAATGGAGAAGTAAGCTTGGAATATATCAAGACCGAAGATAACCTTGTAGATTTATTCACCAAGCCACTTCCAAAAGCAAGATTTGAGACCTTGAGGAAGCTTCTAAATATTTCAAGCAAGAACACCAAGGAGGAGTGTTGAAATGTGGTGATCTTGCTACAATGTGCAAGGTAGTTCGGTTACACTTGCACTCTTTGTTTTGCAACATCAAAGACCAAACATTATTTATGTTTATGCATTTTATTTTATCTTGTAATGTTTAAGAACAATATCCTTTTTGTAATGCCCTAAGCTCATTATCTAGCTTAAGGCCTTTTTTGTCTAGTTTCTGGAATTGTATTTCCAGCAACATAAGTCCACTTCCTTGGATGCCGTTTGAAGTAGGTTTGGTATTTGGACCTGAATTTGGGATATGATAAACTAGATATTCAGAGGAAGCAGCAGCAAAAAGAATGGCCCAATTTGGAGCTGGCAAGGCTGAGTTAAGCCCAAAACAATCTGACCCTTGTGCAGTTTTGTTGCCCAGAAAACTGGGCAAAACTGCCTCGGGTTTGATTACTTTTGAATAGGTAAATGGACTTTGTTTTATCTGGTTTTTGGCTAGAACATAGTTTAATATTCAAAAGGGCATCCCTCCAATTTTCAAGTCAAATGGAACTGGTTTTCAAATTCAAATGCCTTAGACAAGCGGAACTGCCCATTAAAGAAGGTCTCTTGCATGCCCAGCACATTGATTAGAGTTAGTTGAGGTAGTTTGGCTTGGTTGGTTACTTTTAATGCTTTTGTATTTATTGATAAATATGGAAGCATGCCTTATTGTCTTTTTGATGTATTTAAAAGTATGAAAATTGCAATGAAAAACGTTGAGAAAGAAAATATTCAAAAAACAGATTTTGAAAAACAACATTTTTGGCTCTCTCTCTCTCAACTACTACATTTTTGGTTTCTTCTTCTTCCCAAAAGCTAACAACCTTCTCAAGAACCCTAAACCTCCATTAAAACCAGAAACAAAACCTTAACAAACCCAAAAAAAACAAAATCAAGAACCAAGAACCAACAACAATCATTCTTGACTAACACCTTGAATGATTGTGCTCTAGGGTACAACAACATAAACCTACACCAAATTCCATCAGTTACTCGGTCATTACAGTGGAGAAATACTAATAAATTAAAAAAGGAAATTGGATATCATAGATGATCATCAAATTTTCACACCAACATTATTAAAAAATTATCGTCTTTATTAATAATTAGTCTTTGCATTAGTTATTTATTTTTTATTTTGTTTTCTTCCTCTCTTGTCCTACATATTCGATTTTACAATGACAGGCTGTTTTGTTTTGTCCTGTTTGTTATTTTATTGCATTTTTTTTTGGGGGTTGTTAAGTCAAGAGAAATACTAATAAATTAAAAAAGGAAATTGCATATCATTGATGATCATAGTGGTCCTCTGCCAGCTTTCCACCAAATTTTTACACCAACACTATTAAAAAGTATTATCTTTATTATTAGGGCATAGCTATCTAATAATTAGTCTTTGCATTAGTCATTGTTTATTTATTCATTTTTTTTCTCCCTCTTTTTTCCTACATTGGATCTTACAATGACAGGCTGTTTTGTTTTGTTTTGTTTGTTATTTTATTGCAATTTTTTTTTAATGGATGTTAATTATTAGAGCATAGCTATCTAATAGTTAATCTTTGCATTAGTCATTGTTTACCTTTTTTTTTTTTTTTTTTCCCCTCCCTCTGGTGTCCTATTTTTGACTTTGAAATAGTTTATTTAGCACCAAAGGAAAATCTCCTACTTTCGATTGTAACTTGGTTTATTTAGCGCTAAAGAAAAGTCCTCTTTAACAACAAAATTTTAAGATCCTCATAAAGTTTTATCTTATTATGAGATAAAGGCCAGCTTTATATGCCAAAGTATTTGATACAGATTTTTGACAAATACCATTTTGGGCATTGAATAAATAGATCCAAATAGTGTATAAATTATGGTCATAACTACTCATAACTTCTCAATGTTTATTCACCCTTGGATGCTATCCATTCAAAAGCCAAGATGATTTGTCAGAAAGTTAATTATCCAATATCTAGGGGTTCGGTTGTTACTTGAACACACTACCTAGACCGGTCAGAGCATTACAATGTATTATTGTCATTTTTTTTGTTTTGTTTTAAAGATAGAATTATAACGTAGTATTATATATATAAATTCACATACTGGTGATTGAAAATCGAAGTGGTTCCTAAATCTGTCTCAAGCATGACGTGCACTATATTTATTTTTTTCCATATAAATTAACAAGTAACTTACCCACATGTTTTGATCTGAATATAGATCTTACCATTAGATTTTCCATTATATATGCATATATTTATATATTTGTCTCAGTAACAAAATTAACAAAATGTTTTTGTTCATTAATCTGATAGTGTATTTAGTTCAAGTTACGTTTCAAGTTCAACGTCATGAATAAGAACAGATCATCACTCTCTCTATTGTTGGTGAATCAAATATTGCTTAATTTGTATCATTATGGCAAGATAACAAGAAACTGAATTAGAATGCTTTAGTAATTAACACTCATAACAGACTTAACAGACATAATTAATATTAAGGTCATCGGTCAGCTATTCAACTAATATCTTAATTGAATGCTGATCTGGAAGCTGATTTGGAAGTGTCCGTTTATCTGTTGTCTACACGAGCCTCCTCTGCAATCTGCTCTTTAGAAGGCACATGTGTCACTTCAAGTTCTTTTTCAAGAACCTTGTCTCTGTGAAGTCCAGCCGCACCAACCAACCTCACCAACCACAGCCGCACCAACCTCACCAACCACAGCCACCATTGTTGACACCATTGCTGCACCGATCAACAATTGTGGGCTAAGATGTTGAAAATTGTGGCCTTGTAAGCCTATAAATAGGCTCCTTCCCGTTCCATAAAAATCAAGCCAAGAGAGCAATCTCAAGCCTCCCAAGTGAGGAGAATTGAGAGAAAACTCCAAGAGTGAGAGTTGTTTAAGTTCCAGAGAGAACTTGAGAGAAGAGTGAGCAATTCCAGAGAGAATTGGAGAGTGCAGAGAGAGGTTCCACGAGAGAATCCTCCATGAGAGAAGTTTTTATTTTTGTATTCTATTTTTAAGAGATTAATAGAATTCTTTTATTTTCTTCTCATATTTCTTCTCTAAAGTGGTCAGAGAACCACAACAAGTGGTATCAGAGACCCAGATTGAGAGCTTGGGTTCAAAATTTGAAGAAACAGAGCCATTGTTCTTCAAGTTGGTGTTTCGGAAAGTTGCTCAAATAATTAATTTGACAATCCCAGGTGAAAGTACCCGACGAGAGGAGAACAACGAAGTTCGCCGGAGAGAAAACGGACGTCCCACGCGCCCGCACGCGCCGACTGAAATTTTTCTGCAACTGTTCACGCGCCCACGCGCCGTCTGGAGGTTGAAGACGACCACGTCAGCAGCCACGTCAGCGAACACCTGCCAAGTCATCTGCCACGCCAGCCGACACGTCATCTGCCACGTGTCGCCACGTCATCTGACACGTCATCTGCCACGTCAGCACCATCTGCCACGTCAGCAATATTTTTCTGAAATTACGGAACAGCCCCTGAAGTTTCGGAAATTACGGAACAGCCCCTGAATTATTGGAAATTACAGATTGACCCCTGAAGTTTCTGTATTTGCAGGTTGACCCAGAAATTTTGTGAAATTACATTTTTGCCCCAAAATTTCTGGTAATTATATTTTGACCCCGAAAGAGTCAAGTCCACCATTTTCGGCCGTTCCGGACGCAACGGTTAACTTCGTTTTGCCAAATTCAGCTCCATTTTTGGTCAAGCCATAATGTCAATGGAAGAATCATCTTCGGGAGCTATGGTTAAGCTCACTGCCACAAATTATACACTTTGGAGACCTCGGATGGAAGATCTCCTCAATTGTAAGGATCTGTTTGATCCTATAGAAGCTAAAGGCGAAAACCCCGATCCCAGTAAAGTAGCAGAATGGAAGAAATTAAACAAGAAAACGATCGGTCAGATCAGGCAATGGATCGACCACAGTGTCTTCCATCATGTAGCAAAGGAAACGGATGCATATGCCCTCTGGACAAAATTGGAGGACATGTACCAGGCCAAGACTGCTCGGAACAAAGCCCTGTTGCTTAAGCGATTGGTACATCTAACATTACAGAGTGGAACTTCTGTAGCCGAGCATACCAGTGAGTTCCAGAGCTTGGTAAATCAACTATCTGCTGTGGATTACCAACTAGGGGATGAGGATCAGGCCCTCCTACTTCTAAGCTCTCTTCCAGACAGTTGGGAGACATTGGTAGTCTCTCTCAGCAATTCGGCCCCGAATGGCAAACTTACTATGGCTATGGTTAAGGATGCCCTATTTAATGAAGAGGCCAGGAGAAAGGACATTGGCATGGATCAGTCACATGCCCTCGTCACAGAGAGAGGAAGACAGCAAAGAGGTGGTCGAGATAGGGGGAGAGGCAGGAGCAAGAGCAGAGGCAGATCTACAGACGGCAGAAAATCATCGTATAAGTGCTATCATTGTGGCCTGGAGGGTCACATGAAGAAGAATTGCAGAAAATTGTTGAGAGAGCAGAGACTCCAAGGTAATCAGCCGAAGAAGGATGGAGAGACACTAGTCACTTGTACAGGAGAAGTGGCGCTCTGCTCCACCGAAGAAGAGACATGCCTTCATATATCAACCCAAGATGTTGAGTGGGTAGTCGATACTGCAGCATCCTACCATGTCACTCCACACAGAGATTTCTTCAAAACGTACAAAGCAGGAGACTTTGGTACGGTAAAGATGGGAAATTCCAGTTTCGCAAAGATTATGGGAACTGGTGATATTCAGATAAAAACGAATATTGGTTGTACAATCACTTTGAAGGATGTCCATCATGTTCCAGACCTTCGGCTTAATCTACTTTCGGGAGCAGCCTTAGACAAGCAAGGCTATGACAATTACTTCAGCAAAGGCACATGGAAAATGACGAAAGGTGCCATAGTTGTCGCCCGAGGACATATTTGTGGAACGTTGTACAAGACTCATGTGAAGATATGTGCAGACAGCCTCAATATTGCAGAAGGAGAGGCGTCTCAAAATCTGTGGCACCAAAGACTCGGTCACATGAGTGAAAAAGGATTGTCCACTTTGGCAAGGAAGAAGCTGATCACTGTTTGCAAGGATGCTGCGCTAGATCCTTGTAATCACTGCTTGTTTGGTAAGCAACATAGAGTCTCCTTCAGTTCCTCTGCATTGAGAAGATCAGAGTTGCTTAGTCTGGTGCACTCTGATGTTTGTGGTCCCATGGAGGTGGAATCATTAGGTGGCAACAAGTATTTCCTGACCTTCATTGATGATGCTTCACGGAAGGTGTGGGTATATTTCTTGAAGACAAAGGACCAGGTATTGGATTACTTCAAACTGTTTCATACCATGGTAGAGCGTGAAACAGGAAAGAAGCTGAAATGTCTCCGCTCAGATAATGGAGGCGAGTATACTTCCAAGGAGTTCGATGCCTACTGCAGAAGACACGGCATTCGACATGAGAAGACGGTCCCTCGTACCCCACAACATAATGGAATAGCCGAAAGAATGAACCGAACCATTATGGAAAAGGTCAGAAGTATGCTCAGTATGGCTAAGCTGCCAAAGCCATTCTGGGGAGAAGCTGTTCGTGCCGCCTGCTATTTAATCAACAGATCACCGTCAGTACCGTTGAATTTTGAAATTCCGGAGAAAATGTGGTCGGGTAAGATTCCCTCCTACTCTCATTTAAGAGTGTTTGGTTGTATAGCTTATGTACATGTATCCAAGGAGCTCAGACAGAAGCTCGATGCAAGATCTACTCCATGCATCTTTATAGGATATGGAGACGAAGAATTCGGATACAGGTTATGGGACCCGAAAACCAAGAAGGTTATTAGAAGCAGGGATGTAGTATTCCAAGAAAACCAGAAAATGGAAGACATTGAAAAGCCCAGAATGTCTCCTAATTATAGTTCTAGTGCCGAGAATTTTTGTCCTAATCCAGCACCAGCACAAATAGCCACAGAGGATAATGAGGTGCATGAAGATATACCAGAAGCAGACCAGGAGGAAGAAGGGGATAATGAGCAGGGGGAGACTCAATCCTCTCAAGCAGCTGCAGGGCCATCACAGCGGTCAGATGATGGTACACCTCCTGAAACCAGTGGTTTACAAGTTCGGAGATCTGAGCGAGGCCGAATTCCATCAAAGAGATTTCCAGAATCTGAGTATATTCTGCTTACTGAAGAGGGGGAGCCAGAGAGTTTCCAGGAAGCTGTTTCTCATCAAGAGAAGGAAAAGTGGCTGCAAGCAATGCAAGATGAGATGGAATCCTTGCAGAAAAATCATACTTATGAGTTGGTTAAGCTTCCAACAGGAAAGAAGGCACTAAAGAATAAATGGGTGTTCAAGCTCAAGAAAGATGGCAGCGGAAGGGTGGAGAAACACAAAGCCCGATTGGTGGTCAAAGGATTTCTTCAGAAGAAAGGAATTGACTTTGATGAGATTTTTTCACCAGTGGTAAAAATGACTTCAATTCGAGTCATTTTTGGTTTAGTAGCAAGTCTAAACCTAGAGCTTGAGCAGATGGATGTGAAGACAGCATTTCTTCACGGTGATTTACATGAAGAAATCTACATGGAGCAGCCAGAAGGATTTGAGGTTTCAGGGAAAGAAAACCTCGTATGCAAGCTAAAGAAGAGCTTGTATGGCCTCAAGCAAGCACCAAGACAATGGTATAAGAAGTTTGACTCGTTGATGGTGAGTCAAGGCTATAAAAGGACTGCAGCAGACCAGTGTGTTTATATTAAAAAATTTTCAGGTGGAAACTTCATTGCACTTTTGCTATATGTGGACGACATGTTGATCGTTGGACAAGATGCAATGAAGATTAGTCAGCTGAAGAAAGAATTGTCTAAGTCTTTTGATATGAAAGACTTAGGACCAGCTCAACAAATTTTGGGAATGCAAATAATCCGAGACAGGAAGAATAGAAGGTTATGGCTATCTCAAGAGAAGTATGTTGAACGGGTGATAAAGAGATTCAACATGGATAAAGCCAAACCGGTCAGCATTCCACTTGCAAATCATTTTAAGTTGAGTAAGAGATTGTGCCCCTCATCCAAAGAAGAGATAGAGGAGATGGCTTCAGTACCATATTCTTCAGCGGTAGGAAGTCTGATGTATGCAATGGTGTGTACCAGACCAGACATTGCTCATGCAGTAGGTGTTGTGAGCAGATTTCTTTCAAATCCTGGAAAGAAACACTGGGAAGCAGTCAAATGGATTCTCAGGTATCTTAAAGGTACATCGAAGCTGTGCTTGTGCTACGGGGGAGGTGATCCAATCTTAGAAGGCTATACAGATGCAGATATGGCCGGAGACCCTGATAATAGAAAATCTACATCAGGTTATCTCTACACTTTTGCAGGGGGAGCTGTGTCATGGCAGTCAAGATTGCAGAAGTGTGTTGCTTTATCCACTACTGAAGCAGAGTACATTGCCGCAGCGGAAGCGGGTAAGGAAATGTTGTGGTTAAAGCGTTTTCTCACAGAATTGGGCATCAAGCAAGAAGACTACAAGATACATTGTGATAACCAAAGTGCCATGGATTTGAGCAAAAACTCAATGTATCATTCCCGTACAAAGCACATTGACATTCGCTATCATTGGATACGCGAAGTAATAGGTCAACAGTTGCTGAAACTGTTGAAGATTCACACAAAAGAGAATCCAGCAGATATGCTAACAAAAGTTGTTGCTCAAGAGAAGCTGAAGCTATGCAGAGACATAGCTGGAATAGATGGCAGATGACCATCAGTTTTAAATGCGACTGGAGGGGGAGAATTGTGAAGTCCAGCCGCACCAACCAACCTCACCAACCACAGCCGCACCAACCTCACCAACCACAGCCACCATTGTTGACACCATTGCTGCACCGATCAACAATTGTGGGCTAAGATGTTGAAAATTGTGGCCTTGTAAGCCTATAAATAGGCTCCTTCCCATTCCATAAAAATCAAGCCAAGAGAGCAATCTCAAGCCTCCCAAGTGAGGAGAATTGAGAGAAAACTCCAAGAGTGAGAGTTGTTTAAGTTCCAGAGAGAACTTGAGAGAAGAGTGAGCAATTCCAGAGAGAATTAGAGAGTGCAGAGAGAGGTTCCACGAGAGAATCCTCCATGAGAGAAGTTTTTATTTTTGTATTCTATTTTTAAGAGATTAATAGAATTCTTTTATTTTCTTCTCATATTTCTTCTCTAAAGTGGTCAGAGAACCACAACAGTCTCTTACAAAATGAAACTCAAATTCTATATATGTTTTATCCTTGCTTGTTGTAGAGGATTTACAGCCAATTATGCAGCCTCTATATTATCACTCCAAAATTATAGGATTTGGAAAAGAAAGCTGCAGCTCTTGAGTCAATTTTTTTGTGCCAACATGATTCAGTAATCGCATGTGCAAAAAGCTCTATACATTGCTTCTGGCTGGAACGTGCTATGACATGCTGCTGGCACCAAGGAAGATGATACAATTCCTACTCCTAGATCTTGTATCACCTTGGTTGCTAGCTCAGTCAAAATGGTAGAATGTGTATCATCTTCATAATTCAATTAGTTTCTCTTCTAAGGATACTCTCTATCTTAAATAAGTTACAACAGTGAATTAATAGGTGAAATTAGTAACGCGGTGCATTAACACAAGGGTTTTGAGAGACTTTATTTACAAAAACAGAATTAAAGGAAAATGAATAATTGTTACCTGACAATGATGATGTCAGACTTGTTAAAACATTTTCAGTAGGTATATCTTAAGTAGGTAAATATTTTGTGAGGATGATCTAACTCTTAAACCTAGGTGTTTTACAGACTTGCAGGGAAGAAAGAAATCGAGATGGTAATGGTGAATAAAATTGGCAGTTTTATATGAAGTAAGAAAGAGATTGGTAATTGAAAAGTAGAGTCCAAAGTGCAACACTCTTGGCAAGCCAATCTTGACAGATGGTTAATTTACCTTTGTTATCTTTGCAGTAATTCAAATATACAGTCTTCTTAATCTCAAGTATCTGTCAAGCAAGCTATGATTCCATTGCCTTGGTGTAAAGAAATGTGTATAAGAATTAATTATGTTCTGTAAATATGAAAGGATTGAGTGTCTCTGCAAAAGAATAAAGTATAAGCATAATCAAAATGCCTGATCAGCTTCTACTCAATGAGTTAGCAAAAGTGATATTAATCACATGGTCTATTATTGGTATTGCCAAAGGGCATGTTGCATTTACAAGTAGACTACAGAGTATGGTGTATTAATTAATACAGACCTTCAAAGACTGTTGAACCAGCATGAACTCTATTTCATTCTCCAAATTTAGTAACCTCAAGACCAAAATTAAGGAGCTTTTCCAATTCAATTCACCAATTTTCAAAGTTCTCAAGAATGGATCAGGGAGAACAGATCCATTACCAATAATATGATTGGTAACTACCTCATTCATCTTCAAAGTATGTCACTACTTCAGCTAAAGTTTGGAAGTTGCAACTCCAGTTTTCAAGATTCCAGATGTATACCATAATAAATAATAAAGTAAGAAGCATATACAATAGGGAGGCTACTTTGTAATTTATTCAAGCACTAAAAGGTGTATAAGCAAATAATTATGATTAAAACAAACTAATTAAGATCATCCAAATTTACATATATAAATGTATTTATATATAATACTAACTTTATATACATCAATCCATGTTCTTCAACATTTACTTCCAAGTGTTTTGAAATATTTTTTGCTCATCTTAGTCTCCTTTGTGGGATCACACCGAAAATCTTGAACATCAAATTGGTCTCCTTAAGGTGATGATATATCCAACTATCAGTCCAATTCCATAACCTATTACAGCAGCTTTCCAACTCAAACGAAATGATATTGAATGTAGTTTCTCATCATATTGCGAAGGTGGTAGCAGAGTCCCAGACTTTTTGACATTGGAAGACCACATAATCCCCTATTTCCCTCAAAAGAAGAATTTGGAAATATCCCAATCTGTCCAGCTAGTTTACTGCTGAGGGATTTCACCATAAAGCTTATTGTTAGACAGATCTAATGATTCAAGCTCAACTAGATTCCCTAGGGATGAAGGAATATGTCCTGAAAAGTTATTACTTGACAAATTGAGCACAATTAGAGATCGAAAATCCCGTATTGTCTCTGGGATTTCTCCATAAAATTGCAGTTCAAGAAATCAATGCACACAAAAATGGCGAAAATTTTGGCATTTCTAGGCCCTTATTCATCACAGTAACAGAGTACTGGTTATACTCATCATCACCAATGTACTTCAATTCTGATGAATGTCTCTGAGATATTTTATTCATCGAAGTCCAATTTGTAAAATATTGTGATTGTAAACTTCAACTAAAATCATTGAAAGACAGATCAACAATACTTAAGTTCAGAAAGCCAGAAAAGTTATGTGGACAATATATTACACCGTGAAATTTATTATGAACTAAGAAGAGAACCTGAAGATTTAACACACTGTAGCCAAAAAGGAAATGTGTCACCCATATGATTTTGGCTCAGATTTGAAATTTGTAGCTCTTTGCGTTTAATTAGTGAGTTCGGCATCTTCCCAGATAATTGGTTGCAGCTCAAGTCCAATGTCTTTGATTTGCTCCTATACCCACAGATATGAGGCATTTCACCACGAAAGTGGCTTATTCTTAGATTTAGAACCAATAGAGAGCTATTGAAGTTATCCAAACATTGAGGAACTGTACCACTCAAATTGTTACTTGACAAATCAAGATATTGAAAATCCCCAAATTTACAGAACAATGGGTCAATTCTTCCAACCAAGCTATTTTCTGATATAGAAAAGTACCTAGTGGATATTGGAGGAACAACAACTGGTCCTCGCAACATGTTGGAATGCAGGTCTAGTAAATACAGTTTCTTCAATGGACGAACTAAGGGGGTTTCTTCCCTACCACTAAAGTTGTTGCGAGAAAGATCCAGAATCTTCAAGGTTTCCGTCACTGTGTTCAAGAACCATTTGGGAATTGGGCAGTAATCCTACTTTTGGAAAAGTTTAAGGATTCCAATTCATCTTGTGTTTCCAGGAACATTGGAAATTCGCTAATGTTGCATGAGGAAAAGGATGAGATATAAAATATGGGGAGACGATAATGAGCAGAACAAGAAGAGGAACTCCTACTTACATTATTTGTTATAGATAGGCCTCTATTATTTGAAAGAAAAAGATCATGAAGTGAACTCAACCCCGAGAAAGATCATGTCAAAATCAAGGGCGCTGCCACTTATATCATATGAATCAAGGCACATTTCTGTGAGCATTTTGAGTTTGGATATGGAACTTGGGATATGTCCAATTAAATTGCTTTTACTTAAAAACAGGTTTTTAAACTTGGATGAATGGTCAGAAATGTTTTGGATATTAAGAGTGCCTGAAAGCTGATTTTTTTTTCTTTTTTTTTTTTTTCCGAAGATAAGTATGTCAGAGAAGGCAATTTAAATAATGACCAAGGAATGACACCAGTGAAAGAAATATATGGCAGATCAAGAAAGTCAAGAAATGTCAGGTTTTGAAAAGTGGATGGAATTGAACCTGTCAAATTATTGTTCTGAAGATTGATAGATTTGATCTAATGTGGGAATCGGCTTGGGAGTTTTCCATCAAACAGATTCCCTGAAAGCATATACCTTTCTAATTGTGAGAGATTTCCAAGTGAAGATGGAATTTGGCTACTGAAATTATTGTCATCGACAGACAAATAGTTCAACTGTGTGAGGTTTCCAAGTGAAGAAGGCAATTCACCACTAAATTGATTGCCAGAAAGGTCAATTTTAGTGAACTTTTCAAGGTTCCCTCCTTCATACGGAAGATGGCCATTGAAATCATTTGATGAGAGAACAAGATATGGGAGTTCAGAAACGTTGCAAAGAGAAGATGGAACAACCCGAAGAAAATTACAAAAACCAAGATCCATAGAATTCAAGGATCTTAGCTTGCCAATTGCAACTGGCAGTTTTCATGAGAAACTGGTTTTTGAAACATCCATAACGTCAGCATACTGCCAGAATGGAATCCTGGAAGAGAGCTAGTAAGATCACTGTTTCCGGACATACAAATCAACTTTATCTTAGGCAACTGGAAGATACTCTTTGGGAATTCACCATGCAAAAAGCATGTCTCAAAAGAGAGATGTTTTAAGGAAGACAAATTGCCTATGTGTTGAGGAACTGTAGAAGAAAGATCGAACAAATTAAGATGAAGCTGTTAAATTCGCCATGCTTTTTCTGAGCTTTCCAATTTCTCCTTCCCTTACTTTCAAAAGACTTCCATCATAGTTATAGCTGAAAGAAAGATCAAGGGAAACCATATGTATCAGCCTTGAAATGAGATGGAATGTAACCAGAAAACATAAAGGAAGAGAGATTGAGATGAGTCAACCTTGAAAGCTAGCCAAACTCGTATAGAGTAAAGGATGGGCTGAAGTTGTTGAAGGCAAAGTTGAGCTTTTGAAGACGATGAAGGCTGCTGTTAGAAAGTAGAGGACCATAAATCCAACTGTTGCTGAGCTTTAGGCTTTATACATGACCAGTTTCGTTGTTGCATAAGACACCATCCCAAGAACAGCAATCAGTGGCAGACTTCCAATATTTCATCTTTAGATAATTAGAGGAAGAATGTTCGTTCAAGATCCTCTTGAATTTAAACTCAGTTTCTGATTGCAGTAAAATGATGCTTTGGTGTGGGAGGCAAGAGAAAGTAGTAATGGCGATGGCGGTAGAAGTAATATTGTTGAGAGAATTTGATGAAATAGACAAACAACAAAAAGGGATTAACATGGCCAAATAAAATAAGAGGAATTGATTGATATTCCTCTTCATATTTAGCATAATATGATCAGGGCTACCAAGAAAATATTGAGATGAAGAAATTAATATATGTAATTAATTAGTAAGTAGGTATTGTTTTGTGTTATAGTGCTATATATAGATGGCAAAACAGTATAGTATTGTCTATGAAAACGTGGTTAGAATTTATTTTTGTGGAAGTTCATAGAAATAACATGAGGTCAAGAAGAATGTTACTTGGTTATGGTCCACTTGCTATAATTTGATCAAATGTTAAAAAATAATAATAATAATAATAATAGTGACTTTGCTATTCAAGTGTCTCTGCATGGTAATTTACTATAGTGTACATATTTTAGTGTCGATTGTGTTGAAAGAAACCTTCTAAATTATTAACATCTTAACCAAAAAATCTAAATTGTGCTACATTGTTATAATTTCTACGTCAATAGTTTCAAATGCAAGCTTTTAATCGTGTATGATATATTAAGATCGATGTTGTAAATTGTTTCTATATAGTCCATAAATAGTAGATTATATATATGAGATTGAATAATGGAGTATACATGCATCCTTTGAAATTACAAATCAGTCATGACTTTTGAGGACGCTTGATGAAGAGAATATACTTCATAATATTATATATAGGAATTCTCTTATCAGAAGCCAAGACAGATTTTTCATTAGAATCTTACTTATAGTCTACCAACCATGAAAACATAATAGAGTTTTAGTACTTCGCCAAACTTGTATAGTCCATATCTTTAAATCTCAGCATTTAAAACAATGCAACAGCTAATAAATGATTAGAGATATTAAACATCTTTTATTATTAACCCTTGTATTGATTTAAGTGTAAAATTAACCTATATGAACACATTTTTACCATAATTGTATCTTTAAATAACAGCCCTTTAAATGATTTAATAATTTAAAAGGAAAGTCAATCGAACATTAAATAACATATGCTTTGTGATATATATAAATCTTACACATTACATGCAATGTTGTCTTACGATATTATAGTGAACAAAAATTTGTCTTGATTCCTTAATAACAGAAAATATATATATATATATACATACCTAGTATGCACCATAAAATTTCTATATAAATATATATATACCTATATATAGAAATAGTTGAAGTTGCACAGTATACGGCCAAAGTGCTTTCAGTTCATTTATTCATGGGTAGCTGGACAAGCCAAAAATATTTTGGGTAAACTAAATTATAGCTATCACCCATGCATGAATTCTTGGCTGCAGAGTTACCCTGAGATTGGATTTTTTTTGGCTGGGACTGAGATGAATAGTAATTTGATATTTGAAACTATATAAATTCATATAAATATATATATATATATATACATATGTACTGTCCATGTTACTTCTCTAATATAAGAATCAAAAACGACTTAATCATCATTTATACAATTCATTTGTAAAAGATAATATATATATATATCAATTTATATTTCAAAACCAAAAAAAAAAAAAAAAAAACAAAAAAGGGAAAAAAAATAAAACAATTTCTTCAAGTTTCAGGAAAAGAATATGATTAGTTAAGTGACCTTGACGAAAGTAGAGCGTGGTTGACATGGCATTTCCAGTAGGCGACTGGACTGATTCTCAAATTTCTCAGTATAAAGATGGAAAATATACATAAAGCCAAAAAATTGTTATATAAAAACATTGCTCAAGTATACTAAAGTCTCTAAAAATCGATAAACAAAGACTTTAAAGCCTTATTACCCCGGTCACTCCATTGGGATATTGAATTTTGAAGGGGATTGGTTGTTAAGAACAGTGGAATATCCAAAGCATATGATTTAGGCTCTTTTTCAAGTTTTAAAAACTTAAAACTATTACCAATATAAGATATTTGTTGGTTTGAGGAATGTATAATTTCGTTATTAAAAAATGTATTTTATGTTTAGAAATGAATAAAAGTTTATCAATATTAATGGACGTTTATCAATATTATAGAATCCTTTTAAATGAGGTCTCTAATTTAAAAAATAACATTAATAATGATGAAGTCTATAAATGTTTTACAAACTATTTCTTCAAAAGAAACCTTTCAAGCTATATAACGTTAAATAATTATTTGTTACAAATTGAAAAAAAAAAATCAAATTTGGTGTATGAATTACAAAATAATTAAACATATTGAGTTTGGTCAGGTACAAAGAAGAAGTTAAAAAAAAAAAAAAAAAAAACCATAATTTGAAGAAGCTAAATTGGAAAAAAAAAATAAAAATATCATGTTGCCCATTTAGTGAAGTTATTCATTTAGTACACTGATTTGAGTTGAGAACAAGCAAGCTTATTCGTTTATTGAGGTTCTATTGTCTTTAGAAAAAAATCAACTTTAATATACAACCATTGACTCAGGCTAGTTAGCCTACTTACAAGTTAGATTAAACCGAGTCATAATAGACCTAACTATAAGAAGAGCTAAGTTATGATAAATACAATAAGACAATTACTCTATACACTATTAAGTATTAACAAAGACCTAGTTGGAATTCGAATATATTTTCTCACTAATAATCTCTGGGAAAAAATGAAGAGGAATAATGTCAACCAGTTATACTGTAATACCATAATAATAATAATAATAAATCATGGGTTCTCTCAATAAATTTCATCAAAGGGGTGGCGCTATGAGCTTTTCGGGTCAAGTCAATAAGAATTCGGATCACCATCTCTAATAATCTCCACCTTGACACAAATTCCATACAAGAAATGAAAAACACAAAACTCCAATCTTCGATAAAAGCCGCCATCATCTTCCACAAAAGCCTTTAAGGGCAAAGCTTAGCAAAGAACACCAACCAAGTCCAAGCAATGCTCAAACTTGGCTATTGGAATTGTCTTGGTCATCATGTCAGTAGGATTATTGTAACACCCCGTCCCGAAATACATCGAAAATTTCTTTTACGTTGACCGAGGTTGATCGTTGACCAAATGGATCAAAATCTTGACTTTTTTTTAGATGGAATTTCTTTTTGACTGGGGTACCATTGCAAACTATGCATTGACCCGAGTCCATAGACTAGTAGCACATTGAAAACGAAGCTGCAGTTTGAAAGATATGGGCAAAACAATTTGAGATCCATACTGTCCAAGGGGTGTCGGAGTTGACTTTTTATTCATGCAAAGTTGAGCTTTGACTCATGTATGGTTGTGAAGTACTTGTTGATACAAGTTCATAGACTAGTGGCACGCCCGAAATGGATATGTGGTTCAAAAATTATAGATATGCAAGATTTTCTAATACATCATTATTTTATTAATTTCTTTTCCTTTTCTTTTTACTTTTCTTTTTCTTTTTCCTTTATTTTTCTTTCTTTTTCCTTTCTTTTGGGCACGTGAAAAAGAGGGGGAAGGGGTACTATTCATCATCCCGTCCCTCTCCCTCTCTCTCTTTCCTTCTCCCTCTCCCTCTCGGGCTTTCTCGTTTCTGTTTTCTTCGACCATCGAAATGAGGCACGCGCCAGACAGTGTGACAACCCCATGGCTGGGTGACTTGGGCGGCCAAGTTTATGGCCAAATGGTCACTGGACGCGCTGGGATCGGTGCCCTAAAGTCTGCGGCCGGCGGTTCTCAATTCGGCCATTTTCCGGTGGTTCTTGGCTGTGAGACCCGTCCTCCCCCCTAGGTTTCAATCCTCTAGTTCCAAAAATAAGCTCCATTTGCCCAAATTCTTAGCCTTTTGTGAGATAGAAGAAGGGGAAGTTTGGTTGAAACCTTCCGTCCACTTTCCGACCACCTCCGGTCGAGTTGAGTCCAATGGAGATCAGTAACGTATTCCTCATCCCCTTAGCTTTCTGTTGATACTTTATTTGTGAATTTTAGACACCGTTTGTCTTAGCTCTCCTGGATACCGAGTATTATTTATCCAAATAAAATATTAATTTATTTGACCCTGTGTAATATTGTTGTTCTAGGAGCACATGTGAATCATGTAATTGATCATATGGAGTATCTTGGTTGGATTGCGCGCTCGAGGTGAGTGATCCACCTTCAAAATTATTTTGGATTAATAAATTGTATATATTTTGTGTTGATTATATATTTAGAAATTATATTTCATGTGTTAATTGTTTAGTAAATTATAATTCAAATTTTATGCCAAAATTGAAGGAAATTAAATTATTTGTGTCTTATAAATATTTTTGGGTTTTAAGAATTTTCTTGAATTTGAGGTTTAATTTAATAATTATTGAATTTTGTTGTTTGAATGTTTTATAATTAGATATTTGAAAAATATGTTTTATGTATTTGATATTAAGAGAATTTCCATCTAAATTACATTGGCACTTTATGTTATTTTAATAAATGTTTGGGTGCCAAAATATATTTGGGAATTAAAAGAAATTGTGATTTCAATTTCATTTAATAATTGTTATGTTTATTATGTGATTTAATTATATTTTTAATTTTGAAGAATTGAAGGAATATTTATTTTAAATTATTGTTAATTTTATTGATGGATTTGAAATTGATGGAATTTATGCGATGGATTTATGACGATGATTTATAAAGGAATTATGAAAAATTTACGAGTTTAATTGAATGGAATAAACACACTGGTGCTTATAAAATTTTTGAGATTTTAAAAATGTATGAATTTTATAATTTTTAGATGCAACATACACGTACTGGTGTTCTGTATATATGGATATGATTAGCATACAGGTGGATATGGTTAGTGCATAGGTGGGTGTGAGTAGCACATAGGTGATTTATGGAGTTGTCTTGTGGTTTCCATCGGACGAGGGTAGGCCGCCCTTCCATGGCTGAGACGCCTATTTGCAGAGGCGCGGTGGGACGCCATGCTACTGTCTGTCAGTTTCTCTCTTTAACCTCCTGTCTAGCGATGCTTAGGATGTTAAGTATCGTTGGTGCCACTGGTATATAGTGGGTGCATCAAATAGTTTTCGCGACGTGATTTTAATCATAAAATATTTTAGAATTTTATTTAAATTAAAATGTTTTTAATAATGTTTTATAAATTAAATTGTTTGGTATTCTAAATTGAGTTTTATTGTTAATTATTTGGTTTTATTTTATTTATTTAAATATTTCTTGGATCATTTTTGTTAATGTAAATTTTATTGTGTTTTCATATTAATTGTTTACAATATTTTATTCCCAATTTAATATTTGTTATTAGCATTATTTTTATATTTTTACCTCTCATTATAAATTTTGGATTGTTAATTTATTGCCTTTTAATTAAATACTTTCTAGATTTTGGGGTTTAAAATATTGGGTTTTGTAAAACGTTTTAAAAAAGGAACATTTCAAACTGAGTGAGTTGTAAAGGTTTTGAGAGAAAATATTATTTTCAAATACTTAATAATTAATTACTTATTTATTATTGATTAATCAAGTATATATTATTGTTATATTATTATTAATTATTTCCCTCCTTAGTAGATTGGATCACTCACTGAGATGATTAGCATCTCACGTTTTTAAATTTCGTTCCCTTAGGTTCGGGGTAGTCGACGTTGATTGTCCGGGGGTGAGCTCGATGTGTTGGTTCGTTGTCGAAAGTCCAAGAGGCTTTTCCTTTCCTTTCTATCTTGTATTATTTCTTTTTATTTTGTATTGTATTAAATTTCATATTCAATTGTAGTTGATAATGCTCTGTATACTATTTGGACATTTATCTATTTAATTATGCACTGATTCATTGTTATTTATATGGAGTCCTGCAAACTTGTGGAAATAAATTGTAGTAAGGTGGGAGGAATAAGGTGGTGTATATAGAAGTGTGTTTTTAGTGCAGAAAGTTTATGGTAAGTCCCACCCTTAGGGGAGATACTACCGGATTTTCCATTGGGAGATTCGGTAGTGTTTCCCTGGGTTCAGGGCTTGTCTAGAGTTTCGATGAAGAATTTTGGACAGGTCCTGACAATTATCATGAGTACTCACCTTGTTGATAACAATATCACCACGAGCAATAACATCACGCACAAAATGATACCGAACATTTATATGTTTTGTCCTCTCATGAAACATCTGATCTTTTATGAGAAAGATTGCACTCTAACTGTCACAAAAGACTGTAGTAATCTACAAATCGTCACTAAGCTCACCAAATAGTCCTTTAAACCAACTAGCTTCCTTACAACCCTCAGTAATAGCCATGTACTCTGCCTCAGTAATTAACAACACAATTGTATTTTACAGAGTAGCTTTCCAAGTCTCCAACAAAATCACGTACTCTATTAGAGATCTTCTTTTATCTAAGTCTCCAACAAAATCAGAATCTACATACCCAATGACTCCATCTCTAGTCCTCCCAAACTGCAAACAAACATCAGAAGAGCCATGCAAGTATCTGAAAATCCATCGAATTGCTTTCCAATGTTATTTACTAGGTTTGCCATGTATCTACTAACTCCACTAACTGCATATGACAAATCTGGATGTGAATAAACCATTACATACATGAGAGATCCCACTACACTAGAATTTGGAACTAGAGACATATAATCAACCTCATCATTTGCTTATGGAGATAAAACAGATAAAAGCCTGAAATGAGCTGGTAAGGGTGTACTAACAGGTTTGGCATTCTACATACTGAACCTACTAAGAAATTTCTCAACATACCCTTTTTGAATTAGAGACAATTTGCTTACCTATCTATCTTTAAGAATCTTCATCCTAAGAATCTTTTTCACCACTCCCAAATATTTCATCGTGAATTCCCTACTAAGTTGGGCGTTAACTTTTCTTATCTTTCCCTAATTCTTGGCTACTATCAACATGTCATCTACATGCAAGAGTAAGTAAACAAATGACCCATCATAAATCCTCTTAAAATAAACACAACTATCATAACTGCATCTTTTAGAACTATTAAAGATCATAAGTGAATCAAACATTTTGTACCATTGCCTAGAAGACTGTTTTAGGCCATAAAGGGACTTTTTCAACAGGCACACATAGTCCTCTTTACCTAAAACTACAAAGCCCTTTTCTTGTTGCATGTAAATGTCCTCCTCAAGTTCTCTACATAAAAGTATTATCTTCACATCTAAGTGCTCAAGTTTAAAATCATACATAGCCACAATACCAAGCAAAGCTTAAATTAAACTGTGCTTTGCAACTGGTAAAAACACATTTGTGAAGTCAATACCTGGAATTTGACTATAACTCTTTACAACTAGTCTTGCCTTATACCTGTCTTCTTCAACTCTAGGTGTCCTTACCTTTCTTATCCTTGGGCAATCTCACCAATTTCCATGTGTCATTCTTATAAAGAGACTCTATCTCCTCCTGCATAGCAGCCATCCAATTACCAGAGTCGTCACAACTAACTGCCTCTGAATAAGTAGAAAGTTCTTCACTTGAATCAATACTCTCTGCTACATTTAGGACCTATGCAACCAAATCAGCCTCAGCATACCTCTGTGGAGGTCTAATAAATCTTCGACGCCTATCTTTAGTGATAGAATACAATGGTACTGGAATTGTTGGTGTAGAAATGGCATCATCATGTATCTCATAACTAGGCTGCGATGTAAACTTTGACATAGATCCTAACCTAATCTGAAACTCCACCTGTGTACTAGATTTTTGCTAACTTGTGACATCCAATGTCAATGGATGCAAAAGGTACTAGCAAGCTATTTGGTGTCCAATTCCATATTGCTCGAATATGTAGCAGGGATGGTTAAAAGATAATGATAGTCACTTTCATAACATTGAGGCATTTTCAAAGTAGTTGGTTTTAAGGTTTGAAAGAATCCTAAAGTCAAACATCCTCAAGAGAGAGTAATTGAAGTATAGGTGACCTTCTATATGCTCCTAAAAAAAAAAAAAAAAACACATACCAAGTGTAATGGCTAAATTAGGGACTCTAAGCCAAAAACTCTATAATGATTGCGGCTGATAAGCATAGCCAACCTAAAATCTTAATATTTGTGGCCTAATCTTCTAGATAGATGAAAGCACTTATCCAAGTCATCTACTGGCTTTCCAATTCCGTAGAGATTATCACAAATAGAATTAAAGGTTTTGAGATACTCATCTAAGGTTGCTGATCCTTTCTTTAATCCCATGGGGCAATCGGAGGTAGATTTCTGGAAACAAATGCTCTTCAATGATGTGCCAAACATGAAAGCTGTATCCAGATGGAAGGTGAAGCTAAGTACATCAACTATCATTGTTCTAAGTAACCACATTGTAAAGAGACCATCATTGTTGATCCACAGTTGATAATTTGGATTGTGAACTTTACTACTTACACTGCTTCTAGTGGTTTCTATTTGTAGTTCTTCTAATGGATGTTTATCATTAGTTATATGGTGTAGAATTCCTAAACTTCAAATTAAGGGAAGCATCTGTGATCTCCATAGCAGATAATCTGAGAAATCCAATTTTAAAGATATTAAACTAGAACATTGATGAAAGGATTGAATACTCAGCCTCGGTTCAACTTCCAAAGCTGCATTTAAGTTCAGCTTTGAAGCCTTCTCAGGATCTGATACCATGATGAATATAAGTTTTATATTGTATATTTTCACACATTGTGATGCAAACCCGCCCGAGGCCGACAACTCGCTGGGGTACTGATCCGATACAGATGAAGACTGAACCGATCACTAGGGTACAAGCTAAGAGATTTAAGGACAACCTTGCTGCCTTTATCCATAAAGTAATTCATTCTTAAAAGGGTTTGTCCATATCTGAAGATAAAAGACCTGTTTTAAGTATTCAAGTGGCGGAGGCTGATACATCGGACACCCATGTCTCGGACATCTGATCTCGGACGAGTCTTGCCTCGGACATCTGATCTCAGACTTCGGACATCGGATGTAACTTAGCTTGGCCAGACACAACTTAGCTCGGACAGATATCCGTTAGCTCGGCCAGACACAGCTTAGTTTGGACAGACATCAGTTAGCTCGGCCAAACACAGGTTAGCTCGGACAGACACCAATTAGCTCGAATAGGCCATAAGTTAGCTCGGACATCAGGCAGACATAAGTTAGCTCGGTTGAAGACATAATTCAGCCTAGATGTCAAAGTCAACTCGTTACCTAATTTGCGATTGACTTTATTTCTTTTTGGGTTTTTATTTATTTATTTTCTGGACAAATAACTTTAGGAAGGTTTTTATTTTATTGTAAATTAATTAATTCCTAATTTAATATAAAGGAATTAATTAATCAAACTTAGATTAGGAAAGGAAGTATAGTTGAGGCCTACTAGGTTTCCTTATGTGAGTGGTCGGTTTTTACCTAGGTTTTTCTTTTAGGGGTTTATTTTGTTTCTTTCAAAACCTATTTAAAGGCTTATTTTTCAATAAGAAGACAACTTTGATTTGATTGAGAAAATTCTTGCGAGATTAATTATCTCTTTGTTCTTTGAGAACACCTAAATCACCATTAGAGATTTAGTTGTTTTAGCTCGACTTATCAATAGGTTTTCCATCCCCTATTGTGGCGTCTACATTATACCAAGGTTTCTAACCACAGATTGGTTAGGGGTTGAGGTCCATTCCATTAGAACTTGAACTTAATTGAGATTCGGACTAATATAATACGGGTTTAGGAGCAGGTCGTCCTAGGTTCGTATCATTTGGTATTAGAGTTAAATTTTGTCCAGGTTTGATCTATCTTTATTTGCTTTATTTGTTTTTGTGTTATTCTACAATTTTAGCATTAGGTTAAGGTTGCATCCATCCTATACACATTCAGCATCTTAAAAAAAAAATAAAAATTCATTCCTAGTTGAATTAGGATTTCCTAGTTTTATCGTATTTTTGTTTCCTAGTTTGTTGGTTGTCTTTTATCATTGTTCTTGTTAATTTGGTTTTTGTTGATTTTTCTTTGCTGTTTCAGTCTTATATATTTGCATTCATATATTCAAAAAAAAAAAAAAGAGAAAAAAGAGTTTGCGGCAACATTTATTTAAAAAAAAAAAAAAACTGCACATTTGTGTTTATTTGGAGGTCACGAGTTTGGTGTTTGTTTTAGAATTGGAATTGCAATTTTGGTAATTATTCTTGCTACTGCAGTTGTTTATGTTCTGTGAGTGAAAAAAAAAAGAAAAAAAAAGAAGAGGTAAAGCCGAAGAAAAAAATATATATATATATATATTTCGGTTTGTTGGAGTTTGATTGTTTGCTGGAAATTTGTTGGAGCTGCTGTGTTTTTATGACTATTTATTGAATATTTGAGTTGCTGGTAAATTATTTTTGCTGCTGGATATTTAGATTTTGGGTGCTTAAATTATTTGGACTAAAATCAGTTAAAGGATTTGATACAAAACTTGAATTACATAGAACAACAACCAACAACTATTCTATATTTTGTTCAATTTGATTCTTGTTCGTATTTGAATTTCTTTTCCTGGAATTTTGTTCTTGACCTCATAATCTACTACCATCTGGTGCAGTTTTCAAAAATTCCAATGTTTTCCCATTATTTTATGTGTTTTCTTGTCTAGAAAGCCAAAAAATTAGGATTTGTTGGATTCTTTCGGTATTGCCTACCTTTTGCTTTTCCATTTTGTTGATAAGTTTAATTAAAACATACTAGTGATCTAATTGCTGTTTTGTGAGTGTTTTAATTAGAACTTTGAGATAATCCATTGAGTGGAAAAAGGCAATAGTGTGTAAGCTTAAAAGAGGGTAAAAGCCGAAACAAATGTGCAAACACGAGTGTCGAGTCCTTATTTGAGTGAAACACGTAAGGGAGTGAAATTGGTAAGGTCCTATTTTATTTCTATTGCATTATTATACTAACATGACAGAATCAAGATGAGGAGAGGGGAGCCACCCTTGAGGATCAATGAGGAGGAGTCCGTAGCATTCCATGGTGATGCCCGAGCCACCGGGAGCGGAGACCAAGTGGACATGAGAGCTATTTTGGAATCAATACAGCAGGTTAGTGCTTAAGTTGAGCATGTGAATCAAAGAGTGGGAAGACTGGAAGCCTCACAAGGAATGCCAAATACAAGAAATAGGCAAGAATTCCATGGAGGATGAGGCCGAGGACGAGGAGGTCGCGAGAGATCGAGAGAGGAATTTGATGAGGAGCCATTCGGTGGAGACTTTAAGGAAGGTATGGATGAAACTTTTGCTGTCCAAGATAGAACTGGCCATGGAAGATATAGGAGGGAAGATACAGATGATGATTTGGGAAATATCAAGGTTAACATCCCACCTTTTATGGGTAAAAGTGATCCTGAAGCTTATTTGGAGTGGGAAGAAAAAATGGAGATGAATTTTTACTGCCACAACTATTTGGAAGGTAAGAAGGTGAAGTTGGCAGCAATGGAGTTTGGCCATTATGCTCTCCAATGGTGGACAAATGAGCAAAGCACCCGAAGGAGAGTTGGTGATGACTTGATTACAACATGGCGACAAATGAAAGGAGCCATGAGAAAGCGGTTTGTGCCATCCCATTACCATAGATTGCTGCATCAAAGGCTTCAATCTTTGTCTCAAGGAAGCAGGTCCGTGGAGGATTATTACAAGGAGATGGAGATGTTAATGATGAGGCTGAATATGAATGAGGATAGGGAGGCAACAATGGCGAGATTTCTTGGTGGTTTAAACCGTGATATTGCCAACCAACTTAAGTTACAACAATACTTGGAATTGGAGGAGATGTTGCATGTAGCAATTAAGCTTGAGAACCAATTCAAGAGGAGGGGTGTTAGCACATGGTTTGGAGGAGTTTCTAGCAGTGGAAGGATAAGTTCAAGTGGCTGGAAAAACAATTGTACTTATGAAAGCAAGCTGAAGCCAAAGCTTGGTGAAGAAGCTACTAACCGGCCAAGAAGGGAACTTAAAACCGAATCCGCCCAAGCCATTAAAGGTGAGATAAAATCTGATCCTAAACCTCAAAAATCCAGAGAAATAATTTGTTTTAAGTGCCAAGGAAGAGGACACATAGCCAGCCAATGTCCAAATAGAAGAATCATGGTATTAAAGGGTGACGGTGAGCTGGAATCTGCAAGTGAAGAAAGTGAAGTTGAAACCGAGCAAGAGGAGGATTGCAATGAAGATGAAGTCGAACCTGTTGATACATCTAATGCCGACTTGAGCCTGGTTTCAAGGAGAGTACTTGCTGTCTACAAAGATGAAGAGCACATACAAAGAGAAAACATCTTCCACACTCGCTACGAAATACAAGGTAAAATTTGTAGCATGATTATAGTTGTACTAATGTGATAAGTAATCTTGTAGTTGATAAATTAGGCTTGAAAACAATTAAACATCCAGAACCCTATAGGTTACAATGGTTAAATGATAGTGGTGAGATGAGGGTAAATAAACAAGCCAAAGTAAAATTTAGTATAGGTAGATATGAGGATGTAGTCTTGTGTAATATTGTTTCCATGATTGTTGGACATATACTATTAGGTAGACCATGGCAATTTGATAAAGATGCTACTCATTTTGGTCGAGAAAATAGTATTGTTTTCAGGTTTAAAGGGAAGAAGGTCAAGCTGGAACCATTATCTCCTAAAGAGGTTTATAAAGACCAATTACAAATGCAACAAAGGAGAGAAGTTGAAAAGCTCAAGGAAAAAGTAAGTATGGCACCAACGGCTTCACCAACCTTTCAAGAAGGTAAGAATGAGGTTGTTGATCAAGGTAAGGTTTCTAAGGCTCATATTGAGTGGAAAGATCAAGGAAAAGCCAAAAGAGAGGGGAAAGAAAGCGGCAAACCTGAGAGCTTGGAGAAGGAAGGAAAATCCAAAGGTTTGCGCCAATCCAAGGGAAAAAGAGAAAAAGAAAGAAAAGAAAGGTTAAGTAGCAATTTTTATTTGAGTTTAGGGGATATTAATAAGGTTATTGAGTGCAAAAAACCTTTGCTATTCATGATTTATAAAGAAAATTATTTTAATGATCAAACTAACTTTGAAGAAATGAATTGCCAAGTTCAATGATTTCTCTTTTGAAGGAATTTGGAGATGTCTTCCCAAATGAAATTCCAAGTGGACTACCACCTATTCGAGGGATAGAACATCAAATTGACTTTGTTCCAGGAGCTGCCATACCGAATAGACCAGCTTATAGGAGCAATCCCGAAGAAACAAAGGAGCTGCAAAAATAGGTAAGTGATTTGCTTGATAAAGGATACATTCGTGAGAGTTTAAGTCCGTGTGCTGTTCCTGTTTTGTTGGTACCTAAAAAGGATGGTTCTTGGAGAATGTGTGTTGATTGTAGGGCTATAAATAACATTACCATCAAATATAGGCATCCCATTCCTAGATTAGATGATATGCTTGATGAGTTGCATGGTGCTTGCATGTTTACAAAAATTGATCTTAGGAGTGGTTATCATCAAATTAGGATGAAAGAAGGTGATGAATGGAAAGCCGCATTTAAAACTAAATATGGGATGTATGAATGGTTAGTTATGCCTTTCGGATTATCCAATGCACCCAGTACTTTCATGAGGCTTATGAATCATGTAATGCGTCCATTTATTGGTAAATTTGTGGTTGTTTATTTTGATGACATTCTAATATATAGCCGAAATTTGGATGACCATGTGGATCAACTTAGGCAAGTTTTGCAAGTTCTTAGAAAAGAAAGATTGTTTGCTAACATTAAAAAATGTGAATTTTGCAAAGAAGAGCTTGTGTTTCTAGGGTTTGTAGTAAGTGCTGCAGGAATCAAAGTTGACCAAGCTAAGGTGAAAGCAATTCAAGAGTGGCCGGTTCCTACTTCTATCACCCAAGTGAGGAGCTTTCATGGCTTGGCAAGCTTTTATAGAAGATTTGTCAAGGATTTTAGTACCATAGCAGCACCATTGAATGAAGTTGTCAAGAAGAATGTTGGCTTTAAATGGAGGGAAGTACAAGAAAAATTGTTTAATTTGTTGAAAGAAAAATTATGTAATGCACCTTTATTAGTTTTGCCAAATTTTTCTAAGACTTTTGAAATTGAGTGTGATGCTTTGGGTGTAGGTATTGGAGCTGTCTTATTGCAAGAAGGAAGACCCATAGCCTACTTTAGTGAAAAATTAAATGGAGCTGCCCTAAACTCCCCGACTTATGACAAGGAGATGTATGCTTTGGTGAGGGCTTTGGAGACGTGGCAGCATTATCTCATGCCAAAGGAGTTTGTGATTCATACGGATCATGAGTCTTTGAAGCATATCAAGGGTCAAGGAAAGCTCAACCGAAGGCATGCCAAGTGGATTGAATTTATTGAAACCTTTCCCTATGTGATCCGCTGCAGAAAAGGTAAAGAAAATGTGGTTACGGATGCATTATCCCGAAGGTATGTACTCTTTTCTACCTTAGATGCTAGATTGCTTGGATTTGAACAATTGAAAGAACTTTATGAGCATGATAGTGACTTTGGAGAAATTTTTAGAACCTGTTTGAAACATGGATTTAATAAATTTTACATATTTGAGGGATATTTGTTTAAGGAGAACAAACTTTGTGTGCCTAATTGTAGTATTAGGGAATTATTGGTCCGGGAAGGACATGGGGGTGGTTTGATGGGTTATTTTGGTATTTTGAAAACTTTATCCTTGCTGCAAGAACATTTTTATTGGCCTAACATGAGGAGAGATGTTGAAAGAATTTGTGAAAGATGTTTAAAGTGCCGAAAAACAAAATCAACATTGAAGCCTCATGGATTGTATAAGCCTTTGCCGATTCCTACCTATCCTTGGGTAGATTTGTCTATGGATTTTATTCTTGGATTACCTAGGTCAAGGACAGGTAAGGATTCAATTTTTGTTGTAGTAGATAGGTTTCTAAGATGGCACATTTTATTGCATGTAACAAAATTGATGATGCATCCAATATTGCTAATTTATTTTTCAAGGAAATTGTGAGGTTGCATGGAATGCCAAAAACTATTGTTTCGGATAGGGATGCTAAGTTCTTAAGCTATTTTCGGAAAACTTTGTGGGCTAAATTAGGTACGAAGCTTTTATTTTCAACTACTTGTCATCCACAAACTGATGGACAAACCGAAGTTGTAAATAGAACCTCGTCTGCATTGTTAAGAGCATTAATTAGTAGAAATTTAAGAACTTGGGAAGAATGTTTGCCTCATGTTGAATTTGCATATAATAGGTCTTTACATTCAGCAACTAAATTTACTCCATTTGAAATTGTTTATGGTTTTAATCCTTTGACTCCATTAGATTTAACACCTTTACCTTTAAGTGAGCGTGCTAATTTAGATGGAAAACAAAAAGCTGAATTTGTAAAGCAGATTCATGAGAAGACACGAGCAAACATTGAGAGGAGGATCGAGTAATATGCAAAGGTGGCTAATCAAAGCCGAAAATCAATGGTGTTTGAACCTGGAGATTGGGTGTGGCTGCATTTAAGGAAAGAAAAGTTTCCTGAACAAAGGAAATTCAAACTCATGCCGAGGGGCGATGGACCTTTTCAAGTTTTGGAGAGGATAAACAACAATGCCTACAAACTTGATTTACCGGGTGAGTATAGTATTAGTGCCACCTTTAATGTTGCTGATTTATCTCCTTTTGCTGCAGGTGATGACTTCGATTTGAGGACAAATCCTTTTCAAGAGGAGGGGAATGATGCAAACCCGCCCGAGCTCGCACCACCGACAACTCGCTGGGGTATTGATCCGATACAGATGAAGACTGGACCGATCACTAGGGCTCAAGCTAAGAGGTTTAAGGACAACCTTGCTGCCTTTCTCTAGAAAGTAATTCATTCTCAAAAGGGCTTGTCCATATCTGAAGATAAAAGACCTGTTTTAAGTATTCAAGTGGTGGAGGCCGATACATCGGACACCCATACATCGGATATTTTATATCGGACACCCATGTCTCAGACATCTGATCTCGGACGAGTCTTGCCTCGGACATCTGATCTCAGACTTTGGACATCGGATGTAACTTAGCTCGGCCAAACACAACTTAGCTCGGCCAGACACAACTTAGCTCGGACAGACATCCGTTAGCTCGGCCAGACACACCTTAGTTCGGACAGACATCAGTTAGCTCGGCCAAACACAGGTTAGCTTGGACAGACACCAGTTAGCTCAGATAGGCCATAAGTTAGCTCGAACATCAGGCAGACATAAGTTAGCTCAGTTGAAGACATAATTCAGCCTAGATGTCAAAGTCAACTCGTTACCTAATTTGCGATTAACTTTATTTCTTTTTGGGTTTTTATTTATTTATTTTCTGGACAAATAACTTTAGGAAGGTTTTTATTTTATTGTAAATTAATTAATTCCTAATTTAATATAAAGGAATTAATTAATCAAACTTAGATTAGGAAAGGAAGTATAGTTGCGGCCAATTATGTTTCCTTATATGAGTGGCCGGTTTTTACCTAGGGTTTTTTTTAGGGGTTTATTTTGTTTCTTTCAAAGCCTATTTAAAGGCTTATTTTTCAATAAGAAGACAACTTTGATTTGATTGAGAAAATACTTGTGAGATTAATTATCTCTTTGTTCTTTGAGAACACCTAAAACACCATTAGAGATTTGGTTGTTTTAGTTTGACTTATCAATAGGTTTTCCATCCCCTATTGTGGCGTCTACATTATACCAAGGTTTCTAACCACAGGTTGGTTAGGGGTTGAGGTCCATTCCATTAGAACTTGAACTTAATTGAGATCCGGACTAATATAATACGGGTTTAGGAGCAGGTCATCTTAGGTTCGTATCACATTGTTACAAGATTGACCACATACATCAGTCCAAGAGTGTCTCTCATAGCATTATTTATATACCAAACTCATTGTTGATCTTGGAGTTGTCTTATCTAAGTTGGTATACTGTGTGAAATAAAAAAAGATGGCTTTTTGGATCATTATAAAGCATGTTTGGTGGCTGAAGGTTACATACAGATGAGAGGCTTGACTCTGATAAAACTTTTAGCCTGGTAGTAAAACCAATTTCCATTTGACTGATCATATCCATTACCGTTTCCTCTGGTTGGATAGTTAAGCAGCTTAATGTCAAAAATGCTTTTTTGAATAGGCATCTTAAAAAACAAGTTTTCATAGAGCAACCTCCTAGTTTTGTTGATAACAACCATCCAGATTACGTGTGCTTTCTAAAGAAATCTCTCCATGGTTTAAAATAAGCTCCTAAAGTTTTGTTTGATCACTTATCTCAAAGTCTAATCAGTTTGAGTTTTAAGTGCACTAAAGCATATTCATCTTTGTTTATTTTCAAGAATAACACTGATATCATTCTTCTCCTCATATATGTAGATGATGTATTTTTGACAGGTTCTAATGCTTCTTTGCTAGTTGATTTAATTAGCAAGTTAAACAAGGATATTGCTTTACATGATGTTGATTGCCTTCATTATTTTTTGGGTATAGAGGTTTAGCCATTTCAGGGTGGACTATTCTTATCTCAAGCAAAATATGCTCATGTCCATCACGAAAGAGTAAACATGTTAGTGCTGCACCTTGTTGAAATGTGGTGATTTTGCCACAATGTGCAAGGTAGTTCGGTTACACTTGCACTCTTTGTTTTGCAACATCAAAAACCAAGCATTATTTATGTTTATGCATTTTATTTTATCTTGTAATGTTTAAGAACAATATCCTTTTTGTAATGCCCTAAGCTCATTATCTAGCTTAAGGCCTTTTTTGTCTAGTTGCTGGAATTGTATTTCCAACAACATAAGTCCACTTCCTTGGATGCCGTTTGAAGTAGGTTTGGGATTTGGACCTAAATTTTGGATATGATAAACTAGATATGTAGAGGAAGAAGCAGCAAAAATAATGGCCCAATTTGGAGCTGGGAAGGCTGAGTTAACCCCAAAACAATCTGACCCTTGTGCAGTTTTGTTGCCCAGAAAACTGGGCAAAACTGCTTCGGGTTTGATTACTTTTGAATGGGTAAATGGACTTTTGTTTATCTGGTTTTTTGCTAGAACATATTTTAATATTCAAAAAGGTTTCCCTACAATTTTCAAGTCAAATGGAGCTGGTTTTCAAATTCAAATGCCCTAGACAAGCTGAACTGCAGATTAAAGAAGGTTTCTTGCATGCCCAGCACATTGATTAGAGTTAGTTGAGGTAGTTTGGCTTGGTTGGTTACTTTCAATGCTTTTGTATTTATTGCTCAATATGGCAGCATGCCTTATTGTCTTTTTGATGTATTTAAAAGTATGAAAATTGTAATGAAAAACGTTGAGAAAGAAAATATTCAATAAAACAGATTTTGAAAAACAACATTTTTAGCTCTCTCTCTCTCTCTCAACTACTACATTTTGGTTTCTTCTTCTTCCCAAAAGCTAACAACCTTCTCAAGAACCCTAAACCTCCATTAAAACCAGAAACAAAACCTTAACAACCCAAAAAAAACAAAATCAAGAACCAGGAACCAACAACAATCATTCTTGACTAACACCTTGAATGATTGTGCTCTAGGGTACAACAACATAAACCTACACCAAATTCCATCATGGTATCAGAGCATAGTGTAATTTCTTAGGACCTTGTGAGCTTTCAACCTAGACCATTTTATTTGTGAGAGGATCCCCCACCTAAAGCCTTCCAACCGAAACCAAAACCTCCCAAAAAGACTAGTTGAAACTTACCAAAACACCACCACCCGAGAGTTTGTTTTTGTGTCCATTTTTCAAATCTTTTCAAAAACCATTTTTTCAAATGGCCTCACAATCCTTTGCAACCCCTACACCACCTAAGTTTTAAGGCCAAAACTATTCCATTTGGAGTATAAAAATGAAAGCCTACCTTCAAGCCTTTGGTTTATGGGAAGTCATAGAAGAAGGTTATGTAGTGGAAGAGTTGAGAGCTAATGCAACCCAAGCACAAAGAAATGCACATGAGGCCGAAGTTGCCAAGGGGTTCAAGGCCCTCACTGCCTTGCACTCCTCCATGATTGATTCTATTTTTACAAGGATAATGTCATGCACAAGTACTATAGAGGTTTGGATAAAGCTTCAAGAGGAGTTCCATGGAAATACTAGAACTCGGCAAATGCAAGTTTTAAACCTAAGAAGATAGTTTGAGACCTTGAAGATGAAGGAGAATGAGCTTGTCAAGGATTTCACGGAAAGGATGCTCAAAGTGGTAAATCAAATTCGGGTCCTTGGTGAGCAATTGACCGATCAAAGGGTAGTAGAGAAAGTATTGGTAAGCTTACCCGAAAGGTTTGAAGCTAAGATTTCCTCCCTTGAAGAATCTAGAAATCTTAGTGAAATCACCTTGAGTGAGCTCATCAATGCTCTTCAAGCAACCGAAAAAAGGAGAGCCATTTGAAAGGAGGAGACCATAGAGAGTGCATTCTATGGTGGCCACGGCAACAAAAAGAAGAATAAAGGAAGGAAGAGCAACAACACCAACCAAACCGGTCTTACAACCAACAACAACACAAACAACAACAAAAGTGAATGGAATCAACAGCAACAACAACAAAGCCATCAAAACCGAGGAGGGCATCCACCTTGCCCTCATTGCAAGAAGCTTGGACATCCACCATCCAAGTGTTTTTGGAGGCCGGATGCATCTTGTGAAAGATGTGGAGGAAAAGGCCACATTGCCAAAGTATGCAAGCAAAGGAGACAACAAGCCAATGTGGTTAATGAAGAAGCCAAGAACCTATTTGTGGCCACATGCCTTAAGGCCACAAGTAGTGGTCTTGGTTGGCTTGTGGATAGTGGTTGCTCACACCACATGAGTTTCCAAAAGGATGGCTTTATGGAGCTTGACCGAAACTACAAAACCAAAGTGAAGATTGGTGATGGCCGGTTCATGAAAGTAGAAGGCAAAGGAGATGTGTGCTTGAACACCAAGGAAGGTACCAAAATTATAAAAGATGTGCTATATGTTCCTAGTTTGTGTGAAAACTTGCTTAGTGTAGCACAATTGTTAGAAAGAGGCTTTGCTTTAAATTTTGCAAAAGATGGATGTATCATATATGATGCTTGTGGTAATGAGCTGTTTAAGGTACCATTGAAGGACAAAAGCTATAGATTGGACCTAGTTAAGAATGAACAAGCCTTAAAAACCAAAGTGGAGTCCATTTCTCAACTTTGGCATACAAGACTTGGACATTCTAGCTATGGTGCCATGAAAAACACCAATGCCATTGTGAAGGACATGCCAAAGATTGAGGAGATGAAAAGCCTATGTGATGTATGCCAACTAGGGAAATCCACACGGCTTCCATTCCCTAAAGCCGGTTCATGGAGAGCTAAGGAGAAGCTTGAGCTAGTCCATTCGGATGTGTGTGGATCGACGAGTTTGTCATCAATTGGAGGATGTAAGTACTTCCTAACCTTCATTGATGACTACTCAAGGATGTGTTAGGTATATTTTCTAACAACCAAGTCACAAATGCTTGAGAAGTTCATGGAATTCAAGAAGATGGTGGAAACCCAAAGCAATGCAAAGATGAAGTGCTTGAGAACCGACAATGGTGGAGAATATACAAGCTTGGCTATAGAGGATTTTTGCAAAGAAAATGGAATGGTGCATCAATTCACTACACCATACACACCACAACAAAATGGTGTTTGTGAGAGGAAAAATAGGACCTTGATGGAGATGGCAAGGTGCATGATACATGAGAAGAACATGCCAAAGAAGTTTTGGGCTGAAGCCATATACACGGCTAGCTATATCCAAAACCGAGCATACACCAAAACAAATGAGTCCAAGACACCCTATGAGATATGGTATGGAGAAAAACCATCTTTGGACAACATAAAAATCTTTGGAAGTGTTTGTTTTCCCCATGTTCATCCACACATGAGAGACAAGCTTGACAAAAGGGCAAATGTGGGCATCTTGGTCGGCTTTAGTGAGGTTACCAAAGGTTTTAGGGTTTTCAACTTGGAAACCAAGAAACTTGTGGTAACAAAGGATGTGAGGATTGATGAAGATGCTGTTTGGGATTAGACAAAGAAGGAGCTTTGATACGAACCTAGGACGACCTGCTCCCAAACCTGTATTATATTAGCCCGGATCTTTAATTAAGTTCAAGTTCTAATGGAAAGGACCTCAACCCCTAACCAACCTGTGGTTAGAAACCTTGGTATAATGTAGATGCCACAATAGGGGATGGAAAACCTATTGATAAGTCAAGCTAAAACAACCAATTCTCTAATGGTGTTTTAGGGGTTCTCAAAGAACAAAGAGATAATTAATCTCACAAATATTTTCTTAATCAAATCAAAGTTTTTTTATTATTATTGAAAAATAAGCCTTTAAATAGGCTTGAAAGAAACAAAACAAACCCTAAAAAATTAATTCAAAACCGGACTCCTATAGGAATTAGGAAACTTGACCGAATTCTAATATGTCCTAAACTAAGTTTCCTAAACTAAAATTGATTAATTAATTCCTTTATTTTGAATTAGAAATTAATTAATTTACAATGAAAATAATAAAATAATAACTTTCCTAAACTTATTTGTCCAGAAAATAAATAAATAAAAACTAAAAAGTAATGGTAGTTTCCTAAAACTAAAAGTAGAATAAAATTAGGAAACTATAATACTAGCTTTTTGACTAATTTGACTTTGACCAATCTTTGACCTCTTTGAGCTTCAAATCAGCTTCTAGATGCTTTTTAGGATGCGAAATAAGCTGAATATGAAGTCCCACACGTTGCCCATGCTTGGAAAAATAAGAAAAGGCTAATACAGTAAAATACAGTAAAGCCAACAAGCAATACAGCAAATTCGGCCAAATTCTTGATGCTGTCCGTACAAGCCCTTTTTGATTGCATTTGAGGCTGATTTAACTTGATTCCATGACCTCTTAGGCATATGTATTGAACCCATAAAGCATTGGAACCATTTCATACTTCCCGAACTCCAAAAATGTACCAAAACCGTCACCCGGGTTCGTATCAGCTTCCACCACTTGGATGCTTCGAATAGGCTTTGTATCTTCAAGTATGGACAAGCTCTGTTGAGATTTATTACCCTCTATATAAATACTCCCAGGTTGCCCTTAAATCTCTTAATTTGAGCTCTTGTGATTGGCCTAGTCTTCATCTGTGTCGAGTCAGCACCCCAACGGGTTATCGGTGGAGCGGGCTCGGGCGGAATCACATCAAGCTTCTTATCCATGAAGATAATGCTTGGTTGGATGATGAAGAAGAAGAAACCAATGACAATGACAATGAAGAAAATGAAGATGATGAGGAGGATGCATTTGAGACCGTTGAAGCCGAATTGGAGATTGGAGATGGTGTTAGAGGAGAAAGGCCATTGTCCGAAATATATGAAAGGTGCAATGTTGCCTTGAGTGATCCTACCAATCCTCAAGAAGCTATGCAAAAGAAAGAGTGGATGGAGGCCATGCAAACCGAAATGGATATGATAGAAAAGAATGAAACTTGGTCTTTGGTTTCTAAACCTAAAAACAAGAAACCAATGGGTGTAAAGTGGATCTTTAGGACTAAGTTCAACTCGGATGGAACAATATGCAAGCACAAGGCAAGGCTTGTGGCAAAAGACTATGCACAATAAGCGGGTGTAGATTATGGAGAAACGTTTGCACCGGTTGCAAGAATGGAGACCATAAGGCTCATCCTATCCATCTCGGTCTCAATGTCATGGAAGGTCTACCACCTTGATGTAAAGTCGGCTCTCTTGAATGGTGTGCTTCAAGAGGAGGTTTATGTCAAGCAACCCGAGGGCTTCATTGTTCAAGGACATGAGGACAAAGTCTACCATTTACACAAGGCACTTTACGGGTTAAAGCAAGCACCTAGGGCTTGGTATGGCAAGATTGATGGTTACTTGACCTACCAAGGCTTTAGGAGGAGTCCAAATGAGCCAACACTATACATAAGGAATGAAGAAGGCATGATTGTTATCTCACTCTATGTGGATGATTTGTTGGTCACGGGTGAAAATGAAACGAATGTGGAAGTTTTGAAAAATGAACTTGAAAAGGAGTTTGACATGTCAAGCCTTGGTGAAATTAATTACTTCCTTGGAGTGGAAGTAATGCAATTCTCTAGGGGTATTTTCATATCTCAAGAGAAATACATCAAAGATCTTTTGAAAAAGTTCAACCTTGACGAATGCAAGCCAATATCAACACTAATGAACCAAGGAGACAAATACAAGAAGGAGGATGGCACACCAAAGGTAAACCCGACTCTATATAGAAGCATGATAGGAAGTTTGCTCTATGTATGTTCATCAAGATTGGATATTATGCGTGCCACATGTGTTTTGTCTAGATATATGCAAGCCCCATCCCAAAACCATTTTGTAGGTGCCAAAAGAATTCTTAGATACTTAAAAGGAACACAAAACTTTGGAGTTTGGTATGATAGGAAAGATGTGATGAGATTAATGGCCTATTCAGATAGTGATTAGGCTGGATGCTTGGATGATATGAAGAGCACTTCGGGGTATCTTTTCTCGCTTGGTAGTGGACCATTCTCATGGAATACAAAGAAGCAAGCAACAACCGCTTAAAGCACCGCCGAAGCCGAGTACATTGCTTACTCTTCATGTGCAAATCAATGCATTTGGCTTAGGAAATTATTGGAGGACCTTGGTTATCCTCAAGAGGGTTCAACCATCATCAAATGTGACAACACTTCAGCCATATCAATAGCCACGAACCCTGTTCAACATGGAAGGACAAAACACATACCGGTGAAGTATCACTCTTTGAGGGAGTTTGAAGAAAATGGAGAAGTAAGCTTGGAATATATCAAGACCGAAGATAACCTTGCAGATTTCTTCACCAAGCCACTTCCAAAAGCAAGATTTTAGACCTTGAGGAAGCTTCTAAATATTTCAAGCAAGAACACCAAGGAGGAGTGTTGAAATGTGGTGATCTTGCCACAATGTGCAAGGTAGTTCGGTTACACTTGCACTCTTTGTTTTGCAACATCAAAAACCAAGCAATATTTATGTTTATGCATTTTATTTTATCTTCTAATGTTTATGAACAATATCCTTTTTGTAATGCCCTAAGCTCATTATCTCGCTTAAGGCCTTTTTTGTCTAGTTGTTGGAATTGTATTTCCAGCAACATAAGTCCACTTCCTTGGATGCCGTTTGAAGTAGGTTTTGGATTTGGACCTAAATTTTGGATATGATAAACTAGATATGCAGGGGAAGCAGCATAAAAAAGAATGGCCCAATTTGGAGCTGGGAAGGCTGAGTTAACCCCAAAACAATCTAACCCTTGTGCAGTTTTGTTGCCCAGAAAACTGGGCAAAACTGCCTCGGGTTTGATTACTTTTGAATGAGTAAATGGACTTTGTTTTATCTGGTTTTTGGCTAGAACATAGTTTAATATTCAAAAAGGTTTCCCTACAATTTTCAAGTCAAATGGAGCTGGTTTTCAAATTCAAATGCCGTAGACAATCTGAACTGCCCATTAAAGAAGGTTTCTTACATGCCCAGCACATTGATTAGAGTTAGTTGAGGTAGTTTGGCTTGGTTGGTTACTTTTAATGCTTTTGTATTTATTGCTCAATATGGCAGCATGCCTTATTGTCTTTTTGATGTATTTAAAAGTATGAAAATTGTAATGAAAAACGTTGAGAAAGAAAATATTCAAAAAAACAGATTTTGAAAAACAACATTTTTAGCTCTCTCTCTCTCAGCTACTACATTTTGGTTTCTTCTTCTTCCCAAAAGCTAACAACCTTCTCAAGAACCCTAAACCTCCATTAAAACTAGAAAAAAAAACCTTAACAAACCCGAAAAAACAAAATCAAGAACCAAGAACCAACAACAATCATTCTTGACTAACGCCTTGAATGATTGTGCTCTAGGGTACAACAACATAAACCTACACCAAATTCCATCACACCTATGGCAACACAACCTCTGTCAAAACCCCCCATATCCAATGTTTACACAATTTATTATTTCTTTAATAGGTCATGAATAGGTTCTAATTAAATTTTTAGGAGAAAACAGGAACTAAACAAGAACATGTATTTATTTTGATGCAAACTTAATTTCTTGGTCATAAAAAAAATAAACTATTGTTGCTCGTTCAAGTACAGAAATTGAATTTAGAGCCATGGCCCTAGCTCCAGTTGTACTAACTTAGATATCCTACTCGTTATAAGAGATCGGAGTTTCTTACACAAAGCTAATTAAACTATATTGTGATAACATTAGTGCTCTTCATCTAAACATCAATCTAGTCTTTCATAGCAGAATCAAACATATTCGGCTAGATCATCATCTCATTTGGGAAAAAGTTGCTTCTGGCGAGATAACACAAAGTACTTTCCATATACTCATCAAGTTGTCGACCTCAACCTGTTCCAATTCATAGATTTTAGAGACAAATTGGTTGTCGACCTCAACCTGTTCCAATTCATAAATTTTCGAGACAAATTGGGAATTCACAAACTTTCACTCACTAGTTTGAGGGGGGATGATAAGCTAAATGTGTCAGGACCCGTCCAAAATTCCTCACTGGAACACTAGACAAGCACTTATCCAAGGAAAACCCTACCGGACCCTCCAGTGAAAAATCCGACGGAACCTCTCCTAAGGGTTGGACATACCACAAACTTCCTGCACTGAAAACACACTTCTATATACACCACCTCATTCCTCCTACGTTACTACAATTTATTTCCACAAGTTTGCAGGACTCCAAATAGATAACAGTAAATCAATGCATAATTAATTAAGTAATACATCCAACGTAGTATACAGAGAATTAATAAAATTTTAAGCGTGATAGTTATTACAAACATAATAGAAAGAAATATTCCTTAATAAGGAATGAAGAAAAGGAGACTTCTTGGTCCTTCAGAAACGGTCAAACTATCGAGCTCACCCTTATCGAACAATGCCTACCACCTGAGCCTAAGGGAACGAAATTTAAAAATATGAGATGCTAATTATCTCAATGAGCGACCTGGTCTACTAACTAATAATAATTAAGTAATTTAGTAATAATAAGTAAATAAATAAATAAATAAATACATAAATGGTTTAGTAATAATAATTGAAATTAATTATTTCTTCAAAACCCTCACAGTCACTCAGTTGGAAATGTTCCCTTTTTAAAATGTTTTCACAAAATCCGATATTTTATGCCCCAAGATTCAGAAAGTAATTAGTCAAATAATTTACAAATAAAACACAACAATTTAAGAATCTAAAGTTAGAATGAAAATAAAAATAGAAATGAAAATAACTTTTATAAAAATTACTAAGATATTAACAACATATCATAAACAAATAAAGCAAAATTATCAATGAAACTCATATTAACACAATTCAGGAAATAATTAATTAATTAGAATAAATCAATTAATTGAATAATTAAGTAAAGGAATAATTTAATCAAAATAAAACATCCATTTAAAATAAATGGTAAGAATAAAATAAAATGAAAGAAAACATAATATATTAGAATTGATTTCAAAATACCAAAACAATTTGAATAATAAATTCGTAAAAAACATTTTCATAAAAATTGTGTAAACTTTTAAATTTAAATAAATAAATAATAAAACACCGTTAAATACATTTGATTAAAAATAAGATTTTAAAATATTTCATATTTTAAGATCATATCGTGAAAATCATTTGATGCATCCATTACATACCAGTGGCACCAATAGTACTCAGTGTCCCGAGCACCGACAGACAGGAGATTAAAGAGAAAAACCGGCATACGGTCGTGTGGTGTCCCACGCACCTCTATAAATAGGTGTCCTAGCCATGGAGGGGGTGGCTACAGCCGATATCAAATTGCCGACCCTCGGTTCGATGGCAACCACAGGACAAACCCATAAATCAGTTGTGCGTTACTCACACCCACCTCTGCGCTAATCATATCTATGTGCGCACTAATCATATCCACATATACAGAACACTAGTATGTGTGTGGTGCATCTAAAAACTCGTAAATCATAAAATCAATATTTGTATAAAATACCACCAGTTTTATTTTATGCATTTAAACCCATAAATTTTTCACATTTCTTTTTAAAATCATCATCATAAATCCATCATATAAATTCTATCAATTTCACCATAAATAAATAAATCCCATAATATTCCATTTGTAAATATTTTCTTCAACAAACTTTTAAAACAATAATTTCATCCTCAAGGTCCAAGATAAATGGAATTCCGATAAATCACATAAACATTCAAATTTTCATAAATTCATATAAATGCACTTTTATTAATCAAAATACAATCACAATTAAATTCCACAATAAATCAAATAATATTAAATTCACAATTCTTTTAAATATCAAATTTCCATAAAATCTAAATTTCCATACTTTGTTAAAAATCATATACTTCAAATTATTCAAATACTGGCATCAAAATTTAATTCACAATTTATCTAATAATCACCATAGAATAAAAACATTCAAATATTAAAATATAACGTAATATAATTAATTTGACACCCAAATTAATTTTGAAGGTGCGTTACTCACTTCGAGCACGCATATCAATCAAGATCCTCCACAGGATTAGTCTCACAACCCACACGTACTCCTAAAATATCAACATTATCAACAACAATTAAATTTTAATACATGGTACCTGGGGGAGAATACAAACGGTAACTAAAACTCACGAATAATATACTGAAACAAAGCTTAGGGAATGAGGATCATGGATTGGGTCTTACCTCCTGGAGATCGGATCCAAGGTAGCCGGAATCTCGCCGAAAAGGTCTCGGATTTTGGATCCTTGGATCTCACAAATCGCTGCGAATTGGAGGCAACCGACCTTGAATTTAGGTTCAGGGTTTCGAAATTAATGGAAAAGGGTGGGTGGTGTGACTGGGAACTCACTGGAATTGGGTTTTCCGATAAGCCGTCATGATCATCGGAAACTGTCAACCCTGGCGGCACATTCGGTGGCCACTGGAGGTGAATTTTGGAGGAATGGTAGATCAAAGAATGGATGAACGGATGTGACCAGCGGTGAGGCAAACGGAGGCCGGGATAGGGAGAAATCTTGGTTTCAAGCATCGGTACCGCCACCCGAAAAGCCTCGATCCGGGCATGTCAACGATTAGCTAGCCGTGGAATTTGTTAGGCTGGCCGAAAATGTGGAGGCAGAGGTAGTGGGGTGGCGCGTGTACTGTTCTGGGGGTCGGAAGGTTGTGGTCGGTGGTGGTTTCTCTCACCTCACTCTCTCTCCTATTTCATTTTTCCTCTCTCTTCCTCCCCGGCCCACATGCGTTTTGGCCAAAATAAAAGCCACCCGTGGGTGACACTATTCACTCATGGGATTGGCTAAAACATGACACGTGGCACATACTGTTCACTTAAGTCAAAATATATTAAAATATTATGGTATTCGGAAAATTTTACAGGTCAGTAACTTTCAAACCATATGTCCAAATCGGACGTACCACTAGTCTATGAACTCGTATCGACAAGTACTTTACAACCATGCATGAGTCAAAGCTCAACTTTGGATAAACAAAAAGTCAACTCCAGCACCCATTGGACAGTTTAGATCTTAACTTGTCTTGCTCGTAACTTTCAAACGGTAGCTCTGTTTTTTATGTGCTACTAGTCTACGAACTTGGGTCAATGTGTACTCTGTAACGGTGCCTCAGCCAATGCAAAATTATATTCGAAACAAAAAGTCAAAATTTTGACCCACTCGATAAACGGTCAACCTTGATCAACGTGCAAAAATACTGATGTACTTCGGGACGGGGTGTTACAGAATGTGCCATGTCACCGTATAGCCAACTCATCATACAACCAAGATCAATAAGAGTCATTTTAGATAAGACAACTCTAAATGATAAAAGGTATCTTGAAATCTTAAAAACGGTGTAGGATAAACATCATTAAGTGATAAAACTCAAGGAAAGATGGTGCAGTTATCAGTCATCCGTAAGCCTTTGGCATCTTTTTGTAACCGATGTGTACTACAATGTTATATAAATAATGTTATGAGAGGCACTCTTACACCAGTATGTGGGGTCAGTCTTGTAACAATGTGTGAGTATATGCAATATAAAACTTATTTTCATCAGCGGCAACTAAATTAAGGATACATAACATGACTATTCCACTAAAAAGTTTCATTTTAGTTCAAAATGATCAATATTTAGAATCCGTACTAATTGTCGAGATTCGCAAGGGAACATACACCTTAAACTTTAAGGAAAATGTTTGAAAACATATTTATTCTGCCTCAGAGGGAGAAATACAATTGAGTACTAAAACATGCACCAAAATTTACAAATTGGAGATAATATCGACAAAAAGTAACAAGTCCACTAGTGGAGGTAATGTGCTAGAAATGGTACAAAAGCCTATTCTAGGCTCGAAGTGTGTTGGCGAGAACACTAAGCCCAAGGGAATGGATTATGATAACCAATGGGGGTAGGTGCAAGAGCCATTAGCAGATTACCTGGTTTCCAATCTCCCATTGCTCAAGTGTGGTGGTTAAATTAAGGAGGCGGCTAGGTGAGGGAGTTCTAAACAAAAAAATCTAATATGAAATGCGACAGCTAAATTAGAGAGCTCTGAACAAAAATTCTCATACCAAATGCAATGACTAAATTAGAGACGATATCGGTAAAGTGTGATAAGTTCTCCTGTCCTATTCTACTTAAAATTGTGCCAGCGAGGTCATTGGACCCTAAAGTGAATGGATTGTGACAATCAATGTTGGTGAGTGCATAAGCCATTAATAGGTTACATCGTGTTCAATCCCTCATCACCAGAGTGTGGAACAAGGGATGGTTAAAATATAATGATACTCAATCTTATAATGCCAAGGCTGAACTCCAATATTAAGCATGCACAGGCCAAAGTAATCGAAGGATGGTTGATCTCCTAGGAAGCTTAGAACAAAAAAAAAAAAAAACAAAATCCCATATCGAGTGACAGATTCGTCAATGGGAGTGAGGTGTTACATGTATCAAAATAATGGCTTTTTTTTTTTTCTTTTTGGGCATTATAAGAAAGTATTATCTAAAATTATTATGTCAAATAAATATGCAAGGATTGAATGTTTTGCCCAAAAATAACCAAAGTAGAATAAAATGCTTGCCCAGCTTCTACTCAATGAGCTAACAAAACAAGTCTATTTTATTGTTATTATCTGTATATTAAAAATTTACTAATTCTTTTTGAACATAAAAATTTGAAACATATACAGATGAGAATTTTTTCCTATGGGACAAAGCCCAAGATTAACTTGATCGCCAAAACATTCCACAACATGTTGCAGGAAGGATGCATCCCACAATATGTTGTGGAACGTTTAAGTGCCCAAGTTATCTTGGTCTCCATCCCTCAGGAGAATAGGACTACAAATACTGGTTTCTGTAGAAATAATGTGACCTTAAATGGTGTCCAACCGTGCCATCTTGAATTATTAATGTCTTCAATGTGTTTTGTAAATATGTAAAGATGATTGATATCTGTTAAAAAAATTACAAACTAAGGTTCATTATATGCTATGTTATTGATTTGTCAAAGTACATAAAATATACATTTTGGTTTGCTATAGAAAGCACTTGTCCCGTTCCATGTTGTGCGAACACATCACAAACTATATTGCAGGAAACCTCCATCAAGCAATATATTGTCTGACGCTAAATGCTCACACTATGGAGAGAATCAAGTGCTTTTTATAGCTAAATTATATATATATATATATATATATATATATATATATATGTATATCTTTTATTTACGTAGACATAGAAAATCAAAAGGTGCATTAGCATTGAAATACCTATGTAAAATACAAATCTGACCTTAAAAGATGTGAAAACAGCATGTGCTCTGTTGTCTTCTTCAAATTTAGTAATTTTAAAGGAATAAAGAGCTTCTCCCATTCAATGCATATTAGGTTTCCACATTATCACTAAAAAGGGCAAGAAACAGATGTGAATTTTATTAGATGCATCACGCATCAGGGGGAAAAAATCCACATGCATTGTCGGTAATATGACTGATGGACTACGTACATAATTCATATTCAAAGTGTATGTTACAGTTCAAATTTGGAGCTTCACTTTGGAAGATCATACATGTCCCTATACCACATGAGAAGCATGCTTGACAATGTTCTCCCGAAACAAATAAGTAAATAAATTGATACAAATTAGGTGTGTGTTGAAGATATAGTTGCGTTAAATTAGAGTTTTGGTGAGGGAGGCAATTAGAAAAAGTAATCGTAGAAGAATTCAGCAATTGGAGTAAAATAGAGCTTTGGTGACTCATGCAATTGGAGAAAGTAATTGTAGAGGAATTCAGCAGCAAAATGGACAGCTATTGATTGATATTGCGTCTCTCCATTCTTACCAGACCAATTGTCTAAGCCTGAAAATGTCAATATATCATATTTATTCTAGCTTGCTCTTTGCATGTACATTGTACGTTCTTACGTTTTTGTTGTGCTATTCATTAGTGGAGACTGGGTCTTACATTTGCTATATATTTAACACAAATACAAAATTCAAATGGGGCACCAACATGGAACACAAGTCAAATCCTCTCGGTCTCCAGTGCTTTGATAGCTTGTTAAACCCCCATTAATTCCAAAAGTAGTAGCTAATATATGGGGCCATGCATATTTCAACAACTAAAATATTTTTCTCTTTTAAATGGGATATTGATTTTGAAAGTGGGTTGGGTATTATACAAATCAACAAAATATATTCACTAAGGACATTAACTTTCAATTATTAGCAACTACATAGAAAAAAAGAAATTTCTAATTATTTCCCATATTAAAGTAATAAATTGATGGAGATAAATTACATCATACTTTCCTTACATTTACATTTGTTTTGCATATATAGTTTTTACTCTTGAAAAAGTCATCGAGACAACTATCGAAAATAATTCCATATCTGTTTTGCTATTCCTCTTTGATAAATGCTTAGAATGGCCATTATTTTTCAGAGATCAGAGTCTTAATTTCCATTGGACTTTGGAAAAACCCATATCGGGAACCTTTAACAAATCTTACATTAGCCTCTTACATTTTGCAACTATTACTAGGCTGAAGAGTTGTAGTCTGATAATAATATGTGTTGGGTTATATTTGAAATAATTTTGATAAGGAGTAATTGAATGTATTCGGAGGTAATTGTGTTGTGGTTCTCTGACCACTTTAGAGAAGAAATATGAGAAGAAAAATAAAAGAATTCTATTAATCTCTTAGAAATAGAATACAAAAATAAAAACTTCTCTCATGGAGGATTCTCATGTGGAACCTCTCTCTACACTCTCAAATTCTCTCTGGAATTGCTCACTCTTCTCTCAAGCTCTCTCTGGAACTTAAACACTCTCTCTCTCGGAGTTTTCTCTCAATATTCCTCACTTGGGATAATATTGAGCTTGCTCTCTTGGCTTGGTTTGCATACAACGGGATGGAGCCTATTTATAGGCTTACAAGGTCGGTTGCATGGCCTCAATCTTCAACAGCCTCTGCAGAGCCCACAATTGTTGAACAATCCATTTTCGGTGCAGCAATGGCCATTGTCAAAAAATGGTGGCTGTCGGTGCAGTGGTGTCAAACATGATGGCTGGGCAGTCTTCACACTGTCGGTGGTGGTGCGGCTGGACTTCACAATTCTCCCCCTCCAGCCGCATTTAAAACTAATGGTCATCTGCCATCTATTCCAGCTATGTCTCTGCATAGCTTCAGCTTCTCTTGAGCAACAACTTTTGTTAGCATATCTGCTGGATTCTCTTTTGTGTGGATCTTCATCAGTTTCAGCAACTGTTGATCTATTACTTCGCGTATCCAATGATAGCGGATGTCAATGTGCTTTGTACGGGAATGATACATTGAGTTTTTGCTCAAATCCATGGCACTTTTGTTATCACAATGTATCTTGTAGTCTTCTTGCTTGATGCCCAATTCTGTGAGAAAACGCTTTAACCACAACATTTCCTTACCCGCTTCCGCTGCGGCAATGTACTCTGCTTCAGTAGTGGATAAAGCAACACACTTCTGCAATCTTGACTGCCATGACACAGCTCCCCCTGCAAAAGTGTAGAGATAACCTGATGTAGACTTTCTATTATCAGGGTCTCCGGCCATATCTGCATCTGTATAGCCTTCTAAGATTGGATCACCTCCCCCGTAGCACAAGCACAGCTTCGATGTACCTTTAAGATACCTGAGAATCCATTTGACTGCTTCCCAGTGTTTCTTTCCAGGATTTGAAAGAAATCTGCTCACAACACCTACTGCATGAGCAATGTCTGGTCTGGTACACACCATTGCATACATCAGACTTCCTACCGCTGAAGAATATGGTACTGAAGCCATCTCCTCTATCTCTTCTTTGGATGAGGGGCACAATCTCTTACTCAACTTGAAATGATTTGCAAGTGGAATGCTGACCGGTTTGGCTTTATCCATGTTGAATCTCTTTATCACCCGTTCAGCATACTTCTCTTGAGATAGCCATAACCTTCTATTCTTCCTGTCTCAGATTATTTGCATTCCCAAAATTTGTTGAGCTGGTCCTAAGTCTTTCATATCAAAGGACTTAGATAATTCTTTCTTCAGCTGACTAATCTTCATTGCATCTTGTCCAACGATCAACATGTCGTCCACATATAACAAAAGTGCAATGAAGTTTCCACCTGAAATTTTTTGAATATAAACACACTGGTCTGCTGCAGTTCTTTTATAACCTTGACTCACCATAAACGAGTCAAACTTCTTATACCATTGTCTTGGTGCTTGCTTGAGGCCATACAAGCTGATGTGATTCCGCCCGCGGCCGCTCAACCGATAACCCGCTGGGGTGCTGACTCAACACGGATGAAGACTAAGCCAATCACAAGAGCTCAAATTAAGAGATTTAAGGACAACCTGGGAGTATTTATACAGGGGATAATCAATCTCAACAGAGCTTGTCCATACTTGAAGATACAAAGCCTATTCTAAGCATCCAAGTGGTGGAAGCCGATACGGACCCGGGTGACAGTTTTGGTACATTTTTGGAGTCCGGGAAGTATGAAATGGTTCCAATGATTTATGGGTTCAATACATATGCGTAGGAGGTCATGGAATCAAGTTAAAGCAGCCTCAAATGCAATCAAAAAGGGCCTGTACGGACAGCATCAACAATTTGGCCGAATTTGCTGTATTGCTTGCTGGCTTTACTGTATTTTACTGTATTAGCCTTTTCTTATTTTTCCAAGCATGGGCAACGTGTGGGACTTCATATTCAGCTTATTTGGCATCCTAAAAAGCATCTAGAAGCTGATTTGGAGCTCAAAGAGGTCAAAGATTGGTCAAAGTCAAATTAGTCAAAAAAGCTAGTATTATAGTTTCCTAATTTTATTCTACTTTTTGTTTTAGGAAACTACCATTACTTTTTAGTTTTTGTTTATTTATTTTCTGGACAAATAAGTTTAGGAAAGTTATTATTTTATTATTTTCATTGTAAATTAATTAATTCCTAATTTAGAATAAAGGAATTAATTAATCAAATTTAGTTTAGGAAACTTAGTTTAGGACATATTAGAATTCGGTCAAGTTTCCTAATTCCTATAGGAGTCCGGTTTTGAATTATTTTTTAGGGTTTATTTTGTTTCTTTCAAGCCTATTTAAAGGCTTATTTTTCAATAATAATACAACTTTGATTTGATTAAGAAAATATTTGTGAGATTAATTATCTCTTTGTTCTTTGAGAACACCTAAAACACCATTAGAGAATTGGTTGTTTTAGCTTGACTTATCAATAGGTTTTCCATCCCCTATTGTGGCGTCTACATTATACCACGGTTTCTAACCACATGGTGGTTAGGGGTTGAGGTCCATTCCATTAGAACTTGAACTTAATTAAAGATCCGAGCTAATATAATACGGGTTTAGGAGCAGGTCGTCCTAGGTTCGTATCACAAGCTCTTCTTTAGCTTGCATACGAGGTTTTCTTTCCCTGAAACCTCAAATCCTTCTGGCTGCTCCATGTAGATTTCTTCATGTAAATCACCGTGAAGAAATGCTGTCTTCACATCCATCTGTTCAAGCTCTAGGTTTAGACTTGCTACTAAACCAAAAATGACTCGAATTGAAGTCATTTTTACCACTGGTGAAAAAATCTCATCAAAGTCAATTCCTTTCTTCTGAAGAAATCCTTTGACCACCAATCGGGCTTTGTGTTTCACCACCTTTCCGCTGCCATCTTTCTTGAGCTTGAACACCCATTTATTCTTTAGTGCCTTTTTTCCTGTTGGAAGCTCAACCAACTCATAAGTATGATTTTTCTGCAAGGATTCCATCTCATCTTGCATTGCTTGCAACCACTTTTCCTTCTCTTGATGAGAAACAGCTTCCTGGAAACTCTCTGGCTCCCCCTCTTTAGTAAGCAGAATATACTCAGATTCTGGAAATCTCTTTGATGGAATTCGGCCTCGCTCAGATCTCCGAACTTGTAAACCACTGGTTTCAGGAGGTGTACCATCATCTGACTGCTGTGATGGCCCTGCAGCTGCTTGAAAGGATTGAGTCTCCCCCTGCTCAATATCCCCTTCTTCCTCTTGGTTTGCTTCTGGTATATCTTCATGCACCTCATTATCTTCTGTGGCTATTTGTGCTGGTGTTGGATTAGGACAAAAATTCTCGGCACTAGAACTACAATTAGGAGACATTCTGGACTTTTCAATGTCTTCCATTTTCTGGTTTTCATGGAATACTACATCCCTGCTTCTAATAACCTTCTTTGTTTTCGGGTCCCATAACCTGTATCCGAATTCTTCATCTCCATATCCTATAAAGATGCATGGAGTAGATCTGGCATCGAGCTTCTGTCTGAGCTCCTTGGATACATGTACATAAGCTAAACAACCAAACACTCTTAAATGAGAGTAGGAGGGAATCTTACCCGACCACACTTTTTTCGGAATTTCAAAATTCAACGGTACTGACGGTGATCTGTTGATTAAATAGCAGGCAATACGAACAACTTCTCCCCATAATGGCTTAGGCAGCTTAGCCATACTGATCATACTTCTGACCTTTTCCATAATGGTTCGGTTCATTCTTTCAGCTATTCCATTATGTTGTGGGGTGCGAGGGACCGTCTTCTCATGTCAAATGCCGTGTCTTCTGCAGTAGGCATCGAACTCCTTGGAAGTATACTCGCCTCCATTATCTGAGCGGAGACATTTCAGCTTCTTTCCTGTTTCACGCTCTACCATGGTATGAAATAGTTTGAAGTAATCCAATACCTGGTCCTTTGTCTTCAAGAAATATACCCACACCTTCCGTGAAGCATCATCAATGAAGGTCAGGAAATACTTGTTGCCACCTAATGATTCCACCTCCATGGGACCACAAATATCAGAGTGCACCAGACTAGGCAACTCTGATCTTCTCGATGCAGAGGAACTGAAGGAGACTCTATGTTGCTTACCAAATAAGCAGTGACTACAAGGATCTAGTGCAGCATCCTTGCAAACAGTGATAAGCTTTTTCCTTGCCAAAGTGGACAATCCTTTTTCACTCATGTGACCGAGTCTCTGGTGCCACAGATTTTGAGACGCCTCTCCTTCTGCAATATTGAGGCTATCTGCATATATCTTCACATGAGTCTTGTACAGCGTTCCACAAATATGTCCTCGGGCGACAACTATGGCACCTTTCGTCATTTTCCATGTGCCTTTGCTGAAGTAGTTGTCATAGCCTTGCTTGTCTAAGGCTGCTCCCGAAAGTAGATTAAGCCGAAGATCTGGAACATGACGGACATCCTTCAAAGTGATTGTACAACCAGCATTCGTTTTTACCTGAATATCACCAGTTCCCATCATCTTTGCAAAACTGGAATTTCCCATCTTTACCATACCAAAGTCTCCTGCTTTGTACGTTTTGAAGAAATCTCTGTGTGGAGTGACATGGTAGGATGCTACAGTATCGACTACCCACTCAACATCTTGGGTTGATATATGAAGGCATGTCTCTTCTTCGGTGGAGCAGAGCGCCACTTCTCCTGTAACAGTGACTAGTGTCTCTCCATCCTTCTTCGGCTGATTACCTTGGAGTCTCTGCTCTCTCAACAACTTTCTGCAGTTCTTCTTCATGTGACCCTCCAGGCCACAATGATAGCATTTATATGATGATTTTCTACCGTCTGTAGATCTGCCTCTGCTCTTGCTCCTGCCTCTCCCCCTATCTCGACTACCTCTTTGCTGTCTTCCTCTCTCTGTGACGAGGGCATGTGACTGATCCATGCCAATGTCCTTTCTCCTGGCCTCTTCATTAAATAGGGCATCCTTAACCATAGACATAGTAAGTTTGCCATTCGGGGTCGAATTGCTGAGAGAGACTACCAATGTCTCCCAACTGTCTGGAAGAGAGCTTAGAAGTAGGAGGGCCTGATCCTCATCCCCTAGTTGATAATCCACAGCAGATAGTTGATTTACCAAGCTCTGGAACTCACTGGTATGCTCGGCTACAGAAGTTCCACTCTGTAATTTTAAATTTACCAATCGCTTAAGCAACAGGGCTTTGTTCCGAGCAGTCTTGGCCTGGTACATGTCCTCCAATTTTGTCCAGAGGGCATATGCATCCGTTCCCTTCGCTACATGATGGAAGACACTGTGGTCGATCCATTGCCTGATCTGACCGATCGTTTTCTTGTTTAATTTCTTCCATTCTGCTACTTTTCTAGGATTGGGGTTTTCTCCTTTAGCTTCTATAGGATCAAATAGATCCTTACAATTGAGGAGATCTTCCATCCGAGGTCTCCAAAGTGTATAATTTGTGGTAGTGAGCTTAACCATAGCTCCCGAAGATGATTCTTCCATTGACATTATGGCTTGACCAAAAATGGAGCTGAATTTGGCAAAACGGAGTTAACCGTTGCGTCCGAAATGGACGAAAATGGTGGACTTGACTCTTCCGGGGTCAAAATATAATTATCAGAAATTTTAGGGCAAAACTGTAATTTCATAAAATTTCTGGGTCAACCTGCAAATACAGAAACTTCAGGGGTCAATATGTAATTTCCAATAGTTCAAGGGCTGTTCCGTAATTACAGAAAATATTGATGACGTGGCAGAATGTGCTGACGTGTCAACACGTGGCAGATGACGTGGCAGCTTGGGCTGACGTGTCAACACGTGGCAGATGGCGTGTCGGCTTGCGTGGCTGACGACGCGTCGGCTGGCGTGGCTGATGACGTGGCAGGGTGCGCTGACGTGTCTGCTGACGTGGTCGTCTTCAACCTCCAGACGGCGTGTGCGGCGCGTGACGCGCGTGAACTGTTGCAGAAAACTTCAAGCGGCGCGTGCGGGCGCGTGAGACGCTGTCTTTCTCTCCGGCGAACTTGTGTGTCCTCTTCTCGTCGGGTACTTTCACCTGGTATTGTCAAATTAATTATTTGAGCAACTTTTCGAAACACCAACTTGAAGAACAGTAGCTTTGTTTCTTCAAATTTTGAACCCAAGCTCTCGACCTGGAGCTCTGATACCACTTGTTGTGGTTCTCTGACCACTTTAGAGAAGAAATATGAGAAGAAAAATAAAAGAATTCTATTAATCTCTTAGAAATAGAATACAAAAATAAAAACTTCTCTTATGGAGGATTCTCACGTGGAACCTCTCTCTACACTCTCAAATTCTCTCTGGAATTGCTCACTCTTCTCTCAAGCTCTCTCTGGAACTTAAACACTCTCTCTCTCAGAGTTTTCTCTCAATATTCCTCACTTGGGATAATATTGAGCTTGCTCTCTTGGCTTGGTTTGCATACAACGGGATGGAGCCTATTTATAGGCTTTCAAGGTCGGTTGCATGGCCTCAATCTTCAACAGCCTTTGCAGAGCCCACAATTGTTGAACAATCCATTTTCGGTGCAGCAATGGCCATTGTCAAAAAATGGTGGCTGTCGGTGCAGTGGTGTCAAACATGATGGCTGGGCAGTCTTCACACTGTCGGTGGTGGTGCGGCTGGACTTCACAAATTGGATATAATGAAATTGAAGAAACAGAGGCATAAAAACAGGGTATTGAAGCTCAGGCAAAGGAAATATATGCTTTAGTATGCAATGGGATACATTGCACTCTAGTAAGAGAATATGCCTATTTATACCTCATTTGATATGAGAAGACGAACAAAAGTTGAAATTTAAATTTATCGGTCATGAGATTCTTTCAGGATAAAAGAATATTGAAAATGTGTTATATAGTCATAAAACCAAAGCAGATTGGCTCTGTTTTAAGAAGTATGAAAAGATTGATTATTTTCTATGTAACTGTACAAGCACAGTTTCAAGTGAAACTCTATCTAAGCAAGTCAATCTTCACGGATGGTTAATTTGCCTTTCACATCTTTGCAATGACTCGGTATACGGTCCTTTTCATCTGTATTAGTTGAAAGAAATATTGAATGAACACAAATACTTGTATCGAAATAATGGCATTTTTATCCTTTTTTTTATATTTATTTAAAGAAAGTATTTATGCAGGCATATCTAGAATTTGTAAGTCCTAACAATACATTAAATATGCAAGGGCTGAATGTTCTTTCCCAAAAATAAACAAAAATAAGAAATAAGGTTTATCATATACAGCATTAATTTACAAACAAAAAAGGAAGAAAAAGGTGTAAATTTTATCAGATCCATACATTGTCAGTAATATGACTGGAGTACTATGTACCTGATTCATCTTCGACATATACTAGCTTTGAGAAAACCAAAAACGAAAGCAAGAAAAGTCTGCTTCATTAAGAAGAAGTTGTTTCATATGTGAAGCTTAGAGAAAGTAAAGAAGGCATCGTTTTGAACAACTGTTTCTGACAAAAATAAAACAAAATATTATGTAACAAACTAGAAAAGCAAAACCTAAATGGTGTGCCATCAGTAAAACTCAAGTTATTGAGTAATGGTAACTTTTCAATGGCGTTGTCTTCAATCTCCAGTCGTTTCTTCACTGCATCAGTAATGTAAACCAAAATAAAGGTAAACTGGTGAAAGTTTCACCAAATCAGAATAAGTTTATTAATATTCAGAACTTTTATAAGTTTATTGGTATTCATAACTTTTATCACTTACTTTAGCCACAGGAATCCAAGTTCTACTTTTGAAGTGCTTTCAACTGTTTGCTTCTCTTAGTCTCCCTGGTGGAATCACACGAAAATTGAACACCAAGTATGGGGCTCCTTGAGGTGATGAAATATCCTAGCATCAATCCATAAAATCCATAAAAAGATTTATTTTATGGAAAAAAAAAGTGTTTACTTATTTTACACAAGCTTTTAAAAACAACCCTATAAAAGTCAAAGTTTATGAAACGGCGGCATTTAAAAAATCATCAACTTTTATTGGCTTTATAATTATCTCTATATCTAAAATTAAACTCTTTAAAATAAAAAGTACTCTAGGAGATGTTCTTGATAACTAATATGGGTGTAATGAACCACTAACTAAAACTCTATATATAGACAAACTTCTAGGGCCAACGAACTATCAAAGCAATTTTATAATCAATTTAATATTTCTGTCGGGTCTTAATTTGTGTAGTCTTTGTGTTTGTATAGTAATCCATTTTTTCTTTTCTTTTTGTTAGTCTCATTGATAGGGATCTAGTAGGAGGACAGTTACATAGCTTTCAAATGCTCGCTAGTATCATCACCAATTTGGTGACACCAAGTATTTTGTAAAACAAATTTATAAAATTATTCTATATCTTAGAAATCCAAACACATTAGCTTTTACATTTCTATCCTTCAAAAGCCATGCATCGAGATGACTAATCAAATGAAATTCACATTTTTTATTTTGTCATATTCTTTCTCATCCACAGCGCAATCCTTTGGTTAGGGGGTCAGAATGTGTCCCAACCATATTTGGGTTATATATATAATCTTTAGGCAAGGTTGTCATAGTGTGTCCCGCCCATATTTTTGTTATATATATATATATATACATATATGAATTTGGCTCTAGAATAATTTATAAAGCCACTATGTTTAGGAGATATTTCACATGAAGAAGAACCCAGTACTAGCAAAATACCAGTAGCTTCCACCATATTAATAAATAATTATCATTGTAGGCTATGTGGAACAATGTATATAAATTATATGTACATGAGTTTGATCCAGCAATAAAAATACAAAATATACTACTATGGATTCTGAAAATAGTACACTAATTCTTCAATTGTCAGAATAAAATATAGTAATGCTTTGTATCTGTATTGCTTGATTCGGATTGAGACCTCTCTGCTTCTGGGCTTAAAAGATTAGTCTACCCAGATGCATTTCTAATTGTTATTTTCCTTAACACGTAACTAATTGAATATTTGGCAGGCCAAAATTTTTCATTATTGCATTGCCTTTCCATTGTCTTTCTTCCAATCATGCAGCTGATACTCTACAACAATAAATATATGGCAAATATATATGAAAAGAAGGAACAAAATTCAAACTGAGATTTATCACTAATTAGCTTCTTTAGGACGTGACAATATTGCAGTCTAAGATTGAAATATCTATATAGAGTCACAAAATCCAAAACACAGTGTCTCCGTTTTAAGAAGCAGGAAAAGATTGATTATTGACCCTTATGCACATGTACTGTACAAGTAGAGTTCCCAGTACAACATCTTAGCAAGCCAATCTTCATAGATGGTTAATTTTCGTTTCGTATCTTTGCAATTATTCAGTCCCACTGCAACATCTTATACAGTCCTCTTGATCTTTAGGGCCTGTTTAGCTGCTTATTTTCAAAACAGTTTCCTCTTCTAGTCCCTGCCAAGCAAAACAATTCATATTCAATTGTATTAATGTAAAGAAATATTGAATAAAAAGGATATTTGTATCAAAACAGTGCACTTTTTTTGGATTTAAAGGAAATATTTATGCGGGTATGTCTAGAATTTGTAAATCCTAAGAGTTCATTATGGTCATTATGTTCTATAAATGTGCAAGGACTGAATGTTCTTTCCCAATTCCCATAACTTAACCAAACTAAAATCAAATGCTTGACCAGCCTCTACTCCTTGAGCTCGCAAAATGAGGTTTGCCATATACTCTGTCATTGGTATATCAAAGTGCATATATACTGTATTAATTTACCATTAGAAACAAAATGAAAGCTGTATGAATACTAATATACCTTGATAGTCCTATTGGTATGACCTTCAAAGATGTCCAACCAGCATGAAGCTCTATTTTCTGCTCTATTTTCTTCAAAGATGTCCAACCAGCATGAAGCTCTATTTTCTTCAAATTGGTTAAGTTGAAGGTCGTAAAGAGCTTCTCCCATTCAATCCATACTCATTTTCCAAATCTTGACAAAAAGGGAAGCAAAAGATGCAAATTTTATCATATGCTTCAGGGGTAAGGAATCCATGCATTTCAGTAGTATGACTGATGAACTATGTACCTGATCCATCTTCAAAGTAATTTTTACTCTCAGCTCATATTTAGAACTCGAACTTTTGAAGATCATATAGATGTCCTTAATAATGTATATGATAAGCATGCTTGCCAATATTGAAATAGTTTAACAAGCATAGTAAAAGAAATTCAAATTATAATACGTTAAAAGATTAAGGCATTGCTTATAGGATTGCTTGCTACTCTTCAAAATCGCAATTGATTAGGAAGTCTACTCAATAAAAGACTGAATTTTATTTATACAACAAAGCATATAAGCTTCAGAAAACCAGAAATTGTAGCAAGAAAAGTAAACTTCTTCGAGAAGAAGACTTTTACTATGGGAAGCTTAGAAAAAATAAAATGCATTATTTCAACAACTGTTTTTGAACAAAAATAAAACTAACTATTACTTAACAAACTAGACAAAGAATAGTTTAAATGGGACACCATTAGTAGAACACAAATTACTGACTAACGGTAACTTGTCAACAACTAGCATTGTCTTCAAGCTCCAGGCTTCCTTGTTTCTTCACTGCATCAATAATATAAACCACAAAAAATGGTAGTTATGCCAAATTTACTTCAAATAAGAATAAATATATTTGTATTCAGAATTTTTATCACTTACTTTAGCCACAAGAATCCAAGTTCTTCTACTTTAACTTGAAGTGCTTTCAACTGTTTGCTCCTCTTAGTCTCCTTGGTGGGATCACATGAAAAATCTTGAACATCAATTATGGGCTCCTTGAGGTGATGATATGTCCAAGCATCAATCCAATAATGAGCCCACATCCATATCCTATTGCAATAGCTTTCCAACCAAACCCCGATAATTCAGAATCATCTGATTCCTCACTGTAATGAGAAGGTGGAAAAGGAGACCTTTCACACCTTTTTGACAATGGAGGACACATAATCCCCAATTTCCCTTAAAGAAGAATTTGAAAACATCCCAATTTGCCTGGCTTGTGGTATTGGACCTGTAAGTTAATTGTTTGACAAGTTTAAATATCCAAGAAATGTGAACTGGTAGGTTGCTAAGGGATTTCACCTGAAAGTTCATTGTTTGAGAGATCTAACGATTCAAGTTCAATCAGGTTCCCTAAAGAAGAAGGGATACATCCCACAAAATTGTTACTTGACAAGTTGAGCACAATTAAATCTTGACCTTCTCCTATTGATCTTGAAATTTCTCCATAAAAGTTGTTGTTGGAGAAATCAATGCTCACGAAGAAAATTAAAATTTTAACATAAGGGATTTCTAGCCCCTTATTTATCATGGTCAGTAGAGCTCAACAAAGCAATCATTACTAATGAATTTTGATTGCAACTTATTGTATGAAGCTTTCGTTGAAGTCCAATTTGGAAAATAATCTGAAGGCAAACTTCCTATAAAATCATTGAAAGATAGATCAATAATACTTAAGTTCACCAAGCCAAAAAAAGCTATGTGGATGCCATATTGGACGATAAAATTTATTGTAATATAAAATGAGAATTTGAAGCTTTGACAAACTCTTGTTACAAAGAAAGTGTGTCAGTCATCTGATTGTGGCCGAGATTTATAATTTGTAACTCTTTACATTTAATTAGGGGCTTTGTAATCTTTCCATTTAAATTGTTGTAACTCAAGTCCAATGTTTGTCATCGGTTTCTATCCTCACATGTCATAGGCATATTGCCATTCAAGATGTTTCTTCTTGGTTTTAGAACCAAGAGAGAGATATTAAGGTAACCTAAACATTTGGGAATTGGATCGCTGATATAATTGTTGGAAAGATCTAATTCCCAAATTCACCTTGCGTTTTCAAGAATATCACTCTTATGTTGCAAAAAGATAAATATATTTTGTGAAATTTATTGGAGAGAGTGGATGTCGTACTTAAATTTGTATGAATAAGCCCCTGTCAGATCAAGAACAGAAAGCCAACCCATCTTTAAGAAGATGCCAAAATCGAGCCTGCCACTTAAATCATTTGAATTAAGTCTCAATTCAATGAGCGTTGAGAGTTGGGATTCGGAACTTAGAAGTCCAGTTAGTTTTTTTTGACTTAATATCAAAGAATATGATAGGGATGAATTTGAGACATAGATATTTTGGATGTTGAGATGGCTTGTAAACTAAATGTTTTCCAAAATAAGTATGTCAAAAAAGGCAGTTTAAATAAAGAACCAGGAATGAATCCAGTGAGTGAATTATATGATAGATCAAGCCACCTAAGGAACATCAAGTTAGAAATAACGGATGGAATTGAACTTGTCAAACGATTGACCATAAGATTGATACATTGTATACGATGTGGGAGTGGTATTGGGATTTTGCCATTGAAAGAATCAAACCTTCCAACTCTGTGAGGTTCCCAAGTGAATATGGAATTTGACCACTAAATTCATTACTGTCAAGTTCAATATGTTTAATTATAGTAAGATTCCAAATTGAAGAAGGAATAATCCCGAAAAATTTGTATTCAAGGATTTAAGGTTGCCAATCCAATTTAGTACTTTTCCTAAAAAGTTTGTAAAAGAAAGACCCAATAACTTGAGCATACTGCCAGAACAAAATTCAGCAAAAGAACCAGAACGATTGTTGTTGTCAGACAGTCGGATAAACTGTAAGTTAGGTAAGTTGAAGATAATATTTGGAAACTTACCATGTAAACTACACCCGTGAAAAGAGAGATGTGTCAAGGAAGCCACATTTGCAAAGTGAATAGGTACAGGTGAATCAATTTGCATCCAATTGAGGTAAAGTTGTCTTAAATTGGTCATGCTTTGGGTGAGCCTTCCAAAATCTCTTTCTTTCACATAACCATTGAAAGAAAGATCAAGTGAAATCAAATTTATAAGCTTTGAAATTTGAGATATCAGAATATGCCCATAAAACACAGAATGAGAGAGGCTGAGATGGGTTAACCTTGAAAGTTGGCCAAACTCTGAAGGAATCGGGCAATAATTGAAGTTGTTGAAGGCAAGGCTTAGCTTTCAAAGATAAAGCAAGCTGAAAAGGCTGCTATTAGAATGTAAAGACCCACGAAGCCAACTGTCATTGAGGTCAAGGCTTATTACATAATTGATTGCCATTGTTGCATGAAATCAAAAAGGATGAATCAAAAACAGAGACATAGCAACAAAACAGAGAGCAAACAACCGAAGAAGGGAAAAAAAAACTACTGTTGGTTTATTTAACGGTTCTCAGCATTCCTGGCTTGCAACACACACAAGCAAAAAACATAATAATATTTATACTAATAATTAACCCTACCTACATAAAATATCATAAAATTACCATAAAAGAAGTTTCTAAAACTTGGACTGTAATAAAACTTGGACCCTACGTAACCAAGGTCCACAAAATAATAACCTAAAAATCAAGTTTATATTTCAACCGCCCCTTTTAAACTTGATTTTTTATGCCAATTAGACTTCTAAATTTGACAAAAAACTTCATGCTTTAGAGGCTTGGTAAAAATATCAGCTACTTGATTATGAGACTTCACATACTCCAGCTGTACATCTGCTTTGACAATGCATTCTCTAATGTAATTAATATGTTTACTTCGATCATGAAAAACAGGATTCTTGGCCAAGGAAATTGCTAATTTATTATCCACATATATCTTGGTTGGTTCTTCTTGTGGAAAACCCAACTTCCTTAACAACTTTCAAAGCCAAATTGCATGACAAACACATAAGGTGGCAGCTACATACTCTGCTTCACATGTTGAAAGAGTCACGATTTTCTGCTTCTTTGACATCCATGTAAAAGTCGTATCTCCCAAATAAAACATAAAGCCACTTGTGCTTTTATGATCATCTATGTCTCCACCCCAATCACTATCACTATATCCAATGAGCTTGTAATCATTGGAAGTTGAATAATACAAATAAAAACTTGTTGTACCTTTTAAGTATCTAAGAATTCTTTTTGCAACCTCCAAATGAGTTGTTATTGGATTCTCCATGTGACAACTTATAACTCCTACTACATAGAGAATGTCCAACCTTGTACACGTCAAATATCTTATGCTTCCAACCAAGCTCTTAAAAAATGTTGGATCCATTTTTTCTCCTTCCTCATGCTTCGGTAACTTGACTCCACATTCCATTGGTGTGCCAACCAGATTTGCATCATCCATCTTAAACTTCTTAAGTACCTTCTTAGCATACCCTTCTTAAGTAATTAGAATGCCTTCACCTCCTTGCTTTACTTCACTGTTGAGATAGTAAGACATGAGCCCAATATCGATCATCTCAAACTTTCTCGACATCTCCTCCTTAAACTCGGCAAACATACTTGGATTGCTGCCCATGAAAATTAAGTCATCTACATACAAGAACACAATCAATATATCATCTCTTTTAATTATAATGTAAAGTGCATGCTCGTATGGACACTTGATAAAATTCCTTTCTTGGAGATACTTGTTAGTTCTAATATTCCAAGCTCGGGGTGCTTGCTTCAACCCATAAAGTGCTTTCTTCAACCTTAAGACTTTGTCTTTTTGTCCTTTGATTTCATATCCTGGTGGTTGTTCGATGTAAACTTCTTCTTCAAGGTTTCCATTTAAGAACACAGACTTCACATCCATTTGATGTATTTTCTAGTTGTGTTGAGCCACCAATGAGATGATTAACCTTACCATCTCTAGCATTGCAACAGGTGCAAAAACTTCATCATAGTCTATACCAGCCCTTTGACTATAGCCTTTTGCTACCAACCTTACCTTGTACCTTTCAACCTCACCTTTAGCATTCTTCTTAGCTTTATACACCCACTTCATGCCAATAGCTTTGGATCCTTATGGAAGTGAAGCTGGTTTCCATGTTTCATTCTTCTTGATTGCTTTTATCTTCTCATCAATGGCATTCGTCCAATTTTTGTCTTCCATTGCCTCTTGGAAGTTCATGGGTTCACAATCAACAAATAAACAAAACAAAGTGAGATCATCTTGGTTTTCAGTTACCTCATATATCTCTTGTAAACTCCTAAATTGTAGGGCCCTTTCACTTGAACTTCCACCTTCTTCAAGACCTGTGGTTGGTGAAGCTGGTGGGGTGATCGGTTCCTCTCTCATTTGCTCCATTCCTGGCTGTTCCGGCTCTTCCTATTCAAGATATGGGGAAAAAGTTGTAGCTTTCATCATGTGATTCACAATTTCGCTTTTCTTTTTCATTAAATATAACATTCCGGCTAATTTTTGTTTTCCCACTCTTAGGATTGTAGAGCTTGTACCCTTTGGAGTTTATGTCATAGCCAATGAATATATACTTCTCACTTTTATCATCCAATTTGCTTCTTTTCTCATCGGGTACATGTGCATGAGCTATGCTTCCAAACATTCTTAGGTATGAAATACTAGGCTTCCTTCCACTCCAAGCTTTTTGAGGAGTTTTTCCCCACACACTTCTTATTGGAGATTGGTTAGATAAGTAGACAGCACATGCAACTGCCTCTGCCTAAAACTCCTTCGGCAATCTCTTACTTTTAAGCATGGTTCTCACCACATCTAGGATTGTTCTATTCTTCTGTTCTACCACATCTGTTAGGGGGATCTTGGCACCGTTAGAAACCTCCGAATTCCATGATCTTCATAATATTTTTTAAATTAATTTTATATAAACTTTCCTCCACGGTCAGATCTCATGGATTTGATCAAAAAGCCACTTTCCTTCTCAACAAGAGCTTTAAACTTCTTAAAGTTTTCAAAAACATTTGATTTTTCCTTCAAAAAATACATCCATGTCTTTCTTGAAAAAATATCAATAAAAAGAAGAAAATAGTTACTCTTACCAAGTGAGCTTGGCTTCAAAGGACCACACACATCTGTGTGAATGAGCTCCAATGGCCTTTGGGCTCTTGAATTTGTCTCCTTTGGAAAACTTTTCTTGAATTGTTTTCCAAGTAAGCACCCTTTGTATACTTGATCCTGATTGCAAATAATAGGTAGTCCTCTCACCATCTCCTTTTTGGACAGCAACACTAAACCTTCAAAATTTAAATGCTCGAATCTAAGATGCCAAAGCTAAGACCTATCTTTGTAGCACGCCTTGAGACACTTGGTAGCATCATTTTGAATGTTGAACATGAGCATCCTATTACTTGACATTGGCACCTTGGCTATTAAGTTGCTTGCATTGTCCCTTATACAAAGATGGTTGTCTTTTAGATGAATATCATAACCTTTTTCCAAAACCTGTCCAAGCCTCAAAGTGTTGCTCTTCATACTCGGCACATAATACACATTTGATATGAGCTGGTGTTTTCCACTCTTTAACTGCATGAGGATGCTGCCTTTTCCTGTTACCGCTACCTCGAACTCATCTCCAAAAGACACATTGCCTCTCACAGATTCATCCAGCTCCACAAACATGCCTCTTCTTCTGCACATGTGATTGCTTGCACCGATGTCCAAATACCATGTATTGTCATCAGTTCTATCATTATTTGTGTAAGCCAACAACAAGGTACCATCTTCTTGACTTATTTCTTTGATATAGTTCACCTTCTCTTCAATCTTATTGTAGCCAAAGGTTCTACATTTGGAAGCATAATGACCGAATTTTCCATATCTATAACACTTTACATAGGACTTATTATCATAACTTGATGGTGAGAATCCTCTCCCACGGCCTCTTGTTGATCATTTTCCTCTTTGAAAGTTGCTGTTGTGATCATCACCAAACTTCCAACCTCGTCCAGGTCCTTGCCCGCGACCACATCCTCACACACGGCCTCATCCTTGTTGGCTTCTATCATAGTGATCGCTGTTGGTTTCCTTTTTAGTTGCATCAATTCGGGTCTTGAACAATTGTTCCATTATTCCTTCCTTCTTCTTTTTCTTTTCTTCATAAGCTTACAATGAACCCAAGAGTTGCTCCAATGGCAAAGCTTCTAAGTCTTTTGTTTTTTCGATAATGGCAACAATATGATCAAACTTTGAATCTAATGATCTAAGAATTTTCTCCATGATCTTAACATCATTCAATTTTTCACCATTCCTTTTTAATTGATTGGTCACCATCAAAACTCTAGAAAAATAATCAGATATGACTTCTCCTTCCTTCATATGTAGCGTTTCAAACTCGGCCAAGGTTTGAAGCCGCACCTTCTTGACTGGATCGGCTCCTTTGTAAGAGATTTGAAGCTTCTCCCATGCTTCTTTAGCCAACTTGGCTTTCGAGATCTTCTCAAATGCATCATTATCTAATCGTTGATAGATTAGATAGAGAGCTTTCTTGTCTCTCTTTCTTGAGTCTCTCAAATTATCTCTTTGGTTTTGAGTTGGACCACCTTCATTCTCTGATTCTATATAGCCTTTCTCCACTATCTCCCACATGTCTTGGGTGCCCAGCAAAGCCTTGATCTTGATACTCGAATTATCATAGTTGTTCTTCCTGAGCGTTGGAACTTGGAAGGGAACCATACCATCATTGGCCATCTTTTGGCTATATAAACAATTTGATCACCGGTACTGTTCACGCATGCATGGTTCATGCTACTATTCATGTATGCTACTATTCACACAGATACCAAGCTTTGATACCACTTTGTTGGATGAAAGCAAAAAACTAGAAGCAAAAACAGAAACAGAGCAGTAGAACAAAGAGTAAACAATCGAAGAAGGGAAAAAAAAAAAAACTATTGCTGGTTTATTCAATGGTTTTCAGCTTTTGTGGCTTGCAGCACACACAAGCAAAACACATAACAATATTTCTACTAATAACTAACCCTACCACATAAAATATCATAAAATTACCATAAAAGAAGTTTTTAAAACTTGGACTCTAAGAAAACTTGGACCCTAAGTAACTAAGGCCCACAAAATAATAACCTAAAAATCAAGTTTATATTTCAACAGCCATATCACATGAGACACCATCCAAAGAAGAATAGCAATCACTGCCAGCCTTTCAAGATTTCATCTTAAATGTACATTTAGATTTAAGTTGGAGTAAAATAGAGGTTTGGTGAAGGAGGCAACTTGATGTGATTCCGCCCGAGCCCGCTCAACCGATAACCCGCTGGGGTGCTGACTCGACACAGATGAAGACCAGGCCAATCACAAGAGCTCAAATTAAGAGATTTAAGGACAACCTGGGAGTATTTATACAGGGGGTAATTAATCTTAACAGAGCTTGTCTATACTTGAAGATACAAAGCCTATTCTAAGCATCCAAGTGGTGGAAGCCGATACGGACCCGGGTGACTGTTTTGGTACATTTTTGGAGTCCAGGAAGCATGAAATGGTTCCAATGCTTTATGGGTTCAATACATATGCCTAATAGTTCATGGAATCAAGTTAAATCAGCCTCAAATGCAATCAAAAAGGGCTTGTACGGACAGCCTCAACAATTTGGCCGAATTTGCTGTATTGCTTGCTGGCTTTACTGTATTTTACTGTATTAGCCTTTTCTTATTTTTCCAAGCATGGGCAACGTGTGGGACTTCATATTCAGCTTATTTGGCATCCTAAAAATCATCTAGAAGCTGATTTAAAGCTCAAAGAGGTCAAAGATTGATCAAAATCAACTTGATCAAAAAGGCTAGCATTTTTAGTTTCCTAATTTGTTTTTACTTTTTGTTTTAGGAAACTACCATTACTTTTTGGCTTTTATTTATTTATTTTCTGGAAAAATAACTTTAGGAAGGTTTTTATTTTATTCTTTCCATTGTAAATTAATTAATTCCTAATTTAATATAAAGGAATTAATTAATCAAACTTAGATTAGGAAAGGAAGTATAGTTTCAGCCAACTAGGTTTCTTTATGTGTGGTGGCTGGTTTTCTTTATGTTCTAGGGTTTTATTTCGTGGCTTTGTAGCCTATTTAAAAGGCTTATTTTTTCAATATGAATAAAAACTTTGATTTGATTGAAAAAATACTTGTGAGATTAATTATCTCTTTGTTCTTTGAGAACACCTAAAACACCATTAGAGAATTTGTTGTTTTAGCTTGACTTATCAATAGGTTTTCCATCCCCTATTGTGGTGTCTACATTATACCAAGGTTTCTAACCACAGGTTGGTTAGGGGTTGAGGTCCATTCCATTAGAACTTGAACTTAATTAAAATCCGGGCTAATATAATACGGGTTTAGGAGCAGGTCGTCCTAGGTTCGTATCATTTGGTATCAGAGCTAAATTTTGTTCAGGTTTGATCTATCTTTATTTGCCTTTTTTGTTTTTGTTTTATTCTGCAATTTTAGCATTAGGTTAGGGTTGCATCCATCCTATACACGTTCAGCATCTTAAAAAAAAAAAAAATTCATTCCTAGTTGATTTAGGATTTCCTAGTTTTATCGTATTTTTGTTTCCTAGTTTGTTGGTTGTTTTTTTTATCATTGTTCTTGTTAATTTGGTTTTTGTTGATTTTTCTTTGCTGTTTTAGTCTTAGAAATTTGCATTCACATATTCAAAAAAAAAAAAAAAAAAGAAAGAGTTTGCGGCAACATTTAAAAAAAAAAAAAAAACTGCACAATTGTGTTTATTTGGAGGTCACGGGTTTGGTATTTGTTTTCGAGTTGGGATTGCAATTTTGGTAATTATTCTTTCTACTGCAGTTGTTTATGTTCTGTGAGAAAAAAAAAAAAAAAAAAAAAGAGGTAAAGCCGAATAAAAAAAAAAAAAAAACAGAAAAATATTTCGGTTTGTTGGAGTTTGATTTGTTTGCTGGAAATTTGTTGGAGCTGCTGGGTTTTTTGATTATTTATTCAATATTTGAGTTGCTGGGAAATTATTTTTGCTGCTGGATATTTGGATTTTGGGTGCTTAAATTATTTGGATTAAAATCAGTTAAAGGATTTGATACAAAACTTGAATTACAAAGAACAACAACCAACAACTATTCTATATTTTTGTTCAATTTGATTCTTGTTCGATTTTGAATTTCTTTTTCTGGAATTTTATTCTTGAACTCATAATCTACTACCATCTGGTGCAGTTTTCAAAAATTCCAATGTTTTCCTATTATTTTGTGTTTTCTTGTCTAGAAAGCCGAAAAATTAGGATTTGTTGGATTCTTTCGGTATTGCCTACTTTTTGCTTCTGTTTTGTTGATAAGTTTAATTAAAACATACTAGTGATCTAATTGCTGTTTGTGGGTGTTTTAATTAGAACTTTGAGATAATTCATTGAGTGGAAAAAGGCAAGAGTGTGTGAGCTTAAAAGAGGGTAAAAGCCGAAACTAGTGTGCAAACACGAGTGTCGAGACCTTGTTTGAGTGAAACACGTGAGGGAGTGAATATTGTGAGGATTTATTTTATTTTTTGCAGTATTTTACTAACATGGCAGATTCTAGAATAAGAAGAGGAGATCTGTTGAAGTGTGGCAATTTTGCCACTTGATGGTGCATGTCACCGGCTAGCATGCACACCTTGGTATCAAATCATTTCCTTTTATGAGTTTATATTTTTTTTTGTATGTTTTAATTTATGCAAGGTATATTTTGATAATGTTTTGTGCCTAAGTTATGTATGCAAAATTATAGGCAAAATTATGCACAAAAGAGTAGGAATGTTATGCTTGAAATGTCTATGGTGCTGGATTCATAATTTCCAGCAACATAGCTCCACTATTTATCTTATATCTCAGGTTGCAAATGGAGTTTTGGGCTGAAATGTAGAGGGATGTCTACAGACATATATAAAAGACTATGGTTAAAATTTCAGGTCAAAATGACATGGGAAAGTCCATTTTCTATTCCAAACAGATTACTGTATCTGATGGGCCCAGTATGCAGAGTATGGGCCAGTTTTGGAGCTGTTTGGCCCATGGTCCGGTCCCAGAACTTTCCTAGCTCTTGGAACAATATTTATTGATGACCAAGGATGCTTCAAACCAAGTTTCATAAGCAGATACAAAGGGGAACTAAGTAGGTGAAGCTAGTTTGGTTGTTTACCCAAACTAGTTAAACAATAGGAACTTAGTTCAAAACCATGTGCCACTTTTTACTATATTTGGAATAGACATGTTGCAGCTGGTTTTTGACTCTTTTGTGTATGAAAAGTTAGGTGTTGACCATTTTACTTTTTAAATTTCAAATACTTTACTCATTTTGTAAGCTCACATGCTTGGCATGTGTGAACTAGTTGTAATTTCAAGCTTATATTGTAAAATGAATGAAATGGCTACACATCCAAGCCTCATTTTTCAAAAAGCCAACGTGTTCCTCTTCTTCTTATCTCTTCTTCAACACCTTAGAACACTTTAGGAACCCTAAAAACCAGAAAACACCATAACCAAAACCTAAAAACACAACTCACACACAACCATTCCCAAGAGCATCACCAAAAGCTTGCTTGTTGCTAACACTTCAAGCTAGCTTACTCTTGGTCATAACCTTCTCACCCCAACAAAGTGGTATCAGAGCAAGGCATATTTTTTGTGAGATTTGTGAGGTTTTTGGGCTGGTTCGTTCCTTGAGAGTGAAGAGATACTTGAAAGCACAAATATATTTTCATATTCCTTCATACTAGAAAGCAACATTCACATGGCTTCTTCAATTTTTTCAACTCCTTCTCCTCCTATCTTCAATGGGGAGAACTACAACATTTGGAGTATTAAGATGCAAGCCTACTTGAAGGCTTATGGTCTTTGGGAGGTCACCATAAATCCCCAAGAACCTGAGCCTTTGAGACAAGGGGCAACGGTCAACCAAATCAAGCACCATGAGGAGGAATTGGCTAAAGGTTTCAAGGCTCTCACCGCCATTCATTCTTGTATTAGTGATACCATTTTCACAAGGATAATGGCATGTGAGAGTGCCAAAGAAGCTTGGGACAAACTTCAAGATGAGTTCCAAGGGAGTGCAAGGACAAGGAAAATGCAAATCCTTAACCTAAGGAGGGAGTTTGAGACTATCAAGATGAAAGACAAAGAAACGGTTAAGGAGTTCACCACAAGGCTTCTTAATGTGGTGAATCAAATTAGGGTGCTAGGTGAAAGATTAAGTGACCAAAAGATTGTGGAGAAGGTGTTGGTCTCCTTGCCCGAGAGGTTTGAAGCTAAGATATCTTCATTGGAGGAGTCAAGGAACCTAAATGAAATTTCCTTGACCGAGTTGGTGAATGCCTTGCAAGCTACGGAGCAAAGGAGGAGGATTAGACATGAAGAATCAATGGAGGCTGCATTTATGTCTAAACAACATCAAAAGACACAAAATCAAAAGAAGAACAAGCTTAAGGTCATAAAAGAGAAAGGTGAAACTAGCAAACCCAAGAGGAAGTCCTATGAACCTTGTCACCATTGCAAGAAGAAAGGTCATCATCCAAGAAGGTGTTGGTGGAGTCCGGATGCATTTTGCCATAAATGCCAACAAAAGGGTCATGTGGAGAGAGTATGCAAGGCAACCAAGAAAGATAAGCAACAAGCAAATGTTGCTAAAGATAATTCAAGTGATAGTGAATCCGAAGAGTTGTTTGTTGCTACTTGTTTTAGTAGCATCAAGAATGATGAAGGATGGATCATTGATAGTGGAGCAACACACCATATGTCTCACAAGCATGAGTGGTTCACAAACTTGGATAGGAGCAGCCACAACAAAGTCAAAATTGGAAATGGAGCCTTGATGGAAGTGAAAGGCAAAGGAGATGTGGTGATACACACCACCAAAGGTATCAAAACTATCCATGATGTTCTCTATGTACCTTCTTTATGTGAGAACTTACTTAGTGTAGGTCAAATGCTTGAGAACAAATATGCATTACACTTCTCAAACATGACATGCACTATAGTTGATCCACATGGAAATGAATTAATGTGTGTTGGAATGAAGAACAAGAATTTTAGGTTGAATATGGATGAAAATGGTGCATCGGTTGCATTGAACACCAAAGTTGAGAACACCTCTCAACTTTGGCATAAAAGACTAGGCCATGCTAGCTTTAAGTCATTGGTAAGCACACATGAACTTGTTAGAAACATGCCATTGGTGGAGAAGCAAGAACATGTGTGTGAAGTGTGTCAAAAAGGAAAGCATACTAGGCTAGCATTTCAATCTTATTTTTGGAGATCAAAGGAGAAGCTAGGACTTATACATTCAGATATTTGTGGTCCTATGAGTGTTCCATCCTTAAATGGCAGCAAGTATTTCATAACTTTCATTGATGATTACTCAAGAATGTGTTGGGTGTATTTCATTGAAAGAAAATCACAAGCTTTGGAGAAGTTTGTAGAATTTATGAAGTTAGTACAAAATCAATCCGGTTGCACTATAAAGGTGTTAAGGACGGACAATGGTGGGGAATACACAAGTGAGGCTTTCAAACAACTTTGTAAGGATCATGGTATAGTTCATCAATTCACTACACCATACACACCACAACAAAATGGTGTATGTGAAAGGAAAAACCGTACCATCATGGAGATGGCTAGATGTTTGTTGTTTGAAAGTGGCTTGCCAAAGAAGTTTTGGGCCGAAGGAGTTAATACATCCATCTACATCCAAAATAGGCTTTACTCCAAGTCTTTGAGGAGTAAAACCCCATTTGAGCTTTGGTTTGGATATAAGCCTTCTCTTGATCATCTAAGGGTATTTGGAAGCATTTGTTACATCCTAGTACCACAAGAGAAGAGAGGAAAGCTTGATGAAAGGTCACAAGTTGGTGTCTTGGTTGGCTATAGTGATGTGACCAAGGGATATAGAGTGTATAACTTGGAAACCAAGAAACTTGTGATAAGTAGAGATGTGAAAGTTGATGAGGAAGCTAAATGGGTTTGTAGTAAGGAGGAGTTGGCTAGTATGGATGAAGACAATCGACTTGAAGCTTATGATAATGATGAGGAACAAGGAAATGATGAAGGTGCTGCCCATGATGATGAATATGATGAGAATGAGCTAGAAATCTCCATAGGGGCTGATTTGGAGATTGGTGATGGTGTGAGAGGCACAAGACCTCTTAATGAGATTTATGAAAGGTGTAATGTGGCATTGAGTGATCCAATCAATGTCCATGAGGCTATGGCAAGAAAAGAGTGGAGACAAGCCATGCAAGATGAAATTGATGTGATAAACAAGAATGACACTTGGAGCTTGGTAACAAAACCGAAGGGAAAGAATGCTATTGGGGTGAAGTGGATCTTTAAGACCAAGTACAATCCGGATGGGTCCATAAATAAGCACAAGGCAAGGCTTGTTGTCAAAGGATATGCACAACAAGCCGGTGTGGATTATGGAGAGACTTTTGCACCTTTTGCAAGGATGGAAACCATAAGACTTCTCCTTGCAATTTCGGCACAAAAGTCTTGGAAAGTATATCACCTTGATGTGAAGTCAGCCTTCTTGAATGGAATATTGAAGGAAGAGGTCTATGTTATGTAACCCGAAGGTTTTGTGAAGAAAGGAAGTGAAGAGAAGGTATACAAGCTACACAAGGCCTTGTATGGCCTTAAATAAGCTCCTAGGGCATGGTATGCCAAGATAGATGGTTTTTTGACAAAGCATGGATTTAGGAGGAGTCCTAATGAGCCTACATTGTATATTAGGACTCATGGTTGCATGGTGTTGGTGTCTCTTTATGTTGATGACCTTCTAGTGACCGGTGGTAATGAGAAAGAAGTGAGCAATTTCAAAAGTGAGCTAGAATTGAACTTTGAGATGTCTAGCCTTGGTGAGATGAAATACTTTCTTAGAATTGAAGTTGTCCAATCATCCAAGGGCATCTTCATATCTCAAGAAAGCTATGTGAAGGAGTTGCTCAAGAAGTTTGACATGGAGGATTGTAATAGCGTTGCCACACCTATGAATGAAGCACCAAGTTGGTGAAGGATGATGATTCTCCAAAGGTAAATCCTTCCATCTATAGAAGTTTAATTGGTAGCCTTTTATATGTATGCTCTACTAGACCGGATATCATGTTTAGTGATGTGATTCCGCCCGAGCCCACTCCACCGATAACCCGCTGGGGTGCTGACTCGACATGGATGAAGACTAGGCCAATCACAAGAGCTGAAACTAAGAGATTTAAGGGCAACCTGGGAGTATTTATATAGAGGGTAATCAATCTCAACAGAGCTTGTCCATACTTGAAGATACAAAGCCTATTCGAAGCATCCAAGTGGTGGAAGCCGATACGGACCCGGGTGACGGTTTTGGTACAGTTTTGGAGTCTGGGAAGCATGAAATGGTTCCAATGCTTTATGGGTTCAATACATATGCCTAAGAGGTCATGGAATCAAGTTAAAGCAGCCTCAAATGCAATCAAAAGGGCTTGTACGGACAGCATCAACAATTTGGCCGAATTTGTTGTATTGCTGGCTGGCTTTACTGTATTTTACTGTATTAGCCTTTTCTTATTTTTTCAAGCATGGGCAACGTGTGGGACTTCATATTCAGCTTATTTGGCATCCTACAAATCATCTAGAAGCTGATTTGAAGCTCAAAGAGGTCAAAGATTGATCAAAGTCAACTTGATCAAAAAGGCTAGCATTTTTAGTTTCCTAATTTGTTTTTACTTTTTGTTTTAGGAAACTACCATTACTTTTTGGTTTTTATTTATTTATTTTCTGGAAAAATAACTTTAGGAAGGTTTTTATTTTATTCTTTCCATTGTAAATTAATTAATTCCTAATTTAATATAAAGGAATTAATTAATCAAACTTAGATTAGGAAAGGAAGTATACTTTCAGCCAACTAGGTTTCTTTATGTGTGGTGGCTGGTTTTTCTTTATTTTTAGGGTTTTATTTCGTGGCTTTGTAGCCTATTTAAAGGCTTATTTTTCAATATGAAAAAAACTTTGATTTGATTAAGAAAATACCTGTGAGATTAAATATCTCTTTGTTCTTTGAGAACACCTAAAACACCATTAGAGAATTGGTTGTTTTAGCTTGACTTATCAATAGGTTTTCCATCCTCTATTGTGGCGTCTACATTATACCAAGGTTTCTAACAACAGGTTGGTTAGGGGTTGAGGTCCATTCCATTAGAACTTGAACTTAATTAAAGATCCGGGCTAATATAATACTGGTTTAGGAGCAGGTCGTCCTAGGTTCGTATCATTTGGTATCAGAGCTAAGTTTTGTTCAGGTTTGATCTATCTTTATTTGCTTTATTTGATTTTGTGTTATTCTGCAATTTTAGCATTAGGTTAAGGTTGCATCCATCCCATACACGTTCTGCATCTTAAAAAAAGAAAAAAAAAATCATTCCTAGTTGAATTAGGTTTCCTAGTTTTATCGTATTTTTGTTTCCTAATTTGTTGGTTGTCTTTTATCATTGTTCTTGATAATTTTGGTTTTTGTTGATTTTTCTTTTCTGTTTTAGTCTTAAATATTTGCATTCATATATTCAAAAAAAAAAAAAAAAAAAAAACAGGAAAAAAAAAAGTTTGCGTCAACATTTAAAAAAAAAAAAAAAAAAACTGCACATTTTGTTTATTTTGAGGTCACAGGTTTGGTATTTGTTTTGGAGTTGGTAATTATTCTTGCTACTACAGTTGTTTATGTTCTGTGAGTGAAAAAAAAAATAAAATAAAAAGAGGTAAAGCCGAATAGAAAAAAAAAAAAAAAAACAAATTTCAGTTTGTTGGAGTTTGATTTGTTTGCTGGAAATTTGTTGGAGCTGCTGGTTTTTTGATTATTTATTCAATATTTGAGTTGCTGGGAAATTATTTTTGCTGCTGGATATTTGGATTTTGGGTGTTTAAATCTTTTGGATTAAAATTAGTTAAAGGAATTGATACAAAACTTGAATTACAAGAACAACAACCAACACTTTTCTATATTTTTGTTCTCTTTGATTCTTGTTCGTATTTGAATTTCTTTTTCTGGAATTTTATTCTTAAACTCATAATCTACTACCATCTGGTGCAGTTTTCAAAAATTCCAACGTTTTCCCATTATTTTGTGTTTTCTTGTCTAGAAAGCCGAAAAATTAGGATTTGTTGGATTCTTTCGGTATTGCCTACTTTTTGCTACTGTTTTGTTGATAAGTTTAATTAAAACATACTAGTGATCTAATTGCTGTTTTGTGGGTGTTTTAATTAGAACTTTGAGATAATTCATTGAGTGGAAAAAGGCAAGAGTGTGTGAGCTTAAAAGAGGGTAAAAGCCGAAACTAGTGTGCAAACACGAGTGTCGAGACCTTGTTTGAGTGAAACACGTGAGGGAGTGAATATTGTGAGGATTTATTTTATTTTTGCAGTATTTTACTAACATGGCAGATTCTAGAATAAGAAGAGGAGATCCACCCTTGAGGATCAATGAGGAAGAGTCCGTAGCATTCCATGGCAATGTCCGAGCTACCGGGAGCGGAGACCAAGTGGACATGAGAGCTGTTTTGGAGTCAATACACCGGGTTAGTGCTAAAGTTGAGCATGTGAATCAAAGGATGGGAAGGCTAGAAGTTTCCCAAGGAATGCCGAACACAAGAAATAGGCAAGAATTCCATGGAGGACGAGAAGGTCGCCAGAGACCGAGAGAGGAATTTGATGAGGAGCCATTCGGTGGAGACTTTGAGGAAGGTATGGATGAAACTTTTGCTGTCCAAGATAGAGCTGGCCGTGGAAGATATAGGACGGACAAAACAGATGACAATCTTAGCAATATCAAGATCAACATCCCACCATTCATGGGAAAAAGTGACCCCGAAGCATATTTGGAGTGGGAAGAAAAGATGGAGATGATATTTGACCGCCAAAATTATTCGGAGGCTAAGAAGGTGAAATTGGCAGCAATGGAGTTTGGCCATTATGCACTCCAATGGTGGACCAATGAGCAGAACACCCGAAGGAGAGTTGGTGATGACTTGATTACTACATGGCAACAAATGAAAGGAGCCATGCGGAAGCGATTCGTACCATCACACTATCATAGGTTGCTACATCAAAGACTTCAATCTTTATCTCAAGGACATGGATCCGTGGAGGATTATTACAAGGAGATGGAGATGCTTATGATGAGATTGAACTTGAATGAAGATAGGGAAGCAATCATGGCAAGGTTTCTTGGTGGTTTGAATCGTGAAATAGCCAATCAACTAGAATTGCAACAATATGTGGAATTGGAGGAGATGTTGCATGTGGCTATTAAATTAGAGCATCAATTCAAGAGGAGGGGTGTAAGATCATGGTTTGGAGGTCTTTCCAACAGTGGAAGGTCCAATTCAAGCAGCTGGAGGAACAATCCCATCTATGAAAGCAAGCCAAAGCCGAAAGTCAAAGAAGAAAGTTCAAACTGGCCAAGGAAGGAGACTAGAATCAAATCTGTCGAAGCACCAAAGAATGAGGTAAAATTAGATCCTAAACCTTCTAGAACTCATGATGTTGTGTGTTTTAAGTGCCAAGGAGGAGGACACATTACTAGCCAATGCCCGAATAGAAGAATCATGGTGTTAAAGGGCAATGACGAGCTAGAATCGGAAAGTGAAGAAAGTGAGGATGAAGCCAAGTAAGAGGAGGAGGACTTGGAGGATGAACCCGAAACCTTGCAAGCATCCAATACTGAATTAAACTTGCTTTCTAGGAGAGTACTTGCTGCATACAAAGATGAGGATGAAATTCAAAGAGAGAACATCTTCCACACCCGATGTGAAATTCAAGGTAAGATTTGTAGTATGATTATTGATAGTAGAAGTTGTACTAATGTAATAAGTAACCTTGTAGTTGATAAATTAGGCTTAAAAACAATAAAACATCCTAAACCATATAGATTACAATGGCTTAATGATAATGGTGAGATGAAAGTAAACAAACAAGCCAAAGTAAAATTTAGTATAGGTAGATATGAGGATGTAGTCTTATGTGATATTGTACCCATGATTGCTGGACATATACTATTAGGTAGGCCATGGCAATTTGATAAAGATGCTACTCATTTTGGTCGAGAAAATAGTATTGTTTTCAGGTTCAAAGGGAAGAAGGCCAAGCTGGAACCATTATCTCCTAAAGAGGTTTACAAAGACCAATTACAACTGCAACAAAGGAGAGAAGCCAAAAAGCTCAAGGAAAAAACAAGTATGGCACCAACGGCTTCACCATCCTTTCAAGAAGGTAAGAATGAGGTTGCTGATCAAGGTAAGGTTTCTAAGGCTCATATTGAGTGGAAAGATCAAGGGAAAGCCAAAAGAGAGGGGAAAGAAAGTGGCAAACCCGAGAGCTTGCAGAAGGAAGAAAAATCCGAAGGTTTGCGCCAATCCAAGGGGGGAAAAAGGAAAAGAAAGAAAAGAAAGGTCAAGTAGCAACTTTTATTTGAGTTTAGGGAATATTAATAAGTTTATTGAGAGTAAGAAACCTTTGCCGGCCATGATTTATAAAGAAAATTATTTTAATGATCAAACTAAAATTGAAGAACTTGAATTGCCAAGTTCAATGATTTCTCTTTTGAAGGAATTTGGAGATGTCTTCCCAAATGAAATTCCAAGTGGACTACCATCCAATCAAGAGGGAAAAGGTAAGCTTGCTATCCAAGGTAAGTCTTCTAATACTCAGGTTGTGTGGAAAGATTTTAATAAAACCAAGAGTGACAAATTTGGTGCAAAAGCCGAGAGTGAGGAAGGTGAGATGGCATTGAGTGAGAAAGGAAAAGGAAGACAAGAAAGGAAGAATATAAATTTTTATCTTAGCTTTGGTGATGTTAATAAAGTAATTATGAATAAGAAATCATTGCTGACCATGAATTTTAAAGATACTTATTTAAAGATGTCTTTATTGCATAGAACTTTATCTGCATTGTTGAGAGCTTTACTTAGTGGCAATTTGAAAATTTGGGAAATATTGTTTGCTAACTTTAAAAAGTGTAATTTTTACCATAATGAGCATGTATTTCTAGATTTTGTTGTAATAGTGTTTGACCCAGGAGAATTGGTTTGGTTGCACTTACGAAAGGAAAGGTTTCCTAAACAAAGAAAGTCAAAGCTCATGCCGCCTATGGATGGACTTTTTCAAGTTTTGGAGCCGAATAACAAGAATGCCTACAAGCTTGATTTACCGGGTGAGTATAACATGAGTACTGCATTTAATGTTGCTGATTTAACTCCTTTTTCTGCAGGTGATGATCTTGATTTGAGGACAAATCCTTTTCAAGAGGAGGGGAATGATGTGATTCTGCCCGAGCCCACTCCACCGATAACCCGCTGGGGTGCTGACTCGACATGGATGAAGACTAGGCCAATCACAAGAGCTGAAATTAAGAGATTTAAGGGCAACCTGGGAGTATTTATACAGAGGGTAATCAATCTCAACAGAGCTTGTCCATACTTGAAGATACAAAGCCTATTCGAAGCATCCAAGTGGTGGAAGCCGATACGGACCCGGGTGACGGTTTTGGTACATTTTTGGAGTCTGGGAAGCATGAAATGGTTCCAATGCTTTATGGGTTCAATACATATGCCTAAGAGGTCATGGAATCAAGTTAAATCAGCCTTAAATGCAATTCAAAAGGGCTTGTACGGACAGCATCAACAATTTGGCCGAATTTGTTGTATTGCTGGCTGGCTTTACTGTATTTTACTGTATTAGCCTTTTCTTATTTTTTCAAGCATGGGCAACGTGTGGGACTTCATATTCAGCTTAGTTGGCATCCTAAAAATCATCTAGAAGCTGATTTGAAGCTCAAAGAGGTCAAAGATTGATCAAAGTCAACTTGATCAAAAAGGCTAGCATTTTTAGTTTCCTAATTTGTTTTTACTTTTTGTTTTAGGAAACTACCATTACTTTTTGGTTTTTATTTATTTATTTTCTGGAAAAATAACTTTAGGAAGGTTTTTATTTTATTCTTTCCATTGTAAATTAATTAATTCCTAATTTAATATAAAGGAATTAATTAATCAAACTTAGATTAGGAAAGGAAGTATACTTTCAGTCAACTAGGTTTCTTTATGTGTGGTGGCTGGTTTTTCTTTATTTTTAGGGTTTTATTTCGTGGCTTTGTAGCCTATTTAAAGGCTTATTTTTCAATATGAAAAAAACTTTGATTTGATTAAGAAAATACCTGTGAGATTAATTATCTCTTTGTTCTTTGAGAACACCTAAAACACCATTAGAGAATTGGTTGTTTTAGCTTGACTTATCAATAGGTTTTCCATCCCCTATTGTGGCGTCTACATTATACCAAGGTTTCTAACCACAGGTTGGTTAGGGGGTGAGGTCCATTCCATTAGAACTTGAACTTAATTAAAGATCCGGGCTAATATAATACGGGTTTAGGAGCATGTCGTCCTAGGTTTGTATCATTTAGTGTGGTTGTTTTGCCAAGATTTATGCATAGTCCATCACAAAATCATCTTAGTTGTGCAAAAAGAATCCTAAGGTATTTGAAAGGTACTAGTGATTTTTGTATATGGTACAAGGATGGCATGAATGAAGCTTTGCTTGGTTATAGTGATAGTGATTGGGCTGGTTCTTTGGATGATAGCAAGAGCACATCGGGCTACATTTACACTCTTGGAAATGGTCATTTCTCATGGAATTCCAAGAAGCAACAAACCGTTGCACAAAGCACCGCGGAAGCCGAGTATATTGCTTGCTCAAGTTGTGCTAATCAAGGTGTTTGGCTTAGGAAATTATTGGAGGACTTGAGCTTGAAGCAAGAGGAAGCCACGGTAATATTGTGTGACAATACTTCAGCAATAGCAATTGCTCAAAATCCAGTCCAACATGGGAGGACCAAGCACATACCGGTCAAGTATCATTCCTTAAGGGAATTTGAAGCAAATGGTGAAGTGAAGTTGGAGTATGTGACTTTCGAGGAGAATTTGGCGGATATCTTCACCAAGCCATTGGGAAAGAAGAGATTTGAGATATTGAGAGGACTTCTCAATGTCTCATACAAAATTGCCAAGGAGGAGTGTTGAAGTGTGGCAATTTTGCCACTTGACGGTGCATGTCACCGGCTAGCATGCACACCTTGGTATCAAATCATTTCCTTTTATGAGTTTATATTTTTTTTGTATGTTTTAATTTATGCAAGGTATATTTTGATAATTTTTTGTGCCTAAGTTATGTATGCAAAATTATAGGCAAAATTATGCACAAAAGAGTAGGAATGTTATGCTTGAAATGCCTATGGTACTGGATTCATAATTTCTAGCAACATAGCTCCACTATTTATCTTATATCTCCGGTTGCAAATGGAGTTTTGGGCTGAAATTGGGAGAGATGTCTACAGACATATATAGAAGACTATGGTTCAAATTTCAGGTCCAAATGACATGGGAAAGTCCATTTTCTATTCCAAACAGATTGCTGTATCTGATGGGCCCAGTATGCAGAGTATGGGCCAGTTTTGGAGCTGTTTGGCCCATGGTCCGGTCCCAGAACTTTCCTAGCTCTTGGAACAATATTTATTGATGACCAAGGATGCTTCAAACCAAGTTTCATAAGCAGATACAAAGGGGAACTAAGTAGGTGAAGCTAGTTTGGTTGTTTACCCAAACTAGTTAAACAATAGGAACTTAGTTCAAAACCATGTGCCACTTTTTACTATATTTGGAATAGACATGTTGCAGCTGGTTTTTGACTCTTTTGTGTATGAAAAGTTAGGTGTTGACCATTTTACTTTTTAAATTTCAAATACTTTACTCATTTTGTAAGCTCACATGCTTGGCATGTGTGAACTAGTTGTAATTTCAAGCTTATATTGTAAAATGAATGAAATGGCTACACATCCAAGCCTCATTTTTCAAAAAGCCAACATGTTCCTCTTCTTCTTATCTCTTCTTCAACACCTTAGAACACTTTAGGAACCCTAAAAACCAGAAAACACCATAACCAAAACCTAAAAACACAACTCACACACAACCATTCCCAAGAGCATCACCAAAAGCTTGCTTGTTGCTAACACTTCAAGCTAGCTTGCTCTTAGTCATAACCTTCTCACCCCAACAAGATCCACCCTTGAGGATCAATGAGAAAGAGTCCGTAGCATTCCATGGCAATGTCCGAGCTACCGGGAGCGGAGACCAAGTGGACATGAGAGTTGTTTTGGAGTCAATACAGCGGGTTAGTGCTCAAGTTGAGCATGTGAATCAAAGGATGGGAAGGCTAGAAGTTTCCCAAGGAATTCCAAACACAAGAAATAGGCAAGAATTCCATGGAGGACGAGGAGGTCGCGAAAGATCGAGAGAGGAATTTGATGAGGAGCCATTCGGTGGAGACTTTGAGGAAGGTATGGACGAAACTTTTGCTGTCCAAGATAGAGCTGGCCATGGAAGATATAGGAGGGAAGAAACAGATGACAATCTTAGCAATATCAAGATCAACATCCCACCATTCATGGGAAAAAGTGAACCCGAAGCATATTTGGAGTGGGAAGAAAAAATGGAGATGATATTTGTAACACCCCGTCCCAAATCGCACCGAAATCCGTGCACGTTGACCGAGGTTGACCGTTGACCGTTGACCGAAGGGGTAAAAAGTTGACTTTTTGACTCAGTGTGAATTTTGAGTTGACTAGGGTACCGTGGCGAAGTGCACGATGCCACGAGTTCGTAGGCTGGTAGCACGTCAAAAACGGAGCTACGGTTTGAAAGTTATGGACGAAACAAGTTGCGGTCCAAACTGTCCAAGGGGTGCCGGAGTTGACTTTTTGTTTATGGGGAAATGAGCTTTGACTCGTGCATGGTTGTGAAGTGCTCGTCGATACGAGTTCACAGACTAGCGGCACGCTCAAAACGGACATCCGGTTAAAAAGTTATGGACGTTTGAAGTTTACCGGATACCGTATTATTTTAATGTTTTTGGGTCGGTGAACAGTAAAACACCACGTGTCAGCTTCTGATTGGTCCACGTGGCATGAACAGTGTCACACAGGGGTTTTTATTTGTTAAAAGTCTCGGGGAAGAGAGAGAAAGAGAGAGAGGAGAGAGAAAGAGAGAGAGAGGACCGCCGGCCACCGGAATGTTTGCACTGTTCCGGCCGAGTTACTGTGCATGCGCCGGCCAGCAACGTTCCCCTCCTCATTTCCGGCAAAACCTCCAAATTTTACGACGAACGGCCGCCGGACGCGCCCGGATCGGACGTCCGAAGATCGGCGGCGACTTTTACCCCTCCACCGCCGGCCACCGCGAATCGACCCTGTTCCAGCCGATCTACAGTTCACGCGCCAGGTAGCCTTGATCCTCTCCTCAAGTCTGGCCGACCCACCAAAAATCACGGCCATCGGACCACCGACGCGCCGGGATCGGAGCATTTTCCGGCGAGGGGCCGGAAATCTTCAATCGGTGATTTCTCCGCCGTCCGACCTCCGTTTTGCTCACCGCCGGTCCCGTTGGGTTGCTCTCCTCACGATCTACAAGTCTGCAAAATTTCACCACCAACGGCCACCGCACGCGCCGCCGCCGGCGACGGTTGCCGGTAACCGCGGTGGCTCGCCGGAAAGTACTGTTCCGGCGAGTACCCGAAATTCCGGCCAGCTCCAGTCCGCAGTGTTCGACCTCCTGAACCCGAATCCGACTTCCGTTTCCGCCAATTCGCGACGGTTTGGGAGAATTACGGAGCCAAAACTCGAAAAGCTTTCCGGCGAGATTCCGACCCCGTCGGGTCCGATCACCGGAAAGTAAGACCGAATCCGTGATCCTCATCATGCTAGCTTCGATTCGGTATATAACTTGTAACCCTTTAGATGTCGCTTGGTGTTCGCTCCCCGGGTATCCATTTGGGAATTATCCGAATAAAATATTAATATTTTTGGTTTGTGCACTGTGGTTGTTTAGGTGCACGCACGAGTAGCGGAGTTGATCCCGAGGAGGATCTTAGTTGATTTGCGTGCTCCAGGTGAGTGACCCACCTTCAAAAATTATTTTGGGCAATTAATTAAATTTAATTGGTATTTAATTTAGTATTTAAATTATGCTCATGTGGTGTGGTTTAATTATGGTTTTAATGCGGTTTAATTTAATTTATTTGTTATGCATGAGCAATGTATGTTCGGTATTAATTTTACGTGGTTTCAAATGTGATTTCTCGGGCATAATTGGGTTAAATATTTTACGAAAATATTTGGTTAAATTTATAAATTGTGCCCGTGGTATTTTTATGGTTGCATCTCGTATTTCGAGGAAAATTGTGGTTTGTTGATTATCGATGTTTCGTACCGGGTTGTTTAAATAAAAATATGTGGGATGGTGTTTTGTGAAATTTTGGAAAAACGGTACGGTTGGTTGTTAATGGTTATTTTTAGACGCACTCATACAGTATTGGTGTTCTGGTGTATGGTGTATGGTGTATGGACACGTGGTTTAGCACGCGGTTATTATGTGGTTTAGCGTGCGGTTATTACTTCACCCGTGAGTTGCCATTGGACCGTGGGCAGGCAAGTTGTTATTGGCCACAGCCGCCCCCCTCCTTGGCCGGGTGATGGTTTTTTTAGCAGTCGGTACTGTCGGGACGCCGAAGTGACCGCTGCAGGTTTCTCTCTTTAACCCCCCGCCAGTCGGTGCTCAGGACGCTGGGTATCGGAGGGCATCACCGGTATATGGTGTGGTGCGTCAGGTGTAATCGTTGGTGTAAATTGCAAATAATGGTTTAAACCCCAAAGGTGTTCAAAATTATTTACTATAATTTATTATATTTTTATTATATATTTGGGGTATGTTTTCTATTTATTTATTGTGTATCAACTGGTTTAATCCCTTGTTTTTTTTGGGAGGTATGTACATCGGGTTTTGCGAAAAGGTTTTAAAAAGGGAACATTTCAAACGGAGCGATTGGTGAGAGTTTTGAGGGAAATCATTATTTTCCAAAGGTTATTATTATTTATTTATTAATTGTTGGTATTTGTTCCACTCCTAAATTGTTATTATTTTATTATTATTATTAAAAGGTGTTCAGTAGTTCGAGTTACTCACGGAGATGATTAGCATCTCACACTCTTAAATTCTGTTCCCTTAGGTGCAAGTGGTGGTAGACGTTCTTCCGGAGCGAACCAAGTTTTCCGCTGCTGTTGTGTTTCGAGAAGTACTCTGTACTCTTTCATTTCAGTGTATTATTTCTTTCAGACTTGTTGTATTTCTGTTGTTTAGCACTTCTTAAAGCTCTGTATACTATTGGGATACTTCTGTTTTATTTGTGCACTGGATTGTTGTTGCTTTTGAGCAGTGCTGGAATTTGTGGAATCAGCTTGTAGTTTGTGGGAGGAATAAGGAAATGAGTATAGAAGTGTGTTTTCAGTGCAGGTAGTTTGTGGTAAGTAAATCCCTTAGGGGAGGCTCTGCCGGATTTTCCGTTGGAGAGTTCGGTAGGGTTTCCCTGGGATCAGGGCTGTCTAGGGTTCCGGGGAAGGAATTCTGGACGGGTCCTGACAATATTTGACCGCCATAATTATTCGGAGGCTAAGAAGGTGAAATTGGCAGCAATGGAGTTTGGCCATTATGCACTCCAATGGTGGACCAATGAGCAAAACACCCGAAGGAGAGTTGGTGATGACTTGATTACTACATGGCGACAAATGAAAGGAGCCATGCGGAAGCGATTCGTACCATCACACTATCATAGGTTGCTGCATCAAAGACTTCAATCTTTATCTCAAGGACATGGATCCATGGAGGATTATTACAAGGAGATGGAGATGCTTATGAAGAGATTGAACTTGAATGAAGATAGGGAAGCAACCATGGCAAGGTTTCTTGGTGGTTTGAATCGTGAAATAGCCAATCGACTAGAATTGCAACAATATATGGAATTGGAGGAGATGTTGCATGTGGCTGTTAAATTAGAGCATCAATTCAAGAGGAGGGGTGTAAGATCATGGTTTGGAGGTGTTTCCAACAGTGGAAGGTCCAATTCTAGTGGCTGGAGGAACAATCCCAGCTATGAAAGCAAGCCAAAGCCGAAAGTCAAAGAAGAAAGTTCAAACTGGCCAAGGAAGGAGACTAGAACCAAATCTGTCCAAGCACCAAAGAACGAGGTAAAATTAGATCCTAAACCTTCTAGAACTCATGATGTTTTGTGTTTCAAGTGCCAAGGAGGAGGACACATTGATAGCCAATGCCCGAATAGAAGAATCATGGTGTTAAAGGGCAATGACAAGCTAGAATCGAAAAGTGAAGAAAGGGAGGATGAAGCCAAGCAAGAGGAGGAGGACTTGGAGGATGAACCCGAAACCTTGCAAGCATCCAATGCTGAATTAAACTTGCTTTCTAGGAGAGTACTTGCTGCATACAAAGATGAGGACGAAATTCAAAGAGAGAACATCTTCCACACCCGATGTGAAATTCAAGGTAAGATTTGTAGTATGATTATTGATAGTAGAAGTTGTACTAATGTAATAAGTAACCTTGTAGTTGATAAATTGGGCTTAAAAACAATAAAACATCCTGAACCATATAGATTACAATGGCTTAATGATAGTGGTGAGATGAAAGTAAACAAACAAGCCAAAGTAAAATTTAGTATAGGTAGATATGAGGATGTAGTTTTATGTGATATTGTACCCATGATTGCTGGACATATACTATTAGGTAGGCCATGGCAATTTGATAAAGATGCTACTCATTTTGGTCGAGAAAATAGTATTGTTTTCAGGTTTAAAGGGAAGAAGGTCAAGCTGGAACCATTATCTCCTAAAGAGGTTTACAAAGACCAATTACAAATGCAACAACGGAGAGAAGCCGAAAAGCTCAAGGAAAAAGCAAGTATGGCACCAACGGCTTCACCATCCTTTCAAGAAGGTAAGAATGAGGTTGCTGATAAGGGTAAGGTTTCTAAGACTCATATTGAGTGGAAAGATCAAGGAAGAAACGAAAGAGAGGGGAAAGAAAGTGGCAAACCCGAGAGCTTGGAGAAGGAAGAGAAATCTGAAGGTTTGCGCCAATCCAAAGGGAAAAAAGAAAAAGAAAGAAAAGAAAGGTTAAGTAGCAACTTTTATTTGAGTTTAGGAGATATTAATAAGGTTATTGAGTGTAAGAAACCTTTTGCTGGTCATCATTTATAAAGAAAATTATTTTAATGATCAAACTAACTTTGAAGAACTTGAATTGCCAAGTTCAATGATTTCTCTTTTGAAGGAATTTGGAGATGTCTTACCAAATGAAATTCCAAGTGGACTACCATCCAATCAAGAGGGACAAGGTGAGCTTGCTGTCCAAGGTAAGTCTTCTAATACTCAGGTTGTGTGGAAAAATTTTAATGAAACCAAGAGTGAGAAATTTGGTGTAAAAGCCGAGAGTGAGGAAGGTGAGATGGCCGTGAGTGAGAAAGGAAAAGGAAGACAAGAAAGGAAAAATATAAATTTTTATCTTAGCTTTGGTGATGTTAATAAAGTAATTATGAATAAGAAATCATTGCTGACCATGAATTTTAAAGATACTTATTTAAAGATGTCTTTATTGCATAGAGCTTTATCTGCATTGTTGAGAGCTTTACTTAGTGGTAATTTGAAAATTTGGGAAATATTGTTTACTAACTTTAAAAAGTATAATTTTTACCATAATGAGCATGTATTTCTAGATTTTGTTGTAATAGTGTTTGTCCCAGGAGAATTGGTTTGGTTGCACTTACGAAAGGAAAGGTTTCCTAAACAAAGAAAGTCAAAGCTCATGCCGCCTATGGATGGACTTTTTCAAGTTTTGGAGCCGAATAACAAGAATGCCTACAAGCTTGATTTACCGGGTGAGTATAACATGAGTGCTGCATTTAATGTTGCTGATTTAACTCCTTTTTCTGCAGGTGATGATCTTGATTTGAGGACAAATCCTTTTCAAGAGGAGGGGAATGATGTGATTCCGCCCGAGCCCGCTCAACCGATAACCCGCTGGGGTGCTGACTCGACACAGATGAAGACCAGGCCAATCACAAGAGCTCAAATTAAGAGATTTAAGGACAACCTGGGAGTATTTATACAGGGGGTAATTAATCTTAACAGTGCTTGTCCATACTTGAAGATACAAAGCCTATTCTAAGCATCCAAGTGGTGGAAGCCGATACGGACCCGGGTGACTGTTTTGGTACATTTTTGGAGTCCGGGAAGCATGAAATGGTTCCAATGCTTTATGGGTTCAATACATATGCCTAAGAGGTCATGGAATCAAGTTAAATTATCCTCAAATGCAATCAAATAGGGCTTGTACGGACAGCCTCAACAATTTGGCCGAATTTACTGTATTGCTTGCTGGCTTTACTGTATTTTACTGTATTAGCCTTTTCTTATTTTTCCAAGCATGGGCAACGTGTGGGACTTCATATTCCGCTTATTTGGCATCCTAAAAAGCATCTAGAAGCTGATTTGAAGCTCAAAGAGGTCAAAGATTGATCAAAATCAACTTGATCAAAAAGGCTAGCATTTTTAGTTTCCTAATTTGTTTTTACTTTTTGTTTTAGGAAACTACTATTACTTTTTGGCTTTTATTTATTTATTTTCTGGAAAAATAACTTTAGGAAGGTTTTTATTTTATTCTTTCCATTGTAAATTAATTAATTCCTAATTTAATATAAAGGAATTAATTAATCAAACTTAGATTAGAAAAGGAAGTATAGTTTCAGCCAACTAGATTTCTTTATGTGTGGTGGCTGGTTTTCTTTATGTTCTAGGGTTTTATTTCGTGGCTTTGTAGCCTATTTAAAAGGCTTATTTTTTAAATATGAATAAAAACTTTGATTTGATTGAAAAAATACTTGTGAGATTAATTATCTCTTTGTTCTTTGAGAACACCTAAAACACCATTAGAGAATTGGTTGTTTTAGCTTGACTTATCAATAGGTTTTCCATCCCCTATTGTGGCGTCTACATTATACCAAGGTTTCTAACCACAGGTTGGTTAGGGGTTGAGGTCCATTCCATTAGAACTTGAACTTAATTAAGATCCGGGCTAATATAATACGGGTTTAGGAGCAGGTCGTCCTAGGTTCGTATCATAACTAGAGACAGTAATGATTGTGGAATTCAGGTGCGTAAAATGTGAATGGAACAGACATGGATATAAGAGGATTACCAGTAAAAACAAGAGGAACTGATTGATCATATCCCTCTTCATTTTTATTAGAGATTACGAGTGTAAAAACACAAAGTGACTAAAGTATTCCAGTTGGTTTTTTGTAAGTATTTTTTCATTAAATTTCCAGTACTATTTATAATTAGGAAATATTAATGAAAGGTCTTTTTATGGTCCACCACTATATTTAAGTTCATTTTATCTTTTCTCCGTATTGTTGGTCAACCATGTAAAGTCTTTGTATTTTTTTTATTTGTTTGGCCTATTCTTTAACGCTTTGCAATATAAGGATGGTTTACGAAGACTTCTATAAAGCATTATCTCCGGGTCTCTACAATATAGTGTTTTGGCCCCTTTAATGGAATATTGAATTATTTTGAGGTGGATTGGATATTTTTAACTGAATACTATAGATAAGGATTAGCATATTATATTTTGAGGCAATCGGATATAATGAAATTGAAGAAATATTGGTATAAAAACATATACGAAATTGAAGCTTAATGCAAAGGAAATATAATGCTTTGCTATGCATTATAAAGCAGAGTATTTTGATTCGATTACAGTCCTCTTGATCTCTACTGTTTGTGAATTGCAAGCAAATTAGGATTCCATTGTTTTTTAGTGTAAAGAAATAATGAATGAACAAATTATGCTGCTTGCAGCCCAAATTAGGAACATGCCTATAATGCATATAAGAAAAGCATGCTTGCCAATTTTTTTATACTTAAATATTTTTTGAGTGTACATAAAGATAAATTTTTTTTATATATTGTTTAGTACTACTTGATTATTTAGTGTTGAGACTAGTGATAACAAATATAGCTAATTAAAGACTGGTATAGGTAATTAACAATGATACATGCACAATGTAAGATATATATATATATATATATATTTAAATATATATGTACATAAACCAATTTTGTAGTCCATTGACAATGGTATTGTAGTTGGGTCTTTGCGGTACTCTTTGTGTTATTAAATAACAATGACTTATCAGGCTTACATATTTATATATATATATATATTAAAAAAAACGCTTACTAGGTGTTTTTCATTCTTTTTTGCTCAACGATGTTAAGTCTTTGCATTATTAGCCTATTTGTCTGGTGATTTATTTACTTCTTGGTCTTTGCAATAAGGACAGAGGATGGAGGAAATTTAAACAAATAACTTATATGTTAGAGTTGGTGACTCGAATTCTTGTTGATCCGATCTGAAAAGCTCACGGTGTGACTCGTCTGGTGAATTTATTTTGAGAAAAAAATAAGGCTCTGTGGTGGTAGCGGAGGTTGAGGGTCGATAGGTCCGAGACCGTAGATGGATTTTAAGTTTATTTAATCCGTACAATATATATATATATTTAGGGGTTTTCGGATGTATTAGTTTTGCTGCTCTATTTACTCACCTTTTTTGTACCGATCTTCATAAATAAAAACTTTGTCTGTCCTTGCCTTTTTTTTTTTCCCGTCAAAGGTTTTCTACATAAATCTATGTGTGATTTGTTTTATTTTATTGCTATTGTTTTTGTTCTAATTTTCACAACAAGTGGTATCAAAGCTAGGCTCGATTTTAACAATGGCATCTGTGAAGTATGATATTCCACTATTGGATCATGACACCAGGTTTGCATTATGGCAGTTTAAGATGCAGCATATTCTTGCGCAAATGGATTTGGAAGATGCTCTATTAGGGTTTGATAAATTGCCCTTGTCTTGGACCACGGAGGAGAAATAACGTTAGGATCGTAAAGTCCTAACTAAAATTCAACTTCATCTTTCTAATCAGATTCTGCAGGACATTTTGAAAGAGAAAACTGCCATTGCATTATGGCTGAAATTGGAGCAATTGTGTATGACGAAAAGTTTGACTAGAAAATTGCATCTGAAGCAGTGATTGTATTCTCATCGCATGTCTGAAGTACGTCCTTGGCTGATCACTTAACTATCTTTAAGGAAATTATTGGTGATTTAGAGGCTATGGAGGTTAAGTATGAAGATGAGGATTTAGGGTTAATTTTGCTATGTTCCTTGCCTTCTTCATATTCAACTTTTAGAGATATGATTTTCTATAGCCGGGATACTCTTACTTTAGAAGAGGTTTATGATGCTTTATTCTCTAAAGAAAAGATGAAGCAGTTTGTAGTGGGATCCGAAACTTAGGCAGAAGGTCTTGTTATTTGAAGTAGGATGCAAGAGAGGAATTTTGGTGCTGATGGAAGAGGCAAATCAAAATCAAGTAACAAGGAAAAGGTGTGTAGGTACTGCAAGAAGAAAGGACACATTAGATCAGAGTGTTATAGATTACAGAATAAGAATAAGAGGGCTGCTGCTAATAAAAAAGGAAGGCAACGAGACAATTCGGGTCAAGACAATCTTGCAGAAGATAATTGCAGTGATGAGAGCTCCATGTTGTAACAGCCCAAACCACCCACATGAGATATTGTCCACTTTGGGCCCAGCCCGCATGATTTTAAAAGGCCTCTCAAAGGAAAGGTATCCACACCCTTTTATAAGGCATGCTTTATTCCCCTTTCCAGCCGATGTGGGATCTCACAATCCGCCCTCCTTAGGGCCTAGCATCCTCGCTGGCACACCGATCCTGGTACTGGCTCTGATACCAACTGTATTAGTCCAAACCACCCACATGAGATATTGTACACTTTGGGCCTAACTCGCACAGTTTTAAAAGGCCTTTCAAGGGAAAGGTATCCACACCCTCTTACAAGGCATGCTTTGTTTCCCTTTCCAACCGATGTGGGATCTCACAATCCACCCCCCTTAGGGCCCAGCATCCTCGCTGGCACACCGATCCAGGTACTGGCTCTAATACCAAGTGTAACAGCCCAGACCACCCGCATGAGATATTGTGCACTTTGGGCCCAACTCGCATGGTTTTAAAAGGCCTCTCAAGGGAAAGGTATCCACACCCTCTTACAAGGCATGCTTCGTTCTCCTTTCCAACCGATGTGTGATCTCACATTATTGTCTCTAATGACTCAAAACCAGTGATGAGTGGATTCTAGACTCTGGCGGTACGTTTCATATGTGTCCCAATCGGAATTGGTTTTCAACATTTGAAACTATATCTAAGGGTGCTGTGTTGGTGGAAAATAATGCATCTTGTAAGCTCGCAGGTGTTGGAACAATCAGAATTAAGATGTTCGATGGAGCTGTCAGGATGTTGGAGGCTGTGAAACACATCCCAGATTTGGAAAAGAATCTCATCTCATTGTGTACTCTTAATTCGAAAAGGTACAAGTACACTGGTGAAGGTGGAGTTTTAAAGGTTAGCAAAGGTGCTCTCGTTGTGATGAAAAGGCAGAGAAAATCTGCCAAGTTATATGTCTTACAGGGCTCTATTGTTACAGGTGATGTGGCTGTTGCTATGCATTCTTTGTCAGATTCTGATGTCACTAGACTTTGGCATATGCGTCTTGGTCATATGAGTGAGAATGGTATGGCTGAGTTGAGCAAAAAGGGACTTCTTATGTAACAGCCCAGCCTAGACCACCCACATGTAGATATTGTCCGCTTTGGGCCTGGGAAATCCTCTTCCAACCCAACTCTCATGGGTTTAAAATGCATCTCAGTGGTTAGGAAAAATCCTCTTCCAACCCCTACCTGCCAGTCTCACTAGCCCAAGCCTCCCAGGCCCAACTGAGATATTGTCCGTTTTGGAAGCTAGGTGGTGAGCCCATTCCTACCCCTCACGGTTTTACTTGCCCTCATGGGAACGCGTCTAAAGGGAAAGGTATCCACACGCTTATAAGCCATGCCTCGTTCCTCTTTCCAACCGATGTGGGACTTAACATCTTAACAGTCAAAGTATTAGTAAATTGGAGTTTTGTGAGAACAATATCTTTCGGAAGCAAAAAAGAGTCAGCTTTACAAAAAGGCATTTACAACACCAACGAGATACATGATTATATACATTCTGACCTATGGGGACCATTTTGAGTGCTTTCTAAAGGAGGTGCTAGTTATATATTGACCATTATTGATGATTTCTCTTGAAGACTTTGGGTGTTTTTTTTGAAACAGAAGAATGAATTTTTTGGTATGTTTAAAGTTTGGAAGACCATGATGGAGAAGCAAACAGGGAAGCAGATAAAACATCTGTGCACTGACAATGGCTAGGAGTTTTGTTATGACGAGTTTAATGTCCTATACAAGTTAGAAGGAATTATGAGACACCATATAGTTCATCAAACTCCACAACAAAATGGTGTAGCAGAGTGGATGAATAGAACTATAATGGAGAAAGTACAATGTATGATTTCTAATGCTGGTTTACCAAAGTCATTTTGGGCTAAAGCGGCTTCTATAGCTTGTTTTCTCATTAATCGGTCTCCTTAAACTGTTATTTACAAAAAGACTCCTCTAGAGGTATGGTCTAGTACTCTTCTTGATTACTCTAATTTGAAGATTTTTGGATGTCCTGCATATGCTCATGTTGATGAGGGAAATTAGAACCTAGATCTGTTAAGTGTGTTTTTCTAGGTTATAAGTCTGGTGTGAAAGGATATAAATTATGGTGTTCCGAAACTGGTAAGATCATAATCAGCAGAGATATTGTTTTTGATGAGAATGCTATGCTGTGAGACTTGCCTTCTAGTGATTATTCTGATACAAGTCAGCAGAAATCGAGTACACAGGTTGAGTTTTAGTTTATGTCAGGATCTACATCAGGGTTGGCACCTCAACCTAGTTCAGAGACACATGGTGGTGGTGTCTCTACACCACCACCTCCAGCACCACAGTATTCAATCACTAAGGACAGACCTAGAAGAGATGTTAGACCTCCACAAAGATATGATAAGGTTGATTTAGTTGCCTATGCCTTGCATGTAGCAAAGAGCATTGATTCAAGTGAAGAACTTTCTACTTATTCAGAGGCAGTTAATTGTTATGATTTTGGTAGGTGGATGATTGCTATGCAGGAGGAGATCGAGTCTTTACATAAGAATGGCACATGGGAGTTGGTAAGATTGCCCAAGGGGAAGAAAGCTGTTTATTGCCAATGGGTGTTCAAAAGAAAGGAAGGGATACCTTGCATTTGGGAAACCTCTCCTTCCTCAAGTGTAACCAAACCCAATCCCTAGGTTCAAAAACAACCTGTTTTGGCCTTGGTTAGCATTCCTTACATATTGCTCGGTCCTCCTCTCAATATTTGCCCTAGTTTTTTTATGAATCTGCTTAACAAAATCAGCTTTTTGTTTCCCATCTAAATTAGCACGTTAACTTAAAGGTAAAAGTGTTAGATCTAACGGAGTCAAAGGATTAAAACTATAAACAATTTCAAAAGGAGTAAATTTACTTGCTGAATGTAAAGACCTATTATAAGCAAATTCAACAAGTGGCAAACATTCCTCCCAAATTCTCAAATTTTGATTAATTAATACTCTCAACAATGCAGACAAAGTTTTATTCACTACTTCAGTTTGTCCATTAGTTTGAGGATGACAAGTAGTTGAAAATAAAAGCTTAGTACCTAATTTAGCCTACAAACTTTTCCAAAAATCACTTCAGAACTTAGCATCCCTATTCGAAACAATAGTCCTAGGCATTCCATGTAACCTCATAATTTCTTTGAAAAATAAATAAGCTACATTAGATGCATATCAGTTTTATTACATGCAATAAAATGTACCATCTTAAAAAATCTATGACAACAACAAAAATTGAATCTTTACTTGTCATTGCCCTAGGCAAACTAAGAATAAAATCCATAGACAAGTGTACCTAAGGATGTGAAGGAATCGGCAAAGGTTGGTACAATCCGTGTGGCTTCAATGTGGAATTAGTCTTTCGGAATTTCAAGCACCTTTCACATATTTTCTCAACATCTCTCTTCATGTTAGGCCAATAAAAATGTTCTTGCAGCAAGGATAAAGTTTTAAAAACACTAAAATGTCCCATTAAACCACCCTCATGACCTTCCCGAACTAATAACTCTATAATGCTACAATTAGGCACACAAAGTTTGTTTTCCTTAAATAAATATCCCTCAAATATGTAAAATTTATTAAATCCATGTTTCAAAAAGGTTCTAAATATTTCTCCAAAGTCTCTATCATGCTCATAAAGTTCCTTTAACTGTTCAAAACCAAGCAATCTAGCATCTAAGGTAGAAAAGAGAACATACCTTCGGGATAATGCATCAGCAAGCACATTTTCCTTACCTTTCTTGTAGCGGATCACATATGGAAAAGTTTTAATAAATTCAATCCACTTGGCATGCCTTCGGTTGAGCTTTCCTTGGCCTTTAATGTGCTTCAAAGATTCATGATCCGTATGAATCACAAATTCTTTTGGCATGAGATAATGCTGCCACGTTTCCAAAGTCCTCACCATAGCATACATCTCCCTGTTATATGTCGGGTAGTTTAGTGTAGCTTCATTTAATTTTTCACTAAAGTAGGCTATGCGCCTTCCTTCTTGCATTAATACAGCTCCAATACCTACACTCGAAGCATCACATTCAATTTCAAAAGTCTTAGAAAAATTTGACAAAACTAATAAACGTGCATTACATAATATTTCTTTCAACAAATTGAAAGATTTTTCTTGTACTTCCCCCCATTTAAAGCCAACATTTTTCTTTACAACTTCATTCAAAGGTGCTACGATAGTGCTAAAGTCCTTGACAAATCTTCAATAAAAACTTGCAAAACCATGAAAGCTCCTCACTTGGGTGATAGATGTTGGTGTCGGCCACTCCTTGATTGCTTGAACTTTAGATTGGTCAACTTTAATTCCTGCAGCACTTACTACAAATCCTAGGAAAACAAGCTCATCTTTACAAAAGTCACACTTTTTTATGTTAGCAAACAATCTTTCTTTCCTAAGAACATTTAAAACTTGCCTAAGATGGTCTACATGTTCATCGAAGTTTCGGCTATACACTAAAATGTGATCAAAGTACACAACCATAAATTTGCCAATAAATGGATGCATAACGTGATTCATAAGCCTCATAAAAGTACTAGGTGCATTAGTTAAACCAAAGGATTTGACTAACCATTGATACAGTCCATATTTAGTTTTAAATGCGGTTTTCCATTCATCACCTTCTTTCATCCTAATTTGATGGTATCCACTCCTAAGATCAATTTTAGTGAACATGCAAGCACCATGCAATTCATCAAGCATATCATCTAATCTAGGAATTGGATGTCTATATTTGATGGTGATATTATTTATAGCCCTACAATCAACACACATTCTCCAAAAACCATCTTTTTTAGGCACTAATAAAATAGAACAGCATATGGACTCATACTCTCACTAATATAGCCTTTATCAAGTAACTCACTTATATGTTTTTATAGCTCCTTTGTTTCTTCGAGGTTGCTTCTATATGCAGGTCTATTTGGTATGGCAGCTCCTGGAACAAAGTCAATTTGATGTTCAATCCCTCTAATTGGTGGTAATCCTTTTAGAATTTCATCCGGAAAGACATCTTCAAAATCTTGCAAAAGAGAAACAATTGAACTTGGCAATTCAAGTTCTTCAAGGTTAGCTTGATCATTAAAATAATTATCTTTATAAATCATGATCAACAAGGGTTTCTTACTCAAGATAGCTTTATTTACCTCTTCAAAACTCAAATAAAATTTTTTATTCTTTCTTTCTTTCCTTTCTTTTCCTTTCTCTCTCTCGGCCACCATACTACCTTCCTCACTCTTGGCTTTTCTCTCACTCACAGGTTTCTCTTCTTCTTTTTTCATTCCAATTTCGGCCTTCTCTTGGTTTTTCCACTCAAGTTGGGTTTTAGAACACTTACCTGGTTGGTCTTGCACGGCTTGGACTCCTTGGATGGGTGTTGTTGCTGTGGGGGCCATACTAGTCCTTTCCTTGAGTTGTTCGGCCATCCTCCTTTGTTGTATTTGAATTTGATCTTTGTACACCTCTTTAGGAGTTAATGCCTCCAGCTTGACCTTGTTACCTTTAAATCTAAAAAAAATAGTATTCTCTCTACCATAATGAATAGCATCTCTATCAAATTACCAAGGCCTACCAAGTAAAATATGTCCCGCATGCATAGGCACAACATCACACAAAACCACATCCACATATTTATCAATGCTGAATTTTACTTTGGCTTGTTTATTTACTTTCATCTCACCACTATCATCTAGCCATTGTAATCTATATGGTTCTGGATGTTTAATAGTTGTTAACCCTAATTTATCAAAATGTTACTAATTACATTAGTACAACTTCCACTATCAATAATCGTGCTACAAATCTTACCTTGAATCTCACATCGAGTGTGGAAGATGTTCTCTCTTTGAATTTCATCCTTATCTTTGTATGCAGCCAGCACTCTCCTAGAGACCAAGCTTAATTTAGCATGTGAGACATTCAAAGTTTCAGCCTCACCTTCAAGCTCTTCCTTCTCCTCTTACTCGATTTCACACTCACTTTCTTCACTTTCTGACTTTAGCTCACCATTGTCTTTTAACACCATGATCCTTCTATTCGGGCATTGGCTATGATATGTCCTGATGCAAACCCGCCCGAGCTCGCACCACTGACAACTCGCTGGGGTACTGATCCGATACAGATGAAGACTGGACCGATCACTAGGGCTCAAGCTAAGAGGTTTAAAGACAACCTTGCTGCCTTTATCCAGAAAGTAATTCATTCTCAAAAGGGCTTGTCCATACCTGAAGATAAAAGACCTGTTTTAAGTATCCAAGTGGTGGAGGCTAATACATCGGATACTCATATATCGAACATTTTATATCGGACACCCTTGTCTCGGACATCAGAGCCTTACCTCGGACATCTGGTCTCGGACATCGGAGCCTTGCCTCGGACATCTGATCTCGGACTTCGGACATCGGATGTAACTTAGCTCGGCCAGACACAACTTAGCTTGGACAGGCATCAGTTAGCTCGGCCAGACACAACTTAGTTCGGACAGACATCAGTTAGCTCGGCCAAACAAAAGTTAGCTCGAACAAACATCAGTTAGCTCGAATAGGCCATAAGTTAGCTCGGACATCAGGCAGACATAAGTTAGCTCGGTTGAATACATAAAGCCTAGATGTCAAAGTCAACTAGTTACTTAATTTGCGATTGACTTTCTTTCTTTTTGGATTTTTTTATTTATTTATTTTCTGGACAAATAACTTTAGGAAGGTTTTTATTTTATTGTAAATTAATTAATTCCTAATTTAATATAAAGGAATTAATTAATCAAACTTAGATTAGGAAAGGAAGTATAGTTGCGGCCAACTAGGTTTCTTTATGTGTGTGGCTGGTTTTATCTAGGTTTTTTTTTAGGTTTTATTTTGTTTCTTTCAAAGCCTATTTAAAGGCTTATTTTTTAATAGAAATAAAACTTTGATTTGATTGAGAAAATACTTGTGAGATTAATTATCTCTTTGTTCTTTGAAAACACCTAAAACACCATTAGAGAATCGGTTGTTTTAGCTTGACTTATCAATAGGTTTTCCATCCCCTATTGTGGCATCTACATTATACCAAGGTTTCTAACCACAGGTTGGTTAAGGGTTGAGGTCCATTCCATTAGAACTTGAACTTAATTGAGATCCGGGCTAATATAATACGGGTTTAGGAGCAGGTCATCCTTGGTTCGTATCATGTCCTCATCCCTAGCACTTAAAACAAATAATTTCTCTTGATCTGGAAGTTTTAGGATCACATTTTACCACATTTTTATGTGCTTGGACAGATTTGGCTTTAGCCTCCCTTTTTGGCCAATTGGTGCTTTCTTCTCCCACCTTCGGCTTTGCCTTGCTTTCATAGGGTGGGTTGTTTCTCCAGTCACTTGGAATTGATCTCCCACTGTTGTGAACTCCTCTAAACCGTGAGCCTACACCCCTCCTCTTGAATTGATGCTCCAATTTAATAGCCACATGCAACATCTCCTCTAATTCCACTATTGTTGCAATTCTAGTTGGTTGGCTATCTCACGATTCAAACCACCAAGGAATCTTGCTATGGTTGCTTCTCTATCCTCATTCATGTTTAATCTCATCATAAGCATCTCCATCTCCTTGTAATAATCCTCCACGGACCTACTTCCTTAAGATAAAGATTGAAGTCTTTGATGTAGCAACCTATGATAGTGTGATGGTACGAATCGCTTCTGCATGGCTCCTTTCATTTGTTGCCATGTAGTAATCAAGTCATCACCAACTCTCCTTCGGGTGTTTTACCCATTGGTCTACCATTGGAGTGCATAATGGTCTAACTCCATTGCTACCAATTTCACCTTCTTAGCCTCCGAATAATTATGATAATCAAAGATCATCTCCATTCTCTCTTCTCATTCCAAATATGCTTCTGGATCACTTTTACCCATGAATGGTGGGATGTTTACCTTGATGTTGCCAAGATCATCATCTACATCATCTCTCCTATGCCTCCCATGGCCTAGCCTCTCTTGGACAGCAAGTGTTTCATCCATTCCTTCTTCAAAATCATCTCCGAAATTTTCCTCCTCTAACTCCTCTCTTGGTCGCCCTCGGCCTCCTCGACCTCAATCTCATCCTCCATGAGCATCCAATCTTATATTCGGCCCTCTTTGTGATGTTTCTATCATGTCCATCCTTTGATCTATATTGTCAAATCGGGCATTCATCCGCTGCAATTGCTCCAATACAGCCCTCATGTCCGTTTGCTCACCATTCCCCGTAGCTCGGGAATCACCTTTAAACCCTATGGACTCCTCTTCATTAATTCTCAAAGGTGGATCTTCTCTTCTCACCCTTGAATCTTCCATGTTAGTATGAATAATACAAAAATAAAATAAATTCTCACCAGATTCACTCCCTCACATGTTTCACTCAATACCAAAACTCGACACTCGTGTTTGCGCACTCATTTTGGCTTTTAACCATCTTTTGTGCTCCCACTCTCTCGCCTTTTTCCTCTCAATGAATTATCTCAAAGTTCTAATTAAAACACCCACAAAACAGTAATTAGATCACAAGTATGTTTTAATTAAACCTATCAACAAAACAGTAGCTAAAAGTAGGCAATACCGAAGAATTCAACAAAACCTAGTTTTCGGCTTTTCTAGGCAAAATAAAGCAAATTAATGTGAAAACTTTGGAATTTTGAAGAACTGGACCAGATGGTAATAGATTATGAGTTCAAGAATAAAATTCTAGAAAAAGAAATTCAAATACGAACAAGAAACAAATTGAACAGAAATATAGAATAGTGTTGGTTGTTGTTCTCGTAATTTTAGTTTTGTATCAATTCCTTTGTCTAATTTTAATCCAAATAATTTAAGCATCCAAAATTCAAATATCCAGCAGCAAAAATAATTCCCCAGCAACTCCAAATATGTAAGAAATAGCCAACAATGCAGCAGTTAAAAAAAATTTCCAGCAAACACCAAAATCAACAAATCGAAATTTTTTTTTATTCGGCTTTTTCTTCTTCTTTTTTTTTTTTCCACTCATAGAACATAAAACAACTGTACTAGAAAAGATCAACACCGAAAATTGCAATTCCACACCAAAAATCTACCAAACCCGTGGCCTCCAACAAAATACAAAAGCGCAGGTTTTTTTTTTTTATATCTATTCGAATTTTCCCTTTTTTTTTTTTTTTGAATATATGAATGCTAATATTGAAGACGAAAACAGAAAATAAAAATCAACAAAAACCAAAATTAAGAAGAACAATAATGAAAGACAACCAACAAACTAGGACACGAAAACACGGTAAAACTAGGAAATCCTAATTCAACTAGGAGTGAAATTTTTTATTTTTTTATTTTTTTTTTTGTTTAAGGTGCAGAACGTGTATGGGATGGATGCAACCTTAACCTAATGATAAAATTACAGAATAAAACAAAAACAAATATAGCAAATAAAGATAGATCAAACCTGAACAAAATTTGGCTATGATACCAAATGATACGAACCAAGGACGACCTGCTCCTAAACTCGTATTATATTAGCCCGGATCTAATTATGTTCAAGTTCTATTGGTCACCTTGACCCATAACCAACCTATGATTAGAAACCTTGGTATATAATGAAGACGCCACAATAGGATATGGAAATCCTATTGATAAGTCAAAACTAAAACACTCATTCACTAATGGTGTTTTAGGTGTTCAAAAGAACAAAGAGAATTAATTTCACAAATAATTTTCTGTATAAAATTCAAGCTTGATTTCTCATCGAAAATAAACCTTTAAATAGGGTTTGAATGAACAAAATAAAACCCTAAAAGGATTAGGAAATTTCGGCCAGCATAGAATCCAATTAGGAAATTACCTAATTTCACATCCTTTCCTAATCTAATTTGGATTAATTAATTCTCTTATTTTGAAGTAGGAATTAATTAATTTACAATGAAAATAATAAAATAATAACTTTCCTAAATTTATTTGTCTAGCAACTAAATAAATAAAAACCCAAAAAAAAGTCAAACGCAAATTAGAAAATGAGTTGACTAGTTTGACAACTAAGCTGACTTATGTCTGATGTCCGAGCTAACTTATGTCTGCTTGATGTTTGAGCTAACTTATGTCTATCCGAGCTAACTTATGTCTGCCTAATGTCCAAGCTAACTTATGTCTGCCTGGTGCCCAAACTAACTTATGTCTGATGTCCGAAGTTTGAAGTCCGAGGTCAGATGTCCAATGTATGGGTGTCCGATATAAAATGTCCGATGTAAAATGTTCGATGTATCAGCCTCCACTACTTGGATGCTTAAAACAAGTCTTCAGGTATGGACAAGCCCTTTTGAGAATGAATTACTTCTTGGATAAAGACAGCAAGGTTGTCCTTAAACCTCTTAGCTTGAGCCCTAGTGATCGGTCTGGTTTTCATCCGTATCGAATCGGTACCCTAGCTAGTTGTCAGTTGTGCGAGCTCGGGCGGATTTGCATCGGTTATGATAGTTGTGTTTAGTTTAAAAGAAGTGATGATAGGTCATTTGTTTACTTACTCTTGTATGTGGATGACATGCTGAAAGCAGCAAAGGATAAGAGAGAGATAAGAAAGGTTAAAGCCTAACTTAGTAGAGAGTTTGAGATGAAAGATTTGGGAAGGGTGAAGAAAAATCTAGGAATGGAGATTCTAAGAGATAAACAGGCAGGCAGATTGTATCTAAGTCAGAAAGCCTATATTGAGAAAATTCTTAGTAGGTTCAATATGTAGAATGCCAAACCTATTTAGTACACCATTAGCGGCTCATTTCAGGCTTTCATCTGCTTTATCTCCACAATCAGATGATGATGTTGATTATATGTCTCGAGTGCCATATTCTAGTGCAGTGGGATCGTTCATGTATGCTATGGTTTGTTCACATCCAGATTTAGGATATGCAGTTAGTACGGTTAGTAGATACATAGCAAACCCTGGTAAAGAACATTGGAAAGCAGTTCAGTGGATTTTCATATACTTGCGTGGCTCTTTTGATGTTTGTTTGCAGTTTTGGAGGACTAGAGATGGAGTCATTAGGTATTTAGATTCTGATTTTGCTGAAGATTTGGATAAAAGAGGATCTCTCAGTGGGTATGTGGGTAACAGCCTAGTCCACCCACATGAGATATTATCCGCCTTGGGCCCAGCCCGTACAGTTTTGTCAAAATGCGTCTCAAAGGAAAGGTATCCACACCCTCTTATAAGGCATGTTTCGTTCCCCTTTCCAACCGATGTGGGACCTCACAATCCACCCACCTTGAGGCCTAGTGTCCTCGCTGGCACATCGATTCGGGTACTAGCTCTGATACCAAGTGTAACAGCCCAGTCCATCCGCATGAGATATTGTCCGCTTTGGGCCCAACCCGCATGGTTTTATCAAAATGCGTCTCAAAGGATGATGTGATTCCGCCCGAGCCCGCTCCACCGATAACCCGCTGTGGTGCTGACTCGACACGGATGAAGACTAGGCCAATCACAAGAGCTCAAATTAAGAGATTTAAGGACAACCTGGGAGTATTTATACAGGGGGTAATCAATCTCAACAGAGCTTGTCCATACTTGAAGATACAAAGTCTATTCTAAGCATCCAAGTGGTGGAAGCCGATACGGACCCAGGTGACGGTTTTGGTACATTTTTGGAGTCCGAGAAGTATGAAATGGTTCCAATGCTTTATGGGTTCAATACATATGCCTAAGAGGTCATGGAATCAAGTTAAACCAGCCTCAAATGCAATCAAAAAGGGCTTGTACGGACAGCATCAACAATTTGGCCGAATTTGCTGTATTGCTTGCTGGCTTTACTGTATTTTATTGTATTAGCCTTTGCTTATTTTTCCAAGCATGGGCAACGTGTGGGACTTCATATTCAGCTTATTTGGCATCCTAAAAAGAATCTAGAAGCTGATTTGAAGCTCAAAGAGGTCAAAGATTTATCAAAGTCAACTTGATCAAAAGGCTAGCATTTTTAGTTTCCTAATTTGTTTTTACTTTTTGTTATAGGAAACTACCATTACTTTTTGGATTTTATTTATTTATTTTCTGGACAAATAACTTTAGAAAGGTTTTTATTTTATTCTTTCCATTGTAAATTAATTAATTCCTAATTTAATATAAAGGAATTAATTAATCAAAAGGAAGTATAGTTTCGGCCAACTAGGTTTCTTTATGTGTGTGGCTGGTTTTTCCTTTGTTTTTAGGGTTTTATTTTGTGGCTTTGTAGCCTATTTAAAGGCTTATTTTTCAATAATAATACAACTTAGATTTGATTAAGAAAATACTTGTGAGATTAATTATCTCTTTGTTCTTTGAGAACACCTAAAACACCATTAGAGAATTGGTTGTTTTAGCTTGACTTATCAATAGGTTTTCCATCCCCTATTGTGGCGTCTACATTATATCAAGGTTTCTAACCACAGGTTGGTTAGGGGTTGAGGTCCATTCCATTAGAACTTGAAGTTAATTGAGATCCGGGCTAATATAATACGGGTTTAGGAGCAGGTCATCTTAGGTTCGTATCATTTGGTATCAGAGATAAATTTTGTTCAGATTTGATCTATCTTTATTTGCTTTATTTGTTTTTGTTTTATTCTGCAATTTCAGCATTAGGTTAAGGTTGCTTCTATCACCATACATGTTCTGCATCTTAAAAAAAAAAAAAAAAAAATTCATTCCTAGTTGAATTAGGATTTCCTAGTTTTATCGTATTTTTGTTTCCTAATTTGTTGGTTGTTTTTCATCATTGTTCCTGTTAATTTTGGTTTTTTTTTATTTTTCTTTTCTGTTTTAGTCTTAAATATTTGCATTCATCTATTCAAAAAAAAAAAAGAAAGAAAAAAAAGAGTTTGTGGCAACATTTAAAAAAAAAAAAAAAAACTGCACATTTGTGTTTATTTGGAGGTCAAGGGTTTGGTGTTTGTTTTGGAGTTGGAATTGAAATTTTGGTAATTATTCTTGCTACTGTAGTTGTTTATGTTCTGTGAGTGAAAAAAAAAAGAAAAAAGAAAAAAGAAGAGGTAAAGCCGAATAAAATATATATATATATATATATATATATATATATTCCGGTTTGTTGGAGTTTGATTTGTTTGCTGGAAATTTGTTGGAGCTGCTGGTTTTTTTTTTTTTTTTTTTGATTATTTATTCAATATTTGAGTTGCTGGGAAATGTTTTTGCTGCTGGATATTTGAGTTTGAGTGCTAAATTATTTGGATTAAAATTAGTTAAAGGATTTGATACAAAACTTGAATTACAAGAACAACAACCAACACTTTTCTATATTTTTGTTCTCTTTGACTCTTGTTCGTATTTGAATTTCTTTTTCTAGAATTTTATTCTTGAACTCATAATATATTACCATCTGGTCCAGTTCTTCAAAATTCCAAAGTTTTCTCATTAATTTGCTTTATTTTGTCTAGAAAAACTGAAAATAGGTATTTTCATTCCATTCGGTATTTGTTTATTTTTGCTTACTGTTTTGTTGATAAGTTTAATTAAAACATACTAGTGATCTAATTGCTGTTTTGTGGGTGTTTTAATTAGAACTTTGAGATAATTCACTGAGTGGAAAAAGGCAAGAGTGTGTGAGCTTAAAGAAGGGTAAACGCCGAAACTAGTGTGCAAACACGAGTGTCGAGACCTTGTTTGAGTGAAACACATGAGGGAGTAAATATTGTGAGGGTTTATTTTATTTTTTGCAGTATTTTACTAGCATGGCAGATTCTAGAATAAGAAGAGGAGATCCACCCTTGAGGATCAATGAGGAAGAGTCCATAGCATTCCATGGCAATGCCCGAGCTACTGGGAGTGGAGACCAAGTGGACATGAGAGCTATTTTGGAGTCAATACAACGGGTTAGTGCTCAAGTTGAGCATGTGAATCAAAGAATGGGAAGGATAGAAGCCTCACAAGGAATGCCGAATACAAGAAATAGGCAAGAATTCCATGGAGAGCGAGGCCGAGGACGAGGAGGTCCCGAGAGACCGAGAGAGGAATTTGAGGAGGAGAATTTCGGTGGACACTTTGAGGAAGGCATGGACGAAACCTTTGCTGTCCAAGAGAGAGCTGGCCATGGAAGATATAGGAGGGAAGATATAGATGATGATTTGGGAAATATCAAGGTTAACATCCCACCTTTTATGGGTAAAAGTGAACCCGAAGCTTATTTGGAGTGAGAAGAAAAAATGGAGATGATTTTTGACTGCCACAACTATTCGGAAGGTAAGAAGGTGAAGTTGGCAGAAATGGAGTTTGGACATTATGCACTCCAATGGTGGACCAATGAGAAAAATACCAGAAGAAGAGTTGGTGATGATTTAATCTCGACATGGCGTCAAATGAAAGGAGCCATGAGGAAACGGTTTGTGCCATCCCATTACCATAGGTTGCTGCATCAAAGGCTTCAATCTTTATCTCAAGGAACTAAGTCCGTTGAGGATTATTACAAAGAGATGGAGATGCTCATGATGAGGTTAAACATGAGGGAGGATAGGGAGGCAACAATGGCAAGATTCCTTGGAGGGTTAAACCGTGACATTGCCAACCAGCTTGAATTACAACAATACTTGGAATTGGAGGAGATGTTGCATGTAGCAATTAAGCTTGAGAACCAATTCAAGCAGAGGGGTGTTAGTACATGGTTTGGAGGAGTTTCTAGTAGTGGAAGGACAGGTTCAAGTGGCTGGAGAAACAATCCCACCTTCGAAGCAAGACAAAAACTGAAACTAGGAGAAGAAAGCTCCATTCGGCCAAAAAGGGAGTCCAAAGCCGAATCTGTCCAAGCACCTAAACATGAGGTAAAATCTGGTCCTAAACCTTCAAGATATAGAGAAATTATTTGTTTTAAGTGCCAGGGACAAGGACACATTGCTAGCCAATGCCCGAGTAGAAGAATCATGGTGTTAAAGGCCAATGGTGAGCTAGAATCGGAAAGTGAAGAAAGTGAGGATGAAGCCAAGCAAGAGGAGGAGGACTTGGAGGATGAACCCGAAACCTTGCAAGCATCCAATGCTGAATTAAACTTGCTTTCTAGGAGAGTACTTGCTGCATACAATGATGAGGATGAAATTCAAAGAGAGAACATCTTCCACACCCGATGTGAAATTCAAGGTAAGATTTGTAGTATGATTATTGATAGTGGAAGTTGTACAAATGTAATTAGTAACATTGTAGTGGATAAATTAGGCTTAATAACTATTAAACATCCAGAACCTTATAGATTACAATGGCTTAATGATAGTGGTGAAATAAAAGTGAATAAACAAGTCAAAGTAAAATTTAATATAGGTAGATATGAGGATGTAGTTTTATGTGATATTGTACCCATGATTGCTGGACATATACTATTAGGTAGGTCATGGCAATTTGATAAAGATGCTACTCATTTTGGTCGAGAAAATAGTATTGTTTTCAGGTTTAAAGGGAAGAAGGTCAAGCTGGAACCATTATCTCCTAAAGAGGTTTACAAAGACCAATTACAAATGCAACAAAGGAGAGAAGCCGAAAAGCTCAAGGAAAAAGCAAGTATGGCCCCAACGGCTTCACCACCCTTTCAATTAGGTAAGAATGAGGTTGCTAATCAAGGTAAGGTTTCTAAGACTCATATTGAGTGGAAAGATCAAGGAAAAACCGAAATAGAGGGGAAAGAAAGTGGCAAACCCGAGAGCTTGGAGAAGGAAGGGAAATTCGAAGGTTTGCGCCAATCCAAGGGGGAAAAAGAAAAAGAAAGAAAAGAAAGGTCAAGTAGCAACTTTTATTTGAGTTTAGGGGATATTAATAAGGTTATTGAGTGTAAGAAACCTTTGCTGGTCATGATTTATAAAGAAAATTATTTTAATGATCAAACTAACTTTGAAGAACTTGAATTGCCAAGTTCAATGATTTTTCTTTTGAAGGAATTTAGAGATGTCTTCCCAAATGAAATTCCAAGTGGACTACCATCCAATCAAGAGGAAAAAGGTGAGCTTGCTGTCCAAGGTAAGTCTTCTAATACTCAGTTTGTGTGGAAAAATTTCAATAAAACCAAGAGTGAAAAATTTGGTGCAAAAGCCGAGAGTGAGGAAGGTGAGATAGCCGTGAGTGAGAAAGGAAAAGGAAGACAAGAAAGGAAAAATATAATTTTTTATCTTAGCTTTGGTGATGTTAATAAAGTAATTATGAATAAGAAACCATTGCTGACCATGAATTTTAAAGATACTTATTTAATGATGTCTTTATTTCATAGAACTTTATCTGCATTGTTGAGAGCTTTATTTAGTGGCAATTTCAAAATTTGGGAAATATTGTTTGCTAACTTTAAAAAGTGTAATTTTTACCATAATGAGCATGTATTTCTAGATTTTGTTGTAATAATGTTTGACCCAGGAGAATTGGTTTGGTTGCACTTACGAAAGGAAAGGTTTCCTAATCAAAGAAAGTCAAAGCTCATGCCGCCTATGGATGGACCTTTTCAAGTTTTGGAGCCTACAAGCTTGATTTACCGGGTGAGTATAACATGAGTGCTGCATTTAATGTTGCTGATTTAACTCCTTTTGCTGCAGGTGATGATCTTGATTTGAGGACAAATCCTTTTCAAGAGGAGGGGAATGATGTGATTCCGCCCGAGCCCGCTCCACCCATAACCCGCTGTGGTGCTGACTCGACACGGATGAAGACTAGGCCAATCACAAGAGCTCAAATTAAGAGATTTAAGGAGAACCTGGGAGTATTTATACAGGGGTTAATCAATCTCAACAGAGCTTGTCCATACTTGAAGATACAAAGTCTATTCTAAGCATCCAAGTGGTGGAAGCCGATACGGACCCGGGTGACGGTTTTGGTACATTTTTGGAGTCCGGGAAGTATGAAATGTACAGACAGCATCAACAATTTGGCCGAATTTGCTGTATTGCTTGCTGGCTTTACTGTATTTTACTGTATTAGCCTTTGCTTATTTTTCCAAGCATGGGCAACGTGTGGGACTTCATATTCAGCTTATTTGGCATCTTAAAAAGAATCTAGAAGCTGATTTGAAGCTCAAAGAGGTCAAAGATTTATCAAAGTCAACTTGATCAAAAGGCTAGCATTTTTAGTTTCCTAATTTATTTTTACTTTTTGTTTTAGGAAACTACCATTACTTTTTGGCTTTTATTTATTTATTTTCTCGACAAATAACTTTAGGAAGGTTTTTATTTTATTCTTTCCATTGTAAATTAATTTATTCCTAATTTAATATAAAGGAATTAATTAATCAAACTTAGATTAGGAAAGGAAGTATAGTTTCGGCCAACTAGGTTTCTTTATGTGTGTGGCCAGTTTTTCCTTTGTTTTTAGGTTTTTATTTTGTGGCTTTGTAGCCTATTTAAAGGCTTATTTTTCAATAATAATACAACTTAAATTTGATTACGAAAATACTTGTGAGATTAATTATCTCTTTGTTCTTTGAGAACACCTAAAACACCATTAGAGAATTGGTTGTTTTAGCTTGACTTATCAATAGGTTTTCCATCCTCTATTGTGGCGTCTTCATTATACCAAGGTTTCTAACCACAGGTTGGTTAGGGGTTGAGGTCCATTCCATTAGAACTTGAACTTAATTGAGATCCGGGCTAATATAATACGGGTTTAGGAGCAGGTCGTCCTAGGTTCGTATCAAGAAAAAGGTATCCACACCCTTTTATAAGACATGCTTCGTTCTCCTTTCCAACCGATGTGAGACCTCATAATGTGTTTACTGTTGGTGGCTGTGCTATTAGTTGGAAAGCTACTTTGCAAAATATAGTTGCATTGTCAACTACTGAGGTAGAGTACATGGCTATTACTTAGGCTTGTAAGGAAGCTATTTGGTTGAAAGGATTATTTGATGAGCTTAATGATGATTTGCAAATTACCACAGTTTTTTGTGATAGTCAGAGTGCAATCTTTCTCATGAAAGATCAGATGTTTCACAAGAGGATGAAGCATATAGATGTTTGGTATCATTTTGTGCATGATGTTATTACTCGTGGTGATATTGTTGTCAACAAGGTGAGTACTCATGATAATCCTGCTGACATGATGATGAAGACACACTTCCAGTAGCCAAGTTTGAGCATTGCTTGGACTTGGTTGGTGTTCGTTGCTAAGCTTTGGCTTTTGTGGAAAAGGATGGCAACTTTTATCGAAGATTGGAGTTTTGTATTTTTTCATTCCTTGGATGGAATTCATGTCAAGGTGGAGATTGTTAAAGTTGGTAATCCAAATTCTTGTTGATCCAACCTGAAAAACTCACTGTGCGACCCATTTGGTGAATTTCTTTTGAGAAAAAAAAATGGGGCTCTATGGTGGTAGCGGAGTACGAGGGCCGATAGGCTCGAGACTGTAGTTTTGCCGCTTTATTTGATCACATTTTTTGTACTAATCTTGATAAATAAAAGTTTTGCCTCTCTTTGTCCATGGTTTTTTCCCTTCAAAGATTTTCCATGTAAATCAGTGTATGCTTTGTTTTATTTTATTACTATTGTTTTTGTTCTAATTTTCGCAACATTATAATTTAAAGCTTTAATGAAATATAACTTTATTTTTGAAAATAAAGATGCTTAACCTTTTTATAACTGTAAAAATACCAATACACCCCTTGTATAGAAAATAATTAAAACACACCAATTTTCTATTTCTCCAAAGTTTTAACTCTATTATTCTTTCTTCTTTTCCATTTTAACTGCTTCGTCATTATTTCCCAAAAAAAAAAAAATGCTTCTTCATCAACTATGTCTCTTTCCAATTTACCAAATATATATATATATATATTCGTTATTGGTTTTGCACTTTTTGTCAAGCCAAAAAATATCAAATTTAAATCAAAAAGAAAAGAAGGAAAAAAGACTAAAGATTGTGTTAAAGTGAAAATATGAAAATTTTGGATATTATTAATCGATTATAGTTGAGGTATCGACTGTGGGCTCTCCCAAATAGTGTCAAAATATATATACATATATATATATAGAGAGAGAGAGAGAGAGAGAGAGAGACTGTTATATAGACATAAATATTTTCTTGTATCAATAAAACTAATAAAGACGCTAACCAACCAATTGTAGACTATTTGATCAAATTAGAAATAAGCTGATGATAGAAAAAAAAAAAAAAACAATAATGTGGGTAAATCTTTCTTGGTGATTTTTGTGCATAAGTAATTACATCGCATAAAATTGGAACAAACATTATGATAGTCTGTCACTGTGCGACATACTGTAAATTTCCCTTTTTTTTTCTTTTTTTTTTTTTTTGGATGAAGTAAATTACCAATATTATGAAAAATTGTTAGGATTTTGCAACAATGGCAACCATTTTTCTTTTCTTTTGCTAAGTGACAAGGAGGACGACATAGAAAATGGAAACAAAAATTTTATCAAATCATGATATGATATTTAGTCATATCTACACCACATAATATATGAATTAGAATACAATTTCTTCGGGAAAAAAAAATTAAATACATAACAAAAAATTAATACTTTGAAAAATTACAATTTACACAATTACAGAATAACACTACTGTAGCGGAGTCATACTGGATGTAGAGGACCACTCTACAATAGCATATTACTCTATTGGCAGTAGAGTAGTACTCAGAGTTAAAGTAATACTACATCATAATAGAATTAGTGTAGTAGTGTAGAGTGTAACTATACTAGAATAGTATATTAATACCACAATATTATAGAATTACTCTACTAGTTAGAGTATAACTATACTTTGGTACAAAATTTTTGAAATAGTGATCAGAAAACTACATTTTCAATATCCAATTATTAAACTCTTTATTCTAATAGTGATTTATATCATCTTCAATTCCTTTGCATACAATTATTAGACTCTTGTAAAACTCTAAAATTAAAACTTACATTAAAAATGATATAATATTTTAAATCATTTATAATAATTTTTCCCTTCACTTTGGTATCTGAAATCTATGATTAAACTTAGCAATGTGTTTTGTTATGTTGTTTTTGTATCATGTTCATGTTAAATTCCTTCACCCAAATGTCACCCGTTAAGTTTTTGTATTGGAATATATAAACCCAAACTCGTTCATTAAATTATTGTGCAACTCATTTACAATCTATTAACTTGTCAAGCTCAATTATAAAATTTTATTTTATTAAAAGAAATAAAATATCATATTAAAAATATACTTAATTAATGGTTAATAGTATAAAAAAATAGAAAATAATTATACTTTTAAATTTTAATATTAAATAAATGAATTAGGATATTACATATAAGAAAAATAATATTAAACATCATCAACAAATATAATAAAATATTTAATAAATATAAATTTATATTACCAAAATACCTTTCTTAGTGTGATGTTATGGTCTTTCACCATTATCAATCTATAAATTATCATGTCTTATGTGTTGGCACTATTACATATCCAACACCATCAAGACAAAATTGAATACTGATAATCTGGTGTGCGTCCATTCATATAGAATTTTGATAGGTTTATCCATGATCTTCCAAACGTAACTATGAGTAATTTACTAACTAAACTACGTCATTTTATGAAAAATGAAACAATATGAAATTATACTTTGTATATCTTGAACTATAAAAAACAAAAATAAAAATATATTGTGCTTATGAAAACCTTGCAAAACCAACAATCAATATATAGAAAGTTTCAATCAAAACATAGGAAATCGATCGTGAAGAAGAAGAAAAAATGTGAAAATTTTGGGAAAATAAGGAATAGACACGTTTAATTATTTTCTACAAAGAAGGGCATATTAGTATATTTATACTGAAAAAAGTTTAAATATCTTTATCTTTAAAAGTAGGGTTATATTTGATTAAAGACCTAAATTATGAGCTATTGGTTGAAATTTTGTCAGGTGCATCAGGGCCAAGAAACCTGTCACTAATATGACTGACTGATGTACTGCTTAATGATTCATATTCAAAATATATGTTACCAACGGTTCAAATTTGGAGGTCTTGTTGTAGTCCACCAACATAATTAAATACAAGCCTTATGTATGACATTCGGTCTTTTTTTTTTTTTTTTTTTCCTTTTTCTTTTTGTAAAGCCTTTGTACTATTAATGATTTTGTCTATAGAAAATTTTTTTCGTCTTAGTCTTTGTGATAGGGATGGCCTACCTACGAAGAGGGAGAAAAGAGAAACCACTATATATTAGGAAGGAAAGAAACCGGATCTTTCTTAGCCTCTTTCATTTTGCAACTATTTCTAGTCCAAGGACTAGCCTTTTTCGTTTTGCAACTATTTCTAGTCTAAGGACTCGTAGTCTAATAATAATATGTGTTGGGTTATTATATTGCAGGACTCAAAGCTTGAAAACGTATTACATAGTCATAAAACCAAAACAGAGTGGCTCTGTTTTAAGAAGTATTAAAAGATTGATTATATGTAGCTGTACAACAAGTGTTCCATGTGCAGCATGTTAGCAAGCCAACCTTGACGGATAGTTAATTTACTGCAGCAATAAATACATGGAAAACTTTCATGAGAAGGAGGAACAACGTTCAAACCGAGATTTACAGTCACGAACCAAAACAGAGTGGCTCTGTTTTAAAAGCAACAAAAAGATTGATAATTGACTTCTATGTACCTATACAAATAGAGCTTCAAGTGCAACTCTATCTAAGCAAGCCAATCTTTAAGGGTGGTTAATTAACTTGAAGGCCATAAAGAGGTTCTCCTATTCAATCGATACTGATTGATTTTTAAAATTCTCAACAGAAAGGGAACAAAAATGTGTAACTTTTATCAGATGCATCAGGGGTAAGATATCCACACATTGTCGGTAATTTAATTTGACTGGAGAACTATATGCCGGATTCATCTTCAAAGTATATGTTACTCTCAACTCAGATTTGGAATTCGAACGTTAAAAGATCATATAAATGTCCTTATAATAATGCAAACAAGAAGCATGCTTTCCTATATTGTAACAGTTCAACAATCATAACAAAAATAATAATAAAATAAAATAAAGAATAAAAAAGATATGTAAATTATAATATCTTCATATTATATACATAAATACACAGTTTTTCTCATATGGGACATTCTATGCGGAATTTGTTCGGGAAACACACCTATCCATATTGGCAAAGGCATTTTCCTAAATGACAGAAAAACCTTACATACATTATATATATATATATATATATATATGCATTTTCCTTTCCAATTTTCAAATCATAACATGACTAGCTGCTAAGATTATTACTTTAGTGAGATAAGAGTTTAGACTCTTCATAATTGAATAAATGTCAAACTGAATAGAAGAGCAGTGGAGTATCTCTAATCTTCTAAGAATTTGTGAAAGTACGGAGGAAAAGTAGCGATGGATCTCCAAATTGTAATGGAGCAACGTGACTGAAAATAGGAAGGGAACAAATTTTTGCCAATCCTCACCTTTCGCCTTAGACATCTCCATATTAAGAAAAGATAATACCAAATATGTATCTATTACAAAGAGGACGGCGTTACAATGCGCAAAATATTTTTATTCATTACAACATGCACAAAATAACATAATAAACTCATGAATAATAATAATAATTAAAATCCTCATACATATATATTTATATATAATAATTATTCAATTTTTGAGCTGCCATACTGCCAGAAAAGTCTGAGCCGCAGTGAGCAAGATGACAGAAATGGCAGCGCATAATGCAAGAAGCGTCCAAGGGCTTCTGAAGTGGGTGTTGTAACATTCTGCCATCCATTGGTCGAACTTGCAATCGCAATACTTTTGAATTCCACGCTTAGCTTCGGCATACATATGAGGGTCTGGGACCAAATGGATTGCTATGTCGTTAAATAGATCTGCTACATCTTGGTCGGTTCCCAAGCAATTGACGATGACGTTCTGGGATCTTAGGATCATCACATCGTCAGCATTGTCAATAAGTGAGTCCATGAAGCACATATAAGAGGTGACACCAAGCTTGTACTTCAAGTTTTTACAGCTTGATTCCAAAGCCAACATGTTGAGCAGCAGGGGTTTGGTGGAGGCATCTATGAGTATTAAAGGAAGTGTGAGCACTCCCCTGATGAACAGTTGAGATTCAAACTTGACATCGCTAAAACTACCTGTTTTGTTTGGTCTGAACCGGATTCCCATAGAATTGAGCACCCTGGCTGATTGATAGGAGTACCAATCACTGGTAGCACTTTGGGTGGACCGGATTCCCATACAGTGGCGCACCTTTTCTACTATCCTATCCCACACCCGATGACGTCGAGAAGGGAAGGTAGCCCTTGGTTTCACAAATCTTGTCCTCGTCATGTCGAGAAGATGAAGAGGACGTTGAATTCCTTGTTCTGCAGGGGGAAGTCCTGCACAGGTTGTGATCAAATTTTTAAATATCTCCTCCTGTTTTCGTAGTGACGAGAACAAATAATTACTAGCACCAGTCATCCATGGTTTGACTTCAGGAGGAAGTCTTCGACACATAGTGATGAAATTTTCAATCTTCTCCTTCCATTTATGTAAGCTGTATTCTTTATGGCCCTCCATTAATTTCTCGAGAACAATGTAAGGGAGTTGGTTCTCTAACAAGAACAAGTCTCGCTTGACATTAGCTATCTCATTATTATTCATCCCTATATCATAATACTCTACCCGCAGCAACCACATGATAAACTCTAGAATGAAGCAACCGTCAAGAAACATCATTGTTGTGAATGCCTCATCATCCAAAATATCATTTAATCGTTCCATATTATAGAATTCCCTTGCTGTTCCGGCAACGGCTTGGACTCTCTTGTATAAATCGACGATTCCAGCACGATTTCCACAATATCTTTTTGCCAGTTTAATCTTGAGTTCCATAAATTGTAGGAGGTGCGGTTCCAAATGGTGATAAGGACCGATGGAAACCACTCTAGGATAAAAGCAATCTTCATCTTTTTTAAGATTACGAAGCATCTCTGGAACCTTTGGTATCTTGCGTCCTCCTGGTTGTTGGTTGCTTCTTGGAGTTAACGATTCATCGTCATCGCTCATGAAATAAAGCTCAGGAGGGAGATCAGGAGGTCTTTCATTGTTTTTGTCAATAGCTGCTGGTGATCCTTCCATTCCTTCATTGGTGTTGTCGATAGGTGCTGGTGGTCCTTGATTTTTCTCTGGAACCTTTGGTATCTTGGGGGTCTCTTCTTGTATTTCTTGGTCTTTTCTTGGAGTTGGTGATTCCTCAACAGGATGTTCATAATGAAGTCCTTCAGCATTTTCCATGTTGATTACTACTTCCTTTGCTGCTTCAGATTGCTCCTCCATTTTTTTATGCAGAAAGAAGTTCTATGTTTTGATGTGAATTACATATATATGTATATATGTGGGTAGTTAAGAAGAAAAGGCAGAAAGAAAATGATCTTATTAGGAAATTTTGAGAGAGTGTTTGTTATCTCTGAAAATACCTCAGTACGTACCCCATTCATTCTTCAACCCGTATTTATTTATAGAAGAGAAGATTAGTCATCTAACAGCCTAGCCTAACTCAATCACGTGCTCCTTTAATAGCTTTTAGCTAACTTCGCATAAGTATCAATATACACGTGATCAGCAATAGCTGACGTGACAGTCAAAACTTATTTATTTAAGTTTATCAAACTTATTTATTTAAGTTTAGCTTATAGACAAAACTTGAGTTTGCAAACAGAAATGCAATCCCCCCTTAAACCAAAGCGCACATGACTCTTTGACTTTGGAGATCAGTAGTTGATAGTGGAAGAATACCATGTATCTGGACATGTCTACCATCTAATTGCAGCCTTGAATATACAAATGCTGAAGTGAGACAAGAAGTTGGGTACCAGCGAACAAAGCTTGAATTTTCTAACCCTCTGGCTCTTGAGACAACCCGTGATCTATTTTTTAATATAAATGATATTATTTCCTCTTCATTTTTTTACCTGACATTTTGGTGAGAAAACATATTCGAATTGCAATTGGATCTTTGTGAGTGCACGTTCTTGTGCCTTTCTAGTACTATTTATAATTTATTATTATTTTCGGTTTATGGTGAAAGAAAAAAAAAAAAAAGTACTGCTTGGCTATTTCAAATTGTTGTTTTTCTGTCTTTTTGTTTTTTTTTCGACTTTTAGTTGATGTTATTGGACTCTCTGGCACGTGGCCATTATTAAATTACAATGATAGGCTTTTTTGGTTTTGTTTTGTTTGCTTCTTTATTTTTTATTTTTTTGGTTTGGTTGTTGTTAATTGAGGACGTAAGGTTCACCGCAACAAATATAAGCTTTTATAGTATTTAATTATAGCATTTTAGAAAAATGCTATTATTATATAAAATAATAACATTTTTGCTTCACTTTATATGATTTTAAACTAATCTAACATCATTTTACTTTTTAATAGTATTTATTAAGTATCCAATAGCATTATTGAAAAACAAAATGCCTTTTACGTCTCCTTTCTTAATTACGTGCCACACATTTATTTTCTTCGTCTAGTGATTTGTTTTCTTTTTAGCTTTTGCAATAAGAATGGTAAAAGAAGACTTAAGAGCCTTATCACGGGGTCATTACAGTCAAGAGAAATACTAATAAATTAAAAAAGGAAATTGAATATCATAGACGATCACCAAATTTTCACACTACAAATATTAAAAAAATCATCGTCTTTATTAATAATTAGTCTTTGCATTAGTTATTGTTTATCTATTTATTTATTTTTTCTTCCTCTCTTGTCCTACATTCGACTTTACAATGACAGGCTGTTTTCTGTTTTGTTTTGTCTTGTTCGTTATTTTATTGCATATTTTTCCTTTTTTTGGGGGCGGTGGCGCTTGTCAAGTCAACAGAAATACTAATAAATTAAAAAAGGAAATTGCATATCATTGACTATCACAGTGGTCCTCTGCCAGCTTTCCACCAAATTTTCACACTATTAAAAATCATTATCTTCATTACTAGGGCATAGCTCTCTAATAATTAGTCTTTGCATTGGTCATTGTTTATTTATTCATTTTTTTTTTCTTCCTCTCTTGTCCTTTATTGGATCTTACAATGACAGGCTGTTTTGTTTTTTTGTCATTTAATTGCAATTTTATTTTATTTTATTTTATTTTATTTTTTTTTTATGGTTGTTAAATTATTAAAGCATAGCCATCTAATAATTAATCTTTGCATTAGTCATTGTTTACCTTTTTCTGTTTTTTTTTTTTCCCTCCCTCTCGTGTCTTACGTTTGATTTTAACATAGTTTATTTAGCATCAAAAAAAAAATCTCCTGCTTTCGATTTTAGTCTGGTTTATTTAGCGCTGAAGAAAAATCCTCTTTAGCAACAAAATTTTAAAATCCTTCTAAAGTAATATCTTATTATGAGATAAAGGCCAGCTTTATATACCCAAGTATTTGATAAAGATATTTGACAAATACTATTTTGGCCATTGAATAAATAGATCCAAATAGTGTATAAATTATGGTCATAACTACTCATAACTTCTCAATGTTTATTCACCCTTGGATGCTATCCATTCAAAGGCCAAGATGATTTGTCAGAAAGTTAATTATCCAATATCTAGGGGTTCAGTTGTTAGTTGAACACATTACCAACACCGGTCTGAGCATTATAATGTATTATTGTCATTTTTTTTTTTTTTTGAAGATAGAATTATAACGTGGTATTATGTATATAATTCACATACTGGTGATTGAAAATCGAAGTGGCTCCTAAATCTGTCTCGAGCATGACGTTCACTACATTTATTTTTTTCCGTATAAATTAACAAGTAACTTACTCACATATTTTGATCTGAATATAGATCTTAACACACATAACAAACTTAACAGACATAATTAATATTAAGGCCATCGGTCAGCTATTCAACTAATAACTTAATTGATGCTGATCTGGAAGCTGATTTGGAAGTGTCCGTTTATCTGTTGTCTATACGAGCCTCCTCTGCAATCTGCTCTTTAGAAGGCACATGTGTCACTTCAAGTTCTTTTTCAAGAACCTTATCTCCTACAAAATGAAACTGAAATTCCATATATGCTTTATCCTTGCTTGTCGTAGAGGATTTGCAGCCAATTATGCAGCCCCTATATTATCACTCCAAAATGATAGGATTTGGAAAAGAAAGCTGCAGCTCTTGAGTCAATTTTTTTGTGCCAACATGATTCAGTAATCGCATGTGCGAATAGCTCTATACACTGCTTCTGGCTGGAACGTGCTATGACATGCTGCTGGCACCAAGGAAGATGATACAATTCCTACTCCTAGATCTTGTATCTCCTTGGTTGCTAGCTCAGTCAAAATGGTAGAATGTGTATCATCTTCATAATTCAATTAGTTTCTCTTCTAAGGATACTCTCTATCTTAAATAATTTACAACAGTGAATTTATAGGTGGAACTAGTACCGCAGTGCATTAACACAAGGGTTTTGAGAGACTTTATTTACAAGAACAGAATTAAAGGAAAATAAGTAATTGTTACCTGCCTATGATGATGTGAGACTTGTTAAAACATTTTCTGTAGCTAGGTATATATTTTGTGAGGATGATCTGACTCTTAAACCCAGGTGTTTTACATACTTGCAGGTAAGAAAGAAATCGAGATGGTAATGGTGAATAAAATGGGCAGTTTTATATGAAGCAAGAAAGAGATGGGTAATTGAAAAGTAGAATCCCAAGTGCAACACTCTTGGCAAGCCAATCTTGACAAATGGTTAATCTACCTTAGTTGTCTTTGCAGTAATTCAAATATACAATCTGCTTAATCTCAAGTATCTGTCAAGGAAGCTAAGATTCCATTGCCTTAGTGTAAAGAAATGTGTATAAGAATTAATTATGGTCTGTAAATATGAAAGGATTGAATGTCTCTGAAAAAAAATAAGATTGAATATCTCTGCAAAGAAATAAAGTATAAGCATAATCAAAATGCCTGATCAGCTTCTACTCAATGAGTTAGCAAAACTGATGTTTATCACATGGTCTATTATTGGAGAACTATATGCCGGATTCATCTTCAAAGTATATGTTACTCTCAACTCAAATTTGGAATTTGAACGTTAAAAGATCATATAAATGTCCTTATAATAATGCAAACGAGAAGCATGCTTTCCAATTTTGTAACATTTCAACAATCATAACAAGAATAATAATAAAATAACATAAAGAATGAAAAAGATATGTAAATTATAATGTCTCCATATTATATGCATAAATACACAGTTTTTCTCTCATATGGGATATTCTATATGGGATTTGTTCGGGGAACACACCTATCCATATTGGCAAAGGCATTTTCCTAAATGAGATAAAAATCTTACATGCATTATACATATATATATATATATATGCATTTTCCTTTCCAATATTCAAATCATAACATGTTTAGCTGCTAAGAATATTGCTTTAGTGAGATAACAGTTTAAACTCTTCATAATTGGATAAATGTCAAACTGAATAGAAAAGCAGTGGAATATCTCTGAATCTTCTAACAATCAGTGAAAATACCGAGGAAGAGTAGCGATGGATGTATTAAAATTGTAATTGAGTAATGTGACTGAAAAAGCAGAGGAAGGGAACAAATTTTAGCTAATACTCACCTTTCGCCGTAGACATCTCCATGTTAAGAAAAGATAATACCAAATATATATCTATGAGTACAGAGAGGACGGCCTTACAATATGCACAAAATATTTATTCATTACAACATGCACAAAATAAGATAATAAACTCATGGATGGTAATAATAATAATTAAAATCCACACACATATATAAAATAACTATTCAATTTTGGGATGCCATGCTGCCAGAAAAGTCTGAGCCGCGGTGAGCAAGATGACAGAAATGGCACCACATAATGCAAGAAGCGTCCAAGGACTTCTGAAATGGTTGTTGTAACATTCTGCCATCCATTGCTGGAACTTGCTATTGCAATACTTTTGAATTCCACGTTTAGCTTCGGCATACAAATGAGGGTCTGGTATCAAATGTATTGCTATGTCGTTAAATAGATCTGCTACATCTTGGTCGGTTCCCAAGCAATTGACGATGACGTTCTGGGACCTTAGGATCATCACATCCTCAGCATTATCAATAAGTGAGTCCATGAAGCACATATAAGAGGTGACACACTTCTTGTCCTCCAAGTTTGTATAGCTTGATTCGAGCGCCAGCATGTTGAGCAGCAAAGATTTAGTGGAGGCATCTATGAGTATTGGAGGAAGTGTGAGCACTCCCCTGATGAACAGTTGAGACTCAAACTTGACATCGCTAAAACTACCTGTTTTGTTTGGTCTGAACCAGATTCCCATAGACCTGAGCTCCCTGGCTGAATGATAAGAGTACCAATCACTGGTAGCACTTGGGGTGGCTGTTTTATTGGGGCTGAACCAGATTCCCATACAGTGGCACACCACGCGTAAAAGAGCTGAGAGTATCATATACCGCACCTGACGACGTCGAGAAGGGAGGGTAGCACTTTGTTTCACAAATCTTGTCCTCGTCATGTCAAGAAGATGATAAGGAGACCTGGAGAAATAATTACTAGCACCAGACATCCATGGTTTGACTGCAGGAGGAAGTCTTCGACACATAGTGATGAAATTTTTAATCCTCCCCTTCCATATATATAATTCATGGCCCATTAACTCCTCAAGAACAATGTAAGGGAGTTGGTTCTCTAACAAGAACAAGTCTCGCTTGACATTAGCTATGTCCTCATTATTCATCCCTATATCATAGTACTCTTCTACCCCCAGCAACCACCTGATAAACTCTAGAATGAAGCAACCGTCAAGAAACATCATTTTTGTGAATGCCTCAGCATCAATACCTTTCAATCTTTTCATATTATAGAACTTCCTTGCATTTCTGGCCACTTCTTTGACTCTTGTATAAATTTACAACCCCCTCAGGAGTTTTACAATATTTCCATGCCCGTTTAGTTTTCCTTTTCTCAAATTTTCTGAGGTGACGCCTCCCATGGTGATAAGCACCGATGGAAACCACACTAGGATAAAATTCTTCATTTTTTTTAAGATTACGAAACATCTCTGGAACCTTTGGTATCTTGGGCCCTTCTGGTTGTTGGTTGCTTCTTGGAGTTGATGATTCATGCTTATTGAGCATGAAATGAAGCTCAAGAGGGAGATGAGGAGGTCCTTCATTGTTGTTGCTGATAGGTCCTGGTCCTTCATTTTTCTCCGGAACCTTTGGTATCTTGGGCGGCTCTTCTTGTATTTCTTGGTTGCTTCTTAGATTTGATGACTCATCAACAAGATCCTCATAATGAGGTCCTTCAGTATTTTCCATGTGGATTGCTACTTCCTCTGCTGCTTCAGATTGCTTATTCAATTTTTATGCAGAAAGAAGTTCCTCTCCTGGTATGTCTTGATGTGAATTATATATATATGGGTAACTGAGAAAAAAAAAATGACCTTATTAAGAAAAGTTGAGAGAGTGTTTGTTATCTCTGAAAATACCTCAGTACGTACCTCATTCATTCATTAGTCTATATTTAATTATAGAAGAGAAGATTAGTTATCTAACTTGTTATGAATTCTAAGAACAAAATTTAAGAACCTAAATCTACAAATCAACACAGAAATTTATTGAGGTTCAGTCAAAATCAACCTACGTCCTCGTGCTCCGAAGTTAAGGTTCTAAAATTGTATGTGTTTACAGGCTCTAATTTAGATCAACAATGGTGATCTCACACAAGAAATCCAAAAAACAAATCCCAAAGCCCCAAATACACCCACTCGTGTTTCACAAAGAAACCACTCTATCTCACACAGAGACACAAGATGTAGAAAACCAATGAAGAATTTTGAAATTTCTCTCTCTAAAATTGATCTGAAATTTTCTCCTCTTAATAAAAAAAAAAAAAAAAGAAAAAAAAAAAAGAGAAGAAGAAGAAGAAGACAACCAGCTCTTTGTTTTTTATGCTTGAAGAAGACCATTCCTTTTTAATCTGATGTACTCTTCTTTCCTTTTCAACGCACCGTTTTGTTCAAGTGTAACAAAGCCTTTTTGATATACCAACTTTGTTAAACGACACCACTTCAACTAGGTTCGTTAAATGACACCACTTCTAAAACGGCAACGTTTTAGGTCTTCTAACTGAAGATTCAATGCTTTTTGTCAGCTTCCACGACTTGTAGCTATAGCAAACATACAGCAGAGCATAGTGATTGAGGATTAATTTCTCACATAACTGCCTAGCCTAACTCAATCACGTGCTCTTTTAATAGCTTTTGGCTAACTTTATACAAATACTAATATATAGGTGATCAGCAATAGATGATGTGACAGTCACACTTATTAATCCCCCTCAAACTTAAACTAAGTTTAGCTTATAAGCAAAACTTGAGTAATTTGCAAGCAGAAATGAAATTCCCCCTTAAACCAAAGCACACATGACCCTTTAACTTTGGAGATCAGTTGTTGATTGTGAAGAATACCATACATTTGGACATGTCTTCCATCTAATTTCAGCCTGGAATATACAAATGCTGAAGTGAGACAAGCTGTTGGGTACCAGGGAACAAAGCTTTAATTCTAGCACTTCTTAACCCTATGGCTCTTGAGACAGCAAATGATCTATTTTTTAATATAAATGATATTATTTCCTCTTTATTTTTTTACCTGACATTATTGGTGAGAAAACATATACGATTTCCAAATGGGTCTTTGTAAGTGTGCGTTCTTGTGTATTTCTAGTGCCATTTACAAGTGGAAATGTACTTCTTTTTTAAATTTTTTTTAATGGTGAAAGAAAGAAAAAAAAAAAAAGTACTACTTGGTTATTTCAAATCGTTTTTCTCTAATTTTTTTTTTTTTCCTTTTATTGGCTTCTAGTTGATATTACTGGAAGCCCTGTAATGTGGTCTACCACCATTATTAAAACAGGCTTTTTTTGTTTTGTTTTGTTTTGTTTTGTTGTTATCTTATTGCATTTTAATTACAATGATAGGCTTTTTTGTTTTGTTTTGTTTGTTATTTTATTGCATCTTTTCTTTTTTTTTTTCTTTTTCTTTTTTGTGGTTGTTAATTAAGGATGTAAGGTCTTTGCATTATTAGTTTGCTTCTCTGGTGACTTGTTTTCTTTTTAGCATTTTCAATAAGAATGATAAACGAAGACTTAAAAACTTATTACTAGGTCATTACAGTGAAGAGAATTACCAATAAATTAAAAAAGGAAATTGCATACCATAGATAATCATAGTGCCTGCATATCATAGACAATCATAGTGCTCCACTGCCAACTTTCCACCAAATTTTAGCATTAACATTATTCAAAAATCATCATCTTTGTTATTAGAGCATAGCTATCTAATGATTAGTCTATTCATTAGTTATTGTCATATCCCAAGCTTATATATTTAAAAAGTGATAAAAGTTATACTTATAACACTTTATAAAACTTATAATGCCAAACATAAAATCTCTGCAAACATTATTAATAAATAGTATCTAAAATATCTCTACCAAAAATGAATAAAAAGAAATAAGCTCCAGCATCTAAAAGCTCCTCCAAGCTAACTAATATAACAATGAATAAGAACTAAAACACCATTATCCTATGTCAAATCCAGCTACCTTGAAACTATGGTATATTTGAAACCATAACAATAAATAATGAGTAAAAAACTCAGCAAGCTACTGAATTTTTAATAAATACAAAAATAAGAAAATATTTAAAATAATAACAAATAAATATTCAAAAATAATCTTTAACAACATAAACCATATATAGAAACTCTAATTGTTAATTACTTAGTAGAACTTGACATAACATAATTTTATGTTAAGTGCAACTCTAACTAAGCAAGCCAATCTTTAAGGATGGTTAGTTAGCCTTTGGCATCTCTGCAATATCTACTTATATAGTCCTCTTCATCTGTAAGGCCTGTTTGACTCTTGATTTTAGAACAGTTTTCTACTCTAGTGTTTGCAAAGTAAAATAATAATAAAAATAAAATTAAAAAATCGTTGTATTTGTGTAAAGAAATATTGAATGAACAGAATACTTCTAATAAAATAGTGGCATTTCTTTTCTTCTTTTTTTTTTTTTTGTATTTTAGGAATGTATTTTTTTCTGGTATGTCTAGAAATTTTAAGTCCCAAGAATTCATTAAATATGCAAGGACTCAATGTTAGTTTCCAAAATAAACTAAAGTAAAATAAAAAATGTTTAACCAGCTAAGGTTCAAAAAATGGATATCAACGAAAATATCAAAAGTTCAAAATATGAAAATTTCCATGGAAATATAAAAAAAATATCGAATATCGATAAAACCTTATAAAAAAGATGAAAATTTATATTAAAAAATATAAATTTTTATTGAAACTTTAGAAATAGTTTATTTAATTCATCAGTTATCAAACTGATTATAAAACTTGCTAAAATATTGAATAGATGTAATAATTTTCTTAATCAATTAATTTATAATAAGCATTAATAACCATAAATAAATTATTATTAATAAAAATATGTCAAAAATACATATTTGATAAAATTATTTATTAACTAAAATATATAAAAAGATTACTACAATTACATTGTATTTCATAAATGTCATCTTAATACCACATAGAACTTTTGGATGGTTGAAAATCATCTGTCTTTTTTTCATTTTGATTTTGAAATGTGAAATGTGAGAAGTAATTATGAAAAGATATATTTCCCTGATAATTTCGTATATAATTATTAATATGCCAACCATATGAATCTTGCATTATTGGTTAGCTATGTGCATATTTATCTTTCCTTAATTATTTTTATTCTTTCTGAACTTATTTATGTTATATTTGTACTTCTAAATTGCTGCTGTGGAAAGAACGAAGTGTCAAGTGGTGTGCAAGGTAGACTGCTATTAACTGCCTAGATCTAGGAGAACAAATTTAAAACAAATAAAACGTAAGATAAAGAAATCTCAGTAAGTGGCACAGTATAATAGTAAAATAATAATTTATCCCCGTAAAAATTTCTCTCAAGACCTCTCGTTCTTCTCGTTTGAAAAGTTTCCCGTTTAAAAATCATTTTATTAAATTCAAACTTGTATCCCAATTCAATATCATAAAATTGATTTCTCAGAGGATATAAAGTGAACTGTCAGGACCCATCCAAAATTTCTCACCGGAATCCTGGACAAGCCCTAATCCTAGGAAAACACCACCAAACCTCCCAATGGAAAATCTGACAGCATCTCCCCTACGGATAGGACTTACCACAAAATTCTCTGCACATAAAACACGCTTTTATATGCACCACCTTATTTTTCTCACCTTATTGCAATTTATTTCTACAAAGTTTCAGCACTTCAAAATTTAATAAGGAACCAGTGCAATATTATATAAATACATCTATATAGTATACAGAGCATCAAGGGTTTGCAAATAATAATGGAATTTGATACAACAAGGTATAAAAAGAAATAATACAAGGTAGGAAGGAAAGGAAAGAAGGAACTCCTTGGAATTCGGCAGCAACTATAACGTCGAGCTCACTCTAGTCGATCACATCTACTAACCTGGGTCTAGGGGAACGAATTTAAAAACATGAGATGCTAATCATCTCTGTGAGCAGCCCAATCTAATATACAATATTAATACTAGCATAATAATAATAAAATAAACTTAATCAATTAATAATAAATAAGTAAATAAATAAATATTAAGCATTTGAAAGTAATATTTTCTCTCAAAACCCTCACAGTTCACTCATTTGGAAATGTTTCCCTTTTAAAACTTTTCACAAAACTCAATATCTGTATACCCCGAAAAATCAAGAAATGTTTACTTAAATAAATTGCAAATAGTATGCAACAAATCAATTTAGTAATAGAGAGGTTTAACGTAAAACATAATTAATTTCAATAAATAATTTATAAAAATTATGCTAAATAATTTAATAAAATAATACGAGATACCGTAGAAAATATTTTTGAAAAACCTTAAATTTATGTAAGCCTTGAAAACATGGTAAAATATATTTTTGGACACAATTTAAATAAATAACAAAATCACAATTAAATACTTTTAATTTCAAATATAATTTAAAAAACATTACATTTTTAAAACCGGATTGAGAAAATAACTTGATGTACACACTATATACTAGTGATGCCCAACGGTGCCCAGCATCCCAAAGCACCGTCTGACGGGAAAGTTAAAGAGAGGAACCTGCATCCAGACCACCCTGGCGTCTCAGCAATGCCGATGCTATAAACCTTAATCCTGGCCATGGAGTGGGGTGGCTATGGCCAATATCAAACTTGCCTGCCCTCAGTCAATGGCAACCACAGGAGAGTATAAACCTGTACGCTCATCACACTCCACCTGCGTACTAATCACATCTACAACTACATAACACCGGTACTGCGTAGTGCATCTTCAAATCATAAAATTCATGCATAGTTAAATCCCACAATTCATCAATGTGTAATAAATTTAAAAGAGATAATTTCTTTCAAATCCAAAGAATCAATCCATACCACATAAATCCATATATAATTAAATTCATACAATTATGCACAATAATTTTAATAATAAACATAACAATAATTAAAAGAACTTAAAACCACAATTCCTTTAACTTCCCAAATATTTTTGACACCAAAACATATATTAGAAATTATCATAAATTGGCAATAAAATTTTAAACAAAAATTCTCTTAAATATCAAATACATAAAACATATTTTTCAAATATTTGATTATGAAATATTCCCACAATAAAATTTCGTAATTATTAAATTAAATCCCAAATTTATAAGATTCTTAAAATCAAAGTATTCATTAATGCACAAATATTTTAATTCAGTCAATTTGGCATCAAAATTTCAATTATAAGTTTACAAAAATATTTAACACATGGAATATTAAATCCAAATATTTAATTATTACAAAATATATATAATTTAACCCTCGAAAATAGATTCAAAGGTGGATCACTTACCTTGAGCATGCAATTCATTCAAGATCCTCCATATGATCGATTCCACAATTCGTATGTGCTCCTAAAATATCAATAATACATAGAACCGATTAAATTAATATTTTAATCGGATAAATTACACACGGTTACTAGGAGAATTTAACACAACCGTTAACCAAAATTCACAAATGATACACCGAATCGAAGCTTATGATGTGAGGATCATGAATTGAGTCCTACATCCCAGAGATTGAACTCGTGGTGGCCGGAATCTCACCAGAAAGGTTTTGGGTTTAATATCCTCGGATCTCACAAATCGTTAAGAATTGGTGGAAAAGGACTTAGGATTTGGATTTAAGGAGGTCAAATTAGGGAGAAAAGGTAGGAGTTGTTATCAGAAACTCACCGGAGGTGGGTTCTCTAGCAAGCCACCTTGGCCACCAAAATCCGCCACCGCTGGTGACGCGTCCGACCACCATTGGCCATGAAAATTTGTGGAGAGGTAGATCTGGTCATGGTTAATCCAATGAGACCGGTAGTGAGGCAAACGGAGGTCTAGATTGGGAGATATTGGCTAGAGAAAGAAATCAGTCACTCGCCTAAAGATGCCCCGATTAGGGCTTGTCGTTGGCAATCTGGCTGTGATTTTGGTTGGCCGGCTGATTTTCAGCTGGGCTTGAAGGTGGGGTGGTGCATGTGGTAAGGGGTGGCTGAAAAATGGGTCAACGGACGGTGGCAGGTCCTTCCCCCCTTTTCTCTTTCTTTCTCACTCCTTCTCCTCTCTCCTCCCACCTTTTCCACCAAGTGAAAACAACCCCGTGGGTGCCACTATGCACTCACAAATTGGTTGGATTTTTAACACGTGGCACACACTGTTCACCCAATTAAAAATAATATTAAAATAATATGGTATTTGGAAAACTTTGTAGGTCTATAACTTTTTAACGAATTGTCCAAATTAGGCATGCCACTAGTCTATGAATTCGTATCGACGAGTACTTTCACAACCATGCATGAGTCAAACCTAACTTTTAGAAGAATAAAAAGTCAACTATGGGACCCTTAGACAATTCGAACCACAACTTGTTTTGCTCATAACTTTCAAATCGTAGCTTCGCTTTCGATGTCCTAGTAGTCTACAAACTCGAGTCGATGCATACTTCGCAATTGTGTCTTGGTAAACCTAGAATCCTCGCCAAGTCCAAAAGTCAAAGTTTGACCTTTCTTGGTCAATGACGGTCAAAACCGATCAACTTCGATCAACTTGAGGAATTTCTAGAATACTTTGGGACGGGGTGTTACATGAATAATCATTATAATATTATAAATTATATTAATTAATATATAAATATTGAGCATAAAATATTTTAACCACAATTTCACAAAATAATTATGAAAGTGCAGTAATGATCACACTTTTGAAAAACTAACAATATTATCATAACATATACAATGTACGATACGATGTATCAAAACTATAAACCGTGGGATACACCCACTTCACGATCCTTAATATACGAAGTGGATCATGGAAAATAGTAAACCGTTGGGATGTATCCAACATTACAGTCCATGGCAATAATAAACTGTTAGATGAACCTAACCTCACGACAACATGACAATAATAAACCGTCGGGATAAACCCAACCTCACGGCCCATGGTAATAATAAACCGTCAGGATGAACCCAACCTCACGGTACTAATGGCAAAACTCGTGCACTATAATGTAATAATGATCCGAAACACTGATACTATATGGTATATCAATTAAAAATAAACAATACAGTATCCATAAAACAATCTTATGAAATCATAATTTAACATTCAACCTCAACCGTTGTTTAAATATTTCAAAATTTTCAAATCATCATTTTATGCTAAAACCATAAATACTACAGTGAAATATATATTATCATAAACCAATTTTAAGCACATAAAATTGTAAAATCTTGAACATGTTTAAAATCATATAATTTTCAATCTGCTTTCTTAAATCAATTAATTTCCAAAATGATCTAAAACCTCAATTCAAATACTAAGATATTTAAACACCACAAGTCCATTTATGAACTCATTAGAATTGAAATCACTTAAAATATTGTCAAAAGTCACATAAAATGATACATATATGTGAAAGCAGATATTCATATATGCATAAAACAAATTTTTCAATCAAATGGTATAGACGTAAAATATTTAAACCACATATATATTATATTATATACCCAAAATATTTTAAAATGATAAAACTACTCACAATACTGTAGATGCTCACTCCTGCTCCCCTACAGGATGGCCTCCAGGCTCAATCCGAGTGCCTTAGTCCAAAAGTATCTCTGATGGTTGGAAAACTTGATGGAAATCTCAATCAAAATCCCCTTTGATATATCTCTCAAACGGTGAAGAATCTCATCGGCTACCATGGACTTAGTAGGACCAATCTGGGCTCATCGGCTGGCCGTTCACCGTGAAATTTCACGGCTGAGCTCATCGTTGTGTGGGCTTCCCTCTAGTATGGTGCATGTAAGATGTTGATGGCTGGAATGGGCAAAAACATCGATGACCCGACTGGATGGTAAATGGATTCAAAACAACACAATATGGATCCATAGGTCTAAAGGGGAATTTCTCGGGGTTTGGGGACAAAACGGATATTTTAGAATTTGTTTAAAGTTTGACACTCTTTCCAAGCTTATCTAAAGCATTCCGTCACTAGCAGACAAAAACTTGGGATTAGTTTGGATACTAATATAAAATTGATATTTAAAACTTCTCAGAACCATAAATTTTTTATCTTTAACTCATAATTTGGCGTGCCTTCAGTCTTTGAACTCGTATCGACGAGCTTTATACCATGGTACCTAATCAAACCAAAATCTTGACCATAGAAAAAGTCAACCTAGGACCCACATATAGTCTACTTGGTCAAACCTAGTCAACCTTATATTATAGGAGTATTTTGGTATAGGTTGTTACACACTACCTATTCTAGCTTCTAATTAAAATAATTTATTGAAGTTATCTTTATCACCACTTTAGTTAGAGTGACTACTAAGAGTCTCAAATTGTGAACGTGTACCATCTGATGGAGTTGAAGGACCAGTAGTTCTAGTTGGCTCTCTCATAAGCTTCTGAAATGAATAAACACTACTAGAATTTACTTCTTTGACAATCACTTTTTGAACATATATTCCCTCTTCTTTAGCTTGTTGAGCAATCTTTGGATTAGGATTTCCTTCATAATCATCTAAATGAACATCTTTAGTCCATTGTTACATTTAGTTGCCCTTTTCATCATCATCTTCCATTATAGTTATAAATATTATTGTTGAATCCAACTCTTGATGATTTTCTTCTTCAAGTTAAAAAAATATAATACACAATTTTTGTATTTTTGCTTTATTAATATTCAATAAATAAAACTTATTAATATTAGTCAATTCAATTCATTTTATTTTACTTATATCACTGAATGTTTAAAAGGCAATTAAAGGGTCAAAAAGACTATCAATGAAGCTAATTTGATAAAAACAAATTACTAAATATCAATAATATTTATGAATTTTTTTAAGAAATCAAAATCTTTTTAAAATTTCATGGATATTTTCGACATTTGGGTAAAAAATTCATGGAAATTTTAGAAATTTCAATGGAAATTATAGATTTTTTAACTAAATTGTTAAGGATATGATGTCGATATTTGTACAGAAATTTCCATAGAAATTATAAGAAAATTTTGAAAATTTCGACGAATATTATAAAAATTTTACTCATTTCTATTTGGAACTTAAATTTCGTTTTCACCCCACAAAAAAATGGATATATCAAAGAAATTTCGAGGATATTTTCGATTTTTTAAACCTTATTACCAACTTCTACTCAATGAGTTAACAAAAGGAGGTTTATCATATGCTCTATTACTGGTATGTCAAAGAGCATATATACCAAAAAATAAAAATAAAAATAAAAAAGTTATGCAAACTATAATATGTCTCCATATTATATAAATAAATACTCAGTTTTTCTCTCATATGGGATATTCTATCAGGAATTTGATTGGGAAACACAACTATCCATATTGGCAAAGACATTTTCCTAAATAAGAGAAAAATCTTACATATATTATACATATACATATATAAATGTGTGTGCATTTTCCTTTTCAGTATTCAAATTATAACATGTCTAGGTGCTAAGAATATTGCTTTAGTGAGATGACAGTTTAGACTCTTCATAATTGAATAAATGCCGAACTGAATAGTGGAGCAGTGGAATATCTCTGAATCTTCTAAGAATCAGTGAAAACAAGAAGGAAGAGTAGTGATAGATGTATTATAATTGTAATCGAGTAATGTGACTGAAAAAGCAGAGGATTGTTATATCAACTACAACTCCAACTACAATTATGGAAAGCGGGACAAATTTCAGCCAATGCTCACATTTTGCTTTAGACATCTCCATATTGAGAAAAGATAATAAAAAATATATATCTATGAGTACAAAGAGGACGGCCTTACGATATGGACAAAATATTTTATTCATTACAATATATGGACAAAATAACGTAATAAACTCATGGATAATAATAATTAAAATCCACATACATATATATACATATATTAATTATTCAATTTTTGGGCGGCCTTGCTGCCAGATAAGTCTGAGCCACAGTGAGCAAGATGACGAAAATGGCACCACATAATGAAAGAAGCGTCCACAGGCGTCTGAAATTGGTGTGGAGACATTCTGCCATCCATTTCTTGAAGTTATTATTGCAATGCTTTTGAATTCCAAGCTTAGCTTCAGCATAAGTATGAGGGTTTGGGACCAAATTGCTTGCTATGTCGTTAAATAGATCTGTTACATCTTGATCGGTTCCCAAGCAATCGACGATGCCTCATCTTAGGATCATTACATCATCAGCATTGTCAATAAGTGAGTCCATGAAGCATATATAATAGGTGACACCCTGCTTGTCCTCCAAGTTTGTATAGCTTGATTCGAAAGCCAACATGTTGAGCAGCGGGGATTTGGTGGAGGCATCTATGAGTATTGGAGGAAGTGTGAGCACTCGCCTGATGAACAGTTGAAATTCAAACTTGACCTCGCTAAAACTCCCTGTTTTGTTTGGTCTGAACCAGATTCCTATAGACTTGAGAACCCTGGCTGAATGATAAGAGTTCCAATCACTGATAGCACTTGGGCTGGCTGTTTTTTTAGGGCTGGACTGGATTCCGATACCGTGGGGCACCTGACGACGTCGAGAAGGGAAGGTAGCACTTTGTTTCACAAATCTTGTCCTCGTCATGTCAAGAAGATGAAGAGGATATTGAAATTCAAGTTTTCTTGGTGACCAGAAGAAATAATTACTAGCACCAGACACCCATGGCTTGACTGCACGAGAAAGTCTTCGACACATAGTGGTGAAATTTTTAATCCCCTTCTCCCATTCATATAATTCATATTCTTCATTGCCCATCATCAACGCCTCAAGGACTTTGTAAGGGAGTAGGTTCTCTAACAAGAACAAGTCTTGCTTGACATTAGCTATGTCATTATTTTTCATCTTCATAGTATGATACTCCTCTTCTCCCATCAGCTGCAAGCACATGAGCATGAACTCTAAAACGAAGAAACCATAAAAAACATCATTTTTGTGAATGCCTCGTCATCAATGTCATTCAATCCTTCCATATCATAGAATTCCCTTGCTTCTCTGGCAACCTTTTCGACTCTCTTGTATAAATCAACAAGCCCAGCAGGAGTGTCACAATATTGCCATGCCAGTTTAGTCTTGAGTTTCTCAAATTTTTTGAGGTGACGCTTCCCATGGTGATAAGGACCAATTGAAACCACACGAGGATAAAACCGACCGTCATCTTTTCTAAGATTACGAAGCATCTCTTGAACCTGATGTAGAAAATCCTAGAGGGAATTACCAAGGAGCAGATCTCAGGCTCTCATTCCTGTCCAGATCCAACTCTGGTCCAATTCCAGTATGAGTCACGAAAAAAAATGAGAGAAAACAAGCATTTCAGTCTATTTCAGAAATTAGCCAATCTGTGTTTTTTACAACTACTTTTATATTCCTCTTTGTCACCACGCAGGGTGAAGGTAAAAAAACAAAAGGCATGAAGCCACCTCAGCAATTAAAATAACAAAACAGGCCATATCAGCAAGGGAAGTAAAAGGAAATAAAACGCTGCGTTTAGACAGAAACTAAAATATTGCAGCTGCTGCATCATTCACCCACACTTGAAGAAGGCTCGACCACGAGCGAGGAAGATAAGTCAGCAACATCAGGGGGGTGGTATTCAAAAAGATCAGCAACGTTGAATGTATTGGAAATCTTTAGATGTGAAGGGAGCTCAAGTTGGTAGGCATTGTCTCCAAGTTTTTGTATTATGCGACAAGGACCTATCTTTTTAGCTTGGAGTTTGTTGTAGGCACCGACAGGAAACCTCTCTTTCCGAAGATGAACCATGACAAGATCACCAATTTCAAACGTCTTATGGCGACGATGGAGATCAGCTGTAGCCTTGTAACGAGCATTACTGGCATTCAGATTGTGTTGGACCCGGGTGTGAATATCTTGAATTCTATGGGCCAAAGTGTCAGCAGCTGTGTGAGGAGGGAAAGAAGTGGAGACAAGGTCGACAATATGGTTGGGAGGTTTGGTATAGACGATTGCAAAGGGACTAAATCCTGTGGAACGATTGACCATGCTGTTATAGGCAAATTCAGCTTGGGGCAAGTAGGAGTCCCACTGTTTTGGAGAGTCACCTGCAAGGCTACGCAACATGGAACCAAGAGTTCGATTCACAACCTCGGTTTGACCATCCGTTTGAGGGTGATAAGCACTGCTAAACTGAAGCACCGTATCAAACTTGCGCCACAAGGTTTTCCAAAAATGGCTAATGAACTTTACATCTCTGTCAGAGGTGATGGACTTCGGTATGCCATGAAGTCTCACTATTTCACGGAAAAACAGGTTGGCCACATATGAAGCATCGACAGCTTTCTTGCAAGGAAGAAAATGAGCCATCTTGGAGAACCGATCAACTACAACCAAAATGGAGTCGACTTTGCGTTGTGAAAGTGGCAGACCGAGGACAAAATCAAGTGAAATGTCCTCCCAAATATGATGTGGGACAGGCAGGGGTGTGTAGAGGCCGGTATTTTGTTGCTGGCCTTTAGCAGTTTGACAAACAGCACAATGTTTGACAAATTTAGTGACATCTCGTTTGAGGTGAGGCCAAAAGTAGCATTCTTCAAGTAAGGAAATTGTTTTGTCCCTTCCGGTATGAGCAGCCAAACCACCTCCATGAAGGTCTCTTATAAGCTGAAAACGAAGAGAAGTTCGAGGGATACATAGCTGGAGCCCTTTGAAGAGATAGCCATCATGAATATGAAAATCGCCGGCTGCCTCATGCAAACGACATTTTTGCCAAATGTGTCCTAGGTCGGGATCATCGGGGTATTGGTCTTGGAGAGCGTCGAATCCCACAACCTCGATTTGCAACTTGTTCAAGAGGCACACCTTGCGACTGAGAGCATCTGCCACTCGGTTGTGTTTCCCAGCTTTGTGGTGGAATGAGTATGGAAATTTTTGAAGGAATTGTGACCATCGGATGTGCATCTTGTTGATGTGCTTTTGTGAACTGAAATGTTGCAAAGCTTGGTGGTCACAATGAAGGACAAATTCCCGCTGGATCAGGTAATGTTCCCAATGCTTGAAAGCTCTCACGATAGCATATAATTCTTGTTCGTAGGCTGACCACAATTGACGGGCAGGGCACAACTTTTCACTGAAAAACTCAATAGCACGCTGTTCTTGCATAAGGACAGCTCCAATGCCCGTTGAAGACGCGTCCGTTTCGACTTCGAAGATTTTGTCGAAATCTGGAAGTGCCAATACCGGTGCCTCAGTAAGAAGTTTTTTTAGAGTTTCGAAGCTTTGCTGCTGAGCAGGTCCCCATTGGAATTTTCCTTTCTTGAGGCAGTCTGTTAGTGGACCTGCGATAGAACTGAAGTTGCGCACAAAAAGTCTATAGAAAGTTGCAAGTCCATGGAAGCTGCGAACTTCAGTGACTGTTGAGGGTGTTTTCCAATTACGGATTGCAGCTACCTTTGAGGGGTCGGCCTTGATTCCATGCTTGCCCACAATAAACCCGAGGAAAAGAAGTTTTGGGGTCATGAATACACATTTCTTGAGGTTCAGATACAGATGGTTTTCCTTGAGTATCACAAATACCCGCTGCACATGCTCAATGTGGGCTTCGGTTGAGTGGCTGTACACAAGAATATCATCGAAATATACCACCACACAGATGCCAATGAGAGGTTGTAGAACTTGGTTCATCAAACGCATAAAGGTACTCGGTGCATTGCATAACCCGAAGGGCATGACCTGCCACTCGTAGAGACCCGTAGGAGTCTTGAAGGCGGTCTTCCATTCATCTCCAGGTCTTATTCGAATTTGATGGTAGCCGCTGCGAAGATCCAACTTAGAGAACACTTGAGCCCCACTTAATTTGTCTAACATGTCTTCCAACCGGGGAATGGGAAACCGATATTTGGTAGTTATCTTATTGATAGCACGGCTGTCAATACACATTCTCCATTCACCATTCTTTTTGGGGACTAGAAGAGCTGGTACTGCACAAGGACTTAGGCTTTCTCGGATAAGGTTCTTCTTCAGCAAGTCCTCAACCATTTGCTGTAGGATTTGAACTTCTTTTGGTGGCATTCGGTAGTGAGGGAGATTAGGAAGTTTGGCCCCGGGTAGCAAGTCAATAGCATGTTGGATGTCCCTCATGGGTGGTAGGGAATCCGGAAGTTCACTTGGACAGATTTCAGCGAACTCTTGAAGAAGTTGGAGAATGGGTTGTGGAAATTGAGAATCTTTAGGAGCTTGAAGTGAAGCTACAATACCGAAACAGATCTGTGAGTGTTTAGCTTGAAGCTCAAAATGTTTTCCCGAGGTTGTTAAAAGTATAGGACCCTTTCCCGAGAGTTGTTCTGGTGATACTCCAGATGTGGGCAGCAAAGTAGGGTCATTTTGGGGCTTGGAAGGAAGTAGGACAATTTTCTTCCCATTCCATTGAAACGAATGTGTGTTTTGTCGACCATCATGCGTTACAGAGTTGTCGAACTGCCAAGGTCGGCCTAAAAGAATATGGCATGCATCCATGTCCACAACATCACAAACAACCTCATCGGCATAATGTTTTCCTATACTGAAATGAACTTTACACAGCTCGGTGACCTTGGTTTCGATGCCCTTTTTAATCCAACCCACCTTGTAAGGATTCGGGTGACTCATAGTAGGAAGCTTCAAGGCTTTAACCAAGGACTTGGACACTATGTTCTCGCTGCTCCCGCTGTCTATAATCACCTCACACACCTTCTTGTTGATAGTACATTTGGTTTTGAAAATTGAATGGCGTTGAGGCTCCATGGGGTGTTTAGGAGAGAACAATAGCTTCTGGATGATGCAAATAACTGGTTCACCTTGGTCTTCATCCACCAACTCGGTTTCATCCCCCACGGTGGCAAACTCTTCTCCCGAATCATCTTGAGTCTCCACTATGTTAATCTGTTTTCGCAGTGGACATTCATTAGATTTGTGCCCCTGCTGGCCACATTTGAAACACTTGAGTGGAAAGTTTCGGGCATAAGGATTTGAAGGCCGGTTGGGTTGGTTTTGGGGTTTGCTGGTATTTTTCATGGAATTATCAGCAGGGGTGGTCTTTTGGTAAGGGGCTGCTGGTGATAGGGATTTAATTTTTGGTGGGTACAGTTCACTCATGGGTTTCCATTTAGCTGGTGTTTTAGTTACATGCCTCTCAATTTGCTTTTCAATCTTGAAAGCTAAATTGACAGCTTCACTCAGATTCCACACAGGACTAAGCTCTATTCTTTCTTGAATTGGAGTAAGTAACCCAGCCACATATCTAGCAACTAGTTGGCCTTCATTTTCATTCAAGTTCACCCGAGCACTTAGTCTATAAAATTCTTCAGTATACTCACTAATAGAACGGTTACCTTGGTGGCAATGGTGATACTGCTGGTAAAGGATCTGCTCAAAATCAACGGGGAGAAATCTGGCTCGCAACATTCTGCGTAGCCTTGACCAAGATTGTATCGGACCCTTTCCTTGTTTTCGTCTATTACTCAAAACCTGTTCCCACCATGCCGAGGCTCCCCCACGGAATTTGTAAGCTACCAAACGAACCTGTTTATCCTCTGGTATGGACATATACTCAAAGAAAGACTCAACAGTTTGTACCCAATCAAGAAAATCCTCAATATTCAGAGACCCATCAAAATTTGGAATATCTACTTTAATTCGGTAGTCTGAAGGTTGGTGGTCTCGAGCATACCTGTGAGGACCAGCTTGAGGGGCTCGATTCATAGCCATTGTCTCCATCTCATCTTCCGAGTCCGAGTCGATTGAGAGTGGAATACGTTGCTGAACATCCAGAAATTGTCGGTGTTGAGTTCTGGGAATTCGAGGAGGAGGCGAATCTTGGAGGTGTGGATCTGCTGGGTGTGCCAAAGGAATGGGCGTCTGTGGCATCTGTGTTGCTGCAGATCGATCGCCGGAGTGCTCTGGGAGATGAGAACCAGCAGCTCCAGTTTTCAACGTCAGACCAGAATGTATTGCAGCACAGAGTTGCAGAATCTCATTAGAAAGGGTGTCGAATTTCTGATCTAATTTAGCCACTGCAGATAAGAGCATTTTCGAGTTTGGGTCTTCGCCAGAATTTCGTTGAGAGCTTTCACTGGAACTAGCCATGGAAATTTCAGAGAGAATAACCTGGGACCTGTGGGCTCTGATACCAATTTGATGCAGAAAATCCTAGAGGGAATTACCAAGGAGCAGATCTCAGGCTCTCATTCCTGTCCAAATACAACTCTGGTCCAATTCCAGTATGAGTCATGAAAAAAAATGAGAGAAAACAAGCATTTCAGTCTATTTCAGAAATTAGCCAATCTGTGTTTTTTACAACTACTTTTATATTCCTCTTTGTCACCACGCAGGGTGAGGGTAAAAAAACAAAAGGCATGAAGCCACCTCAGCAATTAAAATAACAAAACAGGCCATATCAGCAAGGGAAGTAAAAGGAAATAAAACGCTGCGTTTAGACAGAAACTAAAATATTGCAGCTGCTGCATCAGAACCTTTGCTATCTCCCGCCCTTCTGGTTGTTGGTTGCTTCTTGGAGTTGATGATTCATCCTTATTGAGCATGAAATGAAACTTAAGAGGGAGATCAGGAGGTGCTTCATTTTTCTTGCTGATAGGTGCCGGTCTTTCATTTTTCTCTGGAGCCTTTGGTATCTTGCGCGGCTTTTCTTTTATTTCTTGGTTTGCTTCTTGGAGTTGATGATTCCTCAACAAGATCCTCATAAGGTACTTCGGTATTTTCCATGTTGATTACTACTTTCCTTTCTGCTTCAGATTGCTCCTCCATTTTGATGCAGTGAGAAGTTCCTCTCCTGGTATGTCTTGATGTGAATTATATATATATATATATATATGGGTAATTAAGAAGAAAAAGCAGAAAGAAAATAACCTTGTTAAGAAAATTTGATAGAGTGTCTGTTATCTCTGAAATGGTTCCTAAGTCTGTCTCAAGCATGATCTGCTCTTCATTTATTTTTCCATATTAAATTAACAAGTAACACACATATTTTGATCTGAATATAGATCTTACCATTAGATTTCCATTATATATACATATATTTAAATATTTGTCTAGCAACAAAATCAACAAAATATTTTTGTTCGTTAATCTGACAGTGTATTTCTGTTTCAAGTTCAATGTCATGAATAAGAACAGATCATCACTCTCTCTGTTGTTGGTGAATCAAATATTGCTTAATTTGTATCAACATGGCAAGGTAACAAGAAACTGAATTAGAAAGCTTTAGTGATTAACACACCTAACAAACTTAACAGACTGACATAATTAATATTAAAGTCATTGGTCATCTATTCAACTAATAACAACTGAATTGAATGCTGATCTGGTAGCTGATTTTTCAGTGTCCATTTGTCTATTGTCTATAAGAGCCTCCTCTGCTATCTACTCTTTAGAAGGCACATGTACATCTCACTTCAAGTTCTTTATCAAGAACCCTGTCTCTTACAAAATGAAACTCGAATTTCTATATATGTTTTATCCTTTGCATGTTGCAGAGGATTTGCAGCCAATTTTGCTGCTTCTATATTATCACTCCAAAATGATAGGATTCGGAAAAGAAAACTGCAGCTCTTGAGCCAAATTTTTTGTGCCAACACGATTCAGTAGTCGCATGTGCCAAAAGCTCTGTGCTACCTTGCCTGACTCAATCACGTGTTATTGGATTTATTTTAATATATATGATATTAATTACAGTAAAACTGGTTGATATTACTCCTCTTCAATTTTTTGCCAGAGATTATTAGTGAGAAAATATATACGAATTCCAACTGGGTCTTTGTTAATAGTGTATATTGAGTATTTTGCTCTTTTTTATTTATAATAACCGGCTCTTATTGTTATTAGGTCTTGTATGAGTTGGTTTAATGTAACTTGTGAGTAGGGTTTACTAGCCTAAGTCAAAGGCTTTGTATTGTATATTGAAGTTTGGTTTTTTCTTAATAACAATGAAGCTTTTTCTCCAATCATTGACTAAGCTACATAACAATTAATAATTTACAAATTCTTTTTCCAAACGGCTTAGTATTGTAGTAGTTTTTCTTAATAAATTTAAGCTTTTTCTTACTCTTTTTCTAAGCTTCTTTTCCCAATCTTTCCCTAAGTCTGGGAAGGTGATTCACGTGAACTTCAGGTAGCTGGGGTGCAGCTTTTGGTAGTAGAGGAGGCTGCATGGGACACGGATTGTGAAGCTGAATATGTGTAGTTTGTCGTGATTGATCAGATAATGGTGAAAGGTCCTGACGTAGAACACCTTTAGATGACAAGTCTGATTCATCTTTATGTTTCGTGAAAAGGTAGAGTTAGAGGAACAAAAGAGATATTATTGGACTTGGTTTCTTTATGGGATTCCGGCCTGTATATTCTGATAAGGGAAGCAGTTTTTGTTGAAAAACAACATCAGGTGCAATATAAATCCTGCCAGTAGATATGGTTTTGGCATTTTATATCTCTTATGATTTGAGCTATATCCAAATGAAAATATATGGTTGAGGAAAATTTATTTTGTCTGTATGGCATATATTAAAAATGGATAATACTCAAACGGTTTATATATTAAAAAAGAATTTCATATGGCGATTTGAAATTTAATATTTTTGTTTGACGGCTGTTAATTAAAATTGTTAGAGTTGAGCAGGCATTCCGTCAATGGAACATAGGTAAATGACTGTGTGAAAGGACTGAATGTTTTTGCTTACCATTAAAAAATGCCAAACTCAATAGAAGAGCGGAGGAATATCTCTGAATCTTAGTTTCATTAATCTAACAAAGCTTACAAGCTTTCTTTTCTTTTATTCTTATTTGTTGGGGATCTATGAGGACTGTTATATAGCTTTCTTATGTAGTGTCCACAAATAATTTATCAAACAAATTTATAAAATCAATGTGTGAAGTTAAGTAATCTAATGATCAATGTATATATATATATATATATATACATATATAATCTATATCTTAGTAATCTAAACATATTACCTTCTACATTTCTTACACCTTTTTTTTTTTTTCCCTTTTCTTTTGCAATAACATTCCTTACACTAAAAATGTAATCAAGGCAAACCATTCAAATTAATTTCACAATTATTTTGCTATATCCTTCTCATCCACAACCCAATCCTTTGGTGATCAGAACGCATGTCAAACAGTTTGGTTATATATAAATTCTGCTCCAGATAAATTTATAATGTCATTATTTTTTCAGATATATATATATATATATATAAGAATTTTAATTGGAAAAACCACATATGAAAACTCATGCTAATTAATCATAAGCTTTAATAATCTTGCATCTGGAACCTCCCCATTTCTACTAAGAAACTGACTAGGACTAGTAGTAATATGTGCAAAGGCTTATTATGACTAATTTTATAGTTGTTAGAGCATTCTAAAAGAACCAAAGTATTCATAAATAAAGAGTATCGTTGCATATTCTTATTAGATTGTAATATATCCCTGTGCATAGTAAAGCACATAGTTCCTTTGCCTTAATTTCAATACTCTGTTTTTATGCCTCTGTTTCTTCAATTTCGTTATATCAGATTGCCTCCCAATACATTTAGCCACTCATAAAAATTATTTCAAATCTAACCTAACCCATACTATTATTATTAGACTACAAGTCCTTAGCCCTGTAATAGTTGAAAAAGGAAAAAGACTAATGCAAGATTTGCAAAATGGTTGCCAATATAGATTTTTTTCAAAAGTCTAATGGAAATTAAGTCTGTAATCTTTAAAAAATAATGATCATTCTAAGCATTTATGAGAAAAAATAACAACAAAATAAATATGGAATTATTTTGAATAGTTGTCTCGATAACTTTTAAAAGTAAAAGATATTCGATAACATTTTGAAAGCAAAAAATATATATGCAAAAAAAAAGTATAGACAGAATAAAAATATAATATAATTTATTCTCGATCAATTTATTACTTAAATATGGAAAATAATTTGATTATTATTTTTTTTTTTTTGGTGCTGGTTAATATTTGAAAGCTGATATCCTTTATGCACACATTTTGTTGATTTGTAACTCCTTCATTTCTTGTGTATTTATGATATTTCCTTCAGTCTAATGGTAAAATCTGTGTTACGATCAAAATAGCCAATCCACCTTCAAAATCAATATTCCATTAAAGAGAAAAACTATTGTAGATGTTAAAATATGCATTGATTTAATATGCTATCAAAGTCCAGGGGTCTTGTGTTGCATCTTGGTGGTCCACTTGAAATTGAACTTTTTTTTTTTTTTTTTAGCTGGAATAAAATGTTATATTAACAAAAAAAACCCGCAGGAAAGAATCTACAAAAGGGAGATAGGCTGATCGCCCCTCTTCTGGATTACAAAATAAGAAAATATAAAAGGAAAACCATTAAGAGTCACAGTTATTAAACAGAAACCATTTGAAATTGTACTTGTGTTGAACAACAATTGTTTAGAGTTGTATGGCACATGTCAGACCCAGTACTTTTTCCAACTCGGTATGTGGTGGCTTATCATTTCTCCCTCTTCCTAGACCGTTCCTATCATAAAGTCAAGGAACAAAACAAATTTCTAAACAAAATCATTAATAATATAAGGAATCACATAACGAAAACCGAGAAAGAAAAAAAAAAAAAATACCCTATGTCATACATCAGTCTTATTATTTAATTATAGTGATGGACCCAACAAAACTTTTCAAAGAACCAATAACATCAAAAGTAAACAAATAAATAAATAAATGAGAGCCATTTGCGGACTTGATTGATTTTTAGTTTTATTTTTTTATTTTTTAACCTAAATATGTAATTTATTTATCTTAAATATTGGTTTGTGATGGTTAGAGTATAATAGAAATCTAAAATAAAAATAAAATAAAGTTAAAGAAAACAAAAAAAAAAATTAAATAAATTGAATATAGCTTCAATTTTTTTTTCCTTCAAATTTGTTGTTATTTTAGACATGTAACAAATTATAATTACAATTAACACACACTTTACATATGCAAGTTATACACAATTAATAGATAAAATAATAATAATAATAATAATAATAATAATAAAAAAGTAGAATATGTTGAAACTAACCATGCTTCGGAAGAATATTATTTTCCACTAATAAATAATACTACAAAATACAAAAACATACTTACAAAGACCCAACTGGAATAAATATATATTTTCTCATTCGTAATCTTTGTTGAAAATGGAGAAGTATAATATCATTCAGTTGCTCTTACTTTTTGCTGGTGATCCTCTGATGTCCATATCCGCTTGATTCATAAACTCTGCTGAATTCTTCTACAATTACTTTCTCTAGATTGCCCGCCTCGCCGAACCTCTTATTTTATCACAACTAAACCTTCAACACATAAATAATTTGCATTTTTATTTTTATTTTTTGTTTTTTAGAGAACATTGCCAAGCATGCTTCTCATCATATTGCATCTTAGGGACATGTATGATCTTCCAAAATTAAATTCCAAATTCGAACTGTGGGTGACATAGATGATACATACTTTGAATACGTACGAATCGAGTACCATCAGTTATAGTACTGACAATGAAATGACATGTACCACACAAGCTCTCTGTGTCTTTGAAATTACCAAAAATAGAGCACATACTGTTTTGCTGTTTTGAAATCTTTGAAGATCAGATTTGTGACTTAGTATATTTCTCTTTATTTATTGTTTCCAACGCTTAACAGCAAGTCCCGTTCAAATTCAATATCCTTATTAAAGGATGAAAACTAATTTTAGTGTGTGACCCAGCGATAAGGGCTTTATAAGTCTTCGTAGACCATCCGTATTACTGCAAAGACTTTAGAGCAATTTCCGAAAAACTCTTTATTTTAACGGTTAAATTTTTAAAAAGTATATTGCAATCCACTTTTTAAACCAAATACACGATGTATATTGAATATTAATGTTGAACAGATTTCCACAAGCTATTATCATATTTTCTAATTGTTAATTTTATTGCTTCTACATATTGGCATTTCTTTTAATTATTAATAATTTTGAGGGAATTCATGTAAAAAAGGAGACAAATAAACATGTCAATAATTATTTATAGAAAAAATAAATATAAAAAACATTATTCAGAATATTATTGGAAGTATTATTGAAGAATCTTTTAAAATTTCACGTTTAAAAATGTTCTTTGTCAAGAGGCCTTTGGGAACGTGCTCTCGTTGGAGAATCTTTTAAAGTTTCATGCTTAAAAATGTTCTTTATCAAGAGGCCTTTGGGAACGTGCTTTTACATACTGGTTTCTACAGTGCTTTGAAAGCTAGGAAAGCTCAAAATAAATCATATGCTTTTGAAAATAATGTTAAAAAATACATAATTTGTAATTTTTCACTCGTAGCCAGCAACTTCATTTGAAAAAAAAAAAAAAAAAAAAGGAAGGTATTTTGGTTGAGTACCTCATGTCAAAAAAATCTTAATAACCCTCCTTACAAATTACCGTACCAGATTACTATAGATTAAGATTTAAAATGTCCGATATTTTTTTATAATTTTTTCAATATTTTTATATTTTTAAAAGGTTGAAATAAAATTTAGATTTTAAATAGAAACGGATAGAATTTTCATAATATCCATTGAAGTTTTTGAAATTTTGCCAAATTTTCTATGAAAATTTCTGTCAAAATATCTACATCAAATCCTTAATAATTTGGTTAAAAAATCCATAATATCCATCCAAATTTCATAAATTTCTATGTAAATTTTCAAAAATTTCCATAGAAATTTTGAAAATGTCTATGAATTTTTTCATAAAAAATTCAAAAATATTATTACTATTTAGTAAATTATTTTATCAAATTAACTTTAGTGATATTTTTTTTAACATTTTAATTATTTTTTAAATATTTAATGATATAAATAAAACAAAGTAAATTGAACTCAATAGCCTTAATAAGTATATATACTTTTTATATATTTTGTATAAGATGAATTCATTAGAATCCTATAATTACAAGTTAATGTTTGATTATATAAGAACAAAAAATAATAACATAAAATAATAATGTGGAAATATAATATTATATAGAATTGATATTGATAGAATTTAAATTAATAACATTAAGAAAATAAAAAAATGATTGAATATATCATACAGATAACTATATTTAAATGATAGAATATATTATACTAAATATTAAAAATAACTATATTTAATACAAGATCTTTATGGTTGACATATCAAAAATTATATAAAAAATTATTAAGAATATACATCTTTTAATAATTAATATTCACATTTCACATCTCAAAATGAAAACGAAAAAGATATTAATAATGTTCAATTATTTAAGATTTATATGAGTATTGAGATGATATTTATGAATTATAATGTAATTGTAAAATAAAAAATTTATCCAATATATATATATATATATATTTTTGCATATTTTTATCAATAATAGTTCTATAAATTAAATTGATTAAGAGAAATATAATATCTATCCATTATTTTTGTAACGTTTATAATCAATTTGATAATTGATTGTTACATAAGCTAATACTAAAATTTTAACAAAAATTTTCATTTTTTATAAAAGAGCTCCATAATTTTTTATAAACTTTTATCGATATTCAATACTATCCAATATTTTCATAGAAATTTTTATCAATAAAAATTCGACAAAAAATTATAGAAATCTACTATAAAAAATAGAAATTTTTGTAAAATAGCCAATCCACCTTCAAAATCAATATCCCATTAAAAAAGAAAAAAAATATAGTAGATGTTGAAATGACCCAGATGGCACAAATGTGATATATTTGATGAAAGATAAAGTAAGAAATTATTTTATGAAATAACAAAACTTCCTTTATTCTTATGAAACAAAACAGAGATGAAGAAAATATTTTGCAAAAAACTTTCTTTTGATATACTCCACGTAAATATACACAGTATTTTCACTCTTACACCCACAAGTTATGATATATATATATATATATATATATATATATATTTACCGATCTGCAACATTGCAGATAAAGAGAAAAAAATAAAATAAAACAATCCTTATCTACTACCTACAAGTCTATCATGATATAAACCCTTGGAGATTGCTTTACAACTGGTTAGTCCTTGTAGAATAAAATCTTTTTCATATTCATCTGACAGCTTGGCCGATTGGTTGCTGAAGTGGCTGTCCATGTGGGTTCAATTTTGTGTGCTGAGGTGGCTGTCCAGTTGGTCCATATATTCTATCAATATTGACATTTCAAAGCTTGGACAATTGTTCTGGTAAGAATGAAGAGATGTAATATCAATCAATTGATCTCAATTTTGCTGCTGAATTCTTCTATAATTACTTTCTCCAATTGTCTGCCTTACCAAAGCTCTATTTTACTCCAATTGCTGAATTCTTCTACAATTACGACTTTCTCTAATTGCCTGCCTCACAAAGCTCCAATTTATCGCAACTATATCATCATCTCATACATAATTTGCATAGCCCTTTTTTTTTTTTTTTTTTTTTTTTTTTTTTTTTTTCTTTGGGAGAACACTGTCAAGCATGCTTCTGAGATGCATTATAGGGACATGTACGATCCCAAAATGAAGTTCCAAATTTGAAAGCTGAGTAACATATACTTTGAATATGAATTAGGTACGAAGTCCATCAAAGCCACGTCGTTTTGGTATTTTGAATATATAGATGTTTTCAAGCCTAGATGCAATATTTGTAAGAGTAGTGTGAATGTAGATAACCGGTATATTTCATTGATACTGTGAAACAATTTATGTCATCTTTGTCAATAATCGTATGATCAGAACCCAAAACCTATCTAATCTAATGCCAAAATGAGCTCTTTTCCACGAACAAACAAGGCAAAAGTTTTTATAGAATCTATTCCAGTGATCTTGCAATGATGCCCAATGTTTGGTGGTTTAATTATTGCGGTGTCAACCATTCTATATGTAATTTATGGAATATATTATTAAAATTACATATATTAGTATTTCTACCAAGTAAAAATCCTTAAATTTTTAATTTGTGAATGCATATCCTTATAATTCAAAACAATGTCCATTTTTAAAAGGATAGGCATGCATCTAAGGCAAAAGCTTTCATATATTCACACTGTCGAAAAGTTATTACACGTATATGAGATCAAAATCAGCCTATCATATTAAAATAAAAAAATATATGAGACATATGTTTAAATACTTTTAAAAATAAGAGAAAATATATGTTTTTTCATTGTGTGTATTTTGTTTTTTGGGTCAACTTTTGTCGTGTGTTTGCAATATTAATTTTCCGATAAAAGTGATATTAATGAAAACTAAGACTTTAATTATACTTTACTTTTTTTTCTCTTTCATAATTCCAACATTCCAAATTCCGAACTCTGAAATAGATATTGCCATGCATCTCTACATATTTTTAATCTTTAAATTTCCAATTTTCTTGGTATATTTGTATTTCTATTTATTGTTTCCACTGTTCTGATCAACAGCAGGTCCCAATCAAATTCAATATAATAGAGATTTTTTTAATTGCTGATAGAGATCCATTACAAGCTGAATAAAGGAGCAGTGCCACATCAGCTACTGCTGAGCTGTATATCAGTTGTACAAATTAAGTTAGCTTCTGTGTGTAAAAAAAGCTAGTAGTGGAGCACGTGATTAAAGCTAGGTAGCTAAGATAAGACATGGCAGCTGCTGACACTGTTGGTTTCTGTTGCCATGAGCTGGTCATAGCTGACATGATCGGGTCATTGCCATTGGTTGCTGTTGACATGAGCTGGTCAACCAAAATCTTTCTCAGATAAGGAGTCTATTAACCATTAGTTATCTACTGATGTATATAAGTGTGTATAAATAGTGAACAGGGAGAGTCACGGGCGTGAAAGGGACGAGAGAAGTATAAGCTATTTAAATAAAAAAAATCAACATTGTTTCAAAGGTCTTCTTCAAACTGTTATTTTCATCAAGCTAGACTAGTCTTCTCTTGTATAAAGACAGATTAATGAATGAATGAAAGAATGAGGTCCGTACTGAGGTATTTAGTGTCAGAGAAAACGAAAACTCTGATCAAATTTTCTTCTATAGGTCATTTTCTTCCTTGTTTCCTTCTAATTGATTACCCATATAATTCACATCAAGCAGAGACACACCAAGAGAGGAACTCCTTTCTGCGTCAAAAATGAAGAAGCAATCTGCAGCAGTAAACGAACCAGCAATCAACATGGAAAATATACATACCGAAAGACGATGGACAGAGGCATCGGAGATGTTTTAGTAATACATTGAAACCCATATAATTCAAAATATATACCGGGAGAGGGACTCCTTTCTGCATCGAAAATGATGACGGAGCAATCTGCAGCGGCAAACGAACTAGCAATCAACATGGAAAATACTGAAGGACCTCGTGATGATGAGGATCTTTTTGCTTACCTATTCAATGAGGATGAATATTGATCAACTCCAAGCAGCAACCAGCAACTAGAAGGGCCCAAGATACCAAAGGTTCCAAGGATGCTTCGGGATCTTAACAAAAATAAAGGTAACTTGATCCTCGTGTGGTTTCCATCGGTCCTTATCACCATGAGGAAGCTCAGCTCCAAGAAGGTGAGAAACTCAAGACTAAACTGGCAAGGCTACATTGTACAACTCCTTCTAAGGTTGCTGCTTTATAGGAGAAAGTCAAAGACGTGGCCAACAAAGCAAGGGAATTCTATGACAAAGAAGGATTGCAAAATATTGATGACAAGGCATTCACAAAAATGATGTTCATTGACGGTTGCTTCGTTCTAGAGTTCATGACCATGTGCTTGCCGCCGATAGGAGATCAAGAGGAGTATCATCCTAAGAAGATGATAACTAATGACATAGGTAATGTCAAGCGCGACTTGTTCTTGTTAGAGAATCAACTCCCTTACATTGTCCTCGAGGCTTTAATGAAGGCCAAAAAACGATATTGGAAGATGATGATTGAAATATTCATCATTATCTATCGAAGACTTCATCCTGCAGTCAAACCAGAAGATAAATCTCCTCTTCATCTTCTAGACATGATGAGGGCAAGATTTGTGATACAAAGTGCTACTGTCCCAGGCGGAAAATCTCAAATATCAGAGACCGATGATCGTAGAAGCAGTTTCGATGACAGGTTCAGCCCCAACAAAACAGCCAGTGATTGGTACTTTTATTATCCAGCCAGGGTGCTCAAGTCTGTAGGAATCCAGTTCAGACCAAACAAAACAGGTAGTTTCAGCGATATTAAGTTTGAATCCAATCTACTTGTCGGGGGAGTGCTCACACTTCCTCCAATACGCATAGATGCCTCCACCAAGTCGCTGCTGCTCAACTTGCTGGCTTTCGAATCGAGTTGCCATACCAACTCGACGGACAACATAGAGCAGGGTCTCGTCACCTCTTATATGTGCTTCATGGACTCACCTATTGACAATGCTGAAGATGCAATGATCCTCAGGATTCAGAACGTCATCAACAATTGCTTGGGAAACGACCAACTGGTTGCAGACCTATTTAATGAAATTGCAAGCAATTTGGTCCCACATCCTCGTACTTATGCTGAAGCTAAGCTTGGAATTCAAAATCATTGCAATAACAAGTTCAAGAAATGGATGGCAGTAGGTCACCAAGTCCATTTCAGAAACCCTTGGACGCTTCTTGCATTATTTTGTTAATTTTTACTCATTGCACTCACTGCCACTAAGACTTATCTTGACGCAATGGAGTTCAAACACCGCTCAAACACCACAAGATATAATTAATATGTATGTATGTGGATTTTGGATTTGGCTTCTCCTCTGCGTAGTCTAATTATTGTTCTTGAGTTTATTATGTTATTTTATGCATATTTATGATGTTTTTTTACTCATATCTTTACTTGTATATTATATATAGACATACAGCTTTGCTATAGTGGCCATGTATATACATGCTTACCTTATGGAATGCGTAGGGTGTTCTTACATGTCAAGTACCATGATGCCGCGCATACAATTTTTGAAAAATTTATTTTTACATCCCACAACATGCTGCGAGATGTAAAAAAATACTGCATGTGTTCCATAAGACAAGCATGTAGGCTTATCATAGTATAACTGTATATATTTATATATAATTATATAATACAATAAAATCTCATCATATGACCTGCGTTTGTTTATAAGGAGATCTTTAAAATTTGTTGGTCCAAGGCTAAAAGAAACTAATTAAACAACTTGAAATAACAAGTGTTGGACTGCAACTAATAATGAGGGGAAAGAAAGAGTGTAAACTGATGGCAAAATTGAGACTGATTGGCTAGTTCTGGTTTAATTATCTATATGTATATGTATATATATATATATATGTACATATATACTTAAACCAATTTTATAGTCTATTGACAATGGTCTGGTGGAATAAATACAGAGATTTGTTATAGTCATTTAATGTTTTAGTTGGGTCTTTGTACTCTTTGTGTTTTTCATTTTTATTTTTATTTTTATTTTTATTTTTATTACTACTACTCTTGTTGATAAGGACCTAGGTCCAGGACTGTTATGTAAGACAATTTTTTTTTTTTCTTTTTTTCTGCTGGTCGAGTTTATCCAACAAATTTATCAAATTAATCTGTATCTTAGAAATAAAACACATGAACACATTTGCATTTCTTACACTAGAAAAGCATAGTGATGAGTCAGATACCAAGTTTCCTCCTGTAACATCCAGATGACTAGGAACAATGCATGATTTGAACATCAATTTGGTTCAACAATAAAAATACTTCTGTTATTTCCTTTTTTTTCTTTTCCCCCTCACACATTTCAGATTTTGTTGAAATCTCCATTATAAGCTGCAATTCATTCCCATGTTGGTCCAAATAGAAAGCAATCAATAACCCCTTCAGAATCGATTGGTTTTATGATTTGCAGCCGTCATTGGTGAAGACCACCTTTAAAAGGCATGATAACTTTACATGCCAATTGATCTTTTCATTTTTTTTTTTTTCTCTAATACAAAACAAAATTAAAAATTTGGTAATAAGAATGTTGCAGTCTAGCTTGAAAATGTGTATACAGTCACAAAACCAAAACAGAGTGGCTTTGTTTAAAGCAGCAATAAAAAGATTGATAATTGACTTTTATTTACCTGTAAAAGTAGAGTTCCAAGTGCATTATCTTAGCAAGCCAATCTTCACGGATGCTTAATTTGCCTTTGGCATCTTTATAATGAGTCAACTATGACTCAACAGTCCTCTTGATCTCTAGTGTGCGAAGCAAGAAAAATAGGATTCCATGGTTTTAGTGTAAAGAAATATTGATCGGATTCCATTGTTTTAGTGTAAAGATCATATGGAATGAATAAATTATGTTACCCTCTGCCCATATTTGGAACAGTCCTATAATGCATATAAGAAAAGCATGCCTGCCAATTATTGTTGTCCCTAATTGTAATTTTCTGTTAGAGTAAAGATAACTTTTTATTTTTTATTTAAACTTTTTTTTTTCTTTTCTTCTAGGATTGTATTGTTCGCCATATACAATCTCCATTGATCACCATTAATTGTATGGTCCACACCGCTTTAACTTTTTTTTTTTTTTTTTTTTCCTCAAGGACAACTGTAACTAATTAAATAACGGTTATTATTAAATCACATTGGTTCATGTATGATGTCAAATACATATATATATATATATATATATATATATATATATATAAATTTGCTATAATGTGTGATGCAATATATATGAGCATACTTAAACCAAATTTATAGACGTTGGTATGGAGAGATAAATACAGAGAACTTTTATAGTTAATTTAATGTCTCGGTGTTACGTTCCTATTTTGTATCAAGAGAATAAAGATTGGAAGAGGGGAGAAAGAGCCCTGTTTTGCAGCAAAGGAACAGAGGAAGAGACGAAAGAGAAAGTGAAGAAGAGAGGAGACCGCGAGAGAAGAGAGAAAGAAGAACAAGCAGCAGTTGGAGAAAATATACTTCATTCCTATTCCTTCATCACTTCGTGGCTACAATTTATAGGCTACAATTAATAACATAAAATAGGAAAACATGCTACAACTAATAACATGAAAATAGGAAAACGTTAATTCCACTAACAACACTCACAGCAACAAACCCAAGTACTAACACGACTAAGCAACAACCCCCATAAGACCAGTTCTTCCAATATTCCACGTAGTGCATGGCCCCTGCAAGTGGAAAACACTTCCAACCCCTATTGACCACATAAGCATGCATGCCCCATGCAAAATGGGTCCTAACACTTGGGTCTTTCTAATCTTTGAGTTTGTCTATCAATTCATTTTTTTTTTCTTTTCCTTTTAGTCTTTTTGATAGGGATCTATGAAAAGGACTGTTATAGCTTTCTAATGCTAAAGTCACCAAATAGTTTACCGGATAGATTTACTCTTGTTGATAGATCAAGTTTTGACATGGACTTTTGAATATTATAGATGCCCTTTTTCTAACGCATATGAGAAGTGCGACTGTATACGTTACAAATTTACGTAAACATATGGAAGTCACCAGGAAAAGTAAGAGGCAAGTGATCGGTACTCTTCATTTTTAGACGATTATAATATAAGAAATTCCTATTTATTATTAAGTTTATAGAGCTTTAATTTGGTGAGGGAGACAAGAGAAAGTAATAGTATTAGTGGTGGTGGTGGGGGTGGTAGAGGAATTGAGCAGAGAATGTGACAGGAACAAACAATATTGCAAGATCATGATCAGGAAAGATAGGATTTGATTGATCCTCCCTATTTTAACAGATCATGATAATCAATTTCAGAAAAGCAAGATACTGAAAGAGGAAGTATGATATTGATCAGTTGGGTGTTTGAAATTACATATGTACTTATGTTTGTCTGTCTAATGCTATATATGTATATATATATATATATATATATATGTTAGAGGTGTGATCACGGTACTATATGAGCTAAACATGGAAATCTTAAAAGATATATAAAAGGTTTGCGTTACTTCATTTTTTGGATAACAGTGTAAGGTGTAGGACCTAGATATGATTAAATTATAGACTATATGAATTAGTCCAAGATATGATTTTTTTTTTTTAATTGAGCGAAAATATGATTTATGATGTTTGTAATCAATTTTATAGTCAATGTCAAAAAATTATAGATTATATTAATTAGTCCCCTTGATACGTTATTTGTAAATGATGGGAAATATGCTATTGGACTTTTGTGATCACTTTGATAGTCAACGTCAAAAGTTACAGACTATATTAATTAGTCCATTTGATATGTTATTTTTAACTAATGAAAAATATGATTTTTGATGTTTATAATCAATTTTATAGTCAATGTCAAAAAATTATATAGTATATTAATTATTCATTTGATACGATATTTTTAATTGATGGAAAATATATTGTTTGATGTTTGTGATTAATTTGATAGCCAATCTCAAAAAGTTATAGACTATATTGATTAGTCCATTTGATATGTTACTCTTAATTGATGGAAAATATGAATTTTGATATTTGTAATCAATTTTATTGTCGATGTCAAAAAGTTATAGATTATATCAATTAGTCTTTTTGATATGTTATCCTTAATTAATGGAAAATATGCTGTTTGATTTTTGTGATCAATTTGATAGTCGATGTCAAAAAGTTATAGACTATATTTATTAACCCATTTGATACATTATTTTTAATTGATAGAAAATATGATTTTCGATGTTTGCAATAAATTTTATAGTCAGTGTCAAAAAGTTATGGACTATACTAATTAGTCCATTTGATAGTTATACTAGACTCAATTAATCTTAAATTAGTCCCTTCGATACATTACATTAAACACGGTTGATCTTAGTGTAGTCCAAGTTAATGTTCTCCAAGAGAATGGTCCACTGCTTTAACTTATTAACTAAATTTTATAGTCTATGTCAAAAAGTTGTAGACTATATTAATTAATGCCTTTGATACTTTACACTAAAGTTGCCAACTTTATTGCCTAAAAATAAAAAAAAATCTGAACTTGCTCTTCATATTAAACTGGACCAAACTTAAAGCCGACTGGTGTTATCATAAAATGTAATTCGATATACCAGTGTGAATATATCAAACTGGCAGTATATTTTTATGGTCAATGTTATCCCATTCTCCTAAATAGTTCCCACTCAAAATTCTTAGCAAAGATTATAATTCCAAAAGCTTTGACTCTGTTACCTTCCTCTCCTAGGATGCTATCGAGAGTCATTCACCAGAAAAAGCTACTGAGAGTCCAGCCCTTATTTACTATAAATTGCTCGTTTTAAATATGGTCATTTAGCAAAAACGTACAATAAGATAATGATATACCGAAACGACATAATTTCTCAAAAGCTAATGAAAGATAAAAGCATATATAGGGTTGATCCAGCGCCACTACACGGAACTTTATAGATTAATGTTTGTCTGGTAATGATTTGTTATGTTTATCTAGTGATTTGTATCTTCCATTAGCCTCTGAGACATGTATAGATTAAATAAGCCATATTATTAAATTGAAATTTATTTTATTTGAATTAAATTGTATTAATTTCCTTTTAAATTTAAAAAATATATGTATATATATTATAAATTATGATTATCCAAAAAGGCTTCGGATTCCTAGCTTTCAGAGCATTTTGAAAAACCCGGTACAAGCAATTTGCTTCCTCTCGCTTCCATCAAATGGACTGGGAACACTGCATGATTTGCACATCAGATCGGCTCGAAATAAAAATACTTCTATGGATTTCTTTCTCTGTTTTTTTTTTTCCTCACACTTTTCATTTTTTGTTGAATTCTCTATCATAAGCTGCAATTCATTGCGATGTGTTGTGTTGTCTGACCACTATAGAAAAGAAATATGAGAAGAAAAATAAAAATAAAATAAATCTATTACTCTCTGACATAGATTACAAAAAACACAAAAATGACTCTCTCTCAGATTCTCACGTGGAATCTCTCTCTATATATTATCAAACTCTCTCCCGGAGTTTCAACTCTTCTCTCAAGCTCTCTTTGGAGTCTTAACAGATCTCAACACTCCTCTCTTGGGATTGAATTGAGATTGCTGGGCTTGATTTGGAAATGCAACGGGATGGAGCCTATTTATAGGCTCACAAATTCGGTGCATGTCCCCCACTTTCAACCTCTTCTGACATTCAGCACCGACCTCTGACATTGCCCACAATTGTTGAGCAAAATTTACACTGGAAGTTGCAGGAATCATTGTCAACAATGGTGAGCTGTAGCAGTCTTCACACTGTCGGTGCCGTGGAGCGGCTGGACTTCACACGATGTTTGGGCCAAACAGAATCAATGACCCCTTCAGAATCAAATGGTTTTATGATCTGCAACTGTCATCGATGCCGTTCATTGGTGAAGACCACATTCAAAAGACATGAAAACTTTTCAGATCAATTTGCATTTTTTTTTCTTGAATACATAAGAAAACTGAACATTTGGTAATGAGAATATTTCATTCTAGCCTGAAAATGTGTATATAGCCACAAAATCAAAACAGAGTTGCTCTGTTTTAATAAGCAATAAAAAGATTGATGATCGACTTTTATTTGACTGTAAAAGTTGAGTTTCAAGTGCATTATCTCAGCAAGCCAATCTTGATGGATGTTTAATTTGCCTTTGTCATCTTTATAATGATTCAATTACTGTCCTCTTGATCTCTAGTGTCTATGGAGCAAGCAAAATAGGATTCCATTTTTTAGTGTGAAGAAATATTGAACCTACAAATTATGTTACCCATAGCCCAAATTTGGAATGTTCCTATTATGCATATAAGAAAAGCATGTTAGCCAATTGTTGTCCACACTTAGATATATATTTTTTTTTAGCATAAAGATAGTTTTATATTTTTTATTTATACTTTTTTCCCCCCTTCTTTGATAGTATTGCCCGCACGACCACACTCTATAACCATTTTTTTTTGTTTTTTAAATGAAAGGACCACTATAACTAATTAAATAAAAATTATTAAATCACAATGGTTTTATGGGGAAAAAAAAAAAGATGATTCATGTATGATGTAATATATATATGTATATAATCTGTACATGATTTTGGTTCAACAACAAACTTTGAAAATTCTAGTATGGATTCTGAAAAAAAGTACACCCAATTCTTCAAATTGGCAGCATAAAATATAATAATTCTTTGTATCTGTATTGCTTGCTTTGGATGAGACCTCTCTGCTTCTGGGATTAAAAAGACTAATTGCCCTGTTTCACTTTAAATTATTATTAATTTTTTTTTTATGTAACGCATGTAACAAAACTGAAGATATGGTAGACTGGAATTTCCCTATAATGCACTGCATTTAGCCCATTTTATTTCCTTCAACTCCAATCATGATAGCTGACACTCTGCAGCAATAAATATATGGAAAGCTTTACAAAGTTTAAACTCAGATTTATGATCAGTCAATAGTTACCTTCTTTTTGATATGACAATATTGCAGTCTAAGCTTGAAAATGTGTATATAATCACAAAACCAAAACAGAGTGGCTCTGTTTTAAGGAGCAACAAAAAGGATTGACAATTGACTTCTTTGTACCCGTACATGTAGAGTTTCAAATGCAACTCTATCTAATCAAGCCGATCTTCATGGTTGGTTAATTTGCGTTTGGCATCTTTGCAATGACTCAATATGCAGTCGTCTTCATCTGTAAGGCCAACCGGGCACTTGTTTGCAAAACAGGTTCCTATTCTAGTGTCTGTGGATTTTTTTTTTTTTTTAAAAAAAAAAAATTACTATTCGATTGTATTTTTGTAAACAGATATTCAATGAGTAGAATACTTGTATCAAATAGTGCTTTTTAAAAAAAAAATTATTTAAGGAAAGTATTTACGTATGTACGTCTAGAATTTGTAAATCCCAAGTATTCTTTAAAGATTAGGTACCGCTTATAAGATTGCTTACGAAGATGACAATTTAGGCTCTTTACAATCATAATTGACAAAGACGCCTATATGTAAACGTCAAACTCAAAAAAAGAAGAGAGGAATATCTCTGAAACTTCAAAGACTAAATTTCATTAACCTAACAAGGCATATAAGCTTTCAAAAAGCCAGAAATGGCCGCATGAAAAGTCAGTTTCTTTGGGAAAAATATGTTACTTATAGGTATACCTGGCAATTCGGGTTGGTGGGTCGTGTTCGTGTCAATCCGTTTAATAATCGTGTCAAAAATGCCTAACCCGAACACGACCCATTTATTAATCGTGTCAGGTACCTAAAACACTAACCCGACCTGTTTATAAACAGGTCAACCCGACACGACCCGTTTAACACGATTATTTTAACGGGTCGTGTTGACCTATTAACCCGTTAACCTGAAATTGACCTATTAACCCGAAAACTAACCTATTAACCCGTTAACCCGAAAATTAATCTATTAACCCAAAAATTTTTTTATTTTATTTTTATTTTTATGTTTTTGTTTTATTAAAGATGTATTTTTTGTTTTTAAAAAATTAGTAATAGAAAATTATTTTTATAAAATTTTTAATTTATAATATTTTTTAGTTATTAAATATTATATTAGTGATAAAATATTAATTTAAAATTAAATTTAAATGGGTTGTAATAGGTATATAATCGTGTCAGGTTGAAACTGACACGTTTAATAAATGGGTCGTAACGGGTCAATTTCGAGTTAAACAGGTCAACCCGAAAATGACACGATTAATAATCGTGTTAAACGGGTTGACCCGATTATGACCCGAACCCATTTATAATAAATCCAAACCCATTTATTTCGTGTCGTTTTCGAGTCGTGTCACCGTGTCATGATCCAAATTGCCAGGTCTACTTATAGGAAGCTTAGAGAAAATAAAAGGTATAGTCGGAAAAAATGTTTCTAACGAAAATAAAACTAACAATTATTAAATAAACCAGACAAACAGCATTTAAATGGGATGCCATCATTAAAACACAAAATCACTGAGTAATGGTAACTTGTCAATGGCATCCTCTTCAAGTTGCAGGCTTCTTTGTTTCTTCGCTGTATCAATAATATAAACCCAAAAAAAGGTCAACTTGTCAAATTTTCTTCAAATGAGAATAAATTTATTTATATTTGTAACTTTTATAACTTACTTTAGCCACAGGAATCCAAGTTCTTCTGCTTTAAGTTGAAGTGATCTCAACTGTTTTCTCCTCATAGTCTCCTTGTTATGATCACATGAAAGATGTCGAGCACCAAGTATGGGCTCCTTGACTTGATGATATATCGGCGCATCAATCCAGTTATGAGTCCGCATCCTATCCTATCACAACAGCTTTCCAACCAAAACCAAATAATATTGAATCACCTGATTTCGTATATATTGTCATGAGAAGGTGGTAAAGGAGAGGTTCCACACGTTTTTGACAATGGAGGACCACATATTCCCCAATTTCCCTCAAAAGAAGAATTTGAAAATATACCAATTTGTCCGGCCTGAGGTATTGGACCCACAAGTTAATTTTGAGACAGGTTCAAATATTTAAGGAATGTGGGACTAGTTGGCTGCTAAAGGATTTGATTGGAAAGCTTATTTTCACAGAGATCCAAGGATTCAAGCTCAATCAGATTCCCCAAGGATGGAGGATGAAATTTCTCCATGAAATTTGTTCTTTGAGAAATCAATGCACATGAAGAACGTGAAAATTCTAATGCAAAACATTTCTAGTCCCTTATTTATCAAAGTCACCGAGCAGCCACCACCACCAATGTATATGCTTTGTGACTTATTGTACGAAGTTTCTTTCATTGAAGTCCAATTTTGAAATTATCTGAACGCAAACTTCCAGGAAAATCATTGAAAGATAGATCAAAGATACTTAACAAAGCCCGGCCGAAAGCTATATGGATACCATATTGGGCAATATAATTTATTAAAAGATAAAATGAGAACTTGAAGCTTCGAAAAACTGTGCACCATAAAAGGAAACTTGTCCGTAATATGATTGTAGCCAAGATTTAGAATTTGCAGCTCTTTGCATTTAATTAGAGACTCTGGAACATTTCCATGTAAATTGTTGTAGCTCAAGTCCAATGTATGCAATTGGTTTGTATCCCCACATATCCTGGGCATATTGCCGTTGAAGTTGTTTCTTCTTAGATTTAGAACCAAGAGAGAGCTATTGAAGCTTCCCAAACATTGAAGAATCAACCTGTTACTTGACAAATCAAGATATAGAAGACCGCCCAATTTAAATAAAGAACTAGGATTGACTCCATTGAATGAATTATATGACAAAGCAAGGGTGGAAAGGAACGTCAAGTTAGAAGTAACGGATGAAATTGAACGAAACATTCAAATGGTTGGGAGAAAGGTTGTCTTCAAGATCGATATATTGGATACAATGTGGGAGTAATATTGGGAGTTTGCCACTGAAAGAATTAAATAAAGAATCAAATCTTCCAACTGTGTGAGATTTCCAAGTGAATATGGAATTTGACAGCTAAATCCATTTTCCCTAAGGTCAAGATGCATGTTTAAGTTCAATAAGATTTCAAATCAAAGAGGGAATAATCCCGGTAAAACTAATAACAGAGAATCAAACCATTCAAGGATTTAAAGTTTCCAATCGAATTTGGTACTTTTTCCTGAAAATTTTGTTGAGAAAAGGATCCAATAACTTGAGCATACTGCCAGAACGAAAGACAGGAAAAGAACCGGAAAGATTGTGGTTGCCAGACAGCTGGATAAACTGTAGTTAGGCAAATGGAAGATATCATTTGGAAACTCACCATGCAAATTGCACCCCTGAAAAGAGAGAAGTGTCAAGGAAGATAAATTTGCAACGTGAATATGTACAGGTGAATCAGTATGCACCAAATCAAGGTGAAGTTGTCTTAAATAGGTCATGTTTTGGGTAAGCCTTCCCACCTCTCCGCTTCTTAGATACAAGCTACAAACATGGTCACCACTGAAAGGAAGATCAAGATGAAACCAAATTTGCGAGTCTTGAAATTTGAGATATTGGAATATGCCCAGAAAACACAGAATCAGAGAGGTTGAGATGTGTAAACCTCAAAGATGGCCAAATTTCGTGGGAATGGAAGATGAAGTGAAGTTTTTGAAGGTGTACTTATCTGTATTTCAGTTGGGTCTTTGACTATATTCTTCGCTTGTCTAGTGCTATTTATAACCTGAAAATATAACAAAGGCTTGTGTATGATATAAGGTCTTTTTTCTTTTTTCCTTTTATGTTGGTCAATGCTGTAAAATCTGTGTTTCCAGTTTCTTCTCCACAACACCACCCGCCCCCCCCCCCCCCAAAAAAAAAAAAAAAGAATCCGGTGCTCTGTGTGTGTGTGTGTGTGTGTGTTTTATGTATTTAACATTTTTTCTTTTCTTCTAGGAAAAAAAGAAAGGATAGTGGTACCAATACACCTTCGATTATACATATGGTTTGGCATTTTGTACTTTAATCTTTTTCTTTTTTGGCATTTTGCACCTTGAAATTTCACTTTTTTAACACCTTGCACCCTTCTTATTTTTTCAGTTAATTTTTTAACAGAGTTATCACATGACCGACACATGAGACTAAAAATGAGGTGCAAAATATAATTTTGTAAAATTTAATGTGGAAAATGTTAAAAAAAAAAATCTAAATAAAAAAATCAATTAAAATACAAAAAATATTAAATAATGCTATTATTTTCAAATATATTAGTTAAAGAAAGCCTAAAAAAATTACAAATGCAATTTTTTTAAAATAAAAATAAAAATATTTGCATATAATAGATAACTTAAAAAAAATAAAGACCAACAAAAAATTTGGATATGCATTAAAAAATAATTTTTTCAAAAAGTAATCTTTCAAAGTTCTCTTTTAGATTTCATATATACTTTATTACTTTTTTTTTTTTCATTTCTATAATATGTGCATATTATTATTATTTTTTTTCAGAAATTTCATTTCATTCCTTTAAAGCTTTACTAATTTATTAAAAGAATAATAATTCTCTTTAATTAAAAAACGGTTTATTAATTTTCATTAAATTTTTTATTTCAATAATTTTCATTAAATTTTTTGCACTTTGTACCATAAACTACACATAATTGCATTGTTTTTTGCTCTGTGTGTACGTGTGTGCGTGTTCTTCAAAATTCTTTGAAATTGAAAAAAAAAATTAAAAAAATATAGAGCTGAAAAAAAAAAAAACAATGTAAATAGGTCAAATTCAAATTCTATGAATAAAAGTTTTAAAAAATAATATTATTAAAACACTAATATGAAGGAATTATAATGATATTTTTCATAATAAAAATGTAGCATTTTAAAACTAGCAAATTAGGGGATGTTATGATGATCTTTATTCATTTTTAAATAAGTAATATTCCTTATCACTTATCACTTTATTAGATGCCAAACATAAACGGTGATAATATATCAAAACTATACATAGATATTGAAATGCAGTGATTGATTAAAAAAACATAAAAAATAAAATAAATAAAAAACTGGACATATACGTACTATTAATTGATGTTCTTCAATTTTTAAGTAAATTGTCTCCTCAAGCACTTCATCATTGGTGGTAATGCCTCCTTTATTTTTAAATATTGAAAAAATAATAAAACTAAATAAAAAAATGACGTGAGTAATATATATAATTTTGTTAATATAAAGTGTATATTTTATTTATAAGTCAATAAAACTTTATCAATGTCAATGGAAATCTATCAATGACCATAGAAATCTTTTAAAATGAAAATGTTTTTTTTTTTTTTATAATTCTGTAATAAAAAATTTTGGAATACCTAAGAGCTTTAGACTATTAGATTTAAATTCAAATAATAATAATAATGCCACCAACCAATAAGCATTAACCATATAAATTTATTGGTTTTAATTATTTCAGAGATTCCTAATAAGAGAATGACAAATTATATAATTCTATAAAAATTAATATACAAGTTCAGAATAACAATTCTATAAAGTTGTGTCAAAAAAATCCATAAAATATTTGAAAGTCTAGATTAAATATACGCAATCTTTGTGATAAGTCTAGATTAATTATAATTCTATAAAATTATGTCAACGAAGACTATGAAGCCTTATCACCGAGTCGCTACAAAAGGATATCAACCAAGAGAAATACAAATAAATTAAGAAAGGAAATTGACATAACATAGTGCTCGTCTACCAATTTTTCATTAAATTTTCAAACTTAATATTTAAATAAAACGAAATGATGAAGAGTATTGAAATTATAAAAATATTTTATAATTCTATAATTCACGAATTCTTCAAAAGTAGTTAGCCACTTAAATAATAATAATAATAATAAATCTAGATAAAATATACCCTTCAGATTTTGCAGTAATAAGAGGAAATTTGTGAATTCTGCAAAGGTAGCCACGTCAAAGAGTTCATAAAAATATTTGAAAATCTAGGCAAACGAGGAATTGAAGCCTTATTATCCCGGTCGCCACAAAGGGATATTGAATTTTGAATGGGACTGGTTGTTGAGAACAGTGGAATCTCCAGAGTAAAGAGAAATACTAATAAATTAAGAAAGGAAATTGCATGTCATAGAGGATCATAGTGTCAGAACCCGTCCAGAATTCCTCCCCGGAACCTTAGACAAGCCCTGATCCCAGGGAAATACCACCGAACATTCCAACGGAAAATCCGGCAGCACCTCCCCTAAGGGTAGGACTAACCAAAAATTTACCTGCACTGAAAACACACTTCTAAAAACATCCCCTTATTCCTCCCATGTTACTACAGATTGATTCCACAAATTTCAGCACTTCAAAAGAAAACAGCGGCAACCCAGTGCATAAAAACAACTACACGTCCATAACTTTCAAACCACATGTCCAAATCGGACGTGCCACTAGTCTACAGACTCGTATCGACGAGCACTTCATAACCATGCATGAGTCAAAGCTCAACCTTGCATGAATAAAAAGTCAACTTCGGCACCCCTTAGACAGTTTGGACCTCAACTTGTTTTGCTCATAACTTTCAAACCGTAGCTCCGTTTTCAACGTGCTACCAGTTTACGAACTCGTGCCAATGTGTACTTCGTAACGGTACCTCAGTCAACCTAGAATTCCAACCGGGTCAAAAAGTCAACTTTTGACCCCTTTAGTCAACGGTCAATGGTCAAAGTCAACAGTCAACGGTCAACCTCGGTCGACATGCAAAAATTTCGACATGGTTCGGGACGGGGTGTTACACATAGTGCTCCTCAGCTAACTTTCCACCAAATATTCACACTAACATTACATAAAAATCATTGTCATTATTATTAGAGCATAGCTATCCAATAATTAGTCTTTGCATTAATCATTGTTTACTCCTTTTTTTTTTTTTCTTTTTTCCCTCTCATGTCCTACTTTTGGGTTTAATTAGCTAAGTTTATTTAGCACTAAAGATAAATATACCACATTTGATTTTAGATTGGTTTATTTAGCATTAAGGAAAAATCCGTTCCCACAACAACTTGTTAAGATCTCGTTATGGAGAATCTTATGATGAGATTAAGGGCTTCTTTTATGTGCCAAAATATTTGACAAATACCATTTTGGTCATTGAATAAATAATGCAACAGTGGGTCTATATATATAAATATATATATATATATATATATTCATAACTACTCACAAATTTCTCAATGTTCATTAATGCTACCTAAAGGTCAAGATGATATGTCAAATTTATTTGTCCAATATCTGGGTTCAGTTGTTAGTTGGACACTACCGGTCTGAGCATTATAATGTTTTTTTTTTTTTTTTTTTTTGGTTTTCTGAAAATAGAATTATATTGTTCATATATTGGTGACTGAAAATTGAAGTGGTTCCCATGTCTTTTTTAACCATGATATGCGCTACACTTATTTTTCTATATTAAATTAACAAGTAACTTGACACACCTATTTTGGTTTAAATATAGATTTTACCATTAGACTTTTCATATTATGTATACATACATTTATATATTTGTTTGAGTGATAAAATTACAAAATATTTTGTTCAATTCCGACAGAGTAACTATCTAGTTTTCTAGCTCAGGGTCATAAATTAGAACAGATCACTCTCTGTACTGTTAGTGAATCAAATATTGCTTAATTTGTATCAAGATGGCAAGAAAACAAGAAACTAAATAAGTCTAGTGATGTTTTCCTTGTAAGAGTTATCACTGAGTAACAAACTTAACAGACTGACATTACAAACTATATTAAAGTCATTGGTCAGCTATTCAACTAATAACTGAATTGAATGCTGATCTGGAAGCTGATTGGAAGTCTCCACTTTTTGTATTGTCTAGAACAGCCTCCTCTACAATCTGCTTTTCTGAAGGCACATATCTGAAGTCAAGTTCTCAATTTTGGAAGAGTCTTGTCTCTTGCAAAATAAAAGTCAGTCCTAGCATGTTGTAGTGGATTTACAGTCAATTTATCCAGGGCCTATATGACCGAAGAAGAAAAATGTTAAACATCAACTATGGGGCTCCTTGAGATGATGATATATCCTAGCATCAGTCCATAAAATCCATAAAAAAAGATTTTACTTATTTTATACATGCTTTTAAGAACAACCCTATAAAAGTCAAAGTTCATGAAACCGGGGCATTTAAAAAATCATTGACTTTTATTGACTTTATAATTATAACTATATATCTAAAATTAAACTCTTTAAAATAAAAAGTACTCTAGGAGATGTTCTTGATAAGTTATATGGGTGTAAGGAATTACTAACTAAAATTCTATATATCTTGCCAAAAAGAAACTAAAACTCTATGTATAGACAAAGGGACATTATAGGGCCAACAAACCATCAAGGCAATTTCATAGTCAATTTAATATTTCAGTCGGGTCTTAATTTGTGTAGTCTTTGTGTTTGTTTAGTAATTCATTTTTTCTTTTCTTTTTGTTGGTCTTGTTTATAGGGAGCTATGAGGAGGACAGTTACATAGCTTTCAAATGCTCGCTCGTATCGTCACCAATTTTGGTGATACCGAATAGTCTTTTTTTTCTTTTTTTGTTTTTTTGACACCAAATAGTTTGTAAAACAAATTTATAACATTATTCTATATCTTAGAAATCCAAACACATTAGCTTCTACATTTCTTATACTTCAAAAGCCATGCATCGAGATGACTACGAAATTGGCTCTAGAATAATTTTTGAAGTCACTATGTTTCAGAGATATTTCACATGTAGAAGAACCCAAAAGTAGCAATTTACCAGTAGCTTCCACCATATTAATAAAGAATTATCATTGTAGGCTATGTGGAACAATGTATACTATTATTTGTACATGAGTTTGGCTCAGCAATAAAAATACAAAATACTACTATGTATTCTGAAAATGGTACCCTAATTCTTCAATTGTCAGCATAAAATATAGTAATGCCTTGTATCTGTAATGCTTGGTGCGGATTAAGGCCTCTTTGCTTCTGGGCTAAAAGATTAGTTTCCCCAGATGCATTTCTAATTATTATTTTCCTTAACACATAACTAGTTTAATATTTGGTAGGCCAAAATTTTTCATTTTTGCATTGCCTTTATGCCCTTGTCTTTCTTCCAATCACGCAGCTGATACTCTGCAACAATAAATATATGGCAAACGTCATTTGATACATATCGAAAGGAAGAACAATGTTCAAAGTGAGATTTATCACTCATTAGCTTCTTTAGGACGTGACAATATTGCAATCTAAGCTTGACATACCTATATATAGTCACAAAACTAAAACAGAGTGTCTCTGTTTTAAGAAGCAGGAAAAGATTGATTATTGACCTTTATGCACAGGTACTGTACAAGTAGAGCTCCCAGTGCAACATTTTAGCAAGCCAACCTTCATGAATGGTTAATTTTCCTTTGGCATCTTTGCAATTATTCAACATACAGTCCTCTTGATCTCAAGGCCTGTTTGGCTGCTTGTTTTCAAAACAGTTTCCTCTTCTAGTGTCTGTCAAGCGAAAAAATTAATATTCAATTGTATTAGTGTAAAGAGATATTGAATGAAAAGGATATTTGTATTAGATAGTACACTTTTTTTCAGAGTTAAAGAAAGTATTTATGCGGGTATATCTAGAATTTGTAAATCCTAGGAATTCATTATGGTAATTATGTTCTATAAATATGCAAGGACTGAATGTTCTTTTGCACCTCCCAAAACTCAACCAAACTAAAATCAAACGCTTGACCAGCCTATACTCCATGAGCAAACAAAATGAGGTTTATCACATGCTCTGTTATTGGTATATCAAAGTGCATATATGCTGTATTAATTTCCAAACAGAAACAGAATGAAAGCTCTATGAATACTAATATACCTTGAGAGTCCTAATGGTATGACCTTCAAAGATGTCCAACCAGCATGAAGCTCTATTTTCTTCAAATTTGTTAAGTTGAAGGTCATAACGAGCTTCTCCATTTCAATCCATACTGATTTTCCAAATTCTTAACAAAAAGGGAAGCAAAAGATGCAAATTTCATCAGATGCATCAGGGGCAAGAAATCCATGCATTTCAGTAGTATGACTGATGAACTATGTACCTGATTCATCTTTCCATGCATTTCAGTAGTATGACTGATGAACTATGTACCTGATTCATCTTCGAAGTCAATGTTACTCTCAGCTCATATTCAAAACTCGAACTTTTGAAGATCATATAGATGTCCTTAATAAGGCATATAAGAAGCATGCTTGCCAATATTGAAACAGTTTAACAAGCATAGAAAAAGAAATTCAAATTATAATATATTAAAAGATTGAAGTATTGCTAATAGGATTGCTTGCTAAGGTGACAGTTTAGACTCTGCAAAATCATAATTGATTAGGAAGCCTATACGGATAAACATCAAACTCAATAGAAGAGCAAAGGAAGACCTCTGAAACTTCTAAGACTGAATTTTATTCATACAACCAAGCATATAAGCTTCCAGAAAACCAGAAACTGCAGCAAGAAAAATAAACTTCTTTGAGAAGAAGATTTTTATTATGGGAATCTTAGAGAAAATAAAATGCATCATTTTGAACAACTGTTTTTGTACAAAAATAAAACTATTACTTAATAAACCAGAAAAAGCATAGTTTAAATGGGACATCATCATTAGAACACAAATTACTGAGTAATGGTAACTTGCAACAGCTTGCATCGTGTTCAAGCTCTAGGCTTCCTTGTTTCTTCAGTGCATCCATAATGCAAACCACTAAAAAAGGTATACTTGTCAAGTTTTCTTCAAATAATAATAAATATATTCATATTCAGAATTTTTATCACTTACTTTAGCCATAGGAATCCAAGTTCTTCTTGAAGTGCTTTCAACTGTTTGCTCCTCTTAGTCTCCTTGGTGGGATTACACGAAAAATCTTAACACCAAGTATGGGCTCCTTGAGGTGATGATATGTCCAAGCATCAATCCAATAACGAATCCACATCCATATCCTATTGCAACAGCTTTCCAACAAAAACCAGATAATCCAGAATCACCTGATTCCTCACTGTAATGAGAAGGTGGCAAAGGAGACCTTTCACAATTTTTTGACAATGGAGGACCACATAATCCCCAATTTCCGTCAAAAGAAGATTTTGAAAACGTCCCAATTTGTTTGGCTTGTGGTATTAGAGCTGTAAGTTGATTGTTTGACAAGTTCAAATATCCAAGAAACGTGAGACCAGTAAGCTGCTGAGGGATTCCACCTGAAAGTTCATTGTATGAGAGATCTAACGATTCAAGTTCAATCAGGTTCCCTAAAGAAGAAGGGATACGTCCTGCAAAATTATTACTTGACAAGTTTAGCACAATCAAATCTCGAGAATCCCCCATTAAGCTTGGTATTTCTCCATAAAATTTGTTGTTGGAGAAATCAATGCTGATGAAGAAAATTAAAATTCTAACATAGAAGATTTCTTGCCCCTTATTGTATGAAGCTTTCATTGAAGTCCAATTTTGAAAATAATCTGAAGGCAAACTTCCAGTAAAATCATTGAAAGACAGATCAATGATATGTAAGTTCGCAAAGCCGAAAAAGCTATGTGGATGCCATATTGGACCATAAAATTTATTGGAAGATAAAATAAGAATTCGAAGCTTTGGCAAACTCTGTAGCATAATTGGAAATGTGTCAGTCATCTGATTGTGGCCGAGATTTAGAATTTGCAGCTCTTTGCAATTAGTTAGGGACTTTGGAATCTTTCCATTTAAATTGTTGTAGTTCAAGTCCAATGTTTCTAGTTGGTTTCTATCCCCAAATATCCTAGGCATACTGCCATTAAAGTTGTTTCTTCTTAGATTTAGAACCGAGAGAGAGCTAATGAAGTTACCCAAACATTGAGGGATAGAACTGCTCAACTTGTTACTTGAAAATCAAGATATTGAAGATTCCCCAATTTACCTAATAGTGGATCAATTCTTCCAACCAAATTATTTTTTGAGATGGAAAAGTATGTTGTGGACATTGGTTGAACAACAAGTGATCCATGCAACTTGTTGGAATGTAGGTTAAGTGCATCCATTGCCTTCCACGGAAGAATTAACGGAGCTTTTTCCCAACCGCTAATGAAGTTGTGAGAAATATTCAACCAATTCAAGGTCTTTGTCCCAACGCTCAATAACCATTTAGGAATTGGACCGCTGATATTACTGTTGGAAAGATCTAATTGGTTCAATTCATCTTGCATTTTCAGGAACATTGGGAACTCTCTAATGTTGCAAGAGGATAAATATATAGCCACAAATTTATTGAAGAGTGTGGATGTCGTACTTAGATTTGTTAACACTAAGCCTCTATTATTTGAAAGATTAAGATCAAAAAGCGAACTCATCTCTAAGAAGATGCCAAAATTGAGCCTACCACTTAAGTCATTTGAATGAAGGATCAATTCCCGGAGCTTTGTGAATTTGGAGTATCTCCAGTTAATTTGTTTCCATTTAATATCAGATATTCTAATAGGGATGAATTAGAGACGTTTTGGATGTTGAGATAGCCTATAAACTGATTGTTTTCCAAAGATAAGTACATCAAAGAAGGCAGTTTAAATAAAGAACCAGGAATGACTCTGGTGAGTGAATTTTCTGACAGATTAAGCTCCACAAGGAACGTCAAGTTAGAAATAACGGAAGGAATTGAACCTGTCAAATGGTTGACGATAAGATTGATATGTTGGATACAATGTGGGAGTGATAATATTGGAGTTTGCCATTGAAAGAATTAAATGAAAGAATCAAATATTCCAACTGTGTGAGGCTTGCAAGTGAATATGGAATTTGACCGCTAAATTCATTTTCTGAAAGGTCAAGATATTTAAGTTCAGTAAGATTCCCAATCGAAGAAGGAATACTCCCGGAAAAACTGCAGTGATTGAGAGTCAAAATATTCAAGGATTTAAGGTTGCCAATTGAATTTGGTACTTTCCCTGAAAATTTTGTAAAAGAAAGATCCAATAACCTGAGCATACTGCCAGAAAGAAATTTGGGAAAGGAACCGGAAAGATTGTCATTGCTAGACAGTCGGATAAACTGTAAGTTAGGCAAGTGGAATATAATGTTTGGAAACTCACACCGTAAATTGCACCATTGAAAAGAGAGATGTGTCAAGGAAGATAAATTTGCAAAATGAATAGGTAAAGGTGAATCAATTCCCACCACATCAAGGTAAAGTTGTCTTAAATTGGTCATGTTTTGGGTAAGCCTTCCCACCTCTCCTTTAATATACAAAGTTCCAACCAATACATAATGATTGTAATCAGTGTAAAATGCATAATGATGATTGCTAGAAAAATCAAGTGAAATCAAATTTGTAAGCCTTGAAATTTTAGATATTGGAATATGCCCATAAACATAGAATTGGAGAGGTTGAGATGGGTTAACCTTGAAAGTTGGCCAAATTTCGAAGGAATCGGGCAAAAAGTGAAGTTGTTGAGGGAATGGTTGAGCTTGCGAAGATGAAGCAATCTGAAAAGGCAGCTGTTAGAATGCAGAGGCCCTTGTAGCCAACTCCCGTTGAGGTCAAGGCTTATTACATAACCAGTTGCCATATCGCATGAGACACCATCCCAAGAAGAACAGCAGTCACCGCCAGCCTTCCAAGATTTCATCTTTGGACAGTTGTTATTCAGAATATCATCAGCACCATCATAGTATTCACGCCTCTGAAATGTAATACCCCATCCCAAAGTACAACGGAAATTTTCCAACTTTCACCGAGGTTGACCATTGACCGTTGACTTTGACCATTAACCGAATGGGTCAAAAGTTGACTTTTTGACTCGGATGGAATTCTAGGTTGACTGAGGCACCGTTAGGAAGTACTCGTTGGCATGAGTTTTTAGACTAGTAGCACGTTGAAAACGGAGCTACGGTTTGAAAGATATGAGCTAAACAATTGAGGTCCAAACTGTCCAAGGGATGCCGAAATTGACTTTTTATTCATGCAAAGTTGACCTTTGACTCATGCATGGTTGTGAAGTACTCGACGATACGAGTCCGTAGACTAGCGGCACGTCCGATTTGGACATGTGGTTTGAAAGTTATGGACCTATAGAATTTTTCAAATACTTTATTATTTTAATATTATTTTTAAACGTATAACAATGTGCTACGTGTGACTTAATAAATGTGACCATGTGTCACCATGGTGAGATGCCACATGTCAACCATGCTTAATACCATATTATTTTATTATTATTATTTTATATAATAATATTATTTTTAATATTATTTAATTATTTTATTTTCTTTTCTTTTCTTTTTATTTTCTTTTTCTTTTCTTTTTTTCTTTTTTTTCTCCTTTCCCCCCCATTGGAAAAAAGGGCCACGGGCCCCTTCTTCTTTCTTCTTCTTCTTCCTCCTTCTTCTTCCTTTCCCTTCCTTTCTCCCTCTCGGGTTCTTGCCCTTTTTTTTTTTTTTAATTTCGGCCACCGAATGGTCACACACTCCATCCAGGGAAGAAGCCCGTTCGCCGGCGATGCTGACCTCCAAATTTCCCTGCCAGACGCCGCGGGACGCGCCCAGATCGGGCCGGTGAAGTCGGCGGCGGCAGGTTAAGTTTTTCCGGCTATTCTCGCCGTTTCCGGCCAATCTAGTCCGGTCTTCTACCCCTTTCCCCCTATTTTGGGTCCTTTGAGTTCAAATATGGCCTCCAATTGTTTAAATTCGAAGTGGTTCGAGAGTTATGAGGAGATTAAATTCGACTGGTACTTCCCGGGTAAATTCTGGCCACCACCGGCGGAATTGGGGTCAATGGAGACCGGTAATGCGATCCTCATTCCATAAGCTTCGCTTCGGTATATTACTCGTCAATTTTGGTTAACGTTTGTGTTTAACCCCCCGGGTACCGGGTATTATTTACCCAAATAAAATATTATTTTATTTGACTGTGTGTGAATTGTTGTTCTAGGAGCACATGTGCGTCGTGGAATTGATCCCATGGAGGATCTTAGGTTAATTGCGTACTCCAGATGAGTGACCCACCTTAAAAACTATTTTTGGGTGATAATTTATATTTATTTGGTGATATTTGAATATTTGGAAAATATATGTATGTGGTTGGAATTTTATAAAATTGGGTATTTATTTTTTAATGTCAAATTTCAGATGTTTGGTTATATGCATACATATATATATTTTGATGCCATGATTGAATATGGGAGAAATTCAAAGAATTTATGATTTAAATTCTGGATTGTTATTATTATTATTTTTACCGAGAATTTTCATGCACAATCAAGGGCTTATGAAGAGAAAATATATTTAAATATTTTTGTGAGCCTTATATATTATTTTGGAGGAAAAAATTGATTTAAAGGATTTGAAGAAAAATATTGGTATGATGGTACTGTATGTTTTAAAAAGGTAATTATGCATTTATAATGCGAGGTGGTTGATTTCATGGTTTTGAGTAAACCATATTTCTTTTCTATATTGATGATTTATGGTGAGAAATGCAAGGAATGTGGGATTGGAGATTTTTATAACTCCCACGGTAAATTTCGGAAATTTTGGGTAATAATAAAAATGGGCTATTGGTATTTATTTTATTTTAATTATTTTAGACGCACTTATGCAGTACTGGTGTTCTGTACCGTACATGAGATTGTGATTAGCGCACAAGTTTTAGTCTCCCATGAATTACCTATGAACCTGAGAGCAGGCCGGTTTAGTATAGTGCACATAACCGCCCTCCTCCTAGGCCGGGATGACAGGTTTCAGCAGCGGTGCTGTCGGGACGCTGAAGCGACCGTATGCTAGTTCTCTCTTTAACCCCCGCCTGAGGGTGCTCTGGACGCTGAGTACCGTAAGGCATCACTGGTATATTGTGTGGTGCGTCAAGCTATTTTCGATTTAAATTTTTAAGCCTATTATTTGGAAACACTATTCAATTAAAATGGTTAATTTATTTAAATTTTGCCGTTAATTTCAAACAAATAATTTTTATGGAATTTTTTTTTTATGATTTATTATTTGTTATTAAAAATTTACTTTATTCCGGATTATTTTTCTGAGTGCATTGGATTCCAAAAATTGTTGCATTTTATTGGTAATTATTGATTAAACATTTTCATATAAATTGTGGTGCTTTATATTATTATTTGCATGATTTTGTATTTTAAATGTGGATATTCCATTTAGTTATTATTTAATTAATTATTTATTGGCTACCTTGATTTTGGGGAAATATAATTGCTGGGTTTTGTGATATCTTTTAAAAGGGAAACTTTTCCAACCGAGTGAACCGTGAGGGTTTTGAGATAAATATTATTTTCAATTAATTATTATTTATTTACTCATTTATTATTAGTTATTCAAATGTACTATAATTTTCGTTACTATTATAATTGTACAGTAGATAGGTCACTCACTGACATGATTAGCATCTCAGGTTTTTAAATTCCGTTCTCTTAGGTTCGGGCTGGTAGACGACATCAGAATCAAGCTCAACGTTTGTTGCCGTTGAGTTTCAAAGTGTTATGCTTCCTTGTATTCTGTTGTATTATTGTTTCCTATTTTATGTTGCATAACTTTCACACTCATCTGTAAGTTATGATGCTCTGTATAATTACTGGACCTATTGTATCAATACTGCATGAATTTCCTGTTTATTTTATCGGAGTGCTGAAAGTTGTGGATTAATTTATAGTAATGTGGGAGGAATAAGGGGATGTTTCTAGAAGTGTGTTTTCAGTGCAGGAAAATTTTGATAAGTCCAACCCTTTAGAAGAGGTTCTGCCGGATTTTCCATTGGAAGGTTGGGTAGGGTTCCCCTAGGATCAGGGCTTGTCTAGGGTTCCGGTAAGGAATTTTGGACGGGTCCTGACAGTTGGTATCAGAGCTCTAGGTTCTAGCATTCCTAAGGGACTATGCATTGTTGTGCATCCCATCCGCTTCTAGTCTCTCGTTTTACCGTCTTAAAGCGTTCTTTCCCTGTATCTCGAAGTAAATTCGTTGCCCGAGTTTAAATAACTCTAATCTTCGTGGGTATCAATTAGAATCACCTATTCTAATGGGGAATTCTCATGGCCTAGTTAATGTTCGAAGATTGTCTTTTCTCTATCGAAGCTCAAGTAATGGGGGCAGATCCAATTCTGTGAATCTTTTTAAGATTCGTAGTGGTCCTCGATATGGATTGAGTAGTTCTTATGTTTATGGACCGCTAGCATAAAGGAGTAAAGTTAAAGTGATTCAGCTTACCTGAAGTGGTGCTTCGTGGATGAGTTAGGAGGCCTTTACCGTGGTTAACTTCTATCCTCGTCTCCAATGAGCTATCGGAGAATGGTTGTCAAAGGTATTTGACTCATGTGGTTGATGCTTGAGTAGATGGTGAGCGTTGGAACTGCTAATAGTGGGAAGCGATTCGAAAGCGTTTTCCTAACACGTTTCCTGGATTACAACCGTAGAAAGGATATCAATCACCATTGAATTGGCATTGGATATCGATCTATTTCAGTACCGTCATACCATGCGACTCCATAAAAGTTAAAGGACTTAAAGGCTTAGCTACAAGATTTGGTGAATAAAGGTTTCACTAGATCAAGTTTATCATCGTGAATGGCATCTGTTTCATTCATGGAGAAGAAGGATGATTGCCTAAGGGTGTGTATCGGCTACCAACGATTTAGCAAGGTCACCACCCATAATCGATACTTGCTGTCAAGTATGGATGTGTGTCGATCAACCTCAAGGTGTCAAGATATTTTTTTCCGATCGATTATCAAAAATTAAATACTTTTCAAAGTGATATTTGAAATTAAAGGTATTTTATTCAAGTATTTTTTTTGTTTATGTTCGTACATGTATTTGTATGTTATATTGTTTGATATTATACTGCATATATCGCACCATACGGAGGCGGCGAACCAATATAGTCCATGTAGAGCTAGCCCCATGATCATGCTGCCTACGAGTCCAGGGGATCGGACGGCCAATATAGGCAACCACGCTGGTCTGTATTGGTAGCAAAGTGCCGGCGACAGCTGGAATCATGGATCACATAGCATGTTAGAAGGTATCGTACGTACCTCCATTACGAGCGTGCATATTTGCTATGGATTTTAAGATATGGTTTTATGCATTTATTCATGTTTTTATTATTGTTCCAATGTGGAGTTTTAACAATTGCCTATGCAAGTTAAGGTATTTTAAACTAATTAAAATAATTTTCTTATTATTTATTATTTCATTGATTTAATTAGTAAATTTCATAAATTATATTTTGATTTTTGAGGAAATTTGGAAATTTAAGTTGGGTTGATAAATTGTGTATATTTTATGTTGATAGTATTTTTGAAAAATATATTTATTATTTGTTTTATGTTATGGTTTTTCCAAAAGCGACTTAAGGTTTAAGTATCGTCAATTGAGAGTTCAAGAGTAGGACATCGTTGAGTTCAAAAAAGGAGATCCTAAAGGAAGCACGTGATTCGATGTATGTGATACACCTTAAAGGTGTAAAGATATAACGAATGCTCACTAAGTATTATTGGTGAATCGGCACGATAAAGGAAGTTGCCGAATTAGAATCAAGGCACGTAAGCTGCCGACAAGTGGAAGCGGGAAGTAGAAATGTTAGCACACTTTTTACTGGTACGAGAGTAGTTCTCTCTAAGACAAGTCGGCCAAGCTATTCGTAAAGTGTACCATGAGACTACACAGAGTATCAATCACCATCACGACTATTTGAGATTCGAGCTTTACTTCAAGACTATGATGAGGGTTAACAGATACACTTGGAGTGAGACTTAACGACTGCATTGCCTTCCACCACAGGTCATTGGACAAGCGAAGTGCAGAATTTATACTTCAAAAGTTATGCTGAGAACATGCATTATGTAATGTCGAATGAAGTGGGAATAAGCAATTGTCGTTGATAAGGTCCGTTGTAACATTAGGTACAAAGCAAGTATTGAAATGTCTTCGTACGAAGTTCTATATAAGAGACAATGCCGAACCCCACTATATTGGAGTGAAGTAGGTGAGGAGAAATACCACATGACGACTAACGTGAATTGGATGTGAACACCTATGAATGACTATAAATAAGGTGAAAGTGATCGGAGAGAGTTTGAAAGCCGCTCAAGATCGACAAATGAGTTAAGCCAACGTGCATGGAAAAGATCTTGAACTTGAAGTCCGAGATTGAAGTTTTTGAAATTATCTCCGTAGGAGAGAGTCGTACGCTTTGGTTGACAGAGAGAGCTAAGTTCTTGTTGTCTTAGTTTCTACGGGGTTATTGGAAGAATTGGTTTTGTGGTATGCAAGTTAGTATTTTCAGGAAAGCAGACATGGGCATGCAGCGTAATTCACGCATGGTTGCTACGAAAGGACATCGAAGAGCTATCATGTAAGGAGCGACCAGTACAGATTTTAAGTCATGAAGAATGCATATGGATCAATAAGATTTATTTCTCAAGTCAAAAATCTCATGGAGAATTAATCTAGTAGAGGAAGCGACGTGGAAGCTCATATACAATTTCGAGGACGAAATTTTTGTAAAGGGGGAAGATTGTAACACCCCGTCTCAAAGTACAACGGAAATTTTCCAACTTTCACCGAGGTTGACCATTGATCATTGACTTTGATCGTTGACCGAATGGATCAAAAGTTTACTGAGGCACCGTTATGAAGTACACGTTGGCACGAGTTTATAGACTAGTAGCATATTGAAAACGGAGTTACGGTTTGAAAGATATGAGCAAAACAAGTTGAGATCCAAACTGTCCAAGGGATGCCGGAGTTGACTTTTTATTCATGCAAAGTTGAGCTTTGACTCATGCATGGTTGTGAAGTACTCATCGATACAAGTCCATAGACTAGCGGCACGTCCGATTTGGACATGTGGTTTGAAAGTTATGGACCTGTAGAATTTTTCAAATACTGTATTATTTTAATATTATTTTTAAACGTGTAACAATGTGCCACGTGTGACTTAATAAATGTGACCATGTGTCACCATGGTGAGATGCCACATGTCAACCATGCTTAATACCATATTATTTTATTCTTGTTATTTTATATAATAATATTATTTTTAATATTATTTAATTATTTTCTTTTCTTTTCTTTTCTTTTTATTTTCTTTTTCTTTCTTTTTCTTTTCTTTTTTTCTTTTTTTTCTCCTTTCTCCCACGTGGGAAAAAAGGGCCACAGGCCCTTTCTTCTTTCTTCTTCTTCTTCGTCCTTCTTCTTCCTTTCCCTTCTTTTCTCCCTCTCGGGTTCTTGCCTTTTTTTTTTTAATTCCGACCACGGGACGGTCACACGCGCCGGCCAGGGAAGAAGCCCATTCACCGGTGATGCTGACCTCCAAATTTCCCGGCCAGAAGCCTCCGGACGCGCCTAGATCGGGCCGGTGAAGTCGGCGGCGGCAGGTTAAGTTTTTCAGGCGATTCTCACCGTTTCTGGCCAACCCAGTCCGGTCTTCCACCCCTTTTCCCCTATTTTGGGTCCTCTGAGTTCAAATATGGCCTTCAATTGTTTAAATTCGAAGTGATTCGAGAGTTATCAGGAGATGAAATTCGGTCGGTACTTCCTTGGCAAATTTCGGCCACCACCGGCGCCATTAGGGTCAATGGAGACCAGTAATACGATCCTCATTCCATAAGCTTCATTTCGGTATATTACTCGTCAATTTTGGTTAACGTTTGTGTTTAACCCCCCGGGTACCGGGTATTACTTACCTAAATAAAATATTATTTTATTTAACTGTGTGTGAATTGTTGTTCTAGGAGCACCTGTGCGTCATGGAATTGATTCCATGGAGGATCTTAGATTAATTGCGTACTCCAGGTGAGTGACCCACCTTAAAAACTATTTTTGGATGATAATTTATATTTATTTGGTGATATTTGAATATTTGGAAAATATATGTATGTGGTTGGAATTTTATAAAATTGGGTATTTATTTTGTAATGTCAAATTTCAGATGTTTGGTTATATGCATACATATATATATTTTGATGCCATGATTGAATATTGGAGAAATTCAAAGAATTTATGATTTAAATTCTGGATTATTATTATTATTATTTTTACCAAGAATTTTCATGTACAATCAAGGGCTTATGAAGAGAAAATATATTTGAATATTTTTGTGAGCCTTATATATTATTTTGGAGGAAAAAATTGATTTAAAGGATTTGAAGAAAAATATTGGTATGATGGTACTGTATGTTTTAAAAAGGTAATTATGCATTTATAATGCGAGGTGGTTGATTTTATGGTTTTGAGTAAACCATATTTCTTTTCTATATTGATGATTTATGGTGAGAAATGCAAGGAATGTGGGATTGGAGATTTTTATAACTCCCACGATAAATTTCAGAAATTTTGGGTAATAATAAAAATGGGCTATTGGTATTTATTTTATTTTAATTATTTTAGACGCACTTATGCAGTACTGGTGTTCTGTACCGTACATGAGATTGTGATTAGCGCGCAGGTTTTAGTCTCCCGTGAGTTACCTATGGACCTGAGGGTAGGCCGGTTTGGTATAGTGCACATAACCGTCCTCCTCCTAGACCGGGATGACAGTTTCCCGTGAGTTACCTATGGACCTGAGGGCAGGCAGGTTTAGTATAGTGCACATAACCGCCCTCCTCCTAGGCCGGGATGATAGGTTTTAGCAGCAGCGCTGTCGGGACGCTGAAGCGACCGTATGCCGGTTCTCTCTTTAACCCCCACCTGAGAGTGCTCGGGACGTTAAGTACCGTAAGGCTTCACTGGTATATGGTGTGGTGCGTCAGACTATTTTCGATTTAAATTTTTAAGCCTATTATTTGGAAACACTATTCAATTAAAATGGTTAATTTATTTAAATTTTGCTGTTTATTTCAAACAAATAATTTTTATGGCATTTTTTTTATGATTTATTATTTGTTATTAAAAATTTACTTTATTCCGGATTATTTTTCTGAGTGCATTGGATTCCAAAAATTGTTGCATTTTATTGGTAATTATTGATTAAACATTTTCATATAAATTGTGGTGCTCTATATTATTATTTGCATGATTTTGTATTTTAAATGTTGATATTCCATTTAGTTATTATTTAATTAATTATTTATTGGCTACCTTGATTTTGGGGAAATATAATTGTGGGTTTTGTGAAATGTTTTAAAAGGGAAACTTTTCCAACCGAGTGAACTGTGAGGGTTTTGAGAAAAATATTATTTTCAATTAATTATTATTTATTTACTCATTTATCGTTAATTATTCAAATGTACTATAATTTTCAATACTATTATAATTGTACAGTAGATAGAGTCACTCACTGAGATGATTAGCATCTCAGGTTTTTAAAATTCCGTTCCCTTAGGTTCGGGCTAGTAGACGACATCAGAATCAAGCTCGACGTTTGTTGCCGTTGAGTTTCAAAGAGTTATGCTTCCTTGTATTCTGTTGTATTATTGTTTCCTATTTTATGTTGTATAACTTTCACACTCATCTGTAACTTATGATGCTCTATATAATTACTGGACCTATTGTATCAATACTACATGAATTTCTTGTTTATTTTATCGGAGTGCTGAAAGTTGTGGATTAATTTGTAGTAATGTGGGAGGAATAAGGGGATGTTTCTAGAAGTATGTTTTCAGTGTAGGAAAATTTTGGTAAGTCCAACCCCTTAGGGGAGGTTTTGCCGGATTTTCCATTGGAACGTTCAATAGGGTTTCCCTGGGATCAGGGCTTGTCTAGAGTTCCGGTAAGGAATTTTGGACGGGTCCTGACAGAAATGTAGATTCAGTTTTAAGTTGGAGTAAAATAGAGCTTTGGTGAGAGAGACAACTAGAGAAAGCAATGGTTGTGGAATTCAGGTGCAAAGAATGTGAATCGAACAGACATGGATATAAAAGGATCACCAGGAAAAAAAAAGAGGAACTGATTGAACATATCCCTCTTCATTTTTAGCAGAGATTACAAGTATAAAAGCAAAGTGAGTAAGCATTCCAGTTGGTTCTTGGTAAGTATTTTTGCTTGATGTTTCAGTACTATTTATAATTGGGAAAGTTTTTTTTTTTTTTTTTTTGGGTGATATTGTTGAAAGGTCTTTTTGTGGTCCACCACCATATTTTATTTCTTTTTATCTTTTCCCCGTATTGTTGGTCAACCATGTAAAGTCTTTCTGTTTTTTGATTATGTTTGGTCTAGTCTCAGGCTCTTTGCAATGTAGGGATGGTCTCCGAAGACATATAAAGCATATCTTCCGGTCCCTACAATATAGTTTTTTGGCCCCTTTGATGGGATACTGAATTATGTTTTGGTGGATTGCATATTCTTAACTGAATATTATAGACAAGGATTAGCAAGTATATTTTGAGACAATCGTACATAATGAAATTGAAGAAACATTGGTATAAAAACAGAGAAATTGAAGCTTAATGCAAAGGAAATATAATGCTTTGCTATGCACTGTAAGGCAGAGTATTTTGATTCGATTACAATCCTCTTGATCTCTAGTGTCCGTGGATTACAAGCAAATTAGGATTCCATTGTTTTAGAGTTAAGAAATATTGAATGAACAAATTATATTACCTTTGGCCCAAATTTGGAACATTCCTACAATGCATATAAGAAAAGCATGCTTGCCCCTTTTTTTGTACTTAAATATTTTTTGATGTACATAAAGATAATTTTTTTTATTTTTTAGTACTACTAGATTATTTCAAATCGCTGTTTCTTTTTTTTTTTTTTTAATTAATCCTTGTTTTGCTTTGTTTTAAATATTTTTTTAGTACTACTAGATTATTTCAATTTTTTTTTGTAGTTAAATATTTTTTTGCGAGTAAAGATATTTTGTTGTTTTTTAGTACTACTTGATTATTTAAAATCGCTGGTTTTTCTTTTTTTTTTTTTTCATGTTTTGTTTTGTTTTTCTTTGCTTTGATTTTTTTTTTTTTTTTTTTTGGTTCTGCTTTTTCTTTTTCTTTTTTTATATATTAGTTGATATTATTAGGCCTTTGGGTTATTAGATTGTTGTCGGCTGATTTGTTTACTTCTTAGTGTATGCGGTAGGGATGGTCTATGAAGACTTGTAAAGACTTATCTCTGGGTCACACACAAATTAGACTTCTAAAGACTTATCTCTACACTTTAATGAGGTTGTCGAATTTGATGGGGACTACGTGTTGAGAATGGTGAAAACAAATATGGCTAATTAAGCTAATTAAAAACTGCTATAGGTAATTAACAATGATATATGTATGATGTAAGATATGTACATAGATATACGCACACATTTGGATCCTTTTTGGATCTTGCCCCTTGTTCTTTGAAAAAGGAATTAAAATGTATTATTATTATTATTATCATTATACATATATATATAATTCACATGTTGTTGAATTAAAATTGAATTGGCTCCTAGGTCCTTCTCAGGCATGATGTGTGCTACACTTATTTTTCAATATCAAATTAGCAATTAACTTTACACGTCCATTTTGATCTGAATATAGATTTTACCATCAGACTTTCCATTGTGTATACATATATCTATATATTCGTTTTAGGCGTGATAAATAACAAAAATGCTTTGTTCATTCTGACAGTGTATTTAGTTCAAGTTCTGTTTCTAGCTCAAGGTCATAAACAAAAACATATCACCATTCTCTCTATTGTTAGCGAATCAAATATTGCTTTGTGTCAAGATTGCCAAAAAAACAGAAAACTGAATTAGATTGTTTAGTGATGTTCTTCAGAATTGTAAGAGTTATCATTGATTAACACACTTAAAAAACTTAACAGATTCACATAACTTTATTGAAGTCATTGGTCAGCTATTTAAGCTCTTTTTTAATATTTAAATAACAATGACTTATGTATGATTTAGGCTCTTTTAGAATATTTAAAATTTTTAAAACAATATGGATAAAATATATTTATTAATTTGAGGAATATAAAATTTTTAATTTTATAAAGTGTATTTTATTTTTAGATGTCAATAAAAGTTTACCAGTGTTAAGAACATCTATCAATATCTATAGAAGTCTTTCAAATGAACGTCTATAAAAGTATACAAATATTTTATAATTCTGTAACTCTATAGAACTTCACAGGAAATTCACGAATTTCGCAAAAGCAGCCACTTAAGAAAGATTAACCCTTATGGTTTTTGGAATAAGGATGGCAAACGAAGACTTTAAAGCCTTATTACCGGTGTATAAATTATGATCATAACTATCCATACCTTCTTCATGTTTATTCACCCTTGGATGCTACACGTTCAAAGGCCAAGATGATTTGTCAAAAGTTATTTGTCCAATAGTTGGGTTCAGCTATTAGTTGAACACTACCGGATTGGTCTAAGCATTATAATTTTATTATTTTCTTCTTTTTTTTTTTTTTGGGGGGGGGGGGGGGGAATAGAACTATAATGTATTATTATATATAATTCACATGTTGGCGGGTGAAAATTTAAGTGGTTCCTTAGTCTTTCTCAAGCATGATGTACGCTACACCTTTTTCTTTCTTTCTTTTTTTTTCTTTTTTTTTTTATACTAAATTAACAAGTAACTTGACATACTTATTTTGTTCTAAATATAGATTTTACCATAAAACTTTCCTATATATATATACAAATATTTATATATTTATTTGAGTGATAAAATTAACAAAATGTTTTGTTCATTCTAGCAGTATATCTAGTTCAAGTTCTGTTTCAAGCTCAATTAGGTCATCAATAAGAACAGATCGCTCCCTCTATTTTTAATGAAACAAATATTGCTTAGCTTGTGTCAAGATGACAAGAAAACAAAAACTGAATTAGAATGCTTTAGTTGATTAACACGCTTAATAAACTTAACAGACTGACATAATTAATATTAAAGTCCTTGGTCAGCTATTCAACTAATAACTGAATCGGATGCTGATTAGTGTGTTTGTGCATATCCTTAATCTAATTAACCCTCCTAGAAAATATACGCTTACCATTTGGCAGCATATATGCAGATAAAAAAACACAAATATGCATACAAAAATATGAAGAGATCAGTGGTGGGATGGCAGAGATGCATTAATCACAATTGCAAAGACGCATTAATCACAACTGTAAATCAGAATAATATGTACATGAGGATATGAACTTTCAATTATTGACAACTAAAACTTCAAATTATTTGCCATATTAAGTAATAAACTGGTCAAGAATAATTTACATAAAACTTTGAGACAACTATCCACAATAGTTCCATATTTGTTTTATTGCAATTCCCTCTGCCCAAGGAGGTGGCTAAAATGCTAACCATCCTGTGGGAGTAACCAAGTCTCATTTATACTCTTTAGCCCTTCGGAAAAAAAAAAAAAAAAAAAAAAAAAAAAAAAAAAAAAAAAAGAAAAAGAAAAAAAACACTGGACATACACGTGCAATTAATTGATTTACACTGGACATACACGTACAATTAATTGATGTGCTTCAATTTTTAAGTAAATTGTCTCGTCAAGCAATTAATCATCGGTGGTAAAATGCCTCCCTTATTTTTAAGTATTGAAAAAATAATTAAACTAAATAAAATATTGTCATTGACACAAAGGAATATATATAATTTTGTTAATATAAAGTGTATATTATATTTATAAGTCAATAAAACTTTATCAGTGTCAGTGGAAATCTATCAATGCCCATAGAAATCATTTAAAATGAGAATTTTTCTATAATTCTGTAGTAAAAAATTTTGGAATACCTAACAGTTATAGGTTATTAATTTAAATTCAAATAATAACTAATAATGCAACCAACAAATAAATATTAGCCACATAAACTTATTGAATTTAATTAAATTAGGGATTTCTAATATGAGAAAGACTCATTATATAACTTTATAAAAGTTAATATACAAGTTCAGAATTATAATTCTATAAAATTTTGTCAAAAAAATCAGTAAAATATGTGAAAGTCTAGATTAAATAATACCCAATCTTTGTGATAAGTATGGTCTAAGAATACTTATAAAGCCTTACCACCGGGTCACTGCAAAAGGATATCAGTAAAGAGAAATACAAATAAAGAAAGGAAATTGAATATCATAGCACTTCTCTGCCAATTTTTCATTAAATTTTCACACATACTATTTAAATAAAACGAAATGATGAAGAGTATTGAAATTATAAAAATATTTTATAATTTTGTGATTCACGAAGTCTGAAAAAGTAGCTAGCCACTTAAAAAAAAACAATAATAACAATAAAAATAAATTTAGATAAAGAATACCCCTTAGTTTCTGCAATAATAAGAGGAAATTCACGAATTCTGCGAAGCTAGCCACTAAAAATAGTTAATATATATTTTGAAAATCTAGGTAAACGGAGACTTGAAGCCTTATTATCCTAGACTTGAAAATCTAGGATATTAAATTTTGAATGGGATTGGTTGTTGGGAACAATGGAATCTCCAGAGTAAAGAGAAATACTAATAAATTAAGAAAGGAAATTGCATATCATAGAGGATCATAGTGTTCCTCTGCCAACTTTCCACCAAATATTCACACTAACATTATTTAAAAATCATCATCATTATTATTAAAGCATAGCTATCCAATTACTATTTTTTCCGTAAGTCATTGTTTACTCTGTTTTTTTTTTTTTTTTTTTTAATCCCTCTCATATCCTACTTTGATTTTAATTAACTTGGTTTCTTTAGCACTAAAGAAAAATAGCCCACTTTTGATTATAACTTGATTTATTTAGCACTAGGAAAAATCCTTTTCAGCATCAAATTTTTAAGATCTCCTATTAGAGAATCTTATGATGAGATTAGGGGCTTATTTTATGTACCAAAGTATTTGACAAATATCATTTTGGTCATTCAATAAATAGATCCAACAGTGTGTGTGTGTGTGTGTGTGTGTGTGTGTGTGTGTAAATATTATATCCATAACCACTCACAACTTTCTCAATGTTTATTAATGCGATCCATTCAAAGGTCAGGATGATACGTCAAAATTATTTGTGCAATATCTGGGTTCAGGTGTTAGTTGAACACTAGGGACCGGCCTGAGCATTATAACGTGTTATTTTATTTTATTTCATTTCTCTTGGTTTTTGAAAATAGAATTATAATGTGTATTACTATATATAATTCAGATATTGGTGAGTGAAAATTGAACTGGTTCACATGTCTTTCTCAACCATGATGTGCGCTACATTTATTTTTCCATATTAAATTAACAAGTAACTTGACAGACCTATTTTGGTCTGAATATAAATTTTACCATTAGACTTTTCATATTATATATACATACATTTATATATTTGTTTGAGCGATAAAATTAACACAATGTTTTGTCAAATTCTGACAGTGCAACTAACTAGCTCAAGTTCTGTTTCTAGCTCAGTGTCATAAATCAGAATAGATCACTCTCTTTTGTTAGTGAATCAAAAACTGCTTGATTTGTACAAGATGGCAAGAAACAAGAAACAGAATTAGAATGCTTTGGTGATGTTTTCCAGAATTGCAAGAGTTATCACTGATCAACAAACTTAACAGACTGACATTAAAATTATATTAAAGTCATTGGTTTCAACTAATAACCGAATTGAATGCTGATCTGGAAGCTGACTGGAAGTCTCCACTTTTCTATTGTCTGGAACAGCCTCCTCTGCAATCTGCTCTTTAGAAGGCACATATCTGAATTCAAGTTCTTAATTTTTGAAGAGCCTTGTCTCTTACAAAATGAAAGTCAAATTGCAGTCAATATATGCAGACTCTTATATTATCACCCTAAACGACAGGATTCCGAAGAAGAAAGTTGCGGCTCTTGAGTCAAATTTTTCTGACCAAATACAATTCAGTAGTTGCATGTGCCAAAAGCTCTATACGCTGCTTACGCCTGGAATGCGCTATGACATGGTGCTGCCACCAAGGAAGATAGAATTCCCTCTCGTAGGTCTTGTATCATCTTGGTTACTTCAAAATCAGTAAAGCTAGCATAGAGAAAGTGATAGTCAATGAAAGAAACTATGCTTTTGTTTCTCAACAACTGTGGCCACAGTTCGTACTCCTAAGTGCTAACTGGCAGTTTATTGCGTGCAAACTGGATGGTGTCAAACAACCTGTCTCCTTTATCCAAAACCTGCAAAACTTTGAGGCAAAAAATAAATAAATAAAAAAAAATAAAAAGAAAGTAAAATAAAAAAAGGGTAGAATGTGAAATTGGTACTGCAGTAAATTTATTGGTGAAGTTAAATTAGTATTGGAGTGCATTAACTCAAGAGTTTTGAAAGACTTTTTTCACATGAACAAAATTAAAGGAAAATGGAAAATTTTCCCTTGACCATGATGAGGTCTGACTTTTAAAACATTTGCAGTAGGTAAATATTTTGCAAGATTGATCTAACTCTTAAATCCAGGTGTTTTACAAACTTGCTGGGGAAAAGAAGACCCAGATGGTAATGGTGAATAAAATTGGCAGTTTCATATGAAGAAGCAAAGAATAGATTGGTAACTGATATTTATGTACCTAAACAAGCAGAGATTGGTATCAAGCCAATCTTGACAGATTATTAATTCGCCTTTGGCAACATCGTCGCAGTAATTCAAATATACACCTTGCTAGTAATTACCACTCTAACCGCAAATGCACCACCTCTTATACCTTATGAAAAGAGAAGAAACTTTATTATTAACGGTATCATGAAGTCTTGAGGTTAAGAAATACTTGTTCTTGAGTATGTAGTGGCATTTTTTCTTTGTGATTTGTAAAGTATGTTTGTGGCTACATCCAGAATCCATGCCCTGAAATTATGCACATTGTAATTCCTAGGAATTAATTGTGTTTTGTAAGTATGCAAGGATTGAATATCTGCCAATAACTAAGCTATAGGTAAAATAAAATTTCTGACAGTCTTCTACTCAATGAGATAGTAAAGTTTATTGCATTGACAAATAGCTTATAAAAAAAGGTGTATTAATAACACAGACCTAAAAAGGCTGTCCAACGAGCATGAGCTCTATTTTATCCTCCAAAATTTGGTAATCTCAAAACCATAATTAAAGCCATTTCATTTCACTGATTGGCCAAATTCTCAACAACAGATCAGGGGAAGAGATCCATTACCTGTAATATGACTGGTGAAATACGTGATTCATCTTCTAAGTATGTCACTGCTTCAGCTCAAGTTTGGAAGTTACAACTCCAATTTTCAAGATTCCATATGTACACCATGTACAACATAATAAATAATAAGGTAAGTAAGTGGCAAGCATACACAACAGAGAGGTTATTTTGTTGTTTATTCAAGCAGTAGAAGGTGTACAACCAAATAATAATGATTAAAACATAAGACTATCCAAATTTACGTATATGAACGTAATTATATATAATATAAACTCTAGAAACATCAATCCAAGTTCTTCAACATTTACTTCCAAGTGTAATGAAATATTTTTGCTCATCGTCGTCTCCTTTGTGGGATCACACCAAAAATCTTGAACATCAAACTTGGTCTCCTTGAGGTGATGATATGTCCAGCTATCAGTCCAATTATCAGTCCACCTCCATAGCCTATTACAACAGCTTTCCAACTCAAGGAAAATGATACTGAATCTAATTCCTCATCATCTTGAGAAGGTGGTAGCAGAGTCCCACACTTTTTTGACAATGGAAGACCACATAATCCCGCATTTCCCTCGAAAGAAGAATTTGGAAATATCCCAATCTGTCCAGCCTGTGGTATTGGACCTGTAAGTTGATTTTTGGAGACGTTCAAGTATTCAAGAAATGTGAGACTAGTTAACTGTGGAGGGATTTTACCAGAAAGCTTATTGTTAGAGAGATCTAACGATTCAAGCTCAACCAGATTCCGTAGAGATGAAGGAATATGTCCTGAAAAGTTATTACTTGACAAATTGAGCACGATTAGATATTGAAGATCCCCTATTGTCTCTGGGATTTCTCCATGAAATATGTTGTTCGAGAAATCAATGCACACAAACATGGTGAAAATTTTGACAAAAAGCATTTCTAGGCCCTTATTTACCACAGTCACTGAGTACTGGTAAGACTCATCATCACCAATGTACTTCACTCCTGATGAATTTCTGTGAGAGATTTTGCTCATTGAAGTCCAATTTGTGAAATATTCAGATGATAAACTTCCACTAAAATCATTGAAAGACAAGTCAATGATACTTAAGTTCAGAAAGCCAGAAAAGTTATGTGGACAACATATTGGACCGTGAAATTTGTTATGAGCTAAGATAAGAACCTGAAGATTTAATAAACTCTGTAGCCAAAAAGGAAATGTGTCATTCAGCTGATTGTGGCTAAGATTTAAAATTTGTAGCTCTTCACATTTAATGAGTGAGCTTGGCATCTTCCCATATAGTTGGTTGCAGCTCAAGTCCAATGTCTTCAATTTGCTTCTATCTCCACAAGTCTGAGGCATTTTACCATGAAAGTGGTTTATTCTTAGATTTACAACCAACAGCGAGCTATTGAAGTTACCCAAACATTGAGGAATAGTACCACTCAAATTGTTACTTGACAAATCAAGATATTGAAGATCCCCCAGTTTACAGAACAATGGATCAATTCTTCCAACCAAGCTATTTCCTGATAAAGAAAAGTACCTGGTGGACATTGGTGGAACAGCAACTGGTCCTCGCAACATGTTGGAATGCAGGTCTAGTAAATACAGTTTCTTCCATGGAAGAACTAAGGGGGGTTCTTCCCAACCACTAAAGTTGTTATAAGAAAGATCCAGAATCTTCAAGGTCTCTGTCCCTATGTTCAAGAACCATTTGGGAATTGGGCCAGAAATCCTATTGTGGGAAAAGTTTAAGGATTCCAATTCATCTTGTGTTTTCAGGAACATTGGAAATTCACTAATGTTACATGAGGAAAATGATAAGATATGCAACTTGGGGAGATGATGAGAAGAACAAGAAGATGAACAAGAAGAAGAACTCCTACTTACATTATTTGTGACAGATAGGCCTCTATTATTCGAAAGCAAAAGATCATGAAGCGAACTCAACCCCAAAAAGATTGTGTCAAAATCAAGACTGCCACTTAAATCATTTGAATCAAGGCACAATTCTTTGAGCATTTTGAGTTTGGATATGGAACTTGGAATGTGTCCAGTTAAATTGTTTTTACTTAAAAACAGGTTTTCCAACTTGGATGAATGATCAGAAATGTTTTGGATATTAAGAGATCCAGAAAGCTGATTGTTTTTCAAAGATAAGTATGCAAGAGAAGGCAATTTAAACAAAGACCAAGGAATGACACCAGTGAAAGAATTATATGACAGATCAAGACATTCAAGAAATGTGAGATTTTGAATAGTGGATGGAATTGAACCTGTCAAATTATTGTTCTGAAGATGGATAGATTTGATCTGATGTGGGGGTAAGCTTGGGAATTTTCCATCAAAAAGATTTGTTGAAAGTTTCAACATTTCTAACTGTGAGAGATTTCCAAGTGAAGACGGAATTTGGCCACTGAAATTATTGTCATCAAGAAACAAATATGTCAACTGTGTGAGGTTTCCAAGTGAAGAAGGCAATTCACCACTAAATTGATTACCAGAAAGATCAATTGTAGTGAGCTTTGCAAGGTTCCCTACCCTATACGGAAGTTGGCCATTGAAATGATTTGATGAGAGGCGAAGATATGAGAGTTCAGAAAGGTTCCAAAGAGAAGATGGAACAACCCCCAAAAAGCTGCACTTTTTAAGATCCATGAAATTCAAGAATCTTAGCTTGCCAATTGAAACTGGCAGTTTTCCTGAGAAACTGGTTTTGGAAAGATCCAATAACTTCAGCATACTACCAGAGTGGAATTCTGGAAGAGAACCGGTAAGATCACTGTTTCCGGACATACGAATCGACATTATCTTAGGCAACTGGAAGATACTCTTTGGGAATTGACCATGCAAAAGGCATCTCTCAAAAGAGAGATGTGTTAAGGAAGACAAATTCCCTATGTGTTCAGGAACAGAGGAAGAAAGATTGACCAAATTAAGATGAAGCTGTCTTAAATTTGTCATGCTTTTCGTGAGCTTTCCAAGTTCTCCTTCTCTTAGTTTCAAAAGACTTCCATCATGGTTAATATTGAAAGAAAGATCAAGGGAAACCAAACGTGTCAGCCTTGAAATTTGAGATGGAATGAAACCAGAAAACATAGAAAAGGAGAGATTGAGATGAGTTAACCTTGAAAGCTGGTGAAACTCAGATGGAATCGGAGATGGACTGAAGTTGTTGAAGGCAAGGTTGAGCTTTCGAAGACTTTGCAAGTTGAAAAGGCTGCTGTTAGAAAGCAGTGGACCATAAATCCAACTGTTGCTGAGGTCTAGGCTTAATACATGACCAGTTTCCTTGTTGCATAAGACACCATCCCAAGAACAGCAATCAGCAGCAGAATTCCAAAATTTCATCTTTGGATAACCAGAGGAAGAATGTTCATACCTCTTGAATTTAAACTCGGTTTTTAGTTGCAGTAAAATGGAACTTTGGTGTGGGAGGCAAGAGAAAGTAGTAATGGTGATGCTAGTAGAGGAAATATTGTTGAGAGAATTTGATGAAATAGAGAAACAACATGGGATTATCATGGCCAAATAAAATAAGAGGAATTGATTGATATTCCTCTTCATATTTAGCATAATATGATCACAGCTACCAAAAGAGGAAATTAATATATGTATTTGCGCACTATGGATCTCAATATATCGTAACTAATTAGTACGTAGGTTGTGTTTAGGGTTAAAGTGCTTTATATAGATGGAAAAACAGTACAGTGCAGTTTCAGAAAACGCGGAAGAGTTTATCTTTGTGGAGGTACATAGAAAAAATGTCTCAACGAAAAAAAAAAAAAAAAAAAAAAGTTCACAGTAATAATATATTAGTCAAAGTGGTACTTTGTTATATGGTCTACTTGCTATATATAAGTTGGTCAAACGTTAAAAAAAATAAAAATAAAAATAATTATTAAAAAAGAGCCATTTTACTGTTCAACAGTCTCCGCACAGTAACTTATCATGGTTGATATATTTTATTGTCGATTGTGTTGAAAGAAAGAAACCCTCTAAATTCTAAACCCTATTAACCAAAAAAATCTATATTCGGCTACATGTTTATAATCTCTAAAAAAAAAGTAGTTTCAGTTGCAAGCTTTTAATTGTTTATAGTATAAGATGGATGTTTCAAAGAGATATAACATGTTTGAAGTTTAAGTGAGTTCTTACATGATTCATTGTGCCCTCCAAGTATTTTAGTATTTCTATAATCCACAAAACATCTTTTAATCTCAAAATTTTTAAAAATCTAATAACTAATGGTAAATGTATTGATGAGAAAACTATCAAAGCATTGTTATAAGAGAATAACTAAATATTATCTTTTTTTTTATTAGAATATTAATTTTTGAATTAATTCAAAAGTTAAAATTTAAAAATATAACTTTGGATTTTATAAGCTTAATGATACATTAAAATTGTAGAAGCGCAAAGTAAACCATGTATGGACTAATCTAAATCTTGTGGATTAATTCAATTACTAAGATTTAAACATGCAATCTTGGACTATATGAGTTTATTGATATACTAAAATATCGTAATGATGGACTCATTTAAATCTCATAAATTTAGCATTATATTAAAATTCTAAAATGGCAAAGTGAACAATATATCAACTCATTTAAACCTTAGCTCTTATTAGAATTCAAAAATTGATAAGAAATGTCCTAACAATCTTCCATCAAGATGGTTCTCATGAAAGAATTCTTATATATATTTATATATATGTTTAATCAAGCTTTTACCATGCTGACGTAGTTGTTCTACTATTAAAATTTCCTTTATTGATGATTAAATAACATTAGTGGTTAAAATTTAAAAATTCATTTTAAAAATTTAAAACTTAAAATTTTAATATATCATTAAATTTATATTAAATTATTTATTGATTTTTTGAAAACAATCCAAGGGCTTATAAAATGAAGATAGCTAAAAACATCTCTACGCGATATGATGTAACTCTATATAAAAGATTTCGATATAATAAATACATTAGAGCTTACTATATGTAGTAAGCCACGTTATCAACGTTTATTGCCATGTAGAACAAGTAAATTATTAATCAAATCTGAAAATATCTAAATTATCTAAATAATCATTTATAACAATTATAGGTAGATCTAATTTATATATATATAGAGAGAGAGAGAGATATAGATTTGGTCTCTATTAAAAGAGAGGATTTCAGGGACAATTTTTAGGGCTATTTTAGACTTTTCAATTTTTTCTCATAATTATAATTTTATTCATAAACATATATTTGTAGAATATTCTTATAAATGCTTTATTTTGGATATTTTTGTCTTGGCGATACAAACTTTTAGTAATTTTGTATATGTACGTTTTAAGGTTTATATTTATTGCTTTTCTACTTGTGTGGTCCCACTTCTTCCCCTCCAAGTTTTTTTTTTTTTTTAATATTATTATGTGATAAATAAATGTGAAAATTTACTTATGCTATCTTAGATATTAGTTCTTTTTTTGGCAATATAATATATGTTAAATTAGTATCTTAATTGATCAGATATTCTGACTATCATTCTATACATTTATATTTATTTATTATTCTTATTTACATAAAAGCAAAATTACAATTGTTATAATGCATGATTGTTGATTATAGTCATTCTAAAATTTTGGAGTTTGAAATACATTCAAGAAAGAAAAAACAGAACACAAAACCAAAATTAAAAAAAATAAAAAAAATAAAAAAATAAAAAACAAAAAACAAAAGAGGAAATTTTATTATATTTTATTTTATTGTTATTTTTATGTTATATTATTTTTTTTTTGTCTATACTATTTAACCAAATTATAAAAATTAAATCATGTATATGCATATTTTTCTTTTTCTTTTTCAAACTCTAAACACAATTTATGGGATTTTGATAGTTGCTAAAAAATAAAGAATTTGTTTCTATACTTGAAAAATGAAATAAATTTTATAACTCATACATAATACACTATACATGTGCGTGTTATAGTGTGCTTTACTAGTGTTCGTTGTTTTAAATTGTAATAAAAGAGATATTTTGTGTATATAAAGGAACACCCAATATAAAATAATCCAGTTTCTAATATATTTGGACACCTACAACAAATCATATTTGTTTTCCTTTTTTGTATATGTGGACTGTAAATTATATATTTTAATAAATTAGAACTCCATAAATGGATGATTTAAATATATTTCATGAGCAAGTATAAACGTCTAAACTTTATAATCGAAAATGAAAAATATATACAACGTCTGCATGATTATAGGGGGAATACTATATAGGAATCATATTGCTTAAAGCAAACTACTTTGGCTTCATTATTTTTGTTTCAATTCATTCCAAAGTTTTTTCGTTGTTTCTTTGTGGTCTTTATCTTTAAAGATTAAAATTGCTAGAAAGATTGTTTGGTATTTATAACTATTAGTTTTTTGTGGAGAATGTTTCAACATTTTGATATTTGACAAAATTAGTTATTTTATTTTCTTTAGAAAAAAAATATTTAACATATGTGATTATTAATTACATCTTTCCTAGGGAAAAATAAAAGAAGTTATTGATTGATCTTACTAATCTCTTTAATTATAGCTTTGTTTAAAATAAAAATTTTATGAATGCGAGTATAAAAATACATAATAGTAAAATTAAGGTGAAAAATGAATGTTAATGGTTAATATGGTAATTTATATTGTAATTTTAATTGTTATATCCATTTAGAATAAATAAGTATGTCATTATGAGTAAGTAAATTTATCTTAAACATGGTTAATACCATGTCTAGTGTACATTAGAAGAATTCTCCTAAATTTAAAATAAAATATGATTATGAGATAAATGCTAAAGGTTTTTGTATCTCATTCAAGATTTTAGATTTAAATTCAAATATTAATTATTACATTATTAAATAGTTAAACTTTAATCATATAAACAAACATCCATGTTTTAACTACTTTTGTTATTCCGTAATAAAAGACTTGCTATATATATATATATATATGGTAATTGTATTGTATAATGCTTAATTGCTTTTAATTCATTTGTTAATGAAGGGTTAGAGTTGACAAGGCCAAAAATATTATGGGTAAATTACATTATTGCAATTACCCAAGAAAGTTCTTGACAGCTGAGTTAATCTGAGATTGGAATTTTTATTTTTTTTTTATTTTTTTTGCTGAGACTGAGATGATGGTAATTTGATATTTGAAACTATATATATGTACATATAAGTTTCAAACTATTTAATCATCATTTGTACAATTCATATGTTCTTTTGGTCTCATCTTATAAAATATATTTGTAAAATAATATATTAATCAATTTATATTTCAGACCAAAAAAGAAAAAAAAAATCAATTTCTACAAGTTTCAAGGAAAAAAAAAAAGAAAAAGAAAAAAGGACTATTCAAGTGACTTTGACATAGGGAGAGCGTGGTGGTTGATATGCCACTTCCAGTAGGCGGCAGGTCTAATTTTCAAATCTCTTAATATGGATGGAAAATTCCATTATATATGAAGTTGTATTAAAAACATTGCTCAAGTCACGTCAAACTATATACTACATGAAAGATGTGAAACCTTTGATCCTCTCTCAATTCATATGTGAGAGAACATTAATAGAATAGAATTCCAATTCAAAATCATTGACGAGGAAGCTGACTTTATACTAATACTGGAGACCTAACAAAAATTTTATATGTACTATAATTGAAATAAAGGTGAAAAATTACAGCTTGAGATACAAAAATGGGTTTCAACAGCCGCGTGCAGTGCATTAATAACCAGTGGAATCCATCCTAACCTAATATCCTTTTAACTTCAACTAATCTTTCTTAGTTGTGGTGGTCAATGTTTGACTCCACAAACGAAAGTAAATCATACGTACATAGTGCTCCTCTGCCAATTTCTCCTATAAAATTTTCACATCGAATGTTTAATATTATCATCATTGTTGTCATTAGAGAATATAACCATCCATTAGCCCGTTATTTACTTCTTTTCTTTCCCTCTGGCAGTATGATCATTAGTTTCATCCCCACTTTTGATTTTAAACTTGGTTTTCTACCACTACAGAAACAGCCTTTTTTTTTAATTTTCAGCTACATATGTTGTATATTAGATCTTCAATAGAGAGATCAACATTCCCATTAGATTATAATTTTATTATAAGGTCCATTATTGCCCAAAAAAATATTATTATATGGTCCACATTGGGAGTATTTCCCCTGTTTTTCTCAAGCACGTGCCAACAATTTTTACAGTGCTTCACTTTTTTACCCACTTTTGTTATTATTGTGATGATGTGGCAGACCTATTTTTGTGTCATGTTCCGCCAATAAAATAATGTGAATTTATTGGTAAAAATATAATTTATTCAACAACATAGGGTAGTTTACACTATCTTCCTAAAATCAACTTTCAATTCTAACCCATTTCAGTACCTATGACCACAATTGTTTAACCTCATATCCATTCATTCTGATGTTGTTTAGTTTAACATCATGATCTTTAGAAATCCAAAAATAACAGTCATGATTTTTTTTTTTCTTTTCAATATATTAAGTTAATGAGTTGTTTACTCTATGTGTCTTTTTTTTTTATATAATACAAAAGTGAACTTTGCTATTAGACTGTCCGACTAAAAAATAATGTATGTACTTGAGTGAGTTTTTGAAAGAAGTTGTGGCTTTGTTTCTCTATAAATTTGGCCACAGCTCCTGCAGCTAAAACACAAATTAAAGTTTGCATTTGGAGCCTCCTCCTTGTTGCTACCAGTACCAGGAAACTTAAGGACTAGTAATGAGTACAAAGACTTAAGATTTATTTTGACGTTTAAGTTTCCAGCTTTCAAAGCATTGTGAAAGACCATAATATCAGCAAATGATAAAAAAATAAAAAAAATACATAAAAATAACAGTAAACAAATTAAATTAATTAAAAAAAAAAAAAGGGATAAGGCAGGGTATATGGAATTAAAGTGGGTATATTAATCTTTACCTTTGATTCAACTACAATAAATACACTTTATATGGATTCTGACAATACCCATTTCCTTCAATTGTCAACATGATCATAATTTACCACCAACTTCAACTCTTTTACCTTCTCTTTCCACTGTTTGATTAATTCTTCATTATAACCTGTAATTAATTGGCATGTTGTTCCAAACAGAAAGCAATCAGCACCCCTCTTCAGCTTCGAAGGGTTTTATTTTCTCTACTTCTTGATGCCCCTAATGAGTGGAGACCAAACTAAAGACATGATTTATAATGTATAATTTTTTATTTGTCTGTATTTCTTACTTGCTGTGGATTGAGACCTCTCGGCTTTTGGGCTTAAAAAAAGACTGATTGACAAGTCCGCGATTTTCATCGTTTTTTGCTTTAAGACTCAAAACCGAACACTTGGCAGACTCAAATTTTTCTCTAATGCACTCCATTTAGCCCATTATCCTTCTTCCAATGATGACAGTTGAATGGTAGTTCTCTTCCAAGCCATCTAGTCCGAAGCAACAAATAGATGGGAACTTCATTTTATATGAGAATATGAACAATGTGCAAACTCAGATTATCAGCCATTGGTTTCTTTTAGGATAATGAGAATTTGATAGTCCAACCTTAAAAGCCTGTAACAGTGTCACAAATCCAAAACAGAGTGTGTCCTTGTATATTTGATCAGTTTGTCCCTTCTGAGGATATTCACTATTCTAAACAAACTATTTGTCCCTTCTGAGGATATTCACTATTCTAAACAAACTATAAAATTTAATTTCTATAGGTGAGGCTAGTACCGCAGCACGTTAATACAGGATTTTAAGAGACTTTCTTACTTGAAAGTGGATAATTACTACTTTTCCAGTATGATATCTGATTGTTAAACAATTTCGGTACCGTAACGTTTTCTGGGCATGATCCAATTCTTAAGCTTTTGTGATTTACAAATTTGCAGTAAAAATATAGTAATAATGAAAATAAGAAATTATTAATGTATAGGTTTCTGACTAAAGAGTACCAAAACTGATTGGAAATCAGTACTATGTAATTCAACTTAAAACTGAGTATGCATCCAGAGGAATGACTTGAAGTAGAATCCAGCATCAAGAATGTGAAAATACAACGATCTATCAACAAAGTTTCTCTCACACTATCAAACACAAAAAGAAAGAGTGTTATTTTGTCTAATCCAACTTTAGGCTGCACATGCTAAAGCCTTGACATGAAGAAGTAATTAATTTAACTAACAAATTACAAGAAAACTCTCAAGCAGAAAATTTTGATTTTCAATACTTGCTGAGGTGGTATAACTGAAACAACTGCCACATTTCATATGCCATAGTTTATCACTGAAGCAAAAATTGGTAACTGGCTTTTATGAATATGAAGAGGTAGAGTCCCAAGTTCAGCTCTTAATCTTCATGATTACTAATTTTCCTTTTGCCATTTTTGTCTCTGCGAAGCAAGAAAAGAAGCCATAGTATAAGAAACATTTTGAATGAGCAAATACTTGTATCAAATGAAGCTAATTACCAGCATCCACTGTAATCTAATTATGCTCTGCTGGGTAAAGTGTCCACTTCCAGCACTCCGTTTATGCAATTACCATTCTTAGAACAAATGGACAACCTCATCAAGCTGGTATAAAGATCAAAATCATTAATTATTAGAAACTCAGAATGACAACACAGTTGGGGCACTCAAAACATAGTTTTGCCCACTTCCTAACAACTTAACCTTTCGGGAACTATGATTATGAAGAAACATATATGAACAATAATAATTACCTTTATGGAATTCATTTCTTGCACAGGTGGGGTACTCGAAAATTCTTAAAGATTTTCCATTTATGTCCTGCTTACATAATTAAAAAACTGTGAAATTCTCTGTACAGACTAAAAAAAAAAAAAAAAAAAAAACAGAAAACATGATAATACAAATGAAAAGTAGTGATCCATGCTTCATACTTAAGTAATGTACCTGAAGCAGCAGAGGATTGTGAATCATCTACAAACTCGAACTGCAAATTGGGTATGTGAGCAATTTTAGGCCAATCCTCACCCTTATCCTTTTGACATCTCTGTGATAAAATGGGACAGTTCCAAATATTTAGTACTTGTAAAGAGCTGATACTCTGCAATCCTTCAGGAAGTGATCCTAAATTGGGGCATTCACAAATTATGAGTTTTGAAAGAGAGGTAAGATTTCTAATTGACTCAGGGATAGCCATCAAGCTATTACATCCTCCAACAAAGAGTAACTGTAGAGTGTTAACATGTTGAAGCCCCTCCGGGAGAGTTTTTAATTGTGGAAGACCATACATTTGGAGAGAATGAAGGCTCTTAAGTTCTTTCCACATAACAACATCAGCACTGCACATGTCAAGCTCATTGCAGTCTTCAATATACAAATACTCAAGTGAGACAAGATGTTGAGTACCAGGGGACAAATACTTTAATTTTGGGCACTTCTTAATCCTTAGACTCTTGAGGGAACCAAGATATTTTAGCCAACTTGGTAGTGATTGTAGATCTTCAATATTACTTAGACACAAATGTTCCAAATTGGAGATTAAACAAGAGAAAGAAGAAGTGATAAAAGCGGAAGAAGATGATGATGATGATGATGATGATGATGGTGTTTCGTCTGTTGTTGTCTGAGTTTGTGGTATTGTAATGCTCATCATGGTCTGATTGAATGGCTTCCAAATAGAATTTTCCAATGTAAGGCTTTTGATGAATGGGGAAAATGGTATGAACTTTAGCTTTGGGCAATCCTCAATATGTAAAGAAGAAATACAGGGAAATGACAGAAATGAGTAATTTGCTACTACCATCAATGGCATTGTGTTTGTGCCCGAACAATTATTACTTTCACCATTTCTTATGTCCTTCCACCACCCTTTAAGACTAGGCAATTTTTTAAGACTGAGATGTACCAAGGATGGTAAAGGCACATTTATTGATGACGAAACAAAGTCTTTTGAAATATACTCCAGAGCAGGCACATCATGTAATGTCAATGACTTAAGAGAAGGGAATTGATCTAAAGGAGGTAGATTTTGGCATTTCAAACATCCTTTTAATGTAAAGCTCACGAGCTGTTTAAGTGTGGGAAGCCAACTTGAGAGATTGACGCCTCTATAACCATACAAACGCAAATCTTTAAGATTTGGATGTGGTTGGAGTCCTTCCAATGTCATTTCATGATCAACAATCTCCATCACTTCAACTTCATAATTTGGAGAATACCAACCCAATCTTAAGGACCGAAGTTGTTGTTTTTCCTTCAAATTTGCATCAATAACATCTTTTCCATGATGCAAATTTTTAATCCAGAGGTCTCCTCTCAAGTTGTTTAGCAGCATTAGTTCCTTTAGCTCACCTACCTCAATATTATGCCTAAACTTGGTCCCTGCAGTCAATACAAATTGTGACAATGTCTGAAGATTAGTCAATTGTCCCAGTCCGCTTGGCATATGGGTCAACTTACTTAACCCTTTAAGCTCAAGATGCCTGAGGTTTACTAAGTTCTTCATATCTCTTGGCAGTTCCTTGAATCCAACCAAGTCTGACAGCTTCAGTGTTTGCAAATTATGTAACTTGGTAATGGAATTAGGCAACATCTTGATTTTTGTTTAGAAAGATCAAGATATCTTAGATGCTTCAATTTACCAATGGACTCTGGCACAATCTTGATCCCTGAATTATGCAGATCCAACATACGTAAGAACTTAAAATTTGAAATAATCACATCACATATTGGTGCACCTGCTGTTTCTTCAATACCCCACCATGGTTGACTAGGCAAAAGAATTGTTCTAATCCTGTTTGATGTTTGAGACAATGAAGTTGGAATTTGCCGTGATGACTTCAAGCAAAAATTGAAAGAAACATGATGGGTATTACGTTTAACATTTTTCCGATCCGAAGGTAACATAACACACTCCAATCCTGCGACTTGTATTGCAAGATCATGAATGAGATCATGCATTTTGCATTTTTTTATATCGCCGAAAGCATCTTCTTCCACCTCTTGAAAGAATAATTTCCAATATAATTCCATGAAATACTCATGACCAACATCCTCTAGGGACTGAGCTGTATTTGTTGACTTTAAAAACCCTTGAGCCATCCAAAGATTTATTAGGTCTTTTACATTAATTTCATGGTCTTTAGGGAATAAGCTACAATAAGCAAAACAATGTTTCAAATGTGATGGAAGATGATTATAACTAAGCTCGAGTGTTGGCAAAATATCATTTTCATCTTGAGATATGTTTAAAAACTCAACATCATGGAAAGATGACCATTCTGTTTCTGGACTTTTGAAGTATAACATCCTTCCTATCGTCCTTATAGCAAGAGGAATTCCTCCACACTTTTTCACAATCTTTTTTCCAACTTCCACAATATTGGAATTGGTTGCATCTTGTTCTTCAGCAAAAGCCATTTTTCTAAATAAAGACCAAGACTGAGTTTCATCCAAACGACCTAAAAGATATGGTTTCCTTTTGCTCATAATCTTTGCGACCACTTTACTACGAGTAGTTACAATTATTCTACTCCCCTTTGCACCATTTAACAATAAAGTTCTCAAGCTTAACCACAGTTCACGGTTCTCATTCCACACATCATCAAGTACAAGTAGATACCGCTTTCCACCTATTTTTTGTCGAAGCTCCTTTTGCAATGACTCCATCTCAGAATTCTCAAACCTCTCACTGTCAGAACCAGATCTAAGAATCTTCTCAACAAGTAATCGAACATCAAAATTAGTACTAGAGACACAAACCCACATTTTCAGATCAAAATGTTTTTGTACCTCATCATCATTAAACACGAGCCGAGCAAGTGTTGTTTTTCCTAATCCTCCACTACCCACAATGGGAATAACCAAATCATTCTCATCAGTTTCATTGTCCAACAAACATTCTAGGATTCTCAATCTATCACCATCCCTCCCAATAACAACTTCTTCTTGAGATACAAATGAGTGAGTATGCTCCCTTGATCTATACACAACTTTTGCTTCTTCGTTTCTAACCTCCAAATAGAAACATCTATCAACTCTAATAGCATCTAGTTTCTCCTTAACAGCTTTTATTTTTTGACCCATCTTGTGCTTAAAGGCAAATTGATTTGGTGTTGAGAAGAAGAAATTGCATACCTGCAGCAAGGTCATCTTGGTCATTTCACTTCCAGTGCTACCAAGAATTTGCTGTCTCAAATCTTCAGCTGAGAATTCATCAAGTAAGTCATCAGCTTCATAAACTACATCTTCAAGCCTCGTAAGCCAAGCTTTGACATGATGGTTATGGGCCTTCTTCTCCTCAGCATCAACAAGTACAGCTTTGATCAATGAAATGGTGTCTTCAAGTCCTGAGAGTTCCTCGTTTACACCCCAAAGCAATCCAGTTTCTTGCACAGCTGAAGTAGCTAACGTCCCAATAATCCTCTCAGCAACCCCAAAGAGAATTGATTCTGCCATTGGCTTGTTTGACCGGTAGATGGAAACCTGAAATTGTTCAAAGCTTAGAAAGAGAAAGATTTTCTTGAGATTGAGATTGAGATTGAGAAAAGGACTCTGCTTCCTAGCCAATTATTTTTACGGCTTTGACAAATTAAAATATTATTTTCCTTAGTTTTATGGGGTTCGTGGCCAATTTTCTATTCAGGGTTTTCCTTCTTTTAAATATTAAATGGTAGAACTTCCACTGCCACCTCCAAAACCATAATAACAATAATAATAATAATAATAATAATATAATGAACGAGTGTATTGTAATCCTTGTGATTGGAATCAATTAAATTTTTGTATTAAACATACGCCAATATTTCTTAACAAAATTAATAATTTCATTTCTTTTTATCCATTTTTTAATTCTTTAAAAAAAAAAAAAAAAAAAAACAAAACAAAACAAAATTGCTAAGCCACCGAATGATGTGGCAGAATACTATTAGATTTACTTATCTATATTTTAGATTTTTATTAACCACTAATATCCTACTACATCATTCGCTAAACAAAATTTGATGAAGAAGATTTAGTACCTAGTGGTAAAAAGCTTGACTTTGCGTTTCAAGAAAACTGAAAAATAAAAGCCTAGAAATAAAACAGTTTGCCACATCCAACCGAAGGCAGCTAGCTTAAACTACAAATTGTGTTCAAGTAGTGTTTGTTTGCTTTCAAAAGCTTACACTCCATTACATGTCTCTCTTCATCAAACGCATTTCATTTCACCGTGAAAGCACAAAAGAACTCAACTACTGAATCAATACATTCTAAAAATTGATCTTCAACAAGACAATGACAATTTTTACACTACTTCCTCAATTTTGGCTAAACAGCTTTCATGTTCTCGAGTACAACTGATATTCAACTTTCAACATACAGAATTCCCTACCAAACTATATACAAGTAAAGAGAAGCAAAGTTAACACTAAGCCCCCTTCATCTTTGGAAAAAATAAAAAAATAAATTTCTAAATTGTGATAAACTATTCTCAACAGAGACCCAATATTGAATTTTCGGAGGTCTCCTAAGGAAAAAGAATTTTAGATGGGAAGAACCATGTTAGCAAAAAGGTATTAGTCATTAGGGCTGATTTCTAGAAGTCGGCTTGCACATCATGATGATGTTTGAATGTCACCTTCACAAAACCTCCAAGAGCCATCATCTTGTCGTTTCAGAATATACCGAATCTTATAGGTGCTGCAATTAATCCCAAAAAAAAAAAAAAAAAAAAAAAAAAAGATAGATACACCGAAAGAAACAATTAATAGAAGCAACATTTTACAGACTAGAACTTTAGAATCTCAAGGGCAACCATTTCTATGACAAATAAAGCAAAAGTGAAAATGTTTAGTCTCATTAAAGAACTTTAGCAACACAGAGACATACTTGACAAAAGAAACCTAAAACACAAATTATAATTATCTTCATTAACTAAGTGGTAAGAAAAATCCAATGACTCCACATACCTGTAATAGTTTGGGTTCTTTTGCTCAGATTCATTAACAAGTTCAGCTGCTTCCTCTAGAACAGCCTCAATTTCTGCCATCTCTGCTCCAATTCCATTTGACAAAATTTCAGCTCGCAAAACAGACAATTCTAGCAAGACAAATCTCCAATAACATGACCTGGATTTTGCAGCATCAGCCAAACCATACCACTGTGAACCAAACAAGAAAAACCATTAAATTCCAGCCTGAAGAAAATAATAAGGAAAAGGTTTTAATTATGGGCCAAGATATGAACTCTTCAGTTTCAGCAACACCAACAAAAAAAAAAAAAAAAAAAAAAAAGGACCTCTGCAGATGCTGTATAACCTAGGTCGGCCCTCCCCATCAAGTTTTTGAAAAAATTCATCTATCGAGTTAATTCCATGAACCATTTTAAAACTTCAAGGAACTCAACATATGTCCATTTCCCATAATTGTTAGTATCTTATTTGAACTTGAAACTTTGATTTTTCTTTGCATTACAACTAAATCAATGTCAAAATCATAACTAGAATGCAAACTTAGGAATATGCAACACTTAGTCAGACCACTACCAACCCCCTTCCATGACCACTTTGGCTTTATAGTAATTGAGTAATCAAGCCTTTAGAAAGAAAACTGAACTTAAAACTGGATAGGTACCACTGGTTATCAGATAATTCATCAGATTACCTAACATTCATATTAATAATTTCAAAGATCAATTTTATAGGATACATACAACCATAAAATTACCTGATCAAGCATTGACTCATCAAGGATTTCAGATAGGCTATGAACCTCATGGCTAGGACCCAGAGCTTCAGCTTTAATTGTTTGCCATTGCTTAACGAGTGCTTCAGCTTCGTCCATAGGCATCAGCCTTCTGGAAATGGCCGTCATAGATGAGAGACCAGCAGCAGGGTATGTTTGTGCATCTCCAGCATCAGAGAAGTTTTTGAACTTCTTAGTTACTATTGTAAAGAGCTTCTTAAATCTGCCACCCATTCCATTTCCATTGATGTAAGCAGGAACTACATTGTTATCCACCGTGTAATCTGTTGTCCATGCAAGGGAACTTGGATATGCTTCAGATTTATTAGCAACCCAAGACGCACTTCTCTTCTCATTTATATTCATCCTTGTTAACTTAACAGTAGCAAAGACAATGCATCCAAGTACTGCAACAGAAGTTAAACTTTTGACCAGATCACCTGGGGATAACCAACTCTCCCAAACTTTATTATGGTGCATGCGAATATTTCTTTTCAATTGAACAGATGGTGCACCACTGTTGTTTCCGTTGCTATTTTTGTCCACAATCAATGAACTTTGCAAATCAATTGGAGCTAGCTGCTTAATAGCTGTACCTAGATTTAGAGAAGAGCTCATACGGGAAAGAGATTCCTCAAAATCCCTCCGCTCTGATACAATAGTATTGGACAATGGTCTGTGATTTATAGTAGCCACAGTTTGTGGAGCTCCTTTAAATTTTTTGTTTCCAGCTACTTTCTTTTCACCATTAAAAAAGTTTACCTGAAAAACAAAAACATTTATAAATAACATTCTGGTTGAAACAAAAGCAGTTATATTTTTCATTCGATCAAATATAAATCTCACCAAGGATGGAGGACAATCCCGTGTGTCTAGAAACACAGTGAGCACAGCATCCTTCAGCCACTTTTCCTGGTAATTTTCAGTAGACAGACTGTCATGAGAAAGACTGAATTGAAGACAAACATAAAGTTTGAAATGAAATAAGTTAACTTGAAGTGGCACCATGTAGAAACAGTCCATCAAAGGATCATGGTAATAAGCACTAGATTTAGTCATAAGGGAAAAACAAGTATGATAGTCCATCAAAGCAAGATATATTCCGTAACCATAATTTGAATATAAAAACTCAAACGGACAATAAAGCGATACAATTTGGCAAGTAGGGTGTATTCAAAATGGACATTCAAAATATGACCTAATATAAGAATCCCAATACGCAAAAGCAAACATACCAACAATTGATTTCCACCACAAGCATCTTTAACATCCTTCCCTAGGACTGAATTTCGCACAGCAGGATTTGATTTTAACTCAAGCTGCTGAACCTTTTCAACCACCTCAGCCTTATTACCCTGGAAACCAAGATAGAACCAAAGTATTACATTGAGGTACAAAAAGGTAAGACAGATAAAATAATGTTCCTAACTGCTAAAACCGAGACATTTCTAATGTATTTAAATGAAGCAGCACCATATGAAAATGTAGGAGGGAAAGAGGAACACACTTCACCAAGAAGGAACAAGCAAAAAGCTTCCTCCAATTTCAGATTGATGCCTTCCGATGCTATCAGACAATCACAAATGTTTTTTGCTTTGTCAATCTGCAAAAAGAAAAAGTAAAATAAATAACAAGAACAGACATTATAGTAAACACATTTATCGTCTCTCTCTATCTCTCTCTCTCTCTCAGAACAAAATTAGGAATTCATATGTTTATGAAAGTACAGATAAGTTAATGCCACAGGGAAGAGAGTAGGAGTATCTGAGTAAAATATGTGGTGGTTAAATGATAAAGAAATTACCAGTTCTCTTTGCTTGTTTGAAAAGCCAAGTGCAATATGAGCTATTAATGCTACATAGAAACAATTAGAATCAATTACAACCCTTTGATTTTGTGACTCAAGCGATTTCTTATTCTTCCGCGTGATGGCTAAATCATTCCATGGAAGAAGATCAATAATCTCTGAAGCTAGTAGTCTATTGAGAGATTGGCTAAAGAAGGATGGCCAATCCTGAACTTGGCGTGGTGCTTCTACATCAAGTCCCTGTCTGAGCAATTCACGCAAGGCAGAAATAGCTCCTCGTCTCCGTTCAGCATTCTCAGGTAAGTGAGGCATGCCTAACAATTCCAATGTGCAAGCAGGGGCTAGCTCCTCCAAAGATTCTTCTATCTAAAATCAATGCCCAACAATATACTTGAAAGAGCAGCAAAGTCAAGTATACTCCAAGGAAATAATATCTGGCTTATAAAAATTTGCCATAAAATATTCACTAGCACTAGTTTTAGCCAGATTAGAGTATCCTACATTTTAAACATCTGTTCTACTAACACCTTCACTTGCCCATTTTATCATCAGCTTTGCAACCAAAGGACAAAAGAGTCAGATAAATCAGCTGCAACATATAACTTACAACAATTTCATAAAAGAACATGTCCATTCTAAAGACTGGAAAATTCCTAAAATTCTTCAATAAATAATATTTGATGAAAGGTAAAGCATAGAAAGGATACAAGCATTACCTGAGATAATAATGTTAATTTCCCAAAAGATTTTTTACTCCTTAGAAGACACTGTGCACGAGCAAGAGCTTCAAATCCGTGGGACACCTTGTTCTTCTCAAGACCAATCTTTGCAGACGCACACTTCAAGAAAGCACCTATATAAGAAAAGGAGGCATAACAAGGCTGCTACAGAAAGAAGGTATAAGATCCTGACCTCTCTGCCATGTCTTACCTCAGCAAGTGCCATAGAAAGAAGCAAATCATGCATATATGGTTTAGCATCAGGATGTTGAAGAGCTGACCTGCCAATATCTAGAACAAGCTTTACTTCCCCGACCTGGATCGAAAAATCCCAATACCATCATATGCATAATCCAAAACCAAGAACCAGTAACGATAACACTAACAAAAACAGAACTAAGGATTCTTAAAGTTAAAAATTACTTACGAGCAGAAAAAATTTCAAGCTATCAAGAAAGAGGAAGTTTAATGGTATCAGAAAAGAAGATAAACACGCAAAAGCAGGGTGACAAATTGAGGTTTGCTACAGCCTACAGTTGGTAAATTCCCAAAAAGGATAAGATTCACATAGCCCAGTGTACACAAAATTGCAAAGAAAGAAAGAAAAAGAAAAGCCTCCATACTGAAGACTAAACAATAACCCCACAAACACTACATGGGTTTTACAAAAATTGAGCTTACCTCTTGAAGGAGGGAAAGAGCACCAGGCAACCAAGCCCAAGGAATTCGAAGTGTAGCCTTAGGTGGTATCTTTGCCTTCACATCACCGGCATATTCAGGTTCAAAAAGAAGTTTATCTCTAACATCCATTAAAAGATCCTGGACACCAACCCATAAAAAATAAAAAGGCTTAGAAAACAATTATTTCACCAATTACACAAAATTTTTAAGAGCAGAAAAAATATGCAAGTACAGTCACAGCCATGTCCCTACTTGGCGAGATACAACAGCTTCCATGCTATAACCATCTTCAATTTCAGCACTCTTCAAATCCATCACCGATTTAACAACCTCATCTTTCTCAGCTCGATCGGTAACACCAATAAGCTGCAAGATTTTTTTACTTGGCAGTAAGTTCCTAAACATAAACTAAAAAACTATGCAAGAAAAAATATGACTGAGCACAAGCACACAATTGATAAACATATTCTCATGTACTAGTGAAATACACACACTAAATATCATTTGCCTTCTACTTGTTTTGCTCAAGTACCACATCATACAGAGCCATTGACCACTAAGCTTGATATATGAACAATTCAATTAACCAAGTACTAAAAACTTACTCATTGTCAATTTCCTTTTCTAATTAAAATTCTCACCCGTCCCCCCCAAAAAAAAAAAAATTAAATTAAATTAAATTAAATTAAAAAAATAAAAAATAATAATAGTAAGCAGCAAATTCACATTTCACCGCATTTATAATTTATACGTAGGTAGAGAGAGAGAGATTCAGGGACAGTGACCTGGTAACATGTAACGGGAATCTCAATGCTGGTGCGAGTGGAAGCGGCCTGAGGAATGTGGGTATCAACAGCGTTCAATCTCCAACGGGCAGTGAGAAAATCAGCATTCATCGAACGCAACCCAATCGAAGCTCTAGAAATGGTGGAACCAGAGCTAATTCTCTCCCTGGGTATACCCAAAACCCAGACCCTGTCGTTTTCCTTGTGAGTGTGACAACTAACATCACTATTATCACCACCATTTTTGCCAAAACTCCTGCAAAAGCAACAAGAAGAAGGAATGGTGGACATGGCGTGTGTCCAAGCCATGTGGGCAGAGAAAAAAGAAAACCCTAGTGGAGAAAGAGAGATTCACTCATACATTTTCAGGGATTTTCACAATCTGCATTTGGGTCTGAAATGGTGGTCCTGTTTTGGTTGGATCTTTGTGGCAAAGAAGCAAACCATGACTTTTCTTTTTCTCTAAAAGAACAAAGAAGAAGGAGCTGGAACTGAAAGACTGTAACTTGAATTTGGGGTTTTCTCTTTTCTTCTAGAGACTTATTATGTTTGTGGGTTTTTTGATCTGGGTTTTTGGGATTTTGCTGTGACTTCGTTTTTCTCCTTTGATGTTTTTGGCTTTTTTGGCTTTTGGATGATTTTGGGATATTTACGAGGGGCCTAACGTTAACTTGCCTGATTCATATTATTTTATTAGTTTCCTAACAACTACTTATTATTCTATTAATTTAAGCATTTTGCCAACAATTAAGAAAAATGTTAATTGCTAATCATTAATGATGGCATCAGTACCATTTATATGTTATTTTGAAATTTTAAATAGTTGTCTAAATGGATTTTTTTTAATTTTAAAATAAAAATAATAATATAATTAAATATTATTAATTAAGAATTATTATTATTAATGGTGATGAATAGTAACATATAATAATTATTTTTCTAAAACAAAACCCAATAATTAATCCAAAACAACAGAAAAACTTCTGATATTTTTCTCAAAAGTTTGTGTGAAGAAAGAATAATTTAAAAGTTAATTTGGTAGGAATAGAAAATAAATACATAGAGTTATTTTTTCCTTATATAATTTTTAAATATTTTTATAACTTGCTTATAAATGTTTGTGTGTGTGTGTGTGTGTTAAAGAACTTTCTTATATTTTAGACACATTATATTGCTCCAAATTTTATGAATGACTCTCTATTTTTGTTAAATTTTTTATATTTTGGTTAATATTCAAATCAAAATTAAAATTAAACTAAAATATCGCAATTAAAATTTACGGTTTCAATAAAATAAATAAATAAATGTTCATATTACAATCAAATCTATATAAATATCCTATTACCAAAAAAAAAAATCCAAAATAAATATCCACATAAAAATTGGAGGGCCTTCTTTTTTGTTTTTTTAACAACATAGGAAGCACGAAAATACGATTTAACCCTTGATTTATTTTTTTCTCTTTTTTCTTTTATTTTTTTATAATAGGTGGTGTATTTTGATTGGTCGACAAAAGTTAGTACTATTTCACAAAACTTTCCAGATTTTATAGCAAAGCCGATCATCGTTCTTCAGACCCCTCAACCGCCGCTCATCGCCGCTTCCTCAGCTGCGGAGCACGAACTTCAGATCCCGGCCACCTGAGCATCTCCGGTCGCCGCCATCCTGATATCTCCGGTGACTCTTCTGAAATCGTGATTAAAAAGCTTTTGCTTTGTTGCTGTTTTTATTTTTCTCTTTTTTTTTATTTTTTTATTTTTTAATCACTGCCTTCTTCTCCATGATTTTTTTTTTTTTTTAATTACTTTGGCTTTCTTTGGTTTGATGGGTTTTTGATTATTATTTTTGTGGGTTTAGGATTTTTGGTTTATAGTTTCATAGAGTGCCAGAAGGCAAGGTAGTAATCGGCACGTCATGGGAACCGAAGTTGCCGACTTTTACTTCGGCAACCAAAACTGGGTCTCATCAAAGCCAGCCAGAAAGTAGTAGTGGTGGTGGAATCTGGAAACCTAATTCGGAGCTTATTGATGGGCTTTTCGTTCCACCAAATAACCCAAGAAAGTTAAACAAACTGCGTAGAAAGCAGCTCAAAGACACTGCTGGGAATAGTTGGTAATTGCTTCTGGCCACTTTCCATCGTTTAATCTTCTTATTTTTCTAATTGGTTTCCGAGAAAGTAAGTTTTTTTACAGCAATGATAAGTTTGCTCCAACCGGGTCATTTTGTCTTAAGCTTAATTTGTAATCTGCAAGGATTGAGACTCTTTTAACTTTTTAGTTTGTATCTCATTGGTTGGAATTCAGCTAATGATGTTAAAACGAAAATATTGCGACTAGGTTTGACATGCCAGCACCTACCATAACTCCTGAGTTGCAGAAAGATCTCCAATTGCTTAAGGTTAGTTCTAGAGGCATTTGAATTCGGTAACTTAAATTAAATTTATTGTGACAATCAGTATTCTGTTATTATGGAAATATTAGTCATGACTGATTGTTTTTTTCAACCTTTGTACAAATTTACAGTTGAGAAACGTAATGGATCCAAGAAGACATTACAAAAAGGGTGATTCAAAGTCAACAACAAAGTATTTCCAGGCAAGTATCCATTTTTATATTTGTATAGTTAGAAGTAGTATGATTTTTAACTTAATTTTCTTGTTATTTATTAATTTCTGTTTTGTTGAAATATTGTAACATTTGGTGATTGATTTTTACTATTATTATTAATCAGATTGGAACAGTGATAGAGTCTCCATCGGAGTTCTACTCTAATAGGCTAACAAAGAAGGAAAGGAAGGCTACACTTGCAGATGAGCTTCTTTCTGATCGTACTCTTGGGGAGTACAGGTGAGATAGTCTATGTTCTGCCCGTTGGTTCCTGTTATGCATAACATGTCTATTTATGGAGGAAAAATGTTTGGTTGTAACTCATTGTCATGACTCATCCAAAGGTCAAAATGCTGTTTTTATTTGTTTTGTTTTTCAGAGTAAATAAAATTTTGAAGAAAATGGGTAGTGTGACGCATAGTTTTCTTTTTGTTTTAAATGAGAATGAGATGCCTTGGAAGCTTGAGGTTTTTTCTATTTGGTGAATTAAGATTTGGCAGAAACTATTTAGATACTTATCTTAATTCTTAAACATAAAACTCAATTTATTTGTCAGCTTGTATCCATGAATTTAGAGAATGTTGCTGGTTTTGTTATTTAAACTTTTTTAGCGTCTATGTTTTGTTTATAATGCCCCTCATTCTTCTTCTCTGCATATGTTCACCTCTCTAGGAAGCGCAAGGTCAGAGACCAGGTGGAAATGAAAAATGGAAGATAAAAGGCAAGCATTCACAAAAGCGAGCAAAGCAGAGAAGACATTGACATTTTCTCAGAGAGAGATTATTGTATTCATGCCGCGATGGTACAGTGCAAATTTTGTTTTTAGATTTTATGTGATAGTGGAATTATATTTTTTTACTGCTATAAAAGAGATGCTGTTTTTTTTTTTTTTTTTTTTTGGCTGTGTTGTGTTTCTTTGGTTTGGTTAAGAGGAAGTAGGCTTAGGCACAGTTCGGTTGGATCGGTTCCATCCGAAATATCCAACCAAACCGATCATTCGGTTAGCTTTAAAATTGAATCCGAACCGACCCGATGTAAGTGTGGAATCCGATATTTAACCGAGTAAAACGGATCAGCGTGGTTTGGGTTCGGACTTTTTAATTTGGGCTTATAATTGGGTTTTTAAATTTGGGCTTGTTTTCGATTTAGTGGCCCTTAGCTTTTCTTTGGGCCTATAATTTTGAAGTTATTTTTGGACTAGTTGGGCTGGGCCTATTTTTGGGTCTACAATTTTGGACCAATTATCATACCTATCATACCTATACGTATCTCATCCAACGTTTTAGGTATGAAGCGGTCAATTTTTAGATATCAAATGGGCAGTTTTTTTTTTTTTTTTTCTTTTTTCTAATGGGCACATTTAGAGTGTTGGAACATTTTTGGACCTAATAACCAAATTATAGTTCTTAAATAAATAAAAAAAATCGCATTTTTGTATTGTTTTTACATTTGCTGTTGTATTAAATATAGGCAATTAACTAAATATTATAAGCTTACAAGTTACAACCGACAATATAGATACAAATTTAAAATACTAATGTTTAATAATACAAATATAAATTGATTAAGAATTCAATATATATGAAAGGAAAAATTGAAGATTGAGAAATGTAGTGCCACTACCAATGTCATGGCCAAAATTGAGAATGAGAAATGTAGACACAAAACACAAATATCAAAATAACAAATTACAATTCCAAGTGCCATTGCCATTGTCATTTCAACAACTACTATTATTCTCCTACTGCCATTGCCAAATCCTCCAAAAATTCAAAGCTACTCTCCTATTGCCACTAAGAAAATCAAAATAAATTAAACCAATACAGTATTAATTTAATAATGTAATGATTATTAAGAAATAAAAAATAAAACAAAAAGAGTCACTTTGGTGCTGCTGTCAAGTTTCAAGTTTCAAATCTATTCACTCCACAATGTACAATCAATCCTTTTTGGTGCTGCTGTTCGGAGTTGCTGCCACTGGTTGGCTTTGGCATAGGTCCTGGAATGACAACAAACAGAGGCAAATATTATAAAAATATTCAAAAATAATACAATTTGCATATAAACAAAAATTAATCTCAATTGCATATTAGATTATCTGCATCTAAGCTTTCATAATACTTCATTTTTTCTAAAAAGAATGTCCAAATTTGGAGAAGCATTAAGCCAATTTTGACAACATATCAAAGCCTCCACCATTTTAGCAGTCAAAGAACTCCTAAAAGGATCAAGTATTCTGCCTCCAATGCTAAAAGCACTCTCAAAAGCCACAGTGGAGACTTGAATGGCGTATACATCCTTTGCAACCTTCTCTAACACATGGTAATTTTCTCTATTGACCCTCCACCAATTTCAAATAACAAAATCCTTATTTAAATCAGATTCACAAGGGTTGGCCAGATACTTATCCACATCATTTTTTACCTCCTGACATTGACTTTGTTCTCTCTTCTTCAAATAAGCACTCCAACCTCGGTCAGCATAGTTGGCCTGTTCTAATCCACTGCTATTACAATCCAAACTAGTTTCACAAGACTCAACACCATGGAAGATTGGCAACTATTATCCGAACCCATTTCTTTTTCATTATACCAATTATACAGCCTCATTAAAGTCTTTTTCAAACTTTTTATCAATTTAGTAACTATGCTTTCATCATTATTATAAAACATCTCATAGCTAAATGGCACATAATTTAAGTTATATCTTGGATCAGGCACTATTACAATTAGAAGCAATTTATTGACATTTCCCATGAAACCCCAATATTTATTATATTTTTCTCTCATTTTTCCTGCTATAACATACAACCGATCATTCTCACTAACACACAAGTCATCCAATTATTTTTTGTATAGAAGAAATTTAATAGAAATAAATGTTGGAGGTAACATGCAGAGAGGTACTAAATTTAAGAGTCATATCATAAAAAGCTTTAAGAAATTGGACAAAAACTTTGGCATCATTCCAATACCAAGCTAAAGGAGGTCCAACCTTCTTTCTACCACTATCATCCTCTCCAAAATAGGAAGCATAATGTCCATCTTTCTCCTCCATTCTCTCAAAGGCTTTTTAAAATTTCAAAGCCGACTCTAACATTAAGCATGTGGAGTTCCATCTTGTTAGAACATCCAAACATACTAAAGCTTTGCTATCAATTTTCTTTTAACTTATACACTGTTTAAATCTTTGCAATAAAAAAGGAAAGGATCTAACATATCTCACAGCATTACGAATGCTAGCAATTGAGACATCTAATTCTTTCAAACCCTCACACACAATCAAATTGACAATATATGTACTACATCGAATATGCAAAAAATCAACATTCAATACACAACTTTTCTAATGTACCATTTTTCTCTCAAGATAAGCAATTACATTATTGTTTGCACTTGCATTATCAAAGGTTACTGTGAACACTTTCTCAATACCTCAATCATGCAAACAAACCTTAATTAACCTTCCAATTGCCTCTCCTTTATGATTAGGAACCACACAAAAACTTAAAATTCTTTTATGTAACATCCAATCATTATCAATATAATAGGCAGTCAATGACATATAACAAACATTTTAAATAAAAGTCCATATATCAGTTGTAAGGCTAACTTTTTGTTGCTTTGCAACAAACATTGATCTTAAAGCCAACTTCTCATCCAAGTACAATTGATAAATGTCCTTCATGATAGTTCTTCTAGATGGAGGATCAAGCTTAGGACATGCAACACTACAAAAGTGTCTAAACCCACGGCCTTATACAAAACTAAAAAGTAACTCATCCAATATTATTATTTTGGCACATACCATTCTACATGCCTCTTTGTTGAAAATTGTAGCTACCAAACTGCTACCACTACCATCAGACTTCCTATCAAAAGTTAAGGTCTTTTGCTTCTTTTCATCTACTTTATAAGGATTTTTCAGACATTGCTTCAAATGGTTCCTTAGGGTACTAGTTCCATACTTCTTAGAACCACATGCATAATCCTTACGACAATATATGCATTCACATCTATGGTCATCAGGATCACTATCTTCTATTTTGACAAAGTGATCCCATACATCACTTGCTGGCTTAAAAGTTCCCCCCCCCCCCCCCCCCCCCCCCCCTTAATAAGGTCGTTGAGGTAATGTCGATTTGGCATTAGGTGATGTAGGTTTTGACAATGGTAGTGATGGACTTTGGCCTATTGGGGTTTGAGAGGAAGGTGTATTAACTGATGATTGGGAATCTAGGTCCATATCAAAGCACATATAGGACACTGCTTACATAAGAGGAAACAAACAAAAACAAGAAAGTCATTACACAACACTATGAGGCAAGACATGTACTGGTTTTAATGCAATGAACTGAAATAAAAGAGAGATGATTTTAAAGCTTTGATAAAATTGCTATCACTTAGTCTCTTAGTACTCAATAATGCTTAACAATTAGAACCAATCAGTTGCTGTATGATACAATATTGAAACATAACTACTGGCTGGTACCCTAAAAAAAATTGCACAATTCCAACCACAAGCATGCAAAAACATTGTTTAAACAGTCCCAATTTCAACTTCAATTCCATTCCACAGTATTTAGAAATTGCACAATATTCAATAATTCCACAAACATTACAAATTCAACAACAATTTCAACTTTTAGAGACACAAAGACTCTAAAATGTAAGCTAACATAAAAACCTTGTTTAAACAGTTCCAATTTCAACTTCAATTCCATAATATTCCACAATATTTAGAAATTGCACAATATTTAACAATTCCACAAACATTACAAATTAAATAGCAATTTCAAATTTCAAAATCACAAAAACTCTTAAATGTAAGTTAACATGTTTAAAATTGCATAACTCCAACTACAAACATGTAAAAACCTTGTTTAAACAGTTCCAATTTCAGCTTTAATTCCATAATATTCCACAATATTCAAAAATTACACAATATTTAACAATTCCACAAATATTACAAATTAAACAACAATTTTAAATTTCAGTCACAAAGACTCTGAAATGTAAGCTAACATGTTTAAAATTGCAAATTTAGGAATTCAAAGTCACAAAGACCCTAAAATGTAAGCTAACCTCCTCAAAATTGAAATTTCAAAAATTTTGGAATCACAAAAACTCTAAATACAAGCAATCTCACGATTTGAATTCAAAAATTCATAAAAATAGAGTTTCAAAGACAATTCACAAATACAATTTAGCATTTCAAATCCATATGAAATTTCACACTAGAACCATTTTAAAACCATATGAACTGTCATAATAAAAGTATTTTATAACCAATTCAACATTTCATAGAGACAATTCAGTTTCACAGAAGCAATTAATTTCTAAATTTTGTGAAGAATTCATTTGTTTGTTTTTCTGTCATGTTGCTAAAAGTGGTTCTGTGTTTGAGAAGAATTCTGGGCTTAAGGCCATATCCTTTTTGCCAATTATAATTAAAAAAAAAAAGTAAAAAAAAGCCACTGTTTTTTTTTTTTTTTCCATCACTTACCTCGTATGGGGGTTATTCTTAAGTTTGTTCCTTTCTTTTACATTTTCTTTTGGGGGGTGTAGAGCGTAAATATTGTAATTTTGAAGGTGGGTTATTGACAATTTATGGTCAAGCAAATAATTTATTTTCTAGTTATGCTTTGTGCTTGGTTGGTTGTTTCACTACAGCTCTATTACTGAAGCACATTTGGCATACATAATATTCTAACAAAGTAAACTGATGTACTTAATTAGCTATTTGCTTGCTTTATCGCATAATCTCGGGTCAAAGTTTGAAGGAAGGGCATAATAGGGTCAAGAGTGCTTACCATCTTGTTGTGATATTTCTCATTTTTCTGGTGAATCTTTATGGCCGTCAAGTTTTGTACTTGATGTCTGAGCTAGTAGTATGTATGTTCATGTAGTATGAATTAATTTATGTGCACTTTTTCTTGTCCAGTTTCTGAGAGATGGCTGCTTATGAAAAAGATGAGATGCCCATGTTGTCTGACAATCATACTCGTTCATCAAATGATAATGTAAAGTCGCCATTTGAAAGATTTGGCCGGACACAAAGTGCATCATATGCCATTTCCATGAACTCCACGGAATCTTATGCAAGTGAACCTAACCTTGTAGGGCATACTGGCCCCTTAAGAAGTCAAAGAACTCCATTCATACCTATGAGTGGTCCATTAAATGTCTGTCAACCCAATAACCTGTTACGACCAAGTCGTGGTGTAGCAGTGAAAAAGGAAGCAGAATCTAGGGTGGAAAAGGTTCCTGCCACTAATGGAACGAATCAGAATGACTGGCCGAATTACAGCTTCGCAGGAAAAAATGAGCATTTACTGAGGTCTGGGCAATTGGGTATGTGCAATGATCCCTACTGCACAACTTGCCCAACACATTTGTCACATTATCATTACAATGGAGCTAAACAAAGATATTTGAAAGCTTCAGGTGTATTTAATTCCCAGGTGTGTTCCTTTTTCAATCCAATGCATTAGTATTTCTAGATTATCATAGTTATATGCGTATTCCTAGTTGCTTCTCTATCATGGTCTAACACTTAAGTCAGCTGCTGTATGGCATAGATTTCTAATTTTATGGCTGCTTCTATCTCATGATCAGGAATTTAGCCATCCCAAATTTGTGTCAATCTAAGATTATATTTTATTTTCACCTCTAAACCTTACCTTCTGTAGTTATGTGTGCATGATTGTGGCATAAATGGACAACCATGATGAATATAGTTTATAAGCTACACTATCACATGACAAAATTATGGACCTAAACATGAAATTTAGACTATAGAAAAAATTGATTGCTTTACTGCCAAATTGACCATTTTGATGGTCCCTAGGCTAGAACTAAAATTGATTGCTCTACTGCCAAACTGAAGTGTGCTTTTTTTAACATTTCTCAGTATATATATGTGAAACTGAAAAGGGAAATAGAGACAAGTTTTGAAAAGAACGAGAGAATGTGTTGTCTTTTAGAGATCTTTCACCTCTTAAACCCTCATTTGTATATTGACCAAGTTATAAATAAAAAGAATATACTCACATATCGAAGAATTTGAACGTTTTGTAACATTTGATGTCTATTTTCCTGCATATTTTACTGTCTAGAATGATGACATAAATAGTTTTACAAAGTTATGACTTCATTTCAACTCTTTGCAGTTCCATAATGCTTTCTATGGCGATGCGAAAGGTTGGGCAAGGAGAATTTTCTCTTTTATGAGTCCATATATTCCTGGAGTTATGAACCCCCATGCTAGAGTTATACAAAAATGGAACAAATTTTTTGTCATAGCTTGTTTTGTGGCAAATTTTATGGATCCATTGTTTTTCTTCTTGTTATCTGTTCGACGGGTATGACTTATTTTTCAACTTTTTTTTTTTAAATAAAAACTTATAATAGGACATGTGGTTAAGATAAGACTGACTCAAGTACTCGATCCTAACTATTCAGGACAAAAGGATTAAGTGAGTTAACATGAATTTGTTTTGAGCTTCGTATTTTACTTACCTTTTTTCTATATTTTCATGTGCAAGATTTTATTTTATCTCTTGAAACCTTCATCAAAAGAGAATATGCTACTAATAGCTTTGTCATGTGATTGGATGCTGCGTTCTTGCATTAACCCCATCCCTTTCCAATTATAAAAGTTAAAAATACTTGGTGAGATATATTAAATCCAGTAGATCTGAAAGAGTTATTTTGGTATTATTTTTTTATTTTTCCTTTCAAGTTCATTTTCCTACGCTCTGAATGCAGGACCATAAATGCATAGTTATTAATTGGCCCATTGCAACAGTGATGGTAATTTTTAGAAGCTTATACGATATTGTATACTTACTTCACATACTTCTTCAGGTACCTACACCTTTCCCTTCCACATAAGAGCTCCTTTTGGGTGTTTGTAAATTATCATTTTTATACGATGCTTTGACTACTATATGCTAAATTCAATAGTCTTGAAACTCATTTCTCTTTCAAAATTTTGTATCACTTTTATTGCTCTGATTGTTGCTAAGTAGAATATTCTACTTTGTATCTTTTTTCAGTTTAAGCTGGCTTATGTGGAGCCTGAGTCTAAAGTTGTTGGTGCTGGAGAGTTGGTTGACCTTCCAACAAAAATTGCCCGTCATTACCTTCAGGGATATTTTTTACTTGACTTCTTTAATGTATTACCACTTCCTCAGGTAATGTTATCTCCATTATCAGACTTTTGTCTATTTTTCCATCTCTATGCCTGCATCTGTTTTGAATTCCAAGTTTCTGACCGGACTTGAGATTTACTGAATGTATTTCTGCTATTTCCTTGTTAACTGTCTCTTGCATTAGCTCAGTAATCATAGTTGGTTCTGCTCTATAAACTCTTAAGCTTTTACGATTGATAATAATTTGTGTCAGGGCCAGATATTGTCTAATCATACTTTAAATTATTTTTTGCAGATTGTGCTATTATTAATTGTACCAAAATATTTAGGATTATCATCTGGAGCAAACTATGCAAAAAATCTACTACGAGCTGCAATTCTTGCTCAGTATGTTCCCAGATTGTGCAGGTTTCTACCTCTACTAGCTGGTCAGTCTCCTAGCGGCTTCACATTTGAGGCCGCATGGGCTAATATTATTATAAATCTTCTCACTTTTGTGTTGTCCGGCCATGTGATTGGCTCATGTTGGTACCTTTTTGGGTTACAGGTATTGGCTAAGTTACTTGGACTTCCTTCCTCTTATAATTATTCTATCCTTGTTATATTTATACATTTCTACTTCATCTTTTCATAACTCTAGCTCCGACACTTCTCATTTAACAATCCTCCCTAAATATCTGGAAATTTTATTATGAGTCTAAGAATCACAAAAACAAGTCTTGTTATATCAATGTCCTTGTGAAATTTTTAATTCCAAAGATTATTCTAAAAATTTTCTAGAAAACAAATGTTTCTAATTAAAACTAAATTTCAATCTTGGGTTACAGAATATCAGAACCCGTAAAGTCAAATCTCTCATTTATTATAGCAAGATCCCCTAAAATCTTCTTCTTTTGAATTCAGTTGTGGTGCAAATTAAGGGAAGGAAGAAGTGCTGAAGGGAGGTTCTTGTTGTTTCCATTTCGAGCTTTCCAAATGAACCAAACTAGGCTTGAAATGAAATTCAAATTCAAAAATCTTGAAAAATGCTTTAGGCCCGCAAAGAAGGGTTTGCCAAGTTTATATTGGTCCAGTGACAATGTTTGTCACTGTTTATTCAAAGTAGGTGTTTACATGTGGTAACTTCTATAAACTTCCTATTTTGCTTGCACATCACCATCTACATGGTGCCAACTTGATCCACTTGGCTTTATCTGGGTTCGATTATGATTCCACTTAGTGCTTGACACATGGCACAGCAAAACATTTGACACATGGCTTTGCCAGACCCTTGGCAAATGTCAGCAATAAATGTTTGAGGCATGGCACCACTAGGTTATTGATACATGGATCTGCCATGTCCTTACATGACTTGGCAGCTTGCAGATCTTTTTCTGGTTGGCCTTTAAGCAAATTGGTTAAACAATAGGCATTGGGCTCTAGATTCAAAACTCAGGGTTCTGACCTAACAACTAAGTTAAAGCTAATCATCCTTTTACGAACTACATCACACAAAAAACCCATTGAGCTTCATTCTTGCTTTATGTTCAATAAATCTTTCTGGGTATATATGCTTCAAGTATTACATATTTCTCCTCTTTCCAGAGAGTTAATCAATGTCTTCGAAATGCCTGTCATGACTCTCAAATCAACTCCTGCATGGAATTCCTAGATTGTGGATATGGGGATAATGTTGAGGGATTTAATAAGTCATATCCAACAATGTGGACTAATTGGACAGACAATATAAATGCTAATTCTTGCTTCAGCACCAATGGCTTTACTTATGGAATCTACAATCAAGCTGTTAACCTTACCACGGAAAGAAGTTTCATCACCAGATATGTGTATTCACTCTTTTGGGGTTTTCAGGTATCACTTGTATTGACATATTTAATTTGGCTTCATTTATTTAAAGTTATCATGTCTGTATTTAGAGATATGTATTCATATAAACTGTTAGGAAGTTATCATATTTTGAAATTGGGCATGTTTCCACTTTAAGTTATCATATATAAACCTAGCAACTGGAGGAAACAAATCAACATAACCCATATCAAATGGTTGGAGACAAGTTTATAACCTTAGGAACCAAATGAGATTTTATGAGTTGCATGAAAAGTCACCTCCATCAGAATTTATTGGATGTGATTAGGACATTAGATGCACGCCATTATTGTATGATCACCAATCATTTCACAACAATATATATATATATATATATTCATGTACATATTGTGTTTCCCTTATGTCAAATGAGATGGTTTAGTTATGGAATGATTGAAGGCAACAGTAATGTCTGAACCAATCACATAATTTCTGAATTCTCCCATTTGAATGTTTTGATAAAGCAAATCAGTACTCTGGCTGGAAATCAAACCCCTAGCCACTTTGTTTGGGAAGTCCTTTTTACTCTACTTGGCCTCTTGCTTTTTGCTCTTGTTATCGGAAATATGCAGAACTTTCTCCAGGATCTTGGAAAGAGGTACTACTTTTTACTATAGTGGCATATTCTTGTTAAATGTTTCCAAGTGTATTTGCTTGGGAGATAGCACGTTGAGTGGATGCTGAATGTTTGTAGGAAGGTGATTAGGAATTATATGAGACATTCTTACCTTGTAGAGTCTTGAAAATAATACCAACATGCTTTTGGTTGAATTTGGAAGCCCCCTCTCATCTCGTACCAGCTTTTGAAAGGAAAAGAAAAGATTGTCACGTAATGAAAAAGAGCATAAAGGATCTAGGTTTCAACCATCTATTTGAAAGTTATGCGTAGTTAAAATATTTACTTTATATACCAAAAAGAAAAAATTATTGAAAAAAAGGAGAGTTCCTTCCAAAGTCTCAAAAACAAAAAACAATAAAAGGCAATCAGGTTTATATTTAGAATTTGTATTTAACATGATAAGAATATATATATATATATATATATATATATATATATTTTGTATGTGTGTGTGTGTGTGCGTGGTCATATATCTTATTAATTTTAATTTAACTGTACGCTTATCTTCAATGTTTGTGGTTTTCTCCTAAGGAGGCTAGAAATGTCTCTAAGGCGCTGTGATGTTGAACAATGGATGAGTCATCGCCGCTTGCCTGAAGAACTTAGGAGGTACAATTATCACCTCATCATCTTGTTATTTGATTTATTATGTAGTATTGTATCTAACACTTTAGAAAAGGTAAATTATTTTCTACTGGAATCTTTAGTTCCTTTTTGTTTAGTATTATGCTTTTTTTTGTCTGGAAACTTTATAAATCAATTGTTGTTTTGTAAACTTTTCCATACTAAAGTTTTTTTGTGGCAGTATGGGCAATATATTTTTTTTCCCTTTTTTCATTTGCAACATAGCTAGGTACATTATAAATTTTAATGTTAGGAAATATAGGCTTATGGTCTCATAGCATTTGAGGAACAAATATAATCACATGGCATGCAACCTTTGTGAACTTTAATTGTATGCATTGGTCCATCATGTAGGCGAGTACGGCAAGCTGAATGGTATAACTGGGCAGCTACCAGAGGAGTAAATGAAGAAATTCTTTTGAAGAATTTGCCTGAAGACCTTCAGCGAGATATAAGATGCCATCTCTTCATGTTTATAAAGAAAGTGAGCTTCAAAATGTCAGGCACGCTAAGTTTCTTGCACTTGTACTAATTGGAGTAAAACTATATCATTTAATATCGTAAGAAGTGGACCACACAAAAACTGAGCAACTGTGCAAAGAAATTAGCTTTCTCCATTTCTGTCATGTCATATTTTCAGGATCTGCCATCATATTTTTCTGTTTTTTTTTTTTTCATTTTTCCTCATTAATTGATAGAATGAAAGATAGTCAAGGTAAATTTTCATATTTATTTGCTAATGTCATATTGTTGGAACTGATGATTAGGCATTTGGATATTAATAACAAAAAAGTACAGTATAAATTGAACTATTTGCTCTTCCATGAAATGTACAATCCTGTCTTTCCATTTTTGTTTAAGACCTTCAGTCTTTTGTTGTTGATAATCTGTTTGTTTCAACTGTGAATAATACTAATCTGTCTTCACTATCTGTATTTGGATAAGTGGGAGTTTATAGTGTTTCAGGAAAACAGCTCGTGATAGTTTATTTCTCATATTCTTGGGAGTTTTGTCCTTTACTTTATTTCGGGGTATTGGAAATTCCTTTTAAGTGTCGGGATATCATTTTAGTTTGCAACCCATATCCTGCACAGTAACATAATAACACATTGCAACTATTGGGATATCAAACTGCACCGTTTAAACATTTCTGGCATGACTAATGATTTAATGGTTTTAGAGTCTCTTACTTCACATTAACTCATTGAGCATGTTCTGAAGAAAAAGAGATTTTGGATGATACTATAGGTTCGGATATTTTCCCTTATGGATGAGCATATTTTGGATGCTATTTGTGAAAGACTAAGCCAAAAGACGTACATCGGAGGAAGCAAAATTTTGTATCGTGGTTGTCTAATTGAGAAGATGGTTTTTATTGTTCGTGGAAAAATGGAGAGCATAGGAGAAGATGGGATAGTAGTTCCATTATCTGAAGGAGATGTGTGTGGTGAGGAGCTCCTCACATGGTGTCTTGAGCATTCTTCAGTAAACAAAGGTATCAGTTTGAACTCTGAAACCCATGCACAGATATTGCTTGACTTGCAATACTCAACACTGAGGCCTAACTGTTAAGTTTCGTGAACTCTAAAAAATAAGACTTTAGTTTATCAATTTGGTTCCTTTTGTAGATGGAAAAAAAGTAAGGCTTCCTGGACAGAGATTGTTGAGCACCAGGTCGGTGCAGTGCTTAACAAATGTAGAAGTATTTTCCCTCAGAGCTGCTGATATTGAAGAAGTCACCAGCCTTTTCTCGGGATTCTTGCGCAACCCACATGTTCAAGGATCTATAAGGTGCTTCCTTCATCAGTTCCCTCTTTTGATGCATTGATTAAGATAATAATTTAACAATATGCCCTCCTCATTTGATAAAATTATAGATGGGAAATATAGAATTCTGCTTTAAAATCCCATATTTTGTAGCCAAGCAGTATCATGTTCTAAAGTTCTCTATTTCTTTCAGTTTTTAGCTAGTCGAGATGGAAAACAATGGCTTAATGCAGAACCTGGAATATTAGGGCATGAATAAACTACACAATTTTAACCTGTATTTGCACAAAAATTTGTGATTGATTTGAGCAACTACTGAAAACAGGTTGATATGGATTTGATTCCCGATTATGAATTCATTTAATCACATAATATCTGATTATCGTCCTGGAGATGTTCAAGCAAGCATTATTAGCTCTCCCTGGGCTTGTATCATCTTTGCTGTTCAAGCAAGCATTTTTCTTTTTCTTTTTCTCTTTCGTTTTTCACATCTTTTGTAAATGGTAAAGGATTTGTTAGCTAGGTTTTACTTGAGCAAGAACTGAGAAGTGATAATCTTAATCTATCTGCATAATGAGTTTGCATTTTCTTTCTAAACAGGTATGAATCACCATACTGGAGAGGCCTGGCAGCGATACACATTCAAGTTGCATGGAGATATAGAAAAAAACGCTTAAGTCATGCTAAAATTTCTGAATCCGACCATTCATTAACTCAGTGAACTTAGCTTATAAATTTGTTAAAGTATGTACAATTCTTATGTAATATAACCTACTCAAATTTTATAGATTTTTTGTTTAGAATGTAAAACTCTTTGCATTTATGACTAAATGAAGCTGGCATGAGAGGAACTTTTTTCCTGCATAAGTTAATTCCCTGTAGTTTACAGAGTATCTAAATGGAATTATTACCTTGTTCACAAAATGATTGTGTCATGAAGGACTAAAAAGATAATAGTCCTCACCTCATTTAGTTCCAGCGAAATAAAACAAAATAAATAATTCCAAACAAATACACCTTATTCACAAAATGATTTTTATAAGGTGGTATCATAATGTTTTAGTATTTTAATAGATTATTATAAATTCTGAACAAATACATCAATAAATAAAAATCTAAAAGCAATTCAAGAATTAGTAATAAAGATTTTTATGTAAAATCCATTGGAAGATTAATTACACATGTGTATATATATATAAATAAATTTAGATTAAAATATAGTCTTCTGTATTTACATAATAAAGAGAGGACCATTTTTACTGTAAATAGTAATATCCACGTTCCTCTTTGGTTAAAAATAAATAAATAATTAAAAAAGAGCTTCTTTCACCTATTATTAAAAAGCATTTTTAATGTCAAAATTTTTTTTTTATTTGTATTTCTAAAACTAGACATTAGAATCAACTCTTTAATAGTAAATATTAATATCAATAGTAAATTTTAACATTGGTTTTCAAAAGTACAAGCTAAAAAATAGCATTACTATATTAAAAATATTATTAACTAAAAGCAAAATTATAATAATTTGAATATTAAATGGTTTTTATTATAATGGAGCCAACCATCAAAATTTGTCAATTGTAGTTTTGGTACTAAATTTGAAACCAATAATGCAATTGACAAATTTTGCATTTACCACTAGAGAGGTCACAAGCTACTATCATATCAAAATTTCAATAGATTTTTTATATTAATTTTTTAATATGAAGATTGAGTTTGACTCTTTAAATATAAAGTGCCCAGTTTACTTTTTATTGTAATATTATATTTATTTTAATTTAATACATTATAAATTTCTATGTCACTATTATAATATAATATTTAGAAGATAATTAAGATAAAAAAATGAGAAAAAATATTTTTACCCCTTTTAAAATCATTTATATCATATTCTAAAACTACTAAAAAAATAAATATTTGCTGCTTTCAGAATAAACTATCAAATAAAATTTCATCTAATTAATTCTTACTATAACAAGTTTCTAATTAAAATATTCGTTTTTTTTTATTTATTCATTTTTTAAAATAGTGATGTTACTTAAACTATAATGGATTTTATTTATATCTTAAATATATAAGTAATTCAATTAATTGTATCAAGTGTTTTTTTCAAATATAAATTTATAAACCAGAGTACATAAATTTTATTCTTAATGTGTACCATTAGAGTTTTTTAAAGTTTCTAATTTTTTTTTTTTCCCCTCATTGACATCTAAATTTTGATTTTGGTTTAATTGGCTTTTCTATTTGTTTTTACATAAATACCTTTATATACGTAATATATGTTATACATAATATCATTCCGCTTAATATTTACTTTAAATATTAAATTTATTTATAAGCAATTTTTTTAATAATCGCAATAAAACATTGTTAATTTATTAACATTAGTTAAAATCTATATAATATACAAAAGAATAAGTGTATGTGCCACATATCAACATATCCTTCTTTCAAATTCCCTTCAAAATCATTATTTTTATTTTATTTTATTTATTATTCATTACCATACCTTTTATGAATATAACTAAATATATATAAAATTAATTTTTGATATAAATAGCTATAACTATCAAACAATTGATAAAATTAAATATGGTAATAATTTTAAAATAAATTGACAATAAATAAAATATTTGATTTTATCTTATTTATCAAATATATATTTATGGCCTAATTAGTATACATATATATTATAATGGAATTATACATATATATGGCATAATATTAGATGGCCTAATATATATGGTCTAATATATATTATAACGGGAATTATGGCTTAAATATATACATATCTACTATAACATAATTATGACCTAATATACATTTTAATAATGTCTATTTAAAAAATATAAAAATAAAATAAAAAATCAACTATTAATAAGGAAAATGTTGACCTATTTAATTAACCTTAAAACTATATAAATTTTAATTATTTTACTTGCGGATAAATATCAACTTACCAACGAAATCATCTCTTTCCATGATTATTTGATTTGTAAGTATTGTTTATCACATAAATTTGATGCATAGATTTCTCCAAAATACATAATAGTTACTATTATTGGTTTTTTTATTTTTTCTTTATTAAACTGTCATTGAAGAAACAAAATCAACTAAACTTCCACATTATGCCTCAGATAAAGAAAATAAATTTTACAGAAAATAAGAATCATAATCCCAAAACTTTACCAATGAAATCATCTTTTTCCATAATTATTTAACTTATAAGCATTATTTGTCACATAAATTTATTGATACATAGATTTTTCCAATTTATATTTGTGTTCAGTATTTAATCAGATTTTCCCACCAACATAATTTTAATATTTTTATTAAATGTAAGGAATTATCTTGCCACAAGAAATAAAAGTTGAGGAATGAGAATGTAAAGAATTACTAAGGCCCCATTTGGAATATTTTCCTATGAAATATGTAAAATAAATTAGCTTATAATTCAATTTTAAGACATTATTAAATGTATGCACCATGTGTCAGCATACCTTACTTTCGAATTCCCTCAAAAAACATCATTTTTATTTTTATTTTACTTTCTTTATTATTAGTTATTATTTATTATTCATTATTTTATTTTTTATGAATATAACCAAATATGTATAAAATTAATTTTTGATTTAAATATCCATAACTATCAAACAATTAATAAAATTATATATGGTAATAATTTTGAAATGAATTGAAAATAAATAAAATATTTGATTTTATCTTATTTACCAAATATATTTACCAAATATCTTATTTAACAAATATACATATATATTATAACAGAGCCCAATATTAGATGGCATAGTATATATATGGCCTAATATATATTATAATGGAATTATGGTGTCAGGACCCGTCCAGAATTCCTTCCCCGGAACCCTAGACAGCCCTGATCCCAGGGAAACCCTACCGGACCCTCCAAAGGAAAATCCGACAGAGCCTCCCCTAAGGGATTTACTTACCACAAATTACCTGCACTGAAAACACAGTTCTAAAAACATCCCCTTATTCCTCCCACAAACTACAAACTGATTCCACAAATTCCAGCACTTCTCAAAGCAACAACAGTCCAGTGCATAAATAAAACAAAAGTATTCCAATAGTATACAGAGCTTTAAGAAGTGCTAAACAACAGAAATACAACAAGGCTGAAAAGAAATAATACACTGAAATGAAAGAGTACAAAGAAACTTCTCGAAACACAACAGCAGCGGAAAACTTGGTTCGCTCCGGAAGAACGTCTACCACCACTTGCACCTAAGGGAACGGAATTTAAGAGTGTGAGATGCTAATCATCTCCGTGAGTAACCCGAACTACTGAACACCTTTTAATAATAATAATAAAATAATAATAATTAAGGAGTGGAACAAATACCAACAATTAATAATAAATAATAATAACCTTTGGAAAATAATGATTTCCCTCAAAACTCTCACCAATCGCTCCGTTTGAAATGTTCCCTTTTTAAAACCTTTTCGCAAAACCCAATGTGCATACCTCCCAAAAACCAAGGGATTAAATAATTTAACAACAACAATTAAATAAATACATACCCCAAATATATAATAAAAATATAATAAATTATAATAAATAAATTTTGAACACCTTTGGGGTTTAAACCATTATTTGCAATTACACCGACAATTACACCTGACGCACCACACCATATACCGGTGATGCCCTCCGATACCCAGCGTCCCGAGCACCGACTGGCGGGAGGTTAAAGAGAGAAACCTGCAGTGGTCACTTCGGCGTCCCGACAGTACCGACTGCTAAAAACCATCACCCGGCCAAGGAGGGGGGCGGCTGTGCGCAACAATAACCTTGCCTGCCCACGGTCCAATGGCAACTCACGGGTGAAGTAATAACCGCACGCTAAACCATATAATAACCGCGTGCTAAACCACGTGTCCATACACCATACACCAGAACACCAATACTGTATGAGTGCGTCTAAAAATAAACAATAACAACCAACCGTACCGTTTTTCCAAAAACCACCGTGGGAAGTATACCATATTTTCACAAAACACCATCCCACATATTTTTATTCAAACAACCCGGTACGAAACAGCGATAATCAACAAACCACAATTTTCCTCGAAACACGAGATGCAACCATAAAAATACCGCGGGCATAATTTATAAAATTTAAACAAATATTTTCATAAAATATTTAACCCAATTATGCCCGAGAAATCACATTTGAAACCACGTAAAATTAATACTGAAACATACCTTGCTCATGCATAACAAATAAATTAAATTAAACCGCATTAAAACCATAATTAAACCACACCACATGAGCATAATTTAAATACTAAATTAAATACCAATTAAATTTAATTAATTGCCCAAAATAATTTTTGAAGGTGGGTCACTCACCTGGAGAGCGCAAATCAACTAAGATCCTCCTCGGGATCCACTCCACTACTCGCGCGTGCACCTAAACAACCACAGTGCACAAACCAAAAATATTAATATTTTATTCGGGTAATTCCCAAATGGATACCCGGGGAGCGAACACCAAGCGAAATCTAAGGGTTACGAGTTATATACCGAATCGAAGCTCGCGTGATGAGGATCACGGATTCGGTCTTACTTTCCGGTGATCGAACCCGACGGGGTCGGAATCTCGCCGGAAAGCTTTTCGAGTTTCGGCTCCGCAATTCTCCCAAACCGTCGTGAATTGGTGGAAACGGAAGCCGGATTCGGATTCAGGAGGTCGAACACTGCGGACTGGAGCTGGCCGGAATTTTCGGGTACTCGCCGGAACAGTAATTTCCGGCGGCTGCCACGTCACCGGCAACCGTCACCGGAACAGTATTTTCCGACGGTGGCCGTTTGCTGTGAAATTTTGCAGATTTGTAGATCGTGAGGAGAGCAATCCAACGGGACCGACGGTGAGCAAAACGGAGGTCGGACGGCGGAGAAATCACCGTTTGAAGATTTTCGACCCCTCGCCGGAAAACGCTCCGATCCCGGCGCGTCGGTGGTCCGATGGCCGTGATTTTTGGTGGGTAGGCCGGACTTGAGGAGAGGATCAAGGCTGTCAGGCGCGTGTGGCCGGAACAGTGCCGATTCGCGGTGGCCGGCGGTGGAGGGGAAAAATCGCCGCCAAACTTCGGACGTCCGATCCGGGCGCGTCCGGCGGCCGTTCACCGTGAAACTTGGAGGTTTTGCCGGAAATGAGGTGGGCAAGCTTTCTGTCCGGCGCGTGTACAGTAACTCGGCCGGAACAGTGGAAAACTCCGGTGGCCGGCGGTGGCTCTCTCTCTCTCTCTTTCTCTCTCCTCTCTCTCGTTCTCTCTCTTCTCTCTCTTTCTCTCTCTTCCCCGAGAGTTTTTCAAAATTAAAATCCTGCGTGACACTGTTCATGCCACGTGGACCAATCAGAAGCCGACACGTGGCATTTCACTGTTCACTGACCCAAAAAAAACATTAAAATAATACGGTATCCGGTAAACTTCAAACGTCCATAACTTTTTAACCGGATGTCCGTTTTGAGCGTGCCGCTAGTCTGTGAACTCGTATCGACGAGCACTTCACAACCATGCATGAGTCAAAGCTCAATTCCCCATAAACAAAAAGTCAACTCCAGCACCCCTTGGACAGTTTGGACCGCAACTTGTTTCGTCCATAACTTTCAAACCGTAGCTCCGTTTTCGACGTGCTACCAGTCTACGAACTCGTGGCATCGTGCACTTCGCCACGGTACCCTAGTCATCTCGAAATTCCCACCGAGTCAAAAAGTCAACTTTTGACCCCTTTGGTCAACGATCAACGTGCACGGATTCCGGTGCGATTTGGGACGGGGTGTTACATATGGCCTAAATATATACATATATATTATAACAGAATTATGACCTATTATATATTTTAATAATGGCTATTCAAAAAATATAAATATAAAATAAAAAAATTAACTATTAATGAGGAAAATATTGACCTATTTATTAATCCTAAAACTATTTAAATTTTAATTATTTTGCTTGAGGATAAATATCAATTTACCAATGAAATCATCTCTTTCCATGATTATTTGATTTATAACCGTTGTTTTTCACATGAATTTATTGATGCATAGATTTCTCCAAAATATATAATAGTTTTCTTTATTGATTTTTTTTTTCCTTATTAAGATGCCATTGAAAAAGCAAAATCAATTAAGCTTCCATATTATGCCTCAGATAAAGGAAATAAATTTTGCAGAAAATAAGAATCACAATCTTAAAACTTTACCAACGAAATCACCTTTTTTCCATGATTATTTGATTTGTAAGCATTGTTTGTCACATAAATTTGTTGATTAATAGATTTGTCCAAAATTATATTTGTGTTCAGTATTTAATTAGATCTTTCCACTGACAGAATTTTAATATTCTTATTAAATGTAAGAAATTATCTTACTAGAAGAAAAAATAGCTAAGGAATGAGAATGTAAGGAAATACTAAGGCCCCATTTTGAATAATTTCCTATGAAAATATGTAAAATAAATCAGCTTATAATTCAATTTTAAGGCATTATTATGGTCATGGTATACGTTTATATACTCTATAAATTTATTCTTTAGCATACTATTTTGAAATTTTCCTTTTAAAAGAAAATCACATATCAAATATTAATATAGTGAAACACATTAATTTTTTCCCTTTTTATTTTATTGTCTATAAATTCCTTTTTTTTAATTCTCTTCTTATTTTGCTTTTGTTGGGATCATAACAAAAATAGATGCCACAAATGGAAAGTTTAAAATGCATGAAAAAGGGTGCCCCAAATGAGTTCGTGATCAAATATGCACGTAAACTAAAAATAAGTGAGACAATTAATTTTTATTGAATATTTAATTGGATAAATAATAAAAATAATAATAATAATATAATAATAGTAATCTATATAATATATAAAGATAAAAAAGTTAGTAAAATTGTTTACCATGCATCATCCTCATGTTTATTTTGTTCCCTCTAAAATTATTAAAAAAATTAAAATTCAAATATAAAATTACCTTAAAAATTCTCCAATCTTAAAATAATTACCATATTAGATAATGGAAGAGATATAGAGAATACTATTATTTCATTTAAATTCAATTTTTTATCTAATTAAATTAAATATAAGAATTTAACATATGAAAATTAATTATTTACAAAGAATTAAAAAATATATTTGAATTTTAATTTTAATTTCATAAATAAAAAATATTATATAAATACATTTGAATTTGAATTAAATTATATAAATACAATTGGATTTGAATTTGAATTTTGTATATGGAAAAAATTAAATAGATAAACATTTTTTAATTGAATTTCATAAATAATTTACATTATAAGGTAAAATATATCTATAGGATAAATAATAATAATAATAATAATAATAATAATAATAATAAATAATTAAATTACATTATGAGTATTTAATATATGAAAATTAATTATTTGCAAAGAATCAAAAAATATATTTGAATTGAAATTTAAATTTCATAGATGGAAAATATTATTTAAATACATTTGAATTTAAGTTAAATTATATAAATGCATTTAAATTTGAATTTAAATTCCTTAGATGGAAAAATTAAATAGAAAAAAAAATATTAAATATATTTATTAGCAATAAAACTTTTAAATAAATTTTTAAATATAATTAATTATTATAGATTATATTTAACAATATCTATTATGGTTATATCATCTATTATGTTTATATATACTATGCATCGCATGGGAATAAATACTAATATAACAAAATTGTTGAGGATTTTGTATATTTTCTACTCATTTTCTCTCTACATTGATTTTTTTTTTTTTGGGGTAATTGTATTATTCTTTACAACTTCTAGTGCTTTTTTATTATAATAAATAAATAATATATATATATATATATATAAAAGAAAAATATATACACTATTTTTTTTTTTTTTTTTTTTAGCTAACAATCTTTGTTTCATCACCTAGTATAAAAGAGGTTTGCTGAAGAATCTTTGAAAATTCCACCCATAATTTGGTGAAAAAAAAAAAAAAGCTTTTGATTATAAAGAATAAACTTTTAAAGAGAGCCTTTATGAATAAAAGAGCTAATAAATACAAAATGCGTGAACAACAAATTAGAGACAAAAGAGTGGAGGTTATTTAGCAGAAAAGAAAAAAAAGAAGATTATTTGCCCAAAAACAAAAAAACAAAAAAACAAAAACAAAAACAAAAGAAGACAAAAAGATGATTTTAATGAATTTTAAGAGTGCAATACAGCAAAAGTAGTTGTATCAGTCGGCCATCATTGCCCTGTTCCGCCGGCAACCCCATGTAAACTACGAAGCCATTCCACGACTGATTTTTGAAAGTCTTTACGATTTTTATATATTTGTTTTTTGGGTCGATTTCTTGCTGGGTTCAAATTTCTTTCCATTATAAGTTTCCTTTATAAGCTTCTCAAATCTGCTACCCATTCCATTTCCATTGATGTGAGCAGGAACTACATTGTTACCCACCGTGTTGTCCACGCAAGGGAACTTGGATATGTCTCAGATTTATTAGCGACCCAACATGCACTTCTCTTCTCATTTATATTCATCCTTGTTAACTTAACGGTAGCAAAGACAATGCATCCAAGTGCTGCAATGGAAGTTAAACTTATTGACCAGATCCCCTGGGGATAACCAACTCTCCCAAGCTCTATTATGGTGCATGCGAATATTTCTTTTCAATTGAACAGATGGTGCACCACTGTTGTTTCCGTTGCTATTTCTGTCCAACATCAATGAACTTTGCAAATCAATTGGAGCTAGCTGCTTGACAGTTGTACCTAGATTTTGATAAGAGCTCATACGAGAAAGACATTCCTCAAAATCCCTCGACACAATAGTCTGTGAATTATAGTAGCCACAGTTTGTGGAGCTCCTTTAATTTTTTTGTTCCCAGCTATTTTCTTTTCACCATTAAAAAAGTTCACCTGAAAAACCAAGCACCAAGCATTTATAAATAACATTATAGTTGAAACTAAAAGCAGTTACATTTTTCATTCGATCAAATATAAATCTCACCAAGGATAGAGGACAATCCTGTGTGTCTAGAAACACAGTGAGCACAGCATCCTTCAGCCGCTTTTCCTGGTAATTTTCAGTGCAGTCTGTCATGAGAAAGAGTACTGAATTGAAGACAAACATAAAGTTTGAAATGAAATAAGTTAACTTGAAGTGGCACCATGTAGAAACAGTCCATCAAAGCATCATGATAATGAGCACTAGATTTAGTCATAGTCATAAGGGAAAAACAAGTATGATAGTCCATCAAAGCAAGGTATATTCAGTAACCATAATTTCAGAGTGAATATAAAAACTCAAATGGACAATACGGAGATATACTTTGGCAAGTAGGGTGTATGACATAATATAAGAATTCCAATACGCAAAAGAAAACACACCAACAATTGATTTTCACCAAAAGCATCGTTAACATCCTTCCCTGGGACTGAATTTCGCACAGCAGGATTTGAATTTAACTCAAGCTGCTGAACCTTTGCGACCACCTCAGCCTGATTACCCTGGAAACTAAGATAGAACCAAAGTCTTACATTGAGGTACAAAAAGGAAAGACAGATAAAATAATATTCCTAACCGCTAAAACCCAGACATTTCTAATGTATTTAAATGAAGAAGTGACATATGAAATTGTAGAAGTGAAAGAGGAACACACTTCACCAAGAAGGAACAAACAAAAAGCTTCCTCCAATTTCAGATTGACGCCTTCCAATGTTATCAAACAATCATAAATGTTTCTTGCTTTGTCATTCTGTAAAAAGAAAAAGTGAAAAAAAAAAAATGATGAGAACAGACATTATGGTGAAAAAATTTATCCTCTCTCAGAGACAGAATTAGGAACTCATATGTTTATGAAAGTACAGATAAGTTAATGCAACAAGGAAGATGTTCACTATTCCAAACAAACTATAAAAGTCAATTTTTATAGGTGGAGGTTACTATCGAAGCGCGTTGATACAGGATTTTGAGAGACTTTCTTACTTGAAACTGGATAATTACCACTTTTCCAGTATGATGTCTGACTAGTTAAATAATTTTTGTACGGTAACGTTTTGTGAGCACGATCCAATTCTTAAGCATTTTTTATTTACAAACTTGCAGTAAAAATATAATAATAACAGAAATAAGAAATTATTAGTGTATAGCTTTCTGACTAAAGAATACCAAAAAACTGATTGGATATCAGTACTATGTAATTCAACTTAAAACTGGGTATGCATCCAGAGGAATGACTTGAAGTAGAATCCACTATCAAGAACGTAAAAATGCAACAATCTATCAACAAAGTTTCTCTCACACCATCAAACACAAAATAATTCCACATTTGTTTGCTGTTACTTCTTTGATAAATGCTTAGAATGGCCATTATTTTTTAAAGATTGCAGTTTTCATTTCTATAGGACTTCGGAAAAACCTATATCGGGAACCTTTAACAAATCTTATATTAGCCTCTTACTTTTTGCAACTATTACCAGGCTAAGGACTTGTAGTCTAATAATATTATGTGTTGGGTTATATTTGAAATAATTTTGATAAGGAGTGGCTGAATGTATTTGGCAGAAATCGGTTAAATGAAATTGAAGAAACAGAGGCATAAAAACAGAGTATTGAAGCTATGGCAAAGGAAATATATGCGTTACTCATAAAAACAGAGTATTGAAGCTATGGCAAAGGAAATATATGCGTTACTATGCAATGGGATACATTACAATCTAATAAGAGACTATGCCTCTTTATACTTCATTTGAAGCAAGAAAAGTCTGCTTCGTTAAGAAGAAGATGTTTCATATGTGAAGCTTACAGAAAATAAAGAAGGCATCTTTTGGAATAGCTGTTTCTAACAAAAATAAAACTACCTATTATGTAATAAACTAGAAAAGCAAAACCTAATGGGCGCCATCAGTAAAACACAAGTTATTGAGTAATGGTAACTTGTCAACAGCATTGTCTTCAATCTCTAGGCTTTTCCGTTCTTCACTGCATCAATAATATGAACCAAAATAAAGGTACACTTGTAAAACATTCTGTAAATCAGAATAATTTTATTAATATTCATAACTTTTATAAGTTTATTAACATTCATAAATTATATAACTTACTTTAGCCACAGGAATCCAAGTTCTTCTACTTTTAGTTGAAGTGCTTTCAACTGTTTGCTCCTCCTAGTCTCCTTAATGGGGTCACACGAAAAATCTTGAACACCAAGTATGAGGCTCCTTGAGGTGATGATATATCCTAGCATCAATCCATAAAATCCATAAAAAGATTTATTTTATGGAAAAAAAAAAAAACGTTAACTTATTTTACATAAGCTTTTAAAAACAACCTTATAAAAGTTGAAGTTTATGAAACCTGGACATTTAAAATATGATTGACTTTTATTGACTTTATAATCATTACAACACATCTAAAGGTAAACTCTTTAGAAATAAAAGTACTCTAGGAGATGCTCTTGATAACTTATATAGGTGTGTAATAAATTATTAACTAAAACTCTACGTATCTTCTTTTTTTGAGAATAAAACTCTACATATCTTACCAAAAAGAAACTTAAACTATCTACATAGATAAAGAGAAAATTATAGGGCCAACAAACTATCAAAGCAATTTTATAGTCAATTTAATATTTCAGTCGGGTCTTAATTGTAGTCTTTGTGTTTGTATAGTAATTCATTTTTTCTTTTCTTTTTGTTGGTCTTGTTGATAGGGATCTACAAGGAGGGTAGTTACATAGCTTTCAAATGCTCGCTAGTATCATCACCAAATTAGTGACACCAAATAGTTTGTAAAACAAATTTATAAATTATTCTATATCATAGAAATCCAAACACAATGGCTTTTACATTTCTTATACTTCAAAAGCCATGCATCAAGACAACTAATCAAATGAAATTCATATTTATTTTTATTTTGTCATATTCTTTCTCATCCACACCCAATCCTTTGGTTAGGGGGTAAGAATGTGTCCCAACAATATTTGGGTTATATAATAATCTTTTGGCAAGGAGGCCATACTGTGTCCCACCAATATTTTCGTTATATATATATATATATATATATGAATTTGGCCTAGAATAATTTATTAACTCACTATGTTTCAGAGATATATCACACGTAGAAGAGTCCAGTACTAGCAATTTATCTGTAGCTTCCACCATATTAATAAAGAATTATCATTGTAGGCTATGTGGAACAATGTATATATAATATCTGTACATGTGAGTTTGGTTCAGCAATAAACGTACAAAATACTGTTATGGATTCTGAAAATAGTACCCTAATTCTTCAATTGTCAGCATAAAATATATAGGTATGCTTTGTATCTGTATTGCTTGTGTGGATTGAGACCTCTCTGCTTCTGGGCTTAAAAGACTAGTTTCTCCATATCCATTTCTAATTGTTATTATCTTTAACACTTAACTAATTAAATATTTGGTAGGCCAAAATTTTTCATTATTGCATTGCCTTTATCCCATTGTCTTTCTTCCAATCACGCAGCTGATACTCTAGAGCAATAAATATATGGCAAACTTCATTTGATATATATTATAAGGAGGAACTGAGATTTGTCACTCATTAGCTTCTTTAGGTACATGACAATATTGATGTCTAAGCTTGAAATATCTATATATAGTCACGAAACAAAAACAAAGTAGAAGCAGGAAAAGATTGATTACTAAACCTTTATGCACATGGACTGCACAAGTAGAGTTCCAAGTGCAAAATCTTAGCAAGCCAACCTTCATGGATGGTTAATTTTCCTTCGGTATCTTCGCAATTATTCAATATACAGTCCTCTTGATCTCTAGGGCCTGTTTGGCTGCTTGTTTTAAAAACAGTTTCCTCTTCTAGTGTCTGTCAAGGAAAAAAATTGATATTCAATTGTATTAGTGTAAAGAAATAGCGAATGAAAGGATATTTGCATCAAAATATATTTGCATCAAAATAGTGCACTTTTTTGGGATTTAAAGAAAGTATTTATCTGGGTATATCTAGAATTTGTAAATCCTAAGAATTCATTATTTTATTATGTTCTATTAATATGGAAGGACTGAATGTTCTTTCCCAATTCCCAAAACTAAACCAAACTAAAATCATATGCTTGACCAGCTTCTACTCCATGAGCTAACAAAATGAGGTTTATCATATGCTCTGTTATTGGTATATCAAAGTGCATATATACTGTATTAATTTACAAACAGAAATAAAATGAAAGCTGTAGGAATACTAATATACCTTTATAGTCCTAATGGTATGACCTTCACAGATGTCCAAACAGCATGAAGCTCTATTTTCTTCAAATTTGTTAAGTTGAAGGTTATTAAGAGCTTCTCCAATTCAATCCGTACTGATTCTCCAAATTCTTAACAAAAAGGGAAGCAAAAGATGCAAGTTTTATCAGATGCATCAGGGGCAAGAAATCCATGCATTTCAATAGTATGACTGATGAACTATGCACCTGATTCATCTTCAAAGTAACTGTTACTCTCAGCTCATATTCAGAACTCGAACCTTTGAAGATCATATAGATGTGCGTAATAATGCATATGAGAAGCATGCTTGCCAATATTGAAACAGTTTAACAAGCATAGCAAAAGAAATTCAAATTATAATATGTTAAAAGATTAAGGTATTGCTTATAGGATTGCTTGCTAAGATCACAGTATAGACTTGAAATCTATTGATTAGGAGGTCTATATGGATAAACATCAAACTCAATAGAAGAGGAGAGGAAGACCTCCAAAACTTCTGAGACTGAACTTTATTAATGCAACAAAGCTTATAAGCATTGAGAAAACCAGAAATGGCAGCAAGAAATGTAAGCTTCTTTGTGAAGAAGATTTGTCTTATGCGAAGCTTAGAAAAAATAAAATGCATCGTTTTGAGCAACTGTTTTCATACAAATATAAAATTAACTATTACTTAATAAACCAGAAAAAACATAGTTTAAGTGGGACACCATCAGTAGAACACAAATTACCGAGTAATGGTAACTTGTCAACAGCTAGCATCATCTTCAAGCTCTAGGCTTCCTTGTTTCATCACTGCATCAATAATATAAAGCACAAAAAAAAAGGTAGACATGTCAAATTTTCTTTAGATAAGAACAAATATATCCATATTCAAAATTTTTATCACTTACTTTAGCCACAAGAATCCAAGTTCTTCTGCTTTAACTTGAAGCGCTTCCATCTGTTTACTCCTCCTAGTCTCCTAGGTGGGGTCACATGAAAAATCTTGAACACCAAGTATGGGCTCCTTGAGGTGATGATATATCCGAGCATCAATCCAATTATGAGTCCGCATCCATATCCTATCGCAACAGCTTCCCAACCAAAACCAGATAATATTGAATCACCTGATTTCTCATTGTCATGAGGTGGTAAAGGAGAGGTTCCACACTTCTTTGACAATGGAGGACCACATAATCCCCAATTTCCCTCAAAGGAAGAATTTTCAAATATACCGATCTGTCCAGCTTGAGGTATTGAACCCACAAGTTCATTATCAGAGAGGTTCAAATATTCAAGAAATGTGAGTCTAGTAAACTGCTGAGGGATTTGACCGAAAAGCTTATTTTTAGAGAGATCTAGGGATTCAAGCTTAATCAGATTCCCTAAAGATGGTGGAATGGGTCCTGTAAAATTATTACTTGACAAGTTGAGCACGACTAAAGTTTGAAGATCCCCTATTGTCCTTGGAATTTCTCCATGAAATTTGTTATTTGAGAAATCAATGCACATGAAGAAAGTAAAAATTCTAATGTAAAGCAATTTTTGTCCCTTATTGACCACGGTAACAGAGTAGCTATAGGATCCCCCACCAATGTACTTCAATTGTGACTTATTATATGAAGTTTCTTCCATTGAAGTCCAATTTCGAAAGTAATGCGACGGTAAACTTCCAGTAAAATCATTGAAGGATAGATCAATGATATTTAAGTTCACAAAGCCAAAAAACCTATGTGGATGCCATATTGGACCGTAAAATTTATTGGAAGCTAAAATGAGAACTTGAAGCTTCGAAAAACTCTGTACCATAAAAGGAAATGTGTCAGTCATCTGATTGTGGCCGAGATTTAGAATTTGCAGCTCTTTGCATTTAATTAGAGACTTTGGAATCTTTCCATGTAAATTGTTGTAGCTAAAGTCCAATGTTTGTAATTGGTTCCTATCCCCACATGTCCTAGGCATATTGCCATTCAAGTTGTTTCCTCTTAGATTTAGAACCAAGAGAGAACTACTGAAGTTCCCCAAACATTGAGGAATAACACCGCTCAAATTGTTACTTGACAAATCAAGATATCTAAGATCCCTCAATTTACAGAACAGTGGATCAATTCTTCCAACCAAACTATTTTCTGAGATGGAAAAGTATGTTGTGGACATTGGTGGAACAACAAGTGAACCATGCAACATGTTGGAATGCAGGTCAAGTGTATACATTGCCTTCCATGGAAGAATTAAGGGAGCTTTTTCCCAACCGCCAATGAAGTTGTGAGAAAGATTCAAGTTATGCAAGGTCTCTATCCCAACGTTCAATAACCATTTCGGTATTGGATCGCTGATATTATTGTTGGAAAGATCTAATTCCTCCAATTCACCTTGCGTTTTCAGGAATATAGGGAACTCTCTGATGTTGCAAGAGGATAAATATATTCCATGAAATTGATTCGAGAGCATAGATGTCGTGGTTAAATTTGATATAAATAAGCCTCTGTTATTTGAAAGATCAAGATAAAAAAGCGAACTCATCTCCGAGAAGATGCTAAAATCGACTTTTCCACTCAAATCATTTGAATCAAGGTTAAGATAGAAAAGCATTGTGAATTTGGACACTGAACATGGAATATGTCCAATTAGTTTGTTTCCACTTAATATCAGAAGCTCTAATGGGGATAAATTAGAGACATTTTGGATGTTGAGATAGCCTGTAAATTGATTGTTTTCCAGAGATAAGTACGTCAAAGAAGGCAGTTTAAATAAAGAACCAGGAATGACTCCGGTGAATGAATTATTTGACAGATCAAGCCACTCAAGGAACGTCAAGTTAGAAATAATGGATGGAATTGAACCTGTCAGATCATTGTCCCTAAAATCGATATATTTGACTTGATGTAGGAGTGATATTGGGAGTTTGCCACTGAAAGAATTACTTGAGACAGACAAATATTCCAAGTGTGTGAGGTTTCCAAGTGAATATGGAATTTGACCGCTAAATCCATTACTGTTAAATTCAAGATGTTTAATTCCAGTAAGATTCCAAACCGAAGAAGGAATAATCCCAGAAAAACTGCAGTAACTGAGAATCAAAATATTCAAGGATTTAAGGTTGCCAATCGAATTTGGTACCTTTCCTGAAAATTTTGTAGAAGAAAGATCCAATAACTTGAGCATGCTACCAGATCGAAATTCAGGAAAAGAACCGGAAAGATTGTGGTTCTGAGACAGTCGGATAAACTGTAAGTTAGGCAAATAGAAGATATCATTTGGAAACTCACCATGCAAATTGCACTGCAGAAAAGAGAGATGTGTCAAGGAAGATAAATTTGCAAAGTGAATCGGTACAGGTGAATGAATTTGCACCCAATCAAGGTGAAGTTGTCTTAAATTGGTCATGTTTTGGATAAGCCTTCCCAGCTCTCCTCTTCTTACATACAAGTTAGAAACATAGTCACCATTGAAAGAAAGATCAAGTGAAACCAAATTTCTGAGTCTTGAAATTTGAGATATTGGAATATGCCCATGAAACATTAAATTAGAGAGGTTGAGATGGGTTAACCTTGAAAGTTGGCCAAACTTCGAAGGAATCGGGCAAGAATTGAAGTTGTTGAAGGCAAGGTTGAGCTTTCGAAGATGAAGCAAGCTAAAAAGGCTGCTGTTAGAACGCAGAGACCCATGAAGCAAACTCTGGCTGAGGTCAAGGCTTATTACATAACCAGTAGCCCTCTCGCATGAGACACCATCCCAAGAAGAACAGCAGTCACCGCCAGCCTTCCAAGATTTCATCTTTGCATAACCACCATCAAAGGATTCATGCTTCTTAAATGTAAACTCAGATTTAAGTTGGAGTAAAATAGAGCTTTGGTGAGGGAGGCAACTAGAGAAAGTAATGGTTGTGGAATTCAGGTGCAGAGAATGTGAATCGAACTGACATGGATATAAGAGGATCACCAAGAAAAACAAGAGGAATTGATTGATCATATCCCTCTTCATTTTTGTTAGAGATTATGAGTATAAAGGCAAAGTGAGTAAAGTATTCCAGTTGGTTCTTTGTAAGTATTTTTTTCCTTGAATTTCCAGTACTATTTATAATTGGGAAACTTTTTTTTTTTTTTTGGGGTAATATTATTGAAAGGTCTTTTTGTGGTCCACCATATTTATGTTCTTTTTATCTTTTCCCCATATTGTTGGTTATTTTTTTAATGTGTTTGGTCTAGTCTTTGTCTCTTTGCAATATAGGTATGGTCTATGAAGACTTATATAAAACATTATCTCCGGGTCCCTACAATATAGTGTTCTGGCCCCTTTGATGGGATACTGAATTATTTTGAGGTGGATTGGATATTTTTAACTGAATATTATAGACAAGGATTAGCAGAGTATATTTTGAGGCAATCGGATATAATGAAATTGAAGAAACACTGGTATAAAAACAGAGAAAAATTGAATCTTAATGCAAAGGAAATATAATGCTTTGCTATGCACTGTAAAGCAGAGTATTTTGATTCGATTACAGTCCTCTTGATCTCTAGTGTCTGTGAATTGCAAGCAAATTATGATTCCATTGTTTTAGTGTAAGGAAATATTGAATGAACAAATTATGTTACCCTCAGCCCAAGTTTGGAATGTTCCTGTAATGCTTATAAGAAAAGCATGCTGCCAATACTTTTTCAGTGTACGAAAATATAATTTATTTTATTTTATTTTTTAGTACTACTTGATTATTTAGTGTTCAGAATGGTGAAAACAAACATAGCTAATTAAAGACAGCTATAGGTAATTAACAATGATATATGCACAATGTAAGATATATACGTACATGTTTAAACCAATTTTTTAGTTAATTGACAATGGTCTTGTAATTGAGTCGTTGTGGTACTCTTTGTGTTATTAAATAACCATGACTTATTTAGGCTTACTTTATAAAAAAATAAATAATAAAAAAAGACTTAATAGGCTTTTTTTCTTTCTTAATAGGCTTTTTTCTTCTTCTTTTTTCCTCAACGATGTAAAGTTTTTACATTATTAGCGTGCTTGTTGGGTCATTTATTTACTTTTCAGTCCTTACAATAAGGAAAAGGGATGGGGGAAATTCAAACCAATAACTTATAAATTAAAGCTTTAATGAAAAGCAACTCTATTTACGAAAATAAAGATCCTTAGTGTAAAAATACCAATACACCCTTTTCATAGAAAATAATTAAAACGCATCAATTTCTTATTTCTCCAAAGGTTTTCACTCTATCATTCTTCTTCTTCCATTTAGCTGCTTCGTCGTCATTTCCAACAATAAAAAAACTGCTTCTTCATCAGCTACGCTTCTTTCCAATTTACCCAAAAAATATATATATATTTGGAACTGGTTTTGCATTTTTTGTCAAGCCAAAAAACTATCAAATTGAAATAAAAAAGAAAAGAAGGAAAAATAAATACAGATTGTGGTAAAGTAAAAATATGAAAATTTTGGATATATATTATTAATCAATTATAGTTGGGGCATACTACTATGGGACAAATAGTGTCAAAATATATCGATATATACATATATATATATATATATATATAGAGAGAGAGAGAGAGAGAGAGAGAAACTTGTTATAGAAGGAAAATACATAAATATTGTCATGTCAATAAAACTAACAAAGATGCTAACCAACCAATTCTTGACTATTTGATCAACTTAGAAATAAGCAGAAGGTAAATCTCTTTCTTGTTGATTTTGTGCACAAATAATTACATAGCATAAAAAATTGTAAAATACGTACTAATGATAGTCTGTCACTGTGTAGCATGTGATGACGTAAATTTTCTCCTCCTTTTTTTCTTTTCTTTTTTTTTTTTTAAACGCAATTTTAGGATTTTGCAACAATGGCAGCAATTTTATTTTTTTTTTTAAATCTTTTGCTAAGTCACAAAATAACAATTTTACTTAATTAATTAAAAACTATAAATAACAATTTTTTGAAATTAATTAAAGTTTCTTTTTACCAATTTATTTTTCGTGTAGAAATCTCAATAATCGCTATTATGTATAGGGAAGCGATTGATACTCTTCAGCAATCATAAGTTCTACCCAAGACTCATTTACTAATAAACAAATCATACAAAATATATTTATTTCCATGAAAAATGAAACAATATTTTCGATAAATTATAATAATTTCCTCCATCTCGATGTCTCAAACCTATAACTAGATCTGGCAATGTTTGCATTATGTCGTGTTCATGTCATGTCATATTTTTGTTATAATTCCTTCATCTTAGTGTGATTTGTTAAGTTTTTGTATTGAAATATATAGACCCAAATCGATTTATTAAATTATTATGTAACCAATTTATAACTTGGTAACTTGTTAAGCTCAATTATAAAATTTTATTTTTAAATAAAATGAACAAATATATTAAAATATTGTAATGAAAATAATCAAATTCAAAATTGTATTTAATTAATGGTTAATGGTATAAAAATAAAAAAAATAATTATATTTAAAATTTTTAATATTAAATAGATGAATTAGAATATTACATATAAGAAAATATCATTGAATATTATCAACAAAAAATATTTAATAAATATAAATTTATATTACCAAAATATCCTTCTTAATGTATTAACATCTTGTTATCGTGCTTCATCGTTACCAACCCATCAGTTACTATATCAGCACTGTTATGGACCCGATATTGTTAAGACAAACCCGAACATTGATAATCTCATATAGGTTTGTATCATTTGAAATTTTGACAGATCTACCTATGACTTCCCAATCGTAAGTTCGAATAACTTACTAAGCCAACCTCACTTAACAAAAAAATGAAAACATTTGAAATTATAATTTGTATATCTTGAACTACGAAAAGTTAAATTGAAAATATATTGTGCTAATGAAAACCATGCAAAATCAATGATCCATGCATGGAACGTTTTCATCAGAAAAAGTAAATAGAAGAAGAAGAAAAGGTGTGGAAAATTTGGAAACATAAGGAATAGATGTGTTTTAATTATTTCTACAAAGAAGGGTATATTAGTATATTACAATGAAAAAAATGTTAAATATCTTTATTTTTAAAAGTAGGGTTATATTTCATTAATGACCTAAAAATGAGCTATTGGTTCACATTTCTCGATGGGATTACGAAGACATGTAAAGACTTATCTCTGGGTCATATACAAAGAAAATTAGTTTTCACCCTTTAATGAGGATGTTGAATTTGAAGGGAACTTAGTGTTGAGAATGGTGAAAACAAATATAGTTAATTATAAATACTGATATAGGTAATTAACAATGGTCCATGTATGATGTAAGATATATATATATATATATATATATATATATGTACGTATAGACTTAAATCAATTTTACAGTCTATTGACAATGGTATGGTGGGATAAATACAGAGATTTGTTGCAGTCGTTTAATGTTTTAGTTGAACCCTTGTACTCTTTGTGTTTTTCATTTTTATTTTTATTTTTATTTTTATTTCTACTAGTCTTGTTGATAGGGATCTAAGTCCAGGATTGTTATGTAAGGCATGTTTTTTTTTTTCCTGCTAGTCTAGTTTATCTAACAAATTTATCAAATTAATCTGTCTTAGAAATCAAAAACTTCATACATTTACATTTCTCACACTTGAATAGTATAGTGACGAGTCAGATACCGAGTTCCCTCCTGTAACATCCCTCAAATGCCTAGGAGCAATGCATGATTTGAACATCAATTTGGTTCAACAATAAAAATATTTCTATGAATTCCTTTTTTTTTTTTTGTCCCCTCACACATTTCAGGCTTTGTTGAAATCTCCATTATAAGCTGATATTCATTGTCATGTTGGTCCAAAGAGAAAGAAATCAATAACCCCTTCAGAATTGAATGGTTTTATGATTTGCAACCGTCATTGTTGAAGACTACATTTATAAGGTATGATAACTTTTCATGCCAATTGCTCTTTTCGTTGTTTTTTCTCTAACACATAACAAAACTAAACATTTGGTAATGAGAATGTTGCAGTCTAGCTTGAAAATGTGTATATAGTCACAAAACCAAAACAGAGTGGCTTTGTTTAAAGCAGTAATAAAAAGATTGATAGTTGACTTTTATTTACCTGTAAAAGTAGAGTTCCAAATGCATTATCTTAGCAAGCCAATCTTCATGGATGCTTAATTTGCCTTTGGCATCTTTATAATGATTCAATTATAGTCCTCTTGATCTCTAATGTGTGTGAAGCAAGCAAATTGGATTCCATGGTTTTAGTTTAAAGAAATATTGATCGGATTCCATTATTTTAGCGTAAAGATCATATGGAATGAACAAATTATGTTACCCGCTGCCCATATTTGGAACATTCCTATAATGCATATAAGAAACGCATGCTTGCCAATTATTGCTGTCCATAATTGTAATTTTTTCTTAGAGAAAAGATAATTTTTTATTTTTTATTTATACTTTTTTTTTCTTTTCTTCTATGATAGCATTGTTCTCCATTTATCTCCATTTATTTATGGTCCACACCGCTTTAACTTCTTCTTTTTTCTTTTTTTTAAAAGGACCACTGAAACTAATTAAATAACAATTATTATTAAATCACAATGGTTCATGTATCATGTCATATGCATATATATATATATATATATATATATAATTTGCTATAATGTGTGATGCAATATATCTGAGCATACTTGAACCAAATTTATAGACATTGACGGTATGGAGGGATAAATACAGAGAACTTTTATAGTCAATTTAATGTTTCAATTGGGTCTTTCTAAACTTTGTTGTTGTCTAGTAATTCATTCTTTTCTTTTTCTTTTAGGCTTGTTGATAGGGATCTACGAAAAGGACTGTCATAGCTTTCTAATGCTAAGGTCACCAAATAGTTTATGAAACAGATTTAGTCTTGTTGATAGCTCAAGTTTTGACATGGACTTTTGAATGTCATAGATGTCCCTTTTCTAACGCATATGAGAAGCTGGACTGTTTAGGTTACAATGTTACATAAACATATGGAAGTCACCAGGAAAAGTAAGAGGGAAGTGATTGATACTTTTCATTTTTAGAAGGTTATAATACGAGAATTCCTATATATTATTAAGTTTATAGAGCTTTAATTTGGTGAGGGAGACAAGAGAAAGTAATAGTATTAATGGTGGTGGTGGGGGTGGTTGAGGAATTGAGCAGAGAATGTGACAGGAACAAAAAATATTGGAAGATTATCAAGGAAAATAGGATTTTATTGATCCTCTCCATTTTAGCAGATCATAATGATCAATTTCAGAAAAGCAAAATAATTGAAAGAGGAAGTATGATATTGATCAGTTGGGTGTTTGAAATTACATATGTACTTGTGTTTGTCTATCTAATGCTATACATATATACAAATATATATATATATATATATGTCAGAGTGTACGATCGCAATCCTATATTAGCTAAACATGGAAATCCTAAAATACGTATAAGAGATATGGGTTACTTCATTTATTGTATAAGAGGTGTAAGGTGTAGGACCTAGATATAATTAAGTTGTAGACTATACAAATTAGTCCAAGATATGATTTTTCTTAATTGATGGAAAATATAATTTTTGATGTTTGTAATCAATTTTATGGTCAATATCAAAAAGTTATATACTATATTAAATAGTTGATGTTTGTAACCAATTTTATGATCAATGTCAAAAAGTTATGGACTATACTAGTTAGTCCTTTTAATGCATTATTCTTCATTGATAGAAAACACGTAACAGCCAATTCTATAGTCAATGTCAAAAAGTTACGGACTATATTAATTAGTCCCTTTGATACATTATTCTTAATTGATGGGAAATATGTTTTTTTGTGATCAATTCGATAGTCAACGTGAGAAAGTTATATAAAGTTTATTAATTAGTCCTTTTGATACGGTATTCTTAATTGATGGAAAATATGATTTTTGACATTTCTAATCAATTTTATAGTCAATGGAAAAAACTTATAGACTATATTAATTAATCCCTTTGATATGTTATTCTTAATTGATGGAAAATATAATGTGCGAGGTTTGTGATCACTTTGATAGTCAATGTCAAAAAGTTATAAACTATATTAATTAGCTTATTCAATAAGGTATAGTTAATTGATGGAAAATATGATTTTTGAAAAAAATTTATAGTCAGTGTCAAAAAGTTATAGACTATATTAGTTAGTTCCTTCGATACGGTATATTAAACTCAATTAATCTTAAATTAGTCCCTTTGATACGTTACACTAAACCCAATTAATCTTACCATTGTCCAAGTGAATGTTCATTGCCAAAAGGTTACAAACTATTTTAATTAGTCCATTCAATACAATATTCTTAATTGATGGAAAATATGATTTTTGATGTTTGTAATCAATTTTATAGTCAATGTCAAAAATTTATAGACTATATATATTAATTAGCTCATTTGATAAGGTATTTTTAATTGATAGAAAATATGATTTTTGAAATAATTTTATCGTCAATCTCAAAAAGTTTTAGACTATATTAATTAGACCCTTTGATACGATATATTAAACTCAGTTAATCTTAGATTAGTCCCTTTGATACGTTACACTAAACCCAATTAATCTTAGTAGTGTCCAAATGAATGTTCATTGTCAAAAAGTTATAAACTATTTTAATTAGTCCATTCAATACAACATTCTTAATTGATGGAAAATATGTTTTTTGATGCCTGTAATCAATTTTATAATCATTGTCAAAAAGTCATAGACTATATTATAATCAGATCCTTCGATAAGGTATTCTTAATTGACGGAAAATATGATTTTCGAAATAATTTTATAGTTAATGTTTAAAAGTTATAAACTATATTAATTAGTCCCTTTGATACGTTATATTAAACTCAATTAATTATAAATTAGTCCCTTTGATACGTTACACTAAACCCAATTAATCGTACTATTGTCCACGTGAATGTTCATTGTCAAAAAGTTATAAACTATTTTAATTAGTCCATTCAATACAATATTTTTAATTGATGGAAAATATAATTTTTGATGTTTGTAATCAATTTTATAATCAATGTCAAAAAGTTATAGACTATATATATTAATTAGCTCATTCGATAAGGTATTCTTAATTGATGGAAAATATGATTTTTGAAATAATTTTACAGTCAATGTCAAAAAATTATAGACTATATTAATTAGTCCATTTGATATGTCATATGAAACTCAATTAATCTTAAATTAGTCCCTTTGATACGTTACAATAAACCTAGTTAATCTTAGTATTCTCCAAGTAAATGTTCATTGTCAAAAAGTTATAAACTATTTTAATTAGTCCATTCAATACGATATTCTTAATTGATGGAAACTATGTTTTTTTATGTTTGTAATTAATTTTATAGTCAATGTCAAAAAGTTATAGACTATATTATAATCAGCTCATTCGATAAGATATTCTTAATTGCTGGAAAATATGATTTTTGAAATAATTTTATAGTCAATGTTTAAATGTTATAGACTATATTAATTAGTCCTTTTGATACGTTATATTAAACTCAATTAATCATAAATTACTCCCTTTGATATGCTACACTAAACGCAGCCAATCTTAATATTGTCCAAGTGAATATTCATTGCCAAAAAGTTATAAACTATTTTAATTAGTCCATCCAATACAATATTCTTAATTGATGGAAAATATGATTTTTGATGTTTGTAATCAATTTTATAGTCAATGTCAAAAAGTTATAGACTATATATATTAATTAGCTCATTTGATAAGATATTCTTAATTGATGGAAAATATGTTTTTTGAAATAATTTTATAGTCAATGTTTAAATGTTATAGACTATATTAATTAGTCCTTTTGATACGTTATATTAAACTCAATTAATCATAAATTACTCCCTTTGATACGTTACACTAAACGCAGCCAATCTTAATATTGTCCAAGTGAATATTCATTGTCAAAAAGTTATAAACTATTTTAATTAGTCCATTCAATACAATATTCTTAATTGATGGAAAATATGATTTTTGATGTTTGTAATCAATTTTATAGTCAATGATTTTTTATGTTTGTAATTAATTTTATAGTCAATGTCAAAAAGTTATAGACTATATTATAATCATCTTATTCGGTAAGGTATTCTTAATTGATGGAAAATATGATTTTTGTAATAATTTTATAATCAATGTTTAAAAGTTATAGACTATATTAACTAGTCCCTTTGATACATTATATTAAACTCAATTAGTCTTAAATTAGTCTCTTTGATATGTTACACTAAATCCAGTTAATTTTACTATTGTCCGAAAAAGCATCCTTGGCGCTTTTAAACCATTCACTGTGTTCCCTTTTCTCAAGGAGGTCATGCAAAATTCCATGCAAAGTGGATAGATTAGAACTCTTCCACTCCCTAGAAAAGAGCATAGTGGCACATTTCCCGCCCGTTCTGTTCTTTGAATAGACCGGTGCTGATATAAAGCTCCATGAGCCTTTCTGTGACCAGGGGGGCAACACGGACGTCAAAGATCCAGGCCTAGTGAATGTTTATAGTCAAAATGTTATAAACCATTTTAATTAGTCCATTCAATACAATATTCTTAATTGATGGATAATATGATTTTTGATGTTTGTAATCAATTTTATAGTAAATGTTAAAAGTTATAGACTATATTAATCAGCTTATTCGATAAGGTATTCTTAATTGATGGAAAATATGATTTTTGAAATAATTTTATAGTCAATGTCAAAAAGTTATAAACTATATTAATTAATCCCTTTGATACGTTATATTAAACTCAATTAATTTTAAATTAGCCCCTTTGATATGTTACACTAAACCCAATTAATCTTAGTATTGTCCAAGTGAATGTTCATTGTCACAAAATTATAAACTATTTATACTAGTCCATTCAATATAATATTCTTAATTGATGGAAAATATGATTTTTGATGTTTGTAATCAATTTTATAGTCAATGATTTTCTATGTTTGTAATTAATTTTATAGTCAATGTCAAAAAGTTATAAACTATATTATAATCAGCTCATTCGATAAGGTATTCTTCAATGATGGAAAATATGATTTTTGAAATAATTTTATAGTCAATGTTTAAAAGTTATAGACTATATTAATTAGTTCTTTTGATATGTTATATTAAACTCAATTGATCTTAAATTAGTTTCTTTGATACATTACACTAAACGCAATTAGTCTTACTACTATCCAAGTGAATGTTCATTGTTAAAAGGTAATAAACTATTTTAACTAGTCCATTCAATGCGATATTCTTAATTGATGGAAAATATGATTTTTAATATTTGTAATCAATTTTATAGTTAACGTCAAAAAATTATACACTATATATATTAATTAACCCATTCGATAAGGTATTCTTAATTGATGGAAAATATGATTTTTGAAATAATTTTATAGTCAATGTCAAAAAGTTATAGACTATATTGATTAAACCCTTTGATACGTTATATTAAACTAAATTAATCTTAAATTAGTCCCTTTGATACGTTACACTAAATCTAATTAATCTTAGTATTGTCCAAGTGAATATTCGTTGTCAAAAAGTTATAAACTATTTTAATTAGTCCATTCGATACAATATTCTTAATTGTTGGAAAATATGATTTTTGATATTTATAATCAATTTTATAGTCAATGTCAAAAAGTTATAGACCACATTATAATCAGGTCATTCGATAAGGTAATCTTAATTGATGGAAAATATGATTTTTGAAATAATTTTATAGTCAATGTTTAAATGTTATAGACTATATTAATTAGTCCTTTTGATACGTTATATTAAACTCAATTAATCATAAATTACTCCCTTTGATACGTTACACTAAACGCAGCCAATCTTACTATTGTCCAAGTAAATGTTCATTGTCAAAAAGTTATAAACTATTTTAATTAGTCCATTCAATACAATATTCTTAATTGATGGAAAATATGATTTTTGATGTTTGTAATCAATTATATAGTCAATGTCAAAAAGTTATAGACTATATATATTAATTAGCTCATTTGATAAGATATTCTTAATTGATGGAAAATATGATTTTTGAAATAATTTTATAGTCAATGTTTAAATGTTATAGACTATATTAATTAGTCCTTTTGATACGTTATATTAAACTCAATTAATCATAAATTACTCCCTTTGATATGCTACACTAAACGCAGCCAATCTTAATATTGTCCAAGTGAATATTCATTGCCAAAAAGTTATAAACTATTTTAATTAGTCCATCCAATACAATATTCTTAATTGATGGAAAATATGATTTTTGATGTTTGTAATCAATTTTATAGTCAATGTCAAAAAGTTATAGACTATATATATTAATTAGCTCATTTGATAAGATATTCTTAATTGATGGAAAATATGTTTTTTGAAATAATTTTATAGTCAATGTTTAAATGTTATAGACTATATTAATTAGTGCTTTTGATACGTTATATTAAATTCAATTAATCATAAATTACTCCCTTTGATATGTTACACTAAACGCAGCCAATCTTAATATTGTCCAAGTGAATATTCATTGTCAAAAAGTTATAAACTATTTTAATTAGTCCATTCAATACAATATTCTTAATTGATGGAAAATATGATTTTTGATGTTTGTAATCAATTTTATAGTCAATTATTTTTTATGTTTGTAATTAATTTTATAGTCAATGTCAAAAAGTTATAGACTATATTATAATCATCTTATTCAGTAAGGTATTCTTAATTGATGGAAATATGATTTTTGTAATAATTTTATAGTCAATGTTTAAAAGTTATAGACTATATTAATTAGTCCTTTTGATACGTTATATTAAACTAAATTGATCTTAAATTGGTTTCTTTGATACGTTACACTAAACCTAGTTAGTCTTACTATTGTCCAAGTGAATGTTCATTGTCAAAAGGTAATAAACTATTTTACCTAGTCTATTCAATACAACATTCTTAGTTGATGGAAAATATGATTTTTGATATTTGTAATAAATTTTATAGTTAATGTCAAAAAGTTTATAGACTATATATATTAATTAGCTCATTCGATAAGGTATTCTTAATTGATGGAAAATATGATTTTTGAAATAATTTTATAGTCAATGTCAAAAAGTTTTAGACTATATTAATTAGTCCCTTGATACGTTATATTAAACTCAGTTAATCTTAAATTAGTCCATTTGATACGTTAAACTAAACCCAGTTAATCTTAGTATTGTCCAAGTGAATGTTCATTGTCAAAAAGATATAAACTATTATAATTAGTCTATCCAATACAATATTCTTAATCGATGGAAAATATGACTTTTGATGTTTTTAATCAATTTTATAGTCAACGTCAAAAAGTTATAGACTATATTAATTAGTCCTTTAATATATTATATTAAACTCAATTAATCTTAAATTAGTACATTTGATACGTTGAACTAAACCCATTTAATTTTAGTATTGTCCAAGTGAATTTTCATTGTCAAAAAGTTATAAACTATTTTAATTAGTCCATTCAATACAATATTCTTAATTGATGGAAAACATGATTTTTTATGTTGGTAATCAATTTTATAGTCAATGTCAAATTGTTAGAGACTATATTAATCAGCTCATTCAATAAGGTATTCTTAATTGATGGAAAATAATATTTTTGAAATAATTTTTTAGTCAATGTCACAAAGTTATAGACTATATTAATTAGTCCCTTTGATATGTTATATTAAACTCAATTAATCTTAAATTAGTCCCTTTGATACGTTACACAAAACCTAATTAATCTTCGTATTGTCCAAGTGAATGTTCATTGTCAAAAATTTATAAACTATTATAATTGTCTATCCAATACAATATTCTTAATCGTTGGAAAATATGACTTTTGATGTTTGTAATCAATTTTATAGTAATCAATTTTATAGTCAATGTCAAAAAGTTATAGACTATATTAATTAGTCAATGTTTGTAATCAATTTTATAGTCAATGTCAAAATTTTATAAACTAAATTAATTAGTCCCTTTGATACATTATTCTTAATTGATGGAAAATATGTTGTTTAATGTTTGTGATCAATTTGATAGTCAATGCCAAAAGGTTATAAACTATATTAATTAGTCCATTTGATATGGTATTCTTAATTGATGTTAGATATGAATTTTGATGTTCGTAAACAATTTTTAGTCAATGTCAAAAAATCATAAACTACATTACTTTGTCCTTTTCATAAGTTACACTAAACTCAGTTAAACTTAGTGTTGTCCTAGTGAAAGTTCTCCAATCATGGTCAATCGCTTTAACTCATTAACTAACACTACAAGAAATTCACCTTTTTACCGACAAAACATTATTGTCAGCAAAAACATAAAATTCATCGGTAAATATTTTATCAACAAAAGTAAATTCATTGGCGACTTTGACACCAATTCTTCCTCTGCGATTGTATATACTGACAAATTTTAGAATTTTCCAAGCTAAAAATTTTGCTGACAAAAATTAAATTCGTCTTGGAAAACTATTTCCCTCAAATCATAAATTGTCGGTAAAATCTTTTGGCGGCAAAATATAGCATATTTTTACATTCTTAAAAATGTAATTAGCGACAAAATTATTGCAATTTGCCATCAAAAGTGTAGGTTGTCAGCAAAGTTGTTTTTAGCAATGAAAACAATTTCCTTGGCAAAGACATTTTTAGTGATGAAAATCTTTCGTCAGCAAAGATGTTTTTGGCGACGAAATTAGTTTTGTCGGCAAAGATGTTTTTAGCGACGAAAACATTTTTGTTGGCAATAATCCAATGTTTACTAACAAAATAGTTGTGAAGCAGATAATGTTTTTAGCGATGAAATATTTTGACGGCAATGTTATTTTTACTGAGAAAATTTGCTTTTATTGGCAAAGGTCTTTCCTATTTTTTTTTTTTAAAATATTGCAAATAATTTAATTTTGTTTTGTATATTCTTATTTAATTTTATTTTCTTATAAAATTTTTCAGTTGTTTTTACAAACACAAATATTATAAAAATATTCATATTATAAAAGTAATTACACAAAAGAAATAATACTTACCATTAATAGTAAATATGAACATATATGTTAGTAAATTTTATAAATCTACTACAATACAACAAAAATAAAAAATGTCAACAAGCAGCTGACGGAGGAGGTGGAGGCGATGGAGGAAAACAAAACCTGCTAAACAATGTACCATCACCATAGCAAGAGTTTTGTGCTATAAATTGTCGTATAACTCTTTCATTTGGCTCATATCTTCTTCCTACTTTGATATCCATTCTTCAGTTTGTCACTTGTATGAGACACATTCTTCTTTCAAACTTGATATATGTTTATCATTTTTTTGCCTGTACAAGTCATATTCTTCTTCCAAACTTTATATTCGCTCACGCAAAGTAATTGTATCTGATGATGGTTGTCTTTGACGAGAATACAAGGCTGGTTTTAGACCATATCCCATACCGGGTGTATATCCTGATCTAGTTCCCAAAACTTCATCAGCAATCGCATCCCTATTCACCATCTCCAATCCTTCCTCAAGTCATTGTGAATGTCTTTTATGCAAGTCCTCCTACAAAATATATATATATATATATATATATATATATATTTATCTATGAAAATTTTTTTCATTTAACAATAAATTGTAAAATGTTAACTAAGCAACTCAGCTGCAATTTAACACTAATTGTCAATCCACAATTCCTGTAACTATATTCACAAACCATTGTGGTTTTGTACAATCTAGTTTTGTAAAATTTACTATGCAAGATTTTAGATACATATCTTTGTTGAGCTGTCTCATTGATCCATCCTTTTTTATCATGATAATGCATATCAAGAAAAACATCCACCCACCCTTGTGTTTGTCCTTTAGGAAGATTCTACTTATTCATAAAAATTTAGTTTACATAAAATTAATAAATAATTATATTGTTAAGGTTAAATTTTATACAGAGAATTTTGGAAAAAAATATAATATATATAGATAACTTTGATTTTTTCTTAAGGATGATATACAAAGGGTTTCGATCCTCCATAATGACTATAAGGTACATTTTCACGATTTTTTTTGTTTACTTGTGAATGAAGATGCATATGAAACAATAAGTTTAATTAATTCGAAACTATAATTTAATAACCATAAAAATAATAAAAATTAATCATATACCATATATTTTTCATTTGTGCCAAAGAAGTCACATAGATAAAGCTAATCTGCTTCCTTTAAGCCTAAGGGAGGAGTAGATTGCTTAGCTTGTTCAATAGTCTCAAACTCCAAAAAGTGATTATGGAGTCTATAACAAAAATCACTATATGCTTTGCTCATTAAAGAATTGACATATTTAACATATCTCTCAGCTTCTAGATCAATGTGTCAGAATCCATCCAAGATCCCTCACTAAAATCCTAAACAAGTCCTGATCTCAGAAAAACCTTACCGGACCCTCTAATGGAAAATCCGGCAGTATCTCCCCTAAGGGTTGAACTAGCCACAAAATTTCCTGCACAGAAAACAGACTTCTAACAATATCTCCTTATTCCTCCCACCTTACTACAATTTATTACCACAAGTTTACAGCACTCCATAATAAACAAAGAATAAGTGCAATATTAAATAAATAATTATCTGATGTACTATATAGAGAATTTACAAAATTTCTAAATATAAAAGTCATTACAACATAAGATAGCAAGAAATATTACAAGATGGGAAATAAAGAAAGAAAAGCTTCTTGGACTTTCAGCAATGAACAAAGATGTCGAGCTCACCCTCGGATGAATAACATCTACTAACATGGGCCAAGGGAATGGATTTAAAAACGTGAGATGCTAATCATCTCAGTAAGTGACCAAATCTACTATACAATAATAATAATAATAATAATATAACAATATAAAAAACTTGATTAAATAATAATAAATAATTAAATAAATAAATAATAAGTAGTCAAAAATAATATTTTCTCTCAAAACCCTCATAGTTCACTCAGTTGGAAAAGTTTCCCTTTTAAAATATTTTTACAAAACCCAATATTTGTATACCCAAAAAATAAAAGAAGTATTGAATAAATAAAATACAAATAAAATACAATAAATTTAGATTTATATTAAGGAAATTTGACACAAAAGCAAAATTTATTTACAATAAGTAATTTGTAAAACTTGATTGAATAAATCAATAAAAAAATGAGAAAATGTTAAAATTTATTTAAAACATAAATTTGAAATGGATAATCAAATATCATAAAATTATGTTAAAATCTTAAATTAAAATAAATTATAAAAACATGTTAAAATGCATTTAAATACAACTTCTAAATAGATAAATAACATAATTAAATACATTTAAAACTTAAATACGATTTTTAAAACATTTTATTTGGAAATCCTGTCAAGAAAACCATTTGATGCACCAAACTATATACCAATGATGTCCGACAGTACCCAATATCCCGAGCACTGCCTGACGAGTAGGTTAAAGAGAGAAATTGGCATACAGTCGCTGGGCGTCCTATAGTACTGCTGCTATCAGTCATCCTGGCCATGGAGGGGGGTAGCTGATGCTCATTGTGCATTATACCCTGCCAGCCCTCAGGTCCAACGGCATTCCACAGGATGACCCTATAAACCTACGTGCTAATTATATCCACATATACAGTACATAATATTAGTACTATATGGTGCATCTAAAACCAATACAATCATATATTTTCCAAATCTCATATTTACCATTGGATTTAACTCATTTTTTCAAATCCATAAATCTACATTTCCTTTAAACCATCAACATAATTCAATCACTTAAAATCCATCAATGTAAATCCATCAATTTCAAATCCACCAATTTAAATCCATCAGTATAAATATATCAATTTTTCAACACCATAAATCCAGATCCATAAATATTTAAATGCATAAATATATTTTTGAAGCATAATAATTTAAAACAATATTTTTCTCAAATCCTTAAAATCAATTTAAATAAAATTGCATTAAAATTGCAAGAAAAATCCACAAATGCATAAATTCATATAAACACATTTTTATCAATCATAAATAATCCGCAATTTAATTGAACAATAATTTAATAAAATTAAATTCATAATTTCTTAAAATCAAAAATATGATTTCTATGCATATATATATTTGTTTCACCCCAAATTCGGCATCAAAATTTTCAAATAGAAATTTAATAATTATTCAACACATAAAATATCAAATCCAAGTATTTAATTACCACAAAATATATATAATTTGACACCCAAAAATAAACTTGAAGGTGGATCACTCACCTCAAGCCCGCATATCAATCAAGATCCTCAACGGGATGAATCCCACGACTCACACGTTCTCCTAAAATATAAATATCACAGAAAACCGATTAAATTAATATTTTAATCGGGGTTAATTGTACATGTTTACCCGAGAAGCTAACACAAACGTTAACCAAAATTTACAAATGATATACTAAACGAAGATTACGATACAAGGATTACAAATTAGTTTTTACCTTTCAGAGATCGGACCTATAATTTATTTAATTTGATACTATAATTTAATAACTATAAAATAATAAAAATTAATCATATATCATATATTTTTCATTTGTGCCAAATAAGTCACATAGATAAAGTCAATCTGCTTCCTTTAAACCTAAAGGAGAAGTAGATTGCTTAGCTTGCTCAATACTCTCAAACTCCAAAAAATGATTATGAAGTCTATAACGAAAATCACTATATGCTTTGCTCATTAAAGAATTGACATATTTAACATATCTTTCAGCTTCTAGGTCAATGTCAAACTTAAACTGCCAAAAAAAAAAAAATAGCAATTAATATATCAATAATATAAAGATATACCTAATCAACCAAACTTTCAAAGAAATTAATAAGCAAGTCAAGCAGACAAAAAAGTTCATGCATTAAAATTAAATTAATAATAATTGCAACCATAAGAAAATTAGATAAAGTAATCTAGAACCCAAATATAGCCACTGCTCAATCTTATCTGTTGGTGATGGTATATGATGGTATGCCTTCCTCTATCTCTCTCTCACCCAACTCACTAATCCATTCACAACCATTTTTTTTTCTTTGCTTATTTTCATAGAAAGCCTATAAAAGCCTATTAGAAAACCAACTAAAACCAAAAAACCTTATCAGCCCAGAAAGAAATATTATCTTAGAAGATGTAATAGCAAACCACAGTCCTACATGTCAGAAAATTTGAGAAAGCACTTAGAGTTAAAACCAGCAACAATCTTAGCACATAGTCTTAGAGCCAAATTTCAGAGACCTTTAAGAGATGAGATACTCAAAATTTAAGGTTCATCTCTCCAACATTCTCTAGCTTCATATATAATAATCACCTATCTGATAAGTATCTATATGTATACATTTCAGTATATACACACATATATTTTTCAACATGCTCATCTAGTATTTTTGCTACCCAAAGAAGATCAAAACCTCAAGAAGGAGCCGAGATACAGAGGAGAAAGAACCCTAGGAGGCCAAACCCTAATTACAATTAAAACATTGTTTACACAAAATGTGAAGTGCTCTATTTCTTTCATTTTTAGATCCAAGGAGAATTGGAGAGACATTGTTGAAATAGGAAAATATGTTTTGAAGTTAACCAATGGAAAGAACATTTTTCGAAAGTCATTCTTGTATCCTAATCTTTAATAAAGTATGCTCCTTTCATTCTTCCCTAAATGTACTAAGATATCCAATCTCACATAGCTAGGCATGTTAGAAGTCCTACATCATTCCTATGTCAAATTATATCTCTTGTAAGCCATTTGTAATAATTTTTTACTTTTTTACTCTTTGTGTTTTATTTTCTAGTAGGATGGCATGTTACATATAGATCTAATAGAAGAAAATAAGGCAAGAAAACATCAGTTGGGTCTCAGGGGACCACTAGAATTTCTGCAAAAAGGAAAATATATATATATATATATGAAACTAGTTTAGATTATTTATTAAAATTCATGAATTGGATTTTGCAACTTGTGGTGTTCTGCAATTTATGTGGACTGCTATAATTTGGTGGATTGCTATATTAGAAACTTTTTTATTCTATTTATTTCTCTTTATGCAGTGTAATTTCATCAAATTTATTTATAGAAAATACATGATTAGACTAATTTTAAAGATTGCACTTATTCATAAGCTAATGTTGGGAGTTTTTTAAGTTACGGGGCAAAATACAAAACGTATCAATGTTGAAGGTAAAATAATACTTAACACCTTTATATTTGTTTGTATGTGTGCATTAAGTGCATAAAATTATTAAACATGATATGGTTCTTAAACATTACATAATGCACTAAATCCAAGCAAAAGATTTGAAGTGGTTCTTCATAAATATGAAATTCCTATCAGTTCATACATCGAGGTCTAGGGCCATCAATAGGTCTACCATTAAGTCCAAAAAGACTAAGTGTTCAACTGTGTTCATCGTAAAACATGACAGATTTGTTTTACTTTATATAGATGATATTTTAGTATTTAGTATAAATATGAAAGAAACTAGAAAAACCAGTAGAAGCTCTCTGATTCTTTTTCTTTCATTCTCATCAATCTGCATCCATGTCTCAACTTGTAGAGGAGCATGCTTCCTAACTAGATAACCACACTCACTTGTTAATTTACTTGAAATCTTGTTATTTGTGGGCCTCCTTGTGGCATAATCTAGTTCCACCTTTAACCTCCCATAGTTGCGACCATAGCTGCAGTTCCTTTTGCCAATAGTCCCTCCTCTAACATTTTTGCTTTGCAAATGAGATGCTGAAAATATTAAATAAACAAACAAGACATTTATGTAAATAAAATAGAATTAAGAAGCCTGATTTAAGCAACTATTTATATGTAAATAATATTAAATAGACAAGCTTGTAGTATAAATATCATAGTCAATGTCAAAAAGTTATAGACTATATTAATTAGTGCCCTTGATACGTTACACTAAACTTGATTTCAAAACTTTATTACCAACAAAAAAAAACTGAATTTGTTTTTCAATTTAGCCCTATTACACTGGACCAAAATTAAAGCCGAATGAGCTTATCATAAAATAGTTCAATATCCTATTGTGAATATGTCAACCTAGCTGTATATTTTTATGGTCAATGTCATCCCAATCTCCTAAACAGTTTCCAATCAAAATTCTTTAACTCTGTTATCGTCCTCTCCTAGCGATACTATGAGAGTCATTCACCAAAAAAAGCTACTGAGAGTCCAGATCCATTTACTATAAATTGCTCATTTTAAATATGGTCATTTGGTGAAAACCTACAATAAGATAATGATATACCAAAATGGCATAGTTTCTTAAAAGCTAATAAAAGATAAAAGCATATATATGTATGATCCTAGCGCCACTACAGCAATATGGGTCTTTATAGATTAATGTTTGTCTAGCAAGATTTGTTATCTTGATCTAGTGATTGGTATCTTCCATTAGCCTATGAGATAGGGAGTGCTAGAGTGTGTATAGATTATGTCAGGACCCGTCCAAGATCCTTCATCAGAACTCTAGACCGGTCCTGATCTTAGGAAAACATTGTCGAATCTTCCCATGGAAAATTCGACATTATTTCTCCTAAGGGTTGGACTTACCACAAATTTTCCTGTACAGAAACACACTTCTATATGCACTACCTTATTCCTCCCACCTTACTAGAATTTAATGCTACAGGTTTGCAGCACTTCAAATAAATAATAGGGAATCAATGCATAATTAATTAAATACATCCAATATAGTATACAGAGCTTTTATAAATTCTAGGTATGATAATTATTACAACATACAGTAGAAAGAAGTATTGCAAGATAGAAAATGAAGAATGAAGACTTCTCGGACTTTTAGAAATGAACAAGTCGTCGAGCTCACCGCTGGTTAATCAATGTCTACGACCTGAGTCTAGGGAACGAAATTTAAAAATATAAGATGCTAATCATCTCAATGAGCGACTCGGTCTACTAAACAACAACAACAATAGTAATAATAATAATAAATAGACAAATAAATAATATTAGAAAATAACATTCACACTCAAAATTCTCACAATTCACTCTGTGACATTTTTCACAAAACTCCAACATTTATATATCCCAAAATTTAAGAAAATATTAAATAATAAAATCCCAAGTTTGAAATGAATAATAGAAGCATGATAAATAATAGAATTTATATTAGAAAGATTTAGCACAAATCAAAATTAACTAAACAAGAATTAAATCAATGAAATAATCAAGAAATACTAATTAATAAATAAAATGCAATTGATATGCAATAAATAAAATAATGAGAGACACCAATTAATTAAATAATAAAATCACAATTAAATACCTTTAATTTCAAATAAAATTTGAAAACATTAATTGTTATAAATAGGATGAAACACAATTAAATCCATTAAATTTTTAAATATGATTTTAAAACATATTTTATTTAAAAAAATTTCATATCGAAATATCTTGACGCACCATACTATATACCAGTGATGTCCAACGGTGCCCAGTGTCTCAAAGCACTACCTGACATGTAGGTTAAGAAAAAAACCTGCTTCTGATCATTGTGGCATTCCATCGGGCCGATACTATCAACAGCCATCCTGGCCATGAAAGGGGGCAACTGATACTTACTGTGCATCATACCCTACCAGCCCTCAAGTACAATGGCCTCCACAGGACAACCCTATAATCATGCATGCTAATCATATATATATATATATATAATACAGAACACCAGTACTGTATAAGTACATCTAAAAATCATAAAATCAATATATTTTCAAATCTTGACATCTCATAAATACCACTTTTCAAAGCCATTGATCCACATCACCTTTAAACCCATAATTTCCACATTTCTTTTTAAATCATCATCATAAATCCATCACTTAAAATCTGTGATTGAAACTCCATCAATTTTACCAATAATCAAATGGATAAAAAATACTTTTGAAGCATAATAATTTAAAACAAATATTTATCTTCAAATCCTTAAAATCAAGCTGTACCAAAATGATATAAAATAAAATAAAAACTATATAAAATTCATATGCAATTAAATTCACATAAATAGATTTATTATAAATCGTAAATTCAATAATAAACATAACAATAATTAATAAGAATTTAAAACCACAATTACTTTAAATTACCAAATATATTTTTGGCACCAAAACATACATTAAAAATTATCATAAATTGACAATATAAATTTAGATAACCATTTTATTAAATCTCCAACACATAAAACATATTTTTCCAAATAATCAATTAACACATAATATAATTAATCACCCAAAATAATTTTGAAGGTGGGTCACTCTCCTCGAGCATGCGTATCAATCACGATCCTCCACAGGATCAGTTTCACGACTCACACATGCTCGTTCTGGAGATCAGACTTGTCGTGGCCGGAATCTTACCGGAAAGTTCTTGGAATTAATGTCCTCAGATCTCACAAACCGCCACGAATTGAAGAAAACCGACCTCGGATTTGAACTCAGGGAGGTCGAATAAGTGAGAAAGGGTAGGTGGTGTGATTAGGAACTCATCGAAATCAAGATTTTCGATGAGCCGCCGTGGTCATCGGAAACCGTCACCTCTGGCGGAGCGTTCGGTGGCCACTGGTTGTGATTTTTGGTGGGGAGGTAGATCTAGTAATGGACCACAACTTGTCTTACTTATAACTTTCAAACAGTAACTCCTATTTTAACGTGCTACTAGTCTATGAAATCGGAACGACATGTACATCGCAACGGTGCCTCAATCAACACAAAATTCCATCCGGAACAAAAAGTCAAAATTTACCCCTCCTCGGTCAATGGTGGTCAAACCCGATCAATCTCGGTCAACATGAAGAAAATTCCATGCATTTCGAGACGGGATGTTACAACCTTTTCCCTTACAAAAATTTCATCCTCGAAATTTCACACATCACTGAAACAGATAGGGGTATTGACCACGCATTTGCACCTCGAGTTCCCACGTCCCTTCCTCAACTAGATGGTTCCACCACAAAAACTTAACTAAGGGAATGGTCTTGTTAGGCAATACTCGCTCTTCATGATCTAGGATCTGAACTGGTTGCTCCACATAGGATAAGTCTTCCATCAACTCAATGTTAGGAATCTTGAGCACATGAGATGGATCTATAATGTATTTCCGTAGCATCGAAACATGAAATACATTATGTATCCGTGCTAACTCTTCAGGTAGTGCTAACCTGTACGCCATAGGACCAATCCTCTCAATGATCTCGTAGGGCCCAATATAACGAGAACTTAGCTTCCCTCGTAGACATAAACGTATCACTTCCTTCCAAAGAGATAACTTTAAGAAAACACAATCTCTGATTTCGAATTCTAAATCCTTTCTAAGCACATAAGCATAACTTTTCTGTCGATCCTGGGCAACTTTCAACCTTTCTCGGATGACTCTCACCTTGTCCATGGTCATCTGTAAATACTCGAACCCAATTACATTGTTCGCTGCAAGAAGTCTCCCTTATCCCACTTCACTCCAACACAGTGGGGTTCGGCATTGCCTCCCTTATAAGGCCTCGTACGGAAACATTTTGATGCTTTTTTGGTAGCTGTTATTGTAACCAAACTCTATTAGTGGCAATTGTTCGTCCCAGCTCCCATGAAATTGCATAATGCAAGACCTTAGCATATCCTCCAAGGTCTGAATCATACGCTTTGCTTATCCATCAATTTGCTAATGAAAGGCAGTACTATAGTTAAGCCTTGTTCCTAATGCATCTGCCAACTTCCACCATAATCGTGAAGTAAAACATGGATCTTGATTGGATATGATGGAGATCGGCACTCCATGTAGACTCACGATATGTTGTAAGAACAACTCAGCCAATTTCTTTGGCGAGAACCGTTCTCGCACCGATATGAAGTGTGCTGACTTGGTAAGTCGATCGATGACCACCCAAATGCCATCGTATCTTCAAGCTATGGGAGGAAGCTTGAACATGAAATCTATATTAAGTTACTCCCATTTCCATACGAGAATAGGTAAGGGTTGAAGTAGCCCTGAAGGCTTCTATCTTTCCACCTTTACCAGTTGACAAAGTAAACATTTTGCTATGAAATCCGCCACCTCACTTTTCATACCAATCCACCAATAGTACTTAATGAGCGTCCGATACATCTTGGTACTTCTGGGATGCATCGTATACATCAAACTATGTGCCTGTTCGAGAATTTCCCGTTTGAGTTCTGGAATATCTGGAATGTAGAGTCTACCCTTGTACATGAAGGCTCCATCCCTCCTTATAGAGAACTCCAAGTCAAGACCTTCTTGCACCTTGCCCTTGTACATGAGGGCTCCATCCAATATACAATCCACTAACACTGGTCGCACCTAAAAACTAGCCAAAAGGACTCCGGAAGGATAGTACCCCCATTTTCTTTAACTCCACCATGAAAGGAAGTTGGATGACGTGGATATGGGCAAAAAATCTAGTAGCTTTACTACTCAAAGCATTTGCTACTACATTCGCCTTGCCCGGGTGATAATCAATCACACAGTCATAATCCTTCAACAACTCTATCCATATCCTTTGTCTCATATTTAGTTCGTTATAGGTGAAAATGTACGTGAGGCTATTGTGGTTGGTGTAAATCTGGCACGTGGCTCCATACAAATAGTGCATCCACTTTTTTAGAGCAAAGACTACAGTTGCCAACTCCAAGTCATGTGTAGGGTAGTTTTGCTCATGCTGCTTCAGTTGTCATGAGGCATACGCTACCACCCTTTGATTCTACATTAGCACATAGCCCAAACCTTGATAGGATGTATCACAATAGACTTCAAAACCCTCATTCCCATTAGGTAAAGTTAAGACAGATGTGGATGTCAACCTTTACTTCAACTATTGAAAACTTTACTCACACCTGTCCGTCCATCTGAATTCAACATCCTTTCGGGTTAAGTTGTAAAGTGGTCCTGCAATCCTTGAAAACCTTTCTATAAAATGGTGGTAGTATCCCGCTAAACTAAAAAAACTTCACACCTCCCTCACAATATTTGGGTGCTCCCAATTCAATACTGCCTTAACTTTCTCAGGATCTACATAAATACCTTCAACTGACACAATGTGTCCAAGGAAACCCACTTGGTTCAACCAAAACTCACACTTGTCAAACTTAGCATAAAGTCGATGCTGTCTTAAAGTCTGAAGCACTCTCCTTAAATGCTTCACGTGCTCCTCTTGGCTCCTATAGTAAACTAGAGTGTCGTATATAAACACAATGACGAAACGATCTAAGTATGGACGAACCACTCGATTCATTAAATCCATGAAGGCCGCAGGAGCATTGGTAAACTTGAATGACATCACTAAGAATTTGTAGTGCCCGTACCTTGTCCTGAAGACAGTCATAGGAATATCTGATTCTCGGATCCTCAACTGGTGATAGCCAGACCTTAGGTCAATCTTAGAAAATACCTTGACACCTTGAAGTTGATTGAAAAGGTCATCTATCCTCAGCAATGGGTCATGGTTAAGGATGGTCACCTTATTAAGTTATCGATGGTCGATGCACAACCTTAGACTTCCATCCTTCTTCTTCACAAATAAAACAAGGGCTTCCCATGGTGATACGCTTGGTCTAATAAACCCCTTATCCACCAGATCTTGCAATTGAACCTTTAATTCTCTTAACTCCACTGGGGCCATGCGATGCATAGAAAAATCAATTTACCTCTCCAATGGCAACCTTAATAACTCGTCGGGAAACACATCCAGAAAGTCTCTCACCACGGGAACATCTTCCAATCTAACCCCACTCACTTTGGTATCCGCCACATGGGCTAAGTATCCTTGATAACACTTGTTCAATAGCTTTTTAGCGATGATGGCCGAAATTAACCTTGGCAATGATCTCCCAACTTCTCCACAGAATACTATCTAAGGCAGACCTGGTCTTTTGAACGTCACTTCTTTATTGTAGCAATTCATGAAGGCATAGTTCCTTGCCAATCAATCCATGCCTAAGATTACATCTAGCCCGAATAGATCCAATAGGATTAGGTCCAGTTTCACTACTTGATCTTCAATACAGAAAACGCAACCTTCAACCATCTGACTAGGCCATAGGAACGCTCCTGTAGGAGTAGTAATTTCTAATAGACATCCTGAAGGTGTGGGAGTTATACCAACTCTGGTGACAAACTCCTTTCAAACAAAGGAATGTGTTGCTTCCGAGTCTATAAGCACAAGCGCATTATTACCAAAAATATTGAGTGTACCTGTAAGCACGTCCAGTGTAGCTAGGGTTTCCTACTGCATCATCGCGAATACTCAGCCTTGGCCTCTTTGTTGGGGCCTCAGCCCTCTACCTCTGCTCAGTTTGGCAGGCTACGAAGCTGACGCTAATCAACCTCTTGCCGCTTGGCTCCCCTGGGAACTCTGACTTCAGTATCCACTAGATTGTTGTGACGGTGGGCTTGCCCTTAACACTCCAGCACACCACAAGCGCAGTCTCTCTTCATGTGGCCCGCCTACCTACACTGAAAACACATCCCACTCCACTGACAAGGTCCATGATGCTGTCTATGACAAAGTCTACAATGCGGTTTGGAACCAAGACTTGGCTGCTGATAAGAACTCGTACCACCGCTAATAGAGTGATGAGCTGGCTGAGGTGCACAGCGACCTCTCCACTGAAAAGTACCTCATGGGCTTCGTCCCCCACTACTTGAGGAGCTTGAACTGTGGCTCTTCTTTGACGCTCCTTGGCTAGGTGCCCCCATATAAGAACCCTCAAAAAATCTACATCTCGGCCTATGCATCTTGACCTATCTCTCCAACTTAAGCACGGCATCTCAGGCAGACTAATAAGTTGGATGCACTGAACCGGCAAAAGTTAAGGCTATGTTCTCATTCAACCCATCAATAAACCTTATCTTCTTTGCATTATTGTTTGATATTAAATGCATGCAAAATTCTGACAGCTCCCAAAACTTTTATTTGTACTCAAAAATGGTCATACTCCCCTGACGCAGCTCCTCAAACTCTCACCTTCGGGCTTCACGGTAGGCAGGAGGATAGTACTCTATAGTGAAAGCACTCTTAAACTGGTCCCATGTATGCCTTCTACGTGTTTTCTCCACCTTCTACCACTCTCTTGCATCACCTTCTAACATGAAGCCAGAGATTCCAATCATATCCTAGTCAGGCGCTGCATCCCTTCTTCTGAGATCTTCTCCATGTTGGATAGCTAATTCACGGCTGCGTTTGGACATTGGGTTCCATCAAAGCTCACAGCTCTCAATCATTGGACTTGGTCTATGGTATAGCTGCTATCGCCCGAGCTTCCTAAGGGTCGAGTCAACTGAAATATGAGATTCCTAAGGCTCGACTTGCTTTCGGAACTCTCGGTCGAGACCTCTCGGGTACTACGTGCATCCCGCCTAAGCATCACAGCAAATTCTAAAGAAACAAACAAAAATTTAAAAGGAAGAACACTTTTATCTTTGCTTCGTTTAAGTCATTTGACACTTAAATATTTATTACCATATAGGAAAAGTAAATTATTAATCAAGTCTAAAAATATCTAAATAACCATTTATAACAATTATCATTGGAACTCATTCATATATATATATATATATATATATGGTTTATATTAAAAGGGAGGACTTCAAGGACCATTTTGAGGGCTATTTTTAGGCTTTTCAATATTTTCTCACAATTATATTTTTATTCATAAACATATAGTTATAGAATATTCTTTATAAATGCTTTATATGGGATATTTTTGTCTTTGCGATGCAACCTTTTGGTAATTTTGTGAATTAAAGTACGTTTTAAAGTTTATATTTATTGCTTTTCTACTTGTAGTCCCCACTTCTTCCCTCAATGTTATTATTATTATTATTATGTGATAAATAAAGGTGAAAATTTCCTTATGTTATCTTTAGATATTAGATGTTTTTTTGGCAATATATTATATGTTAAATTAGTATCCTAATTGATCAAATATTCTAACTATCCTTCTATACATTTATATTTATTTATTATTCTTATTTACATAAAAGGAAAATTAAAATTATTATAATGCACGATTGTCAATGAGTTTGAAATTCATTCAAGAAAGGAAAAAACAAAAACAAAAAAAGAGGAAAATTTATTATGTTATATTTTATTCTTATTTTTATGTTATATTTTATTTTTTGTCTATATTATTTAACCAAATTATAAAAATTAAGTCATGTATATGTATATTTTCTTTTCTTTTTCAAACTCTAAACACAATTTAAAGGATTTTGATATTTGCTAAAAAATAAAGAATTTGTTTCTATACTTATACTCGAAAAATGAAATAAATATTATAATTCATAATACACTATACATGTACGTGTTATAGTTCGCTTTACTAGAAAAAAAAAATAATTATATTAATATGTATAATAAAATGAATGTAAAAAGTATTAGTTTGTTCATTATTTTAAATTGTAATATAAGAGATATTTCGTGTGTATATAATGTAACACCCAATATAAAATAATTCAGTTTCTAATATATTTGGACACCTACAACAAATCATCTTTGTTTTCTTTTTTGTATATGTGGACTGTAAATCATATACTTTAATAAATCAAAAGCTCCATAATTTGATAATTTAAATATATTTCATAAGCAAGCATAAATGTCAAAACTTTATAATCGAAAATGAAAAGTATAAACAACATCTGCATTGATTATAAGGGGAAAATATTATATAGGAATCATATAGCTTAAAGCAAACTATTTTCGCTTCATAATTTTGGTTTCCTTGTATTCCAAAGGTTTTTCCTTGTTTCTTTGTGGTCTTTGGTTTAAAGATTAAAATTGCTAGAAAGATTGTTTTGGTATTTATAACTATTATTTTTTTTTTGTGGAGAATGTCTCAATATTTTGACATTTGACAAATTTTATTATCTCATTTTCTTTAGGGAAAAATATTTAACATATGTGATTATTAATTGCATGTTTCCTACGGAAAAATAAAAGAAGTTATTGATTGCTCTTAGTAATCTCTTTAATTATATCTTCTGTTTAAAATAAAAATTATATGAATGCAGGTATATAAATACATAATAGTAAAATTAAGGTGAAAATGGATGTTAATGATTAATATGGTAATTTACATTGTAATAATTTGAATTGTATTATCCATTTAGAATAAATAAGTATGTCACTATGAGTAAGTAAATTTATCTTAAACATGATTACTACCATGTCTAGTTTACATTATAATTCTTTAGTTAGGAATTCCCTAATTTTAATAAGTAAAAGATGATTATGAAACAAATGTTAAAAGCTGCCACATCCTATTTAAGATTTTAATTTTTCAATTTAAATATTAATTATCGCATTATTCAATATTTAAACTTTTATCATATAAGCATCTGTGTTTTAACTGTATTTGTCATTCCTATTAAAAGACTTGCTATATATTTATAGTAGTTGTATTGTATACTGCTAAAGTGCTTTCAATTCATTTACTGAGGGGTTGGAGTTGACAAGGCCAAAAATATTTTGGGTAAATTACATAATTTCAATTTCCCATGAAAGTTCCTGACAGCAGAGTTATTCTGAGAATGGAAAAAAAAAAATTTTTTTTTTTTTTTGGTCCCTTTTTTGCTGAGACTGAAATGACTAGTAAATCGATATTTGGCATATATGTAAGTGTCAAACGACTTAAATGAAGCAGAGAATTCAACTGAGACATTATAGTGTTCTTCACTCTTAAATGAGGTACGAAAAGGAAAGATAAAATAATATTCCTAACCACTAAAACTGAGACATTTCTAATGTATTTAAATGAAGCAGCACCATACAAAAATGTAGGAGGGAAGGAGGAACACACTTCACCAAGAAGGAACAAGCAAAAGCTTCCTCCAATTTCAGATTGATGCCTTCCGATGCTATCAGACAATCACAAATGTTTTTTGCTTTGTCAATCTGCAAAAAGAAAAAGTAAAAAAGACAACGAGAACAGACATTATAGTAAACACATGTATCTTCTCTCTCTCTCTCTCTCTCTCTCTCTCTCTCTCTCTCTGAGAACAAAATTAGGAATTCATATGTTCATGAAAGTACAGATAAGTTAATGCCACAAGGGAGAGTGTAGGAGTATCTGAGTAAAATATGTGGTGGTAAAATGATAAAGAAATTACCAGTTCTCTTTGCTTGCTTGAAAAGCCAAGTGCAATATGAGCTATTAATGCTAAATAGAAACAATTAAAATCAATTGCAACCCTTTGATTTTGTGACTCAAGGGATTTCTTATTCTTCCACGTGATGGCTAAATCATTCCATGGAAGAAGATCAATAATCTCCGAAGCTAGTAGTCTATTGAGAGATTGGCTAAAGAAGGATGGCCAATCCTGAACTTGGCGTGGCGCTTCTACATCAAGTCCCTGTCTGAGCAATTCACGCAAGGCAGAAATTGCTCCTTGTCTCCGTTCAGCATTCTCAGGTAAGTGAGGCATGCCTAACAATTCCGATGTGCAAGCAGAGGCTAGCTCCTCCAGCGATTCTTCTATCTAAAATCAATGCCCAACAATACACTTGAAAGAGCAGCAAAGTCAAGCATACTCTAAGGAAATAATATCTGGCTTTAAAAAATTTGCCAATTTGCCATATATTATTCACTAGCACTAGTTTCAGCCAAATTAGAGTATCCTATATTTTAAACATCTGTCCTACTAACACCTTCACTTGCCCATTTTATCATCAGCTTTGCAACCAAAAGACAAAGAGTCAGATAAATCAGTTGCAACCTATAACTTACAACAATTCCATAAAAGAACATGTCCATTATAAACACTGGAAAATTCGTAAAATTCTTCAATAAATAATATTTGATGAAAGGTAAAGCACAGAAAGGATACAAGCATTACCTGAGATAACATTAATTTCCCAAGAGATATTTTACTCCTTAGAAGACACTGTGCACAAGCAAGAGCTTCAAATCCATGGGACACCTTGTTCTTCTCAAGGCCAATCTTTGCAGACGCACATTTCAAGAAAGCACCTATATAAGAAAAGGAGGCATAACAAGACTGCTATAGAAAGAAGGTATAAGATCCTGACCTCTCTGCTATGTCTTACCTCAGCAAGTGCCATAGAAAGAAGCAAACCATGCATATATGGTTTAACATCAAGAGCTGACCTACCAATATCTAGAACAACTTTACTTCCCCGACCTGGATTGGAAAATCCCAATACCATCATATGCATAATCCAAAACCAAAAACCAATAACGATAACACTAACAAAAACAGAACTAATGAATCTTAAAGTTAAAAATTACTTATGAGCAGAAAAAATTTCAAGCTATCAAGAGAGAGGAAGTTTAATAGTATCAGAAAAGATAAACACCCAAAAGCAGGGTGACAAATTGAGGTTTGCTACAGCCTACAGTAGGTAGATTTCCAAAAAGGATAAGATTCACATAGCCCAGTGTACACAAAATTGCAAAGAAAGAAAGAAAAAGAAAAGCCTACATACTGAAGGCAGTATGTAGGCTAAACAATAACCCCATAAAAACTACATGGGTTTTACAAAAATTGAGTTTACCTCTTGAAGGAGGGAAAGAGCACCAGGCAACCAAGCCCAAGGAATTCGAAGTGTACCCTTAGGTGGTATCTTTGCCTTCACATCACCGGCATATTCAGGTTCAAAAAGAAGTTTATCTCTAACATCCATTAAAAGATCCTGGACACCAACCCATAAAAAAATAAGAAGGCTTAGAAAACAATTATTTCACCAATTACACAAAATTTTTAAGAGCAGAAAAAATATGCAAGTACAGTCACAGCCATGTCCCTACTTGGCGAGATACAACAGCTTCCATGCTATAACCATCTTTAATTTCAGCACTCTTCAAATCCATCACCGATTTAACAACCTCATCTTTTTCAGCTCGATCGGTAACACCAATAAGCTGCAAGATTTTTTTACTTGGCAGTAAGTTCTTAAACATAGAGTAAAAAGCTATGCAAGATATGACTGAGCACAAGCACACAATTGATAAACATATTCCCATGTACTAATAAAATCATACACTAAATATAATTTGCCTTCTACATGTTTTGCTCGAGTACCACATCATACAGAACCATGGACCACTCACTAAGCTTGATATATGAACAATTCAATTAACCAAGTACTAAAAAATTACCCATTATCAATTTCCTTTTCTAATTAAAATTCTCACCTGTCCCCAAAAATAAATTAAATTAAATTAAAAAAAAAAAAAAAAAAGCAGCAAATTCACATTTCACCGCATTCATAATTTATACATAGGTAGAGAGAGAGAGAGAGAGAGAGAGATTCAGGGACAGTCACCTAGTAACATGTAACGGGAATCTCAATGGTGGTGCGAGTTGAAGCCGTCTGAGCAATGTGGGTATCAACGGCGTTCAATCTCCAACGGGCAGTGAGAAAATCAACATTCATCGAACGCAACCCAATCGATGCTCTAGAAATGGCGGACCCAAAGCTAGTTCACTCACTGGGTACACCCAAAACCCAGACCCTGTGGTTTTCCTTGTGAGTGTGTCAACTAACATCACTATTATCACCACCATTTTTGCCAAAACTCCGGCGAAAGCAACAAGAAGAAGGAACGGTGGACATGGCGTGTGTCCAAGCCATGTGGGCAGAGAAATAAGAAAACCCTAATGGAGAAAGAGAGATTCACTCGGACATTTTCAGGGATTTTCACCAATCTGCATTTGGGTCTGAAATGGTGGTCCTCTTTTGGTTGGATTTTTGTGGCACAGAAGCAAACCATGACTTTTTCTTTTTTTTTTTTTTCTCTAAAAGAACAAAGAAGAAGGAGCTGGAACTAAACGACTGAAACTTGAATTTGGGGTTTTCTCTTTTTTCAGAGATTTATTATGTTTGTGGGTTTTTTGATCTGGGTTTTTGGGACTTTGCTGTGACTTTGTTTTTTCTCTTTGATGTTGTTGGTTTTTGAACGATTTTTAGGATCTTTGCGAGGGCCCTAACGTTAACTTGCCTGATTCATATTATTTTATTAGTTTCCTTACAAATACTTATTATTCTATTAATTTGAGCATTTTGCAAACAAATTAAGAAAAATGTTAATTGCTAATCGTTAGCGATGGCATCAATGATTATAGTTAATTATAATAAATAGTAACATCTAATAATTTTTTTAAAAACAAAACCCAATAATTAATCCATAACAACAGAAAAACTTCTGATATTTTTCTCAAAAATTTGCACCAAAAAAGAATAATTTAAAAGTAAATTTGGTAAGAATAGAAAATAAATACATAGAGTTTTTTTTATTCCTTATATAATTTTTAAATATTTTATTTCAAAAAAAATTTTAAATATTTTTATAACTTGCTTATAAATGTGTGTGCGCCCGTGTGTATATATATATATATATATATACTCTATATATATACATATTAAAGAACTTTCTTATATTTTAGACATATAATATTGCTTCAAATTTTATAAATGACCCTCTATTTTTGTTAAATTTTTATATCTTAGTCAATGTTCAAATCAAAATTAAAATTAGGGTAAAATACCAAAATCAAAATTTGCAGTTATAAAAATAAATGTCCACATTAAAATCAAATCCGAACTAAATATCCTTACCCCAAAAAAATAATAATAATAATAATAATAATAATAAATACCCACATAAAAATTGGAGGGCCTTTTTTAACAACATAGGAAGTACGAAAATACAATTTAACCCTTGATTTATTTTTTTCTTTTTCATTTTATATTTTTATAATAAGTGGTGTATTTTGATTGGTGGGCAAAAGTTAGCACTATTTCACCAAGCTTTTCAGATTTTATAGCAAAGCCGATAGTCGTTCTTCAGACCCCTCAACCGCCGCTCATCGCCGCTTCCTCAGCTCCGGAGCACGAACTTCAGATCCCGGCCACCTAAGCATCTCCGGTCGCGCCATCCCGATATCTCCGGTAACTCTTCTGAAATCTTGATTGAAAGCTTTTAGTTTGTTTCTGTTTCTTTTTTCTCGTTTTCTTTTTTTTTTTTTTTTTTTTTTTTTTTTAAATCACTGCCTTCGTCTCCATGATTTTTTTTTTTTTTTTTTTGGGGTTATTACTTTGGCTTTCTTTGGTTTTATTGGTTTTTGATTATTTTTTTTGTGGGTTTAGGATTTTTGGTTTATAGATTCATAGAACGCCAGAAGGAAGGTAGTGATCGGCACATCGTGGGAACCAAAGTTGCCTACTTTTACTTCGGCAACCAAAACTGGGTCTCATCAAAACCAGCCAGAAAGTAGTAGTGGTGGTGGAATATGTAAACCCAATTCAGAGCTTATTGATGGGCTTTTCGTTCCACCAAATAACCCAAGAAAGTTAAAACAAACTCCGTAGAAAGCAACTCATAGGCACTGCTGGGAATAGTTGGTAATTGCTTCTGGTCTCTTCCCATCTTTTAATCTTTCTTATTTTTCTCATTGGATTCGAGAAAGAAAAGAATTTGCAACAATGATAAGTTTGCCTCAACTGGGTTATTTTGTTTTAAGCTTAATTTATAAGCTGCAAGGATTAAGACTCTTTTAACTTTTTTAGTTTGTATCTCATTAGTTGGAATTCAGCTAATGACGTTAAAACGAAAATATTGTGATTAGGTTTGACATGCCAGCACCAACCATAACTCCTGAGTTACAGAAAGATCTCCAATTGCTTAAGATTAGTTATTGAGGCACTGGAATTAGGTAACTTAAATTGAAATTTTATTGTGACAATCAGTATTCTGTTATTATGGAAATCTTAGTCTTGACTGATTGTTTTTCTCAATCTTTATACAAATTTACAGTTGAGGAATGTAATGGATCCAAAAAGACATTACAAGAAGGGTGATTCAAAGTCAACAACAGAGTATTTCCAGGCAAGTTTCCATTCTCATATTTGTATTGTAAGAAGTAGTATGATTTTGAACTTAATTTTCTTGTTGTTTATTAATTTCTGTTTTGGTGAAATATTGTAACATTTGGTGATTGATTTTAACTATTATTATTAATCAGATTGGAACAGTGATAGAGTTTCCATTGGATTTCTACTCTAATAGCTAACAAAGAAGGAAAGGAAGGCTACACTTGCGGATGAGCTTCTTTCTGATCGTACTCTTGGGGAGTACAGGTGAGATAGTCTATGTTCTGTCCTTTGGTTCCAGTTATGCATAACATGTCTATTTATGTAGGAAAAATGTTTGGTTGTGACTCATAGTCATGACTCATCCGAAGGGACAAATGTTGTTTTTATTTGTTTCGTTTTCAGAGTAAATAAAATTTTGAAGAAAATGGGTATTGTGAAGCATAGTTTTCTTTTGTTTTAAATGAGAATGAGATGCCTTGGAAGCTTGAGGCTTGTGCTATTTGGTGAATTAAGATTTGCAGAAACCATTTAGATACTTATGTTAATTTTTAGACATAAAACTCAATTTTTTTTTTGTCAGCTTGTATCTATGAATTTGGAGAATGTTGCTGGTTTTGTTATTTAAGCTTTTTTAAAGTCTGCAGTAAAGCGTTTATGCTTTGTTTATAATGCCTCTCATTCTTCTTCTGTGCATATGTTCATCTCTCTAGGAAGCGCAAGGTCGGAGAGATAGAAGAGAAAAATCGACCAGGTGGAAATGAAAAATGGAAGATAAAAGGCAAGCATTCACAAAAGCGACCAAAGCAGAGAAGACATTGACATTTTCTCGGAGAGAGATTATTGTATTCTGCCGTGATCATACAGTGCAAATTTTGTTTTAAGATTATATGTGATGGTGGAATTATTTTGTTTACTGCTATAAAAGAGATGCTGTGTGTGTCTTTAGTTTGGTTCAGAGGAAGATTTTTATGCTGACAGTTTGCATCCCTTTACCACAGCATTGTAAGCATAATGTTTGTGTCATGATGAATGGATTTGCTGTTAAAGCAATAGATTTGATGGCTCATATAATGCCATCTCTTTTTTTTTTCTTTTTTTTTTTTACGGTTATTTACAATGATGCCATCCTTCCAGGGCATAACAACTGAGAAAATGAATGGCCTAAAAAGTTATATGCTCACCGGAACCTTATTGTGTGTATAATATATAAAAACTTCGATTAAAATATAGTCTCTTTTATATTTGCATGACAAAGGTTAGAGTACGACTCCCTCCCCTGTGGTGTAATGTGGAAGTATATAATCAGTATCATTTTAATTTTTAAATTTATTTTTTTGATAATTTCATCCTCAAATTAACCTCAACAATTCACTTTAGTTTCTAGATCTTTTTTCAAAGCTCATATGTTTTAAATCTGAGCGAATTATGAAGGATATTTAAGATTTTTTCCGTTATCCTTTTTCTCGTCTTTTTTCTCTACAAATCTAAAAGGTGAATTGAAAATAATTATAATATTATTGAAATTTAAATTTTTCCTTTCATTGTAGAGCAGCGACTTGCCTTTGTTGTTCAAACTTTAATTTACTAGTTATAAATGAGATTTAAAATAATATGAAAAAAAAAATTATCCAAGCATAAATGCCAACCATAATAATACATCAGGATCAACCAATCAAATTCTAATTAAATTGTCATTTACATAATTTTTGTATTATTTTAATTATATTATTGAATTACTGATTTTTCGTTAATGATAGTTGGTTTAGTAAATTGAATCATCTCTTTGATATACATACGGAATAAAACATTTTGTTTTATGTTTAAGATTTTTTCCGTTATTCCTTTTTTCCTTTTTTTAAACTATATGAGTTTCACAATTCCAAATGGATGGAAAAGGAGATGGAAAAGAGTCTAGGGACTAAGATGAATTGTTAAAATATTTTGTTTGCTGTTAAGATTTTTTCTGTTATCCCTTTTTTTCTTTTTTTAAACTATGTGAGTTTCACAATTCCAAATGGATGGAAAAGAATCTTAGGGATTAAGGTGAATTGTTAAAATTAGTTTTAGGATGAAATTATTAAAAAACTAAGTTTAAGGATTAAAGTGATACTGATTATATAATTTAGAAAATAAGATGAATTGTTAAAGTTAGTTTGAAGATAAAATTGTCAAAAAAATAAATTTAAGTATTAAAGTGATATTGATTATATAGTTTTGAGACTAATAATGATAATATCCTTTAAAGTTATATTTGTTTGGTTTTCTCCATACAAACGCTATATTTACCCCCAAGAAATGGTTAAGAAGGAGAGGGGAAAAAAATTAGGTCGTATTTACCTGAGAGATAAATGGGTTTGGTTTTTGGATTTGGATGGAAAATAATATTTGCCATTAATCATAATTGTTAACATCCTACGTGTCAATGAATCTTGTATACATATACATAAAAACAATTTATATGACAGCAATTTATATGACAGCGAATTATATATATATATATATATATTTAAGCCACATCAAGATGAGATTCATTGGCGTATGGAGTATAAAGTGGTGACGATCAATAAAATATATATATATATTATAAATACAAGATGTGTGGACAATAAATTCAAGAGACAAAAATTAGAGGTTGACGTTAAGTTAATTTTCGAATATGAAATCCACAAGAAAGTAGAAAGTAGTTCTCTGTTATGGACTTGCCGTCCTTTCCCTGTCGCGCCAGCAACTCCGTAACGTTTAAAGCAAATACCAAAACCGACTTTTCAAAGTCTTTAACATTTGTTTGTTTGTGTTTTTTTTTTTTTTTTTTTCGCTGGGTTCAAAGTCTTTCCCTTAAGTCAGCCGTCTTTGTTACTCTGCCTTCTCTGTTAAGTCTGTCATTCTGTGGATAAAATGCTGATGCAGGTTGGTTGACTCTCTGCCCCCTGCAAATTCATTTCAGTCTCAAGCTCAAGCTGGTTTTCATATTCTTCGGAATTCTGGTAAACACCCCATACTTCTTTCTTGTTATATCCATATTGCTGCTTCTATTATAGAAGCACATTTGGCATACGTGATATTCTAACAAAGTAAACTGATGCATTTAATTAGCTACTTGCTTGTTTGGTCGCATAAATTTCGGGCCAGAGTTTGAAGGAAGGGCATAATAGGGTCAAGAGTGCTTACCCTCTTGTGGTGATATATCTGATTTTTCTAGTTAATCTTTATGGCTGTTAAGTTTTGTACTTGATGTCTGAGCTAGTAGTGTGTCCGTTCATGTAGTGTGAATTAATTTTATGTGCACTTTTGCTGGTCTAGTTTCTGAGAGATGGCTGCTTATGAAAAAGATGAGATGCCGATGTTGTCTCACAATCATCCTCGGTCATCAGATGATAATGTAAATTCGCCATTTGAAAGATTTGGCCGGACACAAAGTGTATCATTCGCCATTTCCATGAACCCCATGGAATCTTATGCAAGTGAACCTAACCTTGTAGGGGCATACTGGCCCCATGAGAAGTCAAATATCTCCATTCATACCTATGAGTGGTCCACTAAAAGTCCGTCAACCCAACAACCTTTTACGGCCAAGTCGTATTGTAGCAGTGAAAAGGGAAGCAGAATCTAGGGTGGAAAAGGTTCCTTGCCACTAATGGAACGAATCAGAATGAGTGGCCGAATTACAGCTTTGCAGGAAAAAATGAGCGTTTACTGAGGTCCGGGCAACTGGGTATGTGCAATGATCCCTACTGCACAACGTGCCCAACAATTTACCATTACGAAGCAACTCCACACAAATACCCGAAAGGTTTGGGTATATTTGATTCCCAGGTGTTTCATTTTTAATCCGATGCATTAGTATTTCTAGATTATCATGTTTATATTCGTACTCCTAATTACTTCTCTATCATGGTCTAACACTCAAGTCAGCTGCTGTATGGAATAAATTTCTAATTTTATAGCTGCTTCTATCTCATGATCAGGAATTTAGCCATCACAAATTTGTGTCAATCTAAGATTATATTTTATATTCACTGCTAAACCATACCCTCTGTAGTTATGCATGCATGATTGTGGCATAAATGGACAACTATAAAGAATATAGTTTATAAGCTGATATGAGAAATTATTGCCCTAAACATGAAATTTAGACCATAGAAAAAATTGATTGCTTTACTGCCAAATGGACCATTTTGATGGTCCCTAGGCTAGAACTAAAATTGTTTGCTCCACTACCAAATTGAACTGTGCTTTTTTTAACATTTCTCAGTGTATATACGTGAAACTGACAAGGGAAACAGAAATGAGTTTTGAAAAGAATGAGAGAATGCGTCATCTTTTAGAGATCTTTCACCTTTTAAATCCACATTTCTATATGAATAAAATGAATATATGAATGTTTTGTAACATTTGATGTCTATTTTCCTATATTTTTTACTGTCTAGAATGATGACATAAATAGTTCTACAAAGTTATGACTTCATTTCAACTCTTTGCAGTCCATAATGCTCTCTATGGCGATGCCAAAGGTTGGGCAAGGAGAATTTTCTCTTTTATGAGTCCATATATTCCTGGAGTTATGAACCCCCATGCTAAAGTTATACAAAAATTGAACAAATTTTTTGTCATAGCTTGCTTGGTGGCAATTTTTATGGATCCATTATTTTTCTTCTTGTTATCTGTTCAATGGGTATGATTTATTTTTCAATTTATTTTTTTAATTTATAATAGGACATGTGGTTAAGATAAGACTGACTCAAGTACTCAATCCTAACTATTCAGGGCAAAACCGTTAGGTGACATGAATTAGGCTTGAGTTTCAGTATTTTACTTACCTTTTTCTAGATTTTGATATGCAAGATTTCAATTTATCTCTTGAAACCTTCATCAACAGAGTATATGCTAGTAATAGCTTTGTCATGTGATTACATGCTGCATTCCTGCATTCACCCCCTCCCTCTTCCAATTACAAAAGTTAAAAATACTTGGTGATGATTAAGAGAGTAGGATAAAAGGATAAAAAATGATATTTTAAATTTGCAGAATGTGTTTTCTAAAGAATAAAGGGCAATCGGGTTTGTTTTTAGGATTTCTTATGTACCATGTTAAGAACTTTTTTTGATTTTATTTTTGTGTGTGTGTGTGTGTGTGTGTGGTTGTATATAGTATTAATTTTAAATTAACCATATGCTTATCTTCAATGTTTGTGGCTTTCTACTTAGGAGGCTAGAAATGTCTCTAAGGCGCCATGATGTTGAACAATGGATGAGTCATCGCCGCTTGCCTGAAGAACTTAGGAGGTATAATTATCAGCTCACCATCTTGTTATTTGATTTATTATGTGGTATTGTATCTTCCACTTTAGGAAAGGTAAATTTTTTTCCATTGGAATCTTTAGTTCCTTCTTGTTTAGTATTATGCTTTTTTTTGTCTGGAAACTTTATAAATCAATTGTTTCGTAAAATTTTCCATACTGAAGTTTTTTTGTGGCAGTATGTGCAATGTATATTTTTTCCTTTTTTCATTTGCAACGTAACTAGGTATGTTTATAAATTTTAATGTTAGGAAATATAGGCTTATGGTGTCATAGCATTTGAGGAACTAGTATAACCACATAACATGCAAGCTTTGCAAACTTTAATTGTTTGCATTGGTCCATCATGTAGGCGAGTACCACAAGCTGAACAGTATATCTGGGCAGCTACCAGAGGAGTAAATGAAGAAATTCTTTTGGAGAATTTGCCTGAAGACCCTCAGCGAGATATAAGACGCCATCTCTTCATGTTCATAAAGAAAGTGAGCTTCAAAATGTCTGGCACAATTAGTTTCTTGCACGTCTACTAATTGGAGTACAAATATATCATTTAATATCTTAAGAATTGGACTACAAAAAAACTGAGCTACTGTGCAAAGAAATTAGCTTTCTCCATTTCTGACATGCCATATTTTCAGGATCTACCATCAATATAATGCAAACTTTTCAAAGGCCATTTCTTCTCTCTTCTTCCCCATAAATTGATAGAATGAAAGATAGTCAAAGTAAATTTTGATATTTATTTGCTGATGTCATATTGTTGGAACTGATGATTAGGCATTTGGATATAATAACAAAAAAGTACAGTATAAATTGAACTATTTGCTCTTCCATGAAATGTACAATCCTGTCTTTCCATTTTTATTTAAGACCTTCAGCCTTATGTTGTTAATAATCTAACTGTTTCAACTGTGAATAATACTAATCTGTCTTTGCTGTCTGTAATTGGATAAGTGGTAGTTTATAGTTTTTCAGGAAAACAGCTTCTGATAGTTTATGGCTCATATTATTGGGACTTTTGTCCTTTACTTCTTATTTCGGGGTATTGGAAATTCCTTTAACTCTCGGGATATCATTGCAAGTTGCAACCCATATCCTGCACAGTAACACAATAACACATTGCACCTCTTGGGATATCAAGGTGCACCGTTTAAACATTTCTGGCATGATTAATGATTTAATGGTTTTTGAGCCTTTTACTTTGCATTAACTCATTAAGTAGGTTCTGGAGGAAAAAAAAATTAAAAAAAAAAATATTGAGATTCTGGATAATACTGCAGGTTCGGATATTTTCCCTCATGGATGAGCATATTTTGGATGCTATTTGTGAAAGACTAAGACAAAAGACGTACATCGGAGGACAAGACTGCCTCCAAATTCCGACAGAAATGGGATTGAGAAATTTATTCATGCCAAGTAAATTGTTTGCTGAAACTTTCTTAAGGATTAATGTGGAGAAAAAGTTGTTGTTTATAATTTTCCTCCTTTTGTCTTCAACCTTAATTTGCTTAGAACTTGTAGGTATGTGGAAAAGAGATGGGTTTCAAAGGATGAAACTCAACCAACTTCAAGATCAGCTGAAATGAGTGGCAATTTTATGTCAGCAAGAGCAACGGAAAGAAACTTTCCAAAGAAAACAAGGAGTCTATCTCTCAAGGAAGCTATTCTATCAAAACACCTAGGTGCAGCACAAGTTTCTCCTCCTCCTGTTGCCAAATCCCTTGGGGTAGTTTTCTTATATTTTTCCTTACCATTATATTTCTGCTTTATGAAGAGACATTTCTGTTAGTATTATTTTGGTGTGTAAAATGTTTCTTGGGCTAATTTCCATGCACATTAAATTCTTTGCAAATTTATATTACAGAGGTCTCATAACCTAATTCTGATAAACTTATGAACTACTTGAACTAGTGCTATAGACTAATCAATCAGCAACGGTAGTTTTGTATTTTCATAGTTAAGACAGAAGAAGGCCAGCTTTGAAGGTAGGTATGAACTACTTGAGCTAGTGCCATAGACTTTTATGTTCGTTTTCTTCCTTTTATTCTTTTCTTCTCCTCATTGAGTTCCCACAAATCAATCAGCAGTGGAAGTATTGTATTTTCATAGTTAAGGTAAGACAGAGGAAGGCCAGCATCCCTAGAAGGCAGTATAACGTTTTTTGGGGTAGGAGTAATATGGAGCTTCAAGATTGAGATGTTTTCTTTCATGAAGCTCAATTTGCTATTCTCAAATTACTTGGCAATCTGGTTTCCCTATATCTTGTAGTAATTGGTCCTTTTTAAAAGCTTTAAGGCATTAAGAGGTTGTTTTGTGCGATGTTTTGGCCTTTTGATGCCAAGTTGTCTGGTTTTTAATCAACCTAAGAATAAAATCAGTGCTTGCAGCCACCATCTTGGCTCTTGCTGCATAACTTTACCCATCAAACTAAGATTTCAGATAGTCCTCTTTTTTCTCCTCTTTTCTTTATTTTTTTCTTCTTCTTCTTCTTCTTCCTCACACTCTATTTTATTCTTTTTTCTTTTCTCTTTTTCTTTTTTTTCCCCCCTTGACTTTGTAATGCAAGTTTCTCTTGAGTTAGAGTACATGTAGAAAAGCTTGAGGGACAGTCATTAAGAATATAAATGGTGTGTGCAGGGTTCACTTGATTTGAAGAACAGCATGTTTGTTTCATCACCATGCAATGGTCCGTCAATGACAAAAGAATGTCTACATCTACGAGAAGAACAAATGGTATCAAAGACCTCTACAAATTGATTTATATCCACGATGCAAAGAAGGATTCTTCTACTGTGACCCTCAACCTGGGCAACTTTTGTTTGTAAGACACTCATAATTTGTTAATTCATACTGTTTTGCAAGCGCATGCTCACGAAGAGCTATCAAAGCCAATAGAAATAATTTATAAGCAAATTATTATATGTTACGAACTAAAACTCATTCACAACCTCCAAACCCACTAATTAAGCAAGCCAGTTTTCCCTTATTTCTTTCAAGTCCGCTGAATATGGATCTCATATTTTATACGGTATGTATACCAATTATATGGTGAAAACATGGCCATTTTAGTGTGATTTATATCTAGCTAGCTCTTTGTCTATCATTGGATATGATTCAAGACTGTTGATATAATAGAACTCTCAACTCAAAATCTATTTGTTGCAGGAGATTTGTGAGATTGAAGCTGTTGGAGTTGGAAACAGTTGTTGTACCCTTGACCTATTAAGGTCCACATTGTCTATTATTCCTGCTTTGCAAGTTTAAAAATGTATACTCCAATTTACAAGTTTTGCTGTTTAAATTTGATATGGTCAACCTTCAATCTCCCATTCACATTTTGCAGATTTATATTGTTATTGGTTCTTGAGGAAGTGAGATGATTTTGTCACTTTGTAAGTTTTTATTACCCAGAAACATTTTATTCAGGTCATTTAAATGACCAGGCCCAAGTCCAGTACTTTCAATTGAATGAATGGGCTTCCCATATTTTTTTATTTTTATTTTTTTTTTTTCAACAATCGGTACGTGCATTTAGTTGGCTTTCCCTTTTTGCATGAAACTTGGAGAAGCAAATTACACAAGCATAAGAGGCCCATTCATTTATTTATTTTTGTTTTACATAAGCATACGAATGCCGTATAGAGTGGAGTTACCAAGAATATCCATTCAAAGTATTTAGTTTGAGATTTGGCTTGTAGACAGATATATACCTACAATTTCAATTCTTTTTAAGATGTGATTATTATTTTTAATTCCACATCTATTATTTTTTAATTCCACATCAAACTTTATAGACTACTTTGTCTAAAAATAATGGTTTGATATAATTAATCCTAATTATATTATGACAATGTAGCTGGGCCGGTTTTGTTCTTAATAAGTTGGAGAAATATGACATCATAAGATTCTCAAAAAGTACTCTCAATTTTTCACACACTAATTTGTAGGTGTATGTATATTAAAATGGTTCTTTGTAGTATCATAATTAAACTATTATTTGGAATTGCATGCATCAGTAGTCAATCTCATAGATTCTCCTATGAATTTTCAAACTGTAAGAGCAGAAGGAATATGATTTTCTAAGAAACATATGTATTATGTATGTCAGCTAAGGTTTATATATATATATATATATATATATATATATATATTTATGATTAAGGGAATTCAAACTTATGTCAAAATATTAGCTTTGTCACTGAATGTATAATTACCACATACCTATTACTGCGATATCTTTAAATTTTTTCATGTTTTGTTTGGAAAAAAAGCTTCATATCTCAGGCCTTCTAATTAAGCAACCAAAAGCTTACAAAATTGAGAGCCTTTTTTTTTTTTTTTTTTTTCCCCTATTTTCCTTTTTCCTTCTTCCTTGTTTTTTAGATTTCGATAAATCTTTTGGATTCCATGCATATTTTTTGTTAAATATTGTTTTTTGTTTTTCATCCAGTTTGAGTGCAAATAAACAAACAGCAGTTCTACCATGAGACAAGGGTGTTGGAAAAGGTGTTATCCTCCTCTTATGACAAGGGATCCTAACATGGATGGTCTTGGGAAGGTAACTAAACGAATTTAATTTAATTTAATGCTAATAATATGGTAAAAGAATACCTTATAAATATACAACTCTTAAGTAGCTAAACCTAGATATACTCCCAAAAAGTAAGGTATACCATTGTTTGGAGAACATGGGGACCGGACCTTCAATCGAAATTCACTCTTTATGTTACCCTCTTTTTATAATTTAAAAGAAAAATAAATACTTTTTGGTGTCCTCTCCAGAACCTTCCCTTCTGTATAAAGACCAACACTAAATTGGTGCTACTTAAAAGAAGCATATATTCCAGTTGAACATATGAAGAAACTAATTATCTTTTGGCTTCATTAAATAATAATTTACTTTACCGATCATGACATGCCATCTGAACTCAATTATGTTATAAATATAATTATGAAGTTTCTCATATAATTTTCCTTCAAAAGAAGAAATATATTTCTTAACCATAAGAATAACTTTAAAGGAAATATATCATGTAATTAGTTGCTTAAAACAGAATTTTCCTTTAAAAAATAATCAACTGAAGCAATTAACAAAATTAAGTTACAAACTCATGATTATTGCCAGTTGAAATCGTACCTAACTTTTCGACTAGACTATCTTTCTTTCTTTTTTTTCTTTTTTTTTTCTTTTTTCTTTTTTTTTGGTTTGATAACTTTCCACTAGACTATCTTAAAAAAGACGAGCAAGCTAATTAATTGGAAGCCATCTTAATAGAGAGAAGGTGGCTTCACTGTCCCTGCACTTGTCTCACATATTTTAATATACACCAATCAATAATTGGTTTTTCTTTTTCTTTTTTTATTTCCATTCTAAATTATAATTACAACAATATAAAAAGTTGAAAGTTGGAATATTAATATTTTTATTAATTATTTGGAGATGGGTTTGACCCTTTTTGGCTCTAGGATAGGAAGCATACTTGTAATTTCCAAATTATATTATAACAAATATAAAATATCAAGGACATCATGACATCCGAACTGATTCTCTCCCTCTTTCCTCACATTTTCACTCTCTCTCTCTCTCTCTCTCTCTCTCTCTCACTCTCAGAACAAATCAAACACAAATCATTGAACATTGCTAGCCAGCTACAACGTACACAACTAAACGCACGACTACAACTGGGGCTTTTACTTCATGTCACCATCTGATCTATCGCATAAAATATAAATAAAAAATAATAAAAAATGAAAATTTATTTTCACATCATCGACAAGTTAAAATATAATTAATTTACCAAAAAAAAAAGTCAAAATATCATTAATACTTTAGACATCAAATTGTTTAAACACCAAATTATTTAGCAAATGGTTTATCATGATGTGAAAAGCATACATGTCATTTTTTTTTTTCATTGGTTTATATTAAACTTTATTTGTCTTTTGAAAGGTTCCATTATTTGAATATTTTAATTTGTATTAATTTTTTACTTCATAAAATAAAAACATATCATTTTATCACATCAACAAGCTAACTATTTGGTGCCACCGTTAAAACTAAACTGTTATATTAATTTTCTAGAAGAATATAGAGCCGATTTGAATATTGAGCATTTTCTTTGAGAATTTTAGAGGTTTCACCATAACGAAAATATCCAATATATTATCCAATTCTTTTTATTGGGGTCGAGAGGTGTGCAGCCTTTGACAAATTAAAAAAATGGGTAAAAAAATTAATGAAGATGGAGAATCATTAGAAAGACCAAACTATGATAGGCTATTAGAAGATTAATTGATGTTGATGGAATTAGTTCAAATTAAGTTAACAAGTAGAGGATCTTGTTCAAAGGCAACAAAATCATGTGCACATGGATTGAATCATTAAAAAGGATAGACGATGAATTTGATAATGTCGATTGCTTTCCAATCTATAAATATATATGATCTCTCTCTATTCAATTTCTTATTTCATATTTCAATTTTCAATTTTCAAATTAAATTAAAAGTAGCTACCACGTGGACCTAACCTTTTTTATTTTCTTTTCTTTTCCACATACTTATGGCCCTGGATTCCCTTTTTCAGTTGTTTCTTGGAGCCACTCGTTTCTCTTTCCCATGATTTATTATAAAATTAACTAAACAATTTAACATGGTGTACATATATATATATATATATATATATATATAAAGGTAATTGATATAGTTAGTTTTTGAATTATAGTTATAGTTAGGCTTTGATCCTTGATCTTGAACTTTTTTTTTTTGTTTTGATATTTTAGTTTTTAAATTTTAGTTTTTGATGCATTTTAGTTTTTAAATTATTTTTTTATTTTTTAGCAGTTTTGAGATATCTAATATATTTAATGTAAAATGCAACACTTTTGTGAGGTCGTTTGGTTTTCTAATTTTATTGTTTTCTATTATAGTAAATGTATTACATATCTTGTATCTATTAAAATTGGTACAGTAAATATAACATATATTTCAAGACTGTTAAAAATTAAATAAAAAATAAATTTAAAAACTACAGTACACTAGAACATAAAATTTAAGAATTGAAATACCAATGAAAAAATTTATAAACTAAACTGTAAATATAAATTTAATTCAGAGATTAGCAGTATCAATTATCTTACATTTATATATTCTTAATTTGGAGAAAGAGGCATCTATGACATATGACCTTTTCGGCATTTTAATATATTATATACGTCTTTGTTTTTATTTCTTAAAGAGACTGTCTCTCTCACCTCTATTGGTACGGTTTCAATCATACAACGATGTCGATATTTATTGTTATCGTTTGCCCAATAAACATCTCTTCAATGGTCACCTTTAGTTTTTCTTTATTGTTTACCATCCGCATTAATTAAGTTATTCAAAGTCTTTCCATAGAACTCTTCCAATTTAATAAGATTTGTGCTGTTATCTCTTTTGGATTATGTATAGTTAATATATGTTTAGCACATTTTTGCCTCAAATATTAGGAAATGACTAAGAAAAGGTATCAAGGCTAGTCAACAAATAGTTCAAAATACTGTTAATTTTATAATACTAACTTATACCTAGAAACCGTTTAAAAAAAAAAAAAAAAAAAAAAAAAACAAAACCTTACGCTTAAAAGTAATAGTAACAAGACAGAAAATGAGCTATGGAGTAGGACAGATTCGATTGAATTTAACAAGTAAATTGTATAGTAAATAAGAACGTAAATTAGTCATGCTATATATATCTTAATATTTTGCAATTGAGGTCCAAAACTTTATTATTTTTTTTGTTAAAAATAAAAAATAAAAAATAAAAAGCCTTTTAGCTTACTGCCAAAGGATGCAGTGCATTTTAATTAACCCGTATATATATATATATATATATATATATATATAATATCTCTTTTACCAGTCTATCATCAATATTTCTTACCCAGAATTTTCCCATGACAACAAACTTCAAATTTTTACGTAAATCAATCTCAATCACCATGACTGCTACTCAAGGTGCCATTAATTTTGCATGCACATGACAAAGAAAGAATTTAAAATTGTTTTATGGGTGTTTGAAATGATGAAAACAACAATAAAAGAAAAGTGGCTTAGCTTGGAAACAAAGCTAAGCTAGTGCCACCCAAATAAATGAAGGGTCTAGTCTTTAACCACAAGCAAATATTTATGAATTAGAATTAGGCATGCTTGGCCTGCCAAATAGTTGGTTCAATACAACCGCTCTTTTCACCCAAACAAAAAAAAAAAAAAAAAAAAAAAAAGAGAGGAAAATAGTTGGTTTGGAAAAGAAAAGGAGGTGTAGTGTGAATGGTGTACAGCTACTTGTCCCCACCGCGCCGCCCCAACCCCCACCAGCTAGCTACAATGATTTAATTCTGCTCTTTATCATATCATACTTTTGAATGCCCACTTGCTATACCATTGCCAATTACTTTTTCTTTTTTTCTGTTTTTTTTTTTTCTTTTAGTAAAGTAACTGGGTTTACATGTTCCTATATCAAATATTTTTTTAAAAAAAAATTATCGAATGATAATTATATAAATATCTATTAATTAGAGCTTTTCTTTTGGTAAATATATATATATATATTAATTAAAGATGCTATATATAATTATTGACTTTTAATTTTTAAAAATTACCGATTGGTTGTGTTGCTAGTAATATTTTATACAAATTTTTTAGATCTATATTTTTCTTAAAAAAATACAATCTAAAAAATAAATAGATCGATAATTTTAATTAATAGTAAAAAACTACTGATTTTGAATAATAAATGTCTTTGACATCCAACCCAAACAATGATAACCTATTAGAAACTTTTAATGGCAGTTCTTAAAAAAAGCACCACTATATAAAAAAAATGCATTTGGAAAAATATTTGAAAAATGAAGGATATTTGGCAGCATTGAAAGCTTTGTCGTTAACAAAATTTTTTTCTAGGAGGAATTCAAAAAGTTTTTTTTTTTATGCAATAAATAAATAATCCAAGATTGAAAAAAATTTAAATTGATTTGATTTGAAAAGTAATCTAGTTTCAGTTTTTTTTTTTTTTAAGTTGTTTAAATTTTTTCTTTTAGTTTGATTTTTATTTTATATTTTATAAATTATAAAAAAAAATTGATAATTTATCAAAGTTAAAATAATTAAACTAATAAAAAAAATAATTTATATTCTTTAATGGTTTGATGAAGTTGATATGCCTCCTAAATTGTGAATTATTAAATTAATATTTTTGAATAATAAGTGGTTGACAGGAGTAATCCTTTGCTCATATGATTGCTTAGCAATATGGCAATTAAAGACTCTTCTCTACATATTTATTTGATTCACTCAAACCTTCTATCATATTTTTTTCTATAGGATTTATTTATTTTTATCTATTTGTTAACGTTAGTGACAAGTGTTAATTAATATGGGAATACTGCTTTTTGTGGAAAGAAATTAAAGAAAATTATGAAATCTAAACTATATCTCATGTAATATAACCTTTTCTATGTAAATTGTACAAAATTTTAGTAGTCGATGAAATTGATTCTATATACCAATTTTTTTTTTTTTTTTTTGGTTTGGTAATTGTATTTCTATATTGCAACTTGCTTGCATATTTGCCTAGCTTTCCACATGCATTTGTACTATATTTTACACATCATCTTTATCGAAATAAGCATTATTCTCATATAGATAACAATTAAAAAATTAAAATTAAAATTAAAAGAAAAAAAGAAAAAGAAAACAAACCACATATTGTATGTAACATAATGATGTATAATTACATATTTCTTAAAAGTAAATATTACCTCGAGAGATAAACAAATAATGAATTTTAATAAAAATATTCATAATGAATAGTGATAAATGTACTTTATTTTGTTCTATGTTTATTAAAGGGGTTCAAAATTGAGAGGTATTATTGAAACAGAGTCAGAGTCTTCTGAGGTTAACAGGCCAGGCCAGGCCACTAATGGAGATTAGGTTTTGGTTTTTAACTAATCCCACTTTTACCTTAATAAAAAAATACCAACAAATCTGAAGCAATGGACGGCCAGTATTTGATCAATGTTGGATATATTGCATATTACCAAAAATGTTGGATATATTGCAGTAAGTAGTATTTTTTGGGTTTGTATTTAAGCCCTTCCTTCAATGTGGTCCTTCCTTGGCCTGTAGCGTAAGTTCTTTGGAGTTAAAAGCCATTTTAAGAGTCTTTTCTCTTTCAAGTTTTCTAAAGCTCCTCAGTCCCATTCTTGGATTGGAAGATCATGTAAAATCTCCCTGCAAATTTGGCTTCCAATCTTTTTCACTTTTTTTTTTTTTTTTTTTTGAGTCTAAAAAATTCATCCTTTTTCTGTGTTTGTTTTCTCCTTTCACTCTCAACAAATACAGTTTCCAAAACTAGTTTCACTTCCAAATTTATTGTACTTTTCATCTCTGCTGTAGATTTTGATGTACTAGCAGAGATTCTTTTAGGTATTCAAATTAGCATACTTTTTTAATGCTAATTTAACATTAAATTACTTTGTAAAAATAGCAGGATTTATAATCTGCTCTGTTTTTTAGATTTTCTCGGAGTCCCTGTTTGTTAATGCCAGTTTTAAGTGCTATTATGGGTCTCTTTTTCTTTCTCAAATTCTCAATTTAAAAAGTTCCATATTAATCAACCAAATCTGTTAGTTCAAGTCCTAAACTTTCTTCTTCATATCTCGACTTTTTTTCTCGGTGTCTATTTCTTTCTCCAAACGGTAAAAAACTCACAAAACCATGGTGGATTTTTTGAAACAAACAGATTGCAGACGGCAATCTGGGCAGTAAAGATGTTGCTGGTGATGGTTGGGATGGTTTCAACTGTGACATTGTTGAAGGTCGCTGTAATTCCATGCGTCGTGAATCCCACTCTTTCCACTGTTCCTCACCTCTGGATCTCATGTGGAAGCTGTTTATTTCCTCTGTATATCTATATATTCCTCAACTTCATCATCATCACCATGGCTGCTTCTTCTTTCCAACACCCAAGCCAGAAGAATCTCTTTTCTTCTTCATCTTCTTCGTCTTCCAAGGTTAAGAAACAGCTAATCCAGTCAGAGCAAAGCAAGGTTCAAAACGATCAAATCAATTGGAACAGCTTCCATATTTCACAAGAAGAAGAAGAAGAAGATCAAGAAAAACACTCTGTTTCAGTTTCTACAGAGGAACCCACTTCGATTACTCCATCTGATCCTATTGATATTTCGACTTTCGCCGACGACCTATTACCGGAAACGGACACTGCAGAAAACCTAATGATAGATTCCGGCGAGATTACGACCGAGAAGCCCGAGGAGGAGGATGAATTCGATGACAAGCTCGAAGCAACTTGGAATGCCGTTACTGAAAAAGAGAGCAAGCCAAAGGGTCGGCAGCTGAAGAAGAGCGACAGGTGGGATGTGCCTCCCCGGGTGGTCGGAATCAAACCGGAGGTGGAAAATCCGGCGGCTCGGGCTAGCGGGGAGCTGAAGAAATCGGAGACCTTCACCGACAGGGTGACGATGATAAGGGACAAGTCGATGAGCCAAGAAGAGCTGTATGAGAGAGCAGAGGCGTTCATCAAAAAGTTAAAACAGGATATGAGGTTGCAGAGGCAAGAAGCCAATCAGCGTTTCATGGAAATGGTCAATCGAGATCTTTGAAGAAATGGTCAATCGAGGTATTTGAAAATTAATCTTTTAGCCTTTTTTATTTTTATTTTTACTTTTTTTTTTTTTTTTAAATGGGTTTAATATTGATATGGTTTTACTTTGGCTCTATATTTTAGGAAGTGAAAATGAGATAGATTTGTCTATCTGTCTGACTGTGTTCTTCTACTCTCTATTGTGAATGGTATTTTGAAGCTATATTTTCATGAGTTTATGGTGCATTTGATGGTTTTGTAATGGTATTAGCATTTTTTGATAATTGTAATTAGCATTTGCAATATGAATAATTATAACATATATATACATACCTATGGAGAGAGAGAGGATGTTGGAGATAAAAGAGATAGAAATGATCGATGAGTGTGTGGTTGCTGTGATTTTAATATGCAAGTACAGCTCCCCATGTTGTCTTTGTATAATTAATTTTCACTCTCTGTTATGTTGGTTTGCATCTCATATGTTAGATATGTATATATATATATATATATATATATTTTTTGCTGGATATATATATATATATATTTTGATGGAAGATGTCTTTTGATAAATAAAGTATATTTGATGTCAGAAAATGATATTGCAACTGCTGTGTATATGCTAAGGTCCATATTAACTATCAATCAAAAGTGGTTTGGGAAATTTTATTATACATGCAAATTTCAAAATCATGGATTTTGGAGGTCTTTAAAACTATATATATATTTAGCAAAAACAGAAAATTAAGTTGATTATTTATTGAAGTTTGGCAGCATTGTCTAACCTTAAAAGATTCTCCTACGAATTAGGAAAACAAAATGAAGAAACTATCGCATGTAGGCTATATGCTAATTTTGGAGTTTATTTGTATATTGATTGAATCATATTATTAATGATAACATATCTTAACTATATTTATGTTTGTGCTTAATTACTTTCTAACAGGTTAAGTTAAAAAAAATTAGAAAAAGAAAACCCAAAATTAAAGACTAAAAGTTTGTTAAAATTTGATAACTTTTCTCTTGAACATAAAAAATATCAACTAGTATTGATTGATATCGCTTCGTTTTTTGATGAGTTACCGGAGTTAGCCAAATGTGAGATTAGAAAGAGTTGACTTTTTCTGATAGGTTTAAAAATCTATTAAAACGTTGAAAAATGTCAACTAAATTAACCTAGCATGGCAACATATAACAACCTCAAATCCAAGTCAAACTTACCATTTTATATGACTAAAAGACCAAAAACTTGAACGTGTACGAAAGAAACATAATCTGGATGTTTAATTTCAATATTCTTCAGAATTCAGGTAAAACTTTCAATTATAATATGAATTTGACTCAAATCTGTATTTTAGTACCAAAACATGATAAATAAATTCTGCATTCTTTAATTCATAATGGTATTGTCCATCGATCTGTATCTTAAATTTATGAAAATCCCTTATATCTACACCATACTTGTCTGTACATCTTGTTTAGTTGGCAATTTCTTGTACATTACCTGACCATACTCATATATACAGAGAAACGGAGAGAGCCATATGGTCTATTTCAAACGAAAAAAGCTTAATTGCGCTTGATCAAAAAGTGAGGAAAAAGGGTATGCATTAGAAGGAAACCGTTGGACAACATAAGACCAGCATCACCAGGACTATGATCACCAGGACATACCCGAGGTACAAGCTTTTCCCCACCTCTCCAGCTCCATAACGAGGATGTGCACTGGTCGCATCGCTTGGTGGGGAAGTGGCAGGGGAAGAGGAGAGGCTTATAGTAGTAGGAGTCGTAATGCCATTGATGTTGTCGTAAGAGAGCTGAGGTTGTACTTCGATCTGGAGTCTGAGGCCCCTTTTACAGTGATCTCCTCTGCTGCATATGAAGTACATGGGTCCTGGTTGAGTCAGTTTGATCACCGTCTTTCCGCTGTTGTACGTACGGATCGGCTGCGCGGCGTTACAGTTAAGGTAATCCAAGTGCTGCACTTCCAATACATCGTTGGCCGACTGGTTGTACAAGAACACTGCCAGAATACAACAAACAATCTTTTATATTATTATTAGTATTATTATTATTATATTTGTAAATTTCAATGAACCAAAACCAATTCGAGCAGTTAATAACCAATTTGATTCTTTCTTTCCAAGCAAATTCGTAATGCTAGCTGCAACAAAAGTTTGATTAACCCAAAAAAAAAAAAGGTGCCAAAACATGGTGGACTTAATATTCAGGGTTAAAATCTGATTACCAGAAATTTTGGGGGTAAAAATGAAATTCTGCAAAATTCTGGATTACAGGGTCTATTTGAAATTTCCAAAAAGTACAGGAGCAGAAATGACATGCAGACTGCGTGGGTCATCTTCACCCTCCGGATGGCACGAGCGGACAGCAACTGGGGAAAGTACTGTTTCATGGGCACGTGGGAGCTCGTGCGATGCTCCGCTGTTCTCCGGCAAACATGATGTTTCTCGTCTCGTCGAGTATTTTCCTGCTATCCATAAATTTTAATACAAAAAAATTCTCTTTTGTGAATTGCTGCCGACTGTCAAACTCTCTCCTGGAGTTTGCTGAAGTTCTCTGTGAAATCTTAAACTCTCTCTTGGAGTTTTATTCAATACTCCTCTCTAGAATGAATGAGATTGAGATGGATATAAATATGGGAGAACTAGACCCTTTTTATAACCTTACAAGATTGGCTATATGTTCTGGTTTTTCAATCAATTCTGACATCCAATATTAACTATTAATTTTTATGCTGATGATGATGCAGTAACTATTGTCAACAATGATAAACTAGGCAGTGCAGACTTCACAGAAAATGAATTGCAAGAAATGGAGAGCCAAAAAGCAGTGTCAATAGTACCTAAAAAGTCGCCGAAGGTGAAAGGGTTCGCTACGTGAAGATTGGATATGAGGTTCCAGCCGGTCTCTTTACCAACCATGTAAGTCGAGGCAGAAACGCACGGAAACAGCACCGATGTAATTATTATCACCAGGATCGCTTTCACTTTCCATTTCGATCTAAATTCCACCATTTTCCTAAATCCAAAAAATTCCTTCACAATTTTCAGAATCGTCAAAAAAAGTTTTTTTTTTGTGTTTTTTTTTTTTTTTTAGATAGGAAAAAGCATTTGTATTACTTGCTCCTTCCTTCTATGACTCTGGTTCCTATCTATTTCTATTGTATAGAATGGTTCAATTGCTCTTTTTGGTTTTTTGTCTTTTTCTTCCTCTCATGTTTTAATAGAATTGAATAATATTTTCCTTGCTCTTCCCAACCATCATAAGCATAACAAGTTGATGTCCCTCTTTTTATTTTTTGTAATAAGAAAGAAGATAATGGATGTGGCGAGTGTTAGTATGAAAGGAAAAAGATGGGTTAGTGTCTAACTAGATGCCTCGTTCCCGCTATATTTGTCATGGGAAAGTCAGAAAGCCATTTTTGTTACTCCACGTGCCCCATCTCTGAATTATTCAAATAATATTAATAAAAATATTCAGAATCAAATTACTTAACTATTAAAAAATAAATTATCATAGAAAATTTATAAAAAAATAAAATAAAATAAGGGTGTAAAGTATTTCAGATTAATTTTATAACAAAAATCCTTTATAATTTAACATGTTATCCAATCAAAATGGATAATTTTATGTTTAAGTGGACATAAAAAGGTGGCAACGTGTATGTTTATTCTTTCTTTCTTCTGTTAGCAAAAAAAAACGTTTATTCTTTCTTCTAAAAACATTTCCAATAAGGAAAGGTTATTTTATTATTGACATTTTTAAATTTTAACATTGGTAATATCCTTTCTAATGATAAATATTAATATCAAATTTAAAATATTTTATCTAATTTATTTGAATATCTAACCATCTCCTATCATTTTTTTTTTCATTTGATAAATTTTAAATATAATGAACGGTAGAAAAGTATTTAGAATGTTTAAGACAAAATAAATTGGTTTCTCTAATAAGATGTTTTTCTACTAATAAATTTATTGAATTTGTATTTACGTTTTTCCATTGTGCAGGCTTTTCATCAAACCCACCCTAAAGTGGTCCAAATACCGACCTTCTTTCTTGATGGTTTAATAATTTTTTGGACTTGTGATTTTGCCCATCCATGGCATCAGATAAATGTGAATTTTTAAAATTAAATTTTAGCGTAAGGAAGTCCATCTAACCAGCTTATGCAGGTGTAAAATTGTCCACAAATTTTTCAATCTGTTATTATATAATAAAAGATTGAAAAAGCATCACGGCACAGCATTAACCACTAAAGTCCTGATACACGGAAGAAAGGTAATGCATCGGCAAGCTAGCAGAGAAGGTGAAGCGGTAGTGGTAGGAATTATACATTATATGGCATACTTTCTAACATTGTTTTAAAAAGTGAAAAAAGATACTATCTAGGCATATTTAATCATGATGTTTTTAGATAACATTTCGTATTTTAAAAAGTGAAAAAAATTGCTATCTAAGCATATCTAATTATGATGTTTTTAGATAACATCTCATATGCTAACAAAATTTATAAAAAAGCAGTTAACGCTGACCGTTTAATGTTTGTCTAGGTACTAAAAAACACTAACTTTCTTTTTCCATGAAAAAAATAATAAGCTATAATTTATTTATTTATTTTACCTAAATTTTGGTATTGCAATATTCTTTCACTACTACATATATATATATATATATATATATATATATATATATATATATTTCTCAATAATATATAAAATAAAACGCTTGTGTTAGATCTTCCTTGTTTAATATCAGTATAAAAAGAAAATGCAAAGGAAATAATCAAAGGATTTGAAGTATGTGAGGAAGGAAAGCAAGACATGGAAATTGACAATTTTCCTTCCATAAAATGCGATCATAACAAGATGATGAGGAAAAAAAAAATAATCATAGATTGTTTTATATCAATTATTATAACTATCATTTTCAAAATAGATAATTTATAATAAAAATCCATAATATTAACAAATAGATATAAAATTAAATAAATAAATAAAAGTGAGAATTTACCTGGAAATAGTCACGACCTATTCCATTCTTTAATTTACCCACAGCTGACTCCTTTTCTCTTCTCAGATTTCCAACTTTCTCTCTGTTTTCTCTTCTCTCACTCATCTTCTCAATCCGCATTGTTTCTCTTATTTTTTTTAATTTTTAATTTTTATTTTGATTGTTGATTCCTTTGAATTCAACAGAAACAAATTTCAAAGCCTCTTTTATAGAGATCGATTTGGATTTTTATGGGGAAAAAAATGAAGCATTTTTTTACAGCAAGAACTAAAAAATAATAATAAAAAAATCAAAAATAAAAAAAATACATAGATTTTTAACGAAGGTTTCTGAAAAATCATTGCAAAAAAAAAAAAAAAAAAAGCCACGCTTTTCTATGTATAGGTTTTTAACAATTTTTTTTTTAAAAAGCATTACTAAAAATGTTTATAATAATCGGCTTTTTTTGGTGATATTTTTCAAAAAACCATCACTTAAAAAAATTTTTTTTTCTTAGTATGTTCCTTCTTTTGTCTTTTTTTTTTTACTTTCCCCCTTTTTTTTCTAAGGTGATTCTCTGGCGTGATTCCGAGGCAGTATTTAGAAACCAATTCGTAATGTTCATCATCAACTACATCTACATCTTCATCTGGATCTTCTTCATTATCTTCTTCTTTCTTATGCAGCTCAAATGGATTTTGTTATGATTCACAACTTCTGGTGGAGTTTTTGGTAAAAGGTAAAGTATTGAAAGAAACTGATTCTCAATAATCAGTTTTATAGAATTTGATTTTCTAAAAATGAGTTTTTTTGAAATTTTTTTTATAGTATTTAGTTAATTACAGAAAAAAAAATAGAACTTATAAATAATTAAATAAATTTATATATTAAAATTAAAAGATAAAATTGTATTTAAAAAAATAAATAAAATCAGTTTTTCAAAAAATTTTAAAATAATACATCTTTAGTAGAATAAGCTTTCCCTTTCAGTTTTCTATATTATGAGATTTATTTTTTATTAAAATCTACAAATTTCTTCTCTTAAAAATTATTTAAACAAAAATAAATTTCACTTCCTTATAATTTTAGATTTTTACTGATTTTATCACTACTCAAACGAAAAATTTTTCAGTGCACAATATGTACCATGTCAACAATACACACTGAATTTTTAATAATAGAATACTTTATTAGAACATAAAAAATTAACAAGAATTAATACATGATCTACTTCATTAAGGTTAAATAGAAAAGAAAATAAAATGAAAGAGAAAGCTTAATAAAGGAAAAAAGGGAAAAGAAAATATAAAATCTCTTGACGAAATGGAATGTAAATTAACAGCGTTAAAGATATTATATTAAAATTATTTTTATTTTTTAAATAAAATAGATGTTATATATGTATAAAATTTTTTTATCCAAATATCAAAAATTCAATGTGTATTGTTGACGTGATACACAGTGTGCACTGAAGAATTCCTCCTGCCCAAACACCCGATGGGCAAAAAAGGAAAAAGATAGCTTTTTTCTGTGCGCGGTTTGAATTTTGGCACTACCCCTTTCCATATATAATTGATAATAATTTTTTTATCCCATTTATTTTTTGCTCTTTTGAGATTTGTCCAGGTTCAATGAATCTCATAGATTCGCCCTTTCCATCTTTAATTGATAATAGTTTTTTTATTCCATTTAGTTTTTTCTCTTTTGAGCTTCGTCAAGGTTCAATGAATCTCATAGACTCGCTTTGTTCTTTATCTCTATCTTCTCGAATTCATAAAAGTGATTATTTTATTTATTTTTATTTTATTGCGGTTTTTGTATACACATCAATACACGTGCAAATCACGTTGGGCCAAACCAAGTTTTTCTAATAAGTGGTGTGCTTTGACTGGCGGGCAAAAGTTAGCACTGTTTCACGACACTTATAAGATTTTATGCGCCAGTCTCCACAACAACAACAGGTTTCTTCGGTGTATCGGTATATTGGTGGTACTAACTCATTTTGTATCATTTTCAATGTATTGTTGATACGTAATAAAAAAAAATTTCTATTATTATTTTTCATCATCATTTAAAATATTAAATATTAAAATATTAAATATGGATAGAGAAAATATAAAATATAAAAAATAATAATAGGGTTTTTTTTACTATATGTCAACAATACATTAAAAATGGCATCAAATGAGCTGGTATCACCGATGCACTGAAGATTTTCTCGTCCAACAGTATTTTTTTTTTTTTTTTGGTTACCCCTAATATATTACCATTTGGAACCACTTCAAATAACACCATATTACCATCAGCAGGGTGCCGTTCCTCATCATATGCTATTAGATGATGATCACACAACGACACCTACCACACGTTGGGGAACATTTTGCCTATGTTAACATTTTTTTCTTTTTTTTTATCAAAAGAATACTTTAATATATAAAATATTCATTAGTATATAAATTGAATATATAAATTAAATAGTCCATCATGTTCCTAATAAACTAGAACTCAATGTTTATAGATTCATCTATAATAACCTAATTTAAAACTAAAAACTCTTGTTTTGTCACTATCTCTTCAACCTTTTTTTTTTTTTTTTGGTTTTAACCCTACTACTGAATTTAATTTCGGCTACTATATATAAGGATTTGTTTAAAAAAATATAAACGAAAATAATTAACTTTTAAAGTTAAAATGATTAAATAAAATTATATAATTTAAAAGGAAATGAGTAATGCTAGAGATACAAATGATTTGTATCAAAACACTCCATTTGCCTTTTAAGAATTATGAAACCTCCTTAAGTAAAAATTACACTTATGAGTATGAGAGTCTACTTTCTAAAATACTGTTAGACACCCTAATCAAACAAAAAATAAAAAACAATTATTATTAACAATAAAATGTTTTTAAATGAAAAATAAATAAACCCATTATTATTAATTGTGTTGGCTAAAATCATTATATCACATGGATAATAAAGTCTTTCAACTTTTATGCCAATAAATAGTATTCCGCATTCTCAATTCCTATAACAATATTCACATCCATAGTCTTGTTCTTTTTCTTCAATTATTTTTTTATAATGTTTTGTTTTTCTGTTCACTGCTAAGATTTTATAGGATTTATTATACATCATTTTTAAAATTAAAAAATAAAATAAAATCGAAGTGTATAAATATATATATATATATATATATATATATATATATCAAACATGATCTACTATCAAGACAGGCACAGCAATCCAGTAGCTACAGATCATGACAATATTTGAGTTAATATTACCACAAAATATTTGAGTAAATATTATTAACAAAACCATATTAAAATTGAAAACAAGAAGGTATATATTGGCAAACATAAGAGGAAATAAAATGAAAGAAATCAATTTTATCATAAAACAGGTGCATCCATATGATATCAAACGCGTAATTATATGTAAAACAATTTTACTGTCCAATTATATATAAAATATAATTTTAGAAGAAATTTTTACTTCCATTTCCAGCATATACAGGACCCCTGCAAGCTGTAAACCATTTATCAATTTGATTGATTTGGGTTGAAGCCTGCCCTGCAAAGAAAAAACAATGGGTTGGCTTTTGAGTGCGACTTCCAAGCTCCAAGATTTGAGTTTTTCAGTTTATTTCTTTCTTCTTCTAATAAGTACCCAATTATTACATTTCATTAATGCACCCAGTCTTTAGCATATAGTTTTCCATATTTCTGTGTCTTTGCTTCCTTTTTCTTTTTTATTTGCAGTTTTTGCAATTCTCTTTGTATTTTATTTATTTCTTTGCCTTATCATGGCAATAATCATAATGCTATTGAAATTAGTGTTTCATGATTTAATATGGTTACTTCAAATTGGAAAAAAAAAAAAAAATCAATTAAGCACGCTTGATTAAACTTTTCTTTTTAATTAAGAGTTATATAACACGATCTTAGCACATGCTTTACTTTTTTAAAAAAACCAAATTTGAATATATCCACTTTATGTTGAATTTAAATTGATTGTTACAGGGTCTTTGTGAAGATTTTTCAGAAAATATGGGGAGTGATGTATATATAATTGAAAATTCAGGGACTGAAAATATAACTGTAAGCCTAACTGAGTCCAGAGTGGCAGCCCACCATGGCAATGGGCTTTCACTATCATAACCGTATATTCCCACCAACCCCCTCCCAACGAGAAAATCTTGGGTGCATGGTGCCAGCTCAGCTGATAATTGTTGACATGTGTTAAAAAATAATATTATAATGCTTCAATATTTATATCCTCTCGCACCATTTTAATATTTCAATATTTACATTCTCTTTCTTCATTTTCAATGTTTTAAATGATGATTTGACTTATGATGTGATGATTTTTTAACACATATCAACAAATCATTGGAAGTGGTATCATTTTACTTGGTACGCATCCAAAATTTTCTCCCTCTCCAGTAGAAAATCTTGTATGCATTCGTGGTACCAAGATATGAAAAAAGCCCAAATAAGAATACCAACAATAAAAGGCAAAGCCGAATAGAAACTATCTAGAACAGCCTACGTGCACAATTACTTAATTACTTACCTGTAACTCTTATCCATATCTTCCCAGGCAACTTCCAGGATGCTTCCTTTTATACATTTTATTATTTTATCAATTAATATTTGAATCCTAGGACTGTAATATAAATGTACTTTCTTAAAGAATGAACAGTAGATAGAGACATTTATTCCTACATTGGGGCGCAAAATACCCCTTTTCTATTTTTAAAGTTTCATTCCATAACTGCCCTCATAATGCATTCCCGGTTATGTTTCTTCCTGATTGGTGGACTGATGAACTTGTCTAATCTTTTGCCCATATTAGAATATGGGTTACTAATATGATCCTTAAATTCTATCCACAAAATTGCTCTCTCTGGAACATCGTATTCACTACTTCAAAGGACTAGTGCGATAGTGGTAAGAAGATTTTTGCTGACCTGCTTGTATTTTATCATAATTGAAGTTAAATGAATCACATGTTTATAATATCTTGATTTTTCTTCATGCAGCGTAGTGGGACCAAGCTTTTTGCAGTTGGAACTGCTTCCTCACTGGTTAGTTTTCATATAACTTTTCTGATTGGTATTTCGAAATACTGTTCCATTATTATCGGCAGAGTGTTTTGCTTGTCATTTCTTTTTCTTTACGTGTCCACTTTTTGTTATGTGGAGCAAGTACAGAAAAATAAAAGGGACAAGAAAATTTACAGCCTTTTCTTTCTTCTACCTGATTTTTACCAAGTCTGACCAATGGAATCTCTTTAAATTTAGCGCAAAGTGCAAACATCAAGACACATTTGTTCCTAAAATTTGCAATATCACAGTTGTCTTGGGGCTTTGTGACTATACATTTTTGGGAAACTATTGTTTGTTTTGATATTCATATGATGGATTGGATTACATGGTAACATTTCCTACCTTAACTTCTTTTCTAAATGAAAGTTTGGAACATATATTTTAGTTACAGGTCTGATCCCTTTGGCATTTTTCTTTGCTCATTTTTAACCAAGATGGACAAGGCGCTTACTAATGGTGGACATCTTGAAGTTTCTGACAGGTACCAATTCTTGGTTGGAATTATTGAACAACGGATAGTGGAACCCTTACTACACCAAGACAAGCTTATGGTAAGTGCAATATGCTTTGCTGTTAGGACGGGCAACACATTCTTGGGTTCATTATTGTAAGCAATTTTTTTCCCCCCCTTTCTTCTGAACCTTTTTTCATTCTAAAGAATTTTGTTTTTCTCCTTGGTGATGCACATCTTATAACTATGTCTTACAACTTTGTATGCAGGTGGGTGGACTATGCACGTTGGATAGGAATCCAGTGGGAGAATGGATGCATTTCTTAATTTGATTCTTTTTATCTTATAAAAGTGAAGTTGGTCTGCCCCACTATAAGATGTTGCATGAGTAGGTAGATTGATGTATCGGGGATTCAAGGGAGGTTTGGGTGCTGCTAGGACATATAGACTTTTTCTTTTCTCCGACTATTTATACTGCTAATTACTCAACTCAGCTGTCTTATTTTTGTTATTTTTTTTTTTCCCTTTTTGATTTTGTTTATGTTGTTGATTCGCATTTTTCTTTTCCCTTATGAATTTTCCTCCTACGCTTTCGGGATGTTATAAGGATTGTGCTACAGAAATGTCAAACTGTTGAAACATTTTTTGTAATTTGGAATGATGTTTTGTACTTTAACGGAAGAAACTTTACATCCCTGTTGAACCCCTGTATGGATTTATTATTATTATTTTTTTTCTATGTCGTTGAGTTTTTCAAACTTTGTCTTAGAATAGATAAAAGTAATACTTGGCCTTTTAGGCTCCTACTAAATGATTTTTTTTTTTTTTTTTTGAAGTTTAATATAATTATCAGGGATTCAGGATGGCACTTTTGAGCTATATTTCTCGTAATTGGGCTTTCACAAGGAGTGACCTATCTTTCAATGCCAACTCAAAACTAAAACAAATGTGCTAGAGTCTGATACAGATCCCGGCCCAACGTAAACTTGCAATAAGCTTACTGGATCAAATATTGGGGTGTTGACCTTAATTTCTTTGTTTCTTAGCGTTGACGTTAATTTCTAATTCTAAAATTAAATGACGAATATTCCTTTATTCTAAATGTCATATTCTTTCTTAACATTCACATGTGTTTTCTAACACGCACTTTTGCTATATGGAATAAATTTGGGTATTAAAAAAAAAATAAAAAAAAAAAGAGAGAAGAAAATCTTAAAATTAAAGACTAAACACTAAATCTAACTTAATATAGCAACCAAACATAACAATAACTATTTTTTTTTTTTTAACTCCCATTAATAATTATTCCTCTGTATAGCAAAGGTGTTAGGATATTATTTCATCTTTCATGCATGCCCTGTATACGACCTTGGTAGTGTTCATGCCAGCCTCATGTAAAACACTGCAATAATAATCTCTTTCTTCACCCTGAAAACACACACAAAGGTGATTATAATTATTGAGATTATTGCATATAATATAACAAAATTCTTTTAGATTATATTTTGTTTTATTATTATTATTTTTTTATATTTGTCGACACTGCGTGAAAATCCTGGTTCTGCCCTTGATTCTTGTTAAAGCTTGATAACACATGTGGAAATGCATGGTGCTTAAACATATTTCTGGTTTTTTTCCTCTTTTTTTTTTTTTTTTTTTTTTTTTAAATTATAATATTCTAAACTTGTTGTAAATTAAAACCAAGTTCTGTAAGAGAATGTGAAAAGGGGCTATTATGCATATATCATGAGGCCTAGCGAGCCAAGTGCATTTATTGGCAAAATGTGGGTAACTTTTCTTCTTTCAGAGGTGGGAGTTACCACTCAGTCTCACGCCTTAAGATAGGCCTTAGGCCTAGCCACGCCTTCCTTCCTAGGACAGATAAGCTGTAACGTATATAATTAATTTTCATAGCAAGAACCTGCTTGAAACAATTAATTGGAGAGAGACACAGCGGAGAAGAAGAAGAAGCAGAACGGAGTTACAGAAGTAGTTGAAAGATTAGGGAACCTCAAGTAGCTTACTTGAACATCCTAATGCAACTTTTTAAGCTAACAATAACACTTTATTATTTTACATCCGATAAAATGTTGGTCTACAACTACAACCCCATTTCAGAAGAAAGAATTGCATGTCATGGTTTTTATCATTTTACTTCACATGGAAAACACGCAAAGATATATGCGAGAAGAAAAATCTGTATAAATATGTTGTATGAACTATATACTTCACGTGTCTTATAATTTTATATGCTTCTTTTCATAATTTTATATACTTTTACTCCTGTGTGCAGAGTAGAAAAAAACTATAACGTGCTTTCCTCCAGCATGCAGAGGGAATAGATGAAACATAACCATAATACGGAGTTTTTTCATTAACAATTTGAACAACTAATGTGTTTAATAATATTAGTTTACTTGTACAAATTTTACAGAATAAATAGGTCGTTGCTAAATTCTTCCATAACTGCCCTGATAATGCATTCCAGGTATGTTTCTTCCTGATGACTGGTGGACTGATGAGCTTGTCTAATCTTTTGCCAATTTTTCCTAAGATATACATGGGATCGAATATGATCCTTATCACATGTTATAGTATCTGGAATTTTTGTTCATGCAGTGTAATGGGACCAAGCTTTTTGCAGTTGGAACTGCTTCATCACTGGTCAGTTTTCTTAAAACTTTTCTGATTGGTATTTCTAAATGCCGTTCCATTTTTATCAGTGTTCTGCATGTCCTTTCTTTTTCCCTATGTGTCCTCTTTTTGTTATGTAGAGCAAGTATAGGGAAAATAAAAAGGATAAGAAAATTTACAACTTTTCTTTCTTCTACCTGATTCTTGCCAAGTCTCACCAATGGAATCTCCTTAACTTTAGCTTCCTAAAATTTGCAACATCACAATTTCCTTGAGGCTTTGTTACTAGGCCTTTTTGCCAAACTGTTGCTTGTTTTGATATTCATATGATGGATTGGATTACATGGTGTTAGAGAATAAAAAAACTGTTGGAAAAATTATATAAATATATATATGTAAATACATGTGGAAAAATTGATACAAAAATAAAAAATTACACAAAAAATTGATGAGCTTGTAAATACATGTGGAAAAATTGATACAAAAAATTGGTACCTGAAAAAAACTCACAAAACCATGGTAGATTTACTTCAGACAAACAGATTGCAGACGGCAATCTGGGCAGTAAAGATGTTGCCGGTGATGGTTGGGATGGTTTCAACTGTGACATTGTTGAAGGTCGCTGTAATTCCATGCGTAGTAAATCCCACTCTTTCCACTGTTCCTCACCTCTGGATCTCATTTGGAAGCTGTTTATCTCCTCTGTATATCTATATATTCCTCAACTTCATCATCATCACCATTGCTGCTTCTTCTTTACAACACCCAAACCAGAAGAATCTCTTTTCTTCTTCATCTTCCAAGGTTAAGAAACAGCTAATCCAGTCAGAGCACAGCAAGGTTCAAAACGATCAAATCAATTGGAACAACTTGCATATTTCACAACAAGAAGAAGAAGTTCAAGAAAAACATGTTAAAGTTTGGGCCCAGGCCCACATGTGTAAAGGATTTGCATTTTGGATCTTCTTCGGTTGGTTGAGTTTTGATAAAATAATATTTATTTTAATAAATACATAAAATAATATTTTGAAAATAGTAGAAGAGAGTTTTACGAGGAAACAACTTTTTTGGTGAGAGTTTAAAGCTTAAACGTACTTAAAAACATTCTTTTGAAAAATTATAGAGAACATAGCAACGGTGGTAAATTGAAGGTATATAAAAGTTTACAAGAAAGGTTTTAGGGATGTTGTGTTCAAAATCTTGCAATCATTGTATTCTGAAAGACGTTCATCAGAAAACTGTTATACTGGATGAAAACATCGTAAAAATACTGTAATACCATACAGACCTCGATCAATTTTAAAAAAACAAATCAATTACACACATCTATAGATTTTAATATATATTAATTATTTTTATGTAATTTTATTTAATTTTTTATCAGTTTTCCACATGTATTTTCATATATATATATATATATATATATATATTAACAAAACACTCTATTTCAGTTTCTACAGAGGAGCCCATTTCGATTACTCCATCTGATCTTATTGATATTTCGACTTTCGTCGACGACCTATTACCAGAAACGGACACTGGAGAAAACCCAATGATAGATTCCGGCGAGATGCTGACCAAGAAGCCCGAGGAGGACGAATTCGATGACACGCTCAAAGCAACTTGGAAAACCGTTATTGAAAAAGAGAACAAGCTAAAGGGTTGGCAGTTGAAGAAGAGCGACACGTGGGATGTGCCTCCCTGGGTGGTCGGAATCAAATCGGAGGTGGAAAATCCGGCTGCTTGGGCTCGCGGGGAGCTGAAGAAGTCGGAGACTGTTAGTGTAATGACACTTTTGTTGGTGTCTTAGTTCCTTTTTGATATTTAGTTACTTTATATTCAGCTTTTTCGTAAAACACTGTTGTATTAGGTAACCAAAGTATGACTTGTCTTTTGGTAGTATGATTACTGCAATAGTAGGTGAAAAGTAGGTGATTTACTGTTGTAAGCTTATGTTTATATATTTTTGTCCAGAAATGAATGAAGCAAGTTTTTCACACCAGAAAAAGCTTCCTTTCTTTCCTTTCATTTTGCTGTGTTTTTTGTCCCAAAATCCAACAAATGGTATCAGAGATCTAATGATCTTAGTGGGGCTGTGAGTGAAATAGCAAAAAATACAGAAACCTTCCTTCTACCTTTCCTTCATTTTTTTAACTGGCTTCAACTCATTTTTCTGCTCCATAACCTCCTATATTTTCTGGAGAAAATTATGCCATGTGGTCTATAAAAATGAAAGCTTACCTTCAAGCTTTTGACTTGTGGGAAGTTGTAGAGATCAATAGAAATCCTCCCCCTTTGACGGCAAATCCCACTATTGCACAAATAAAGCAACATAGTGAGGAGGTTGCAAAAACATTTAACGCTTTATCTGCTTTACATGCTGGTGTTTCAGATGTGATGTTCACCAAAATTATGGCTTGCACTACAGCCAAAGAGGTCTGGAACAAGCTGAAAGAAAAGTTCCAGGGAAGTGCAAGAACAAGACAAATGCAGGTATTGAACTTAAGGAGAGAGTTCGAAACTTTAAGAATGAAGGATTCTGAATTGGTAAAAGACTTCATTGACAGATTAATGAAGGTAGTAAACCAAATTAGAATTCTTGGAGAGGAGCTGAGTGACAGAAGAGTTGTGGAGAAAGTGCTGGTCAGCTTACCAGAGAAGTTCGAATCAAAGATTTCATCCTTGTAGGAGTCAAGAGACTTGAATTAGATTTCTTTGTCAGAGCTTGTTAACGCTTTACAAACAACTGAACAAAAAAGATCTATAAGACAAGAAGAGGCTTCAGAAAGTGCTTTTCTAGCACTACAAAAAGGCGAGTCTCCAGCAAACAATAACCAAAGGAAGCAGCAAGGTGGAGGAAGTAATGACAAAGGACGAGATGGTGTTGGTACAAACAGAAAGGGTGAAAGAAAGAAGTTTGTGATGTGCTCTCATTGCAAAAAGGACAACCATTCTGAAAAATATTGCTGGTTTAGGCCTAATGTTCAATGTAGAGTGTGAAAACAACTTGGACATGTTGAAAAAGTTGGCAAAAACAAAGGAGAGCCAATACAACAAGCACACCAAGTACAAGTTGCTGATGAAGCATGGCAAAGTGAGGAAAGGCTGTTTTTTGCTAAATGTTATGCAGAAAATGGTAGCAAAGAAGCTTGGTTGGTGGATAGTGGTTGTACTCAACACATAACACATGATGCTGATCTCTTTAAGTGCTTAGATAGAAGCTTTGTTTCCCAAGTCCAAATTGAAAATGGAGACTTTATTCAAGTTCAAGGCAAAGGAGATGTGGCTGTGAAAACTTCAACAAGTACTAAACTCATTTCAAATGTGTTATATGTACCTGAAATTAATCAAAGTTTGTTGAGTGTGGGACAAATGCTTGAAAATGAATATTTTCTGAATTTTCAAGATAAGTCTTGCACAATATATGATCAACATGGAAGCGAAATTCTAAATGTTGGAATGAAAAATAAAAGCTTTGAATTAGAATGGAATAAGAAAAGAATGAAGTTCAAACCTTAGAAGAGAATTTTATCCAAGAACATGATGAAATTAAGGAGGAGGCTAATTCAAATGATGAAAATGTCATTGGAATCCGAGGTACAAGATCCTTGTCCGATGTATATGACAGAGGCATCCGAAGTATAAGACCCCTGTCCGATATATATGAGACATGCATTCGAGATACAAGACCTTCACTGATGCATCCGAGATACAAGACCCTTCACTGATGCATCCGAGATACAAGAACTTTGTCTGATGTCCGAGGTAAAAGATCCTTGATCGATGTCCAAGGTATAAGACCTTTGTCCGATATCTGAGGTAAAAGATCCCTGACCGATGTCCGAGGTACAAGACCTCTATCCAATGTCCGAGGTACAAGACCTCTGTCCGATGTCCGAGGCAGAAGACCTTTGTCCGATATCTGAGGTAAAAGATCCATGACCAATGTCCGAGGTATAAGACCTTTGTCCGATGTCCGAGGTAGAAGACCGTTGACCGATGTCCGAGGTAAAAGATCCGTGACCGATATCCGAGGTACAAGACCCCTGGCCGATGTTTGACGTAAAAGATCCCTGACCGATG